>NW_024609879.1:99909234-100603813 GCF_016920785.2 Ixodes scapularis | reverse complement strand
GGTGGCCAAGCTGCGGCTCGCGAGCCGCATGCGGCTCTTCGTTGTTACAGTACGGCTTGCGGCTCCCTCCCCAACCTTCCCTCCCCCCCTCCCCCGCCTCCCTGCCGGTCATAAGAGCACGTCCCTAAAAAGAGAGAGATGGAACACGTTTTAAATCGAAAGGCAGGTTGCGGTTTGGTAGCCTTGTGCTACTGCCCTACGTACAGTTGGACTGCTTTTGACTCGGATAGACTAAAAGTAGTTAGAGTTTCGTTAATTGCTGTTTACAACCCCCCCCCCCCCCCCCTCCCCCTGGAAGGCTCTTGGAAGTTTCGTGACTTTGTTTGCTGTCTTAGGCCGGGTCAGCCTGGCCACCCATGCCATATAGCTTTCCAGTCATGAACAGTAAACTTGTTGGACTATCACAACATATAGGACTGTCGTTACTTTTAAAACGGACAACGTCCAAAATTCTTTTCATTACTTTTTTTTTAAGTTGGTTATTAAATTTGAACTAACACTGTGAAGGGCTTGTAAGAAGTTAGTTTGTGCGGAAAGTGGCACTGACGGATCATTTGTTCCGTCAGTCTTTTTTCCTCCACGTTGAATTGCCACTGTCGTTTTCAATACGGATATTAGCATGTCCCACCCTCGCATAATGTCCTGTTTTATAAAGTCCCCAGATGTCTTTCTCTTCGTTTCTCAACACCGTAATTCGAACGGACGGTCGGACTCGAATCCTTGACTCAAAGCACTCGAAGCTCGTTTTTGTAATATACTACCACTTGTCTTTTTTTTCGTTTCCAAGCAGTAGTTTCTGCGTATCAAACGACTAGTCTAGGAACGTTGCTATAGCTTCGTCCAGTTTACACAGTCACGCGAGACCAATTTTCGGCGGGGGGAAAAACCCGATCTGCCACTTTGAAACAGCCGCCTTGTTCGAACAGGTCTACGTTAGCAGCCTGCTTTTTGCTTTTTTTTTTTAGCTTGTTACACCCGTCCTTGTATAGTTCCCCTGTTCTCTATATAAGCAGGTGTGGCCTTTTTGTCGCCGTCTTTTCTGGACATTCTTTCGAAAAAGTTTAGATTCTCACAGTTCTTAAACACTTTTTTTTCTCTCTCTCAAACTTGGGGGGGCCAGCCGAACAAAGTTGGGCTTCTTTGACATTCAAAACAACTTCGTTTGCGAGTACAGGTGTTCTGTCGCAAATGCCCTTTAATAATCCTCGAGTATTTTTTTTTTTTTTTTTTTTTTTTAATGTGAGAATGTAAACTTTTGCTTGGGGAAAAAGATGCAGAAAACGCCAGAAGCATCTTCTATTCTGATAAAGAATAATAAAAAAAGAAACAAAAAACCTTGAGCACCAGAGCAACTTTTCCTTTTTCCAGAGTACTGATTTGGGCTCCGATTGTTTTTGAGCCTGTTGTCGGTGACGCTGTTGTTGTTGTTATTGGTTTCTAACGGACTTCGCATTAAAAATAAATTTTGGGGCTCCTTGTAGTGGTGCGAGGTATTTTCCAAATCCATTTTCGAGGTTAGCGAATTTTCTCGGGCGATTCGAGGAAAGGGCATACTCCTCCGAGGCCCACGGTGTCTGCCATAGACAGAGGTACCGCTGCCGGTTGTCGTTACTTGCAGCGCCGCTCCTTAATTAGAGGGAGACGGGTAATTGACACGATGTATATTAGCATTCCTGGTGCGACGGCTATCTGTCCAGACTCGTAAGAATGCGAGGTTTTTACTTGCTGATGCAGGGAAAAAGCAGAGGACGTGACGCGATCTCGCGGCGTCTCAGGGAATTGGGTCCGTTTACCTGCAGGTGTGCCTACGAAGGGTGTGGGTGCGAATGGAGCAGGTAGTGCGTGCCGGCCTTGCGCCGCGCACGGCGGCGACGTTGACTCGCCGAGATAACCGATGAATAAGGCGAAGGAATGCCGCGTCGACGATTCGATCGTGGCTGGCGTTGGCGTTCGCTGGCGTTCTTTTTCTTGGGTTGACTCTTTTCTTTTTCTTGATCTGGCACCGAGAGAGGTCGCTTGGTTGGAAGGAGATGCCAGGTGTCTCCTGCTGGTACAATGTTTGGCAGCCTTGCTAGAGCTACCACGCCCTGAAAGGACCTCTTGTGCCGCGTGACGTGGCTTCAGAATCGTCTTTCCTTGTGAGGAACGCTCGAGGACGGTAACTGTCTTTCGGAGTTGTGAAGTCTGAAGATGCTTTTCTCTGTCTTGCGATTTTGTGTTCAAAGATGAGAACTGGAATGTGTAGTTTCGTAACTAGAGCTGGCTAGCTCTTTTTTGGAGGCTGTAGCGTTTAGTAGGTGGATACGAGTTGGCTGGACAGGGAAAGGGGGGGGGGGGGGGGGGAATCGGTATGGGTGGTTGAGTGTGTTAACGTGCCGCAACTCGGGGAGCACGTTGCAGAATCCAGGGATCCTGGGTTCGATCCCCACCACTGCCAGTTTCGATCTGAATGAGCACCGTATTTGCGTGCGGTCGTATATCACTACGGCGTGGTGCACGTTCAAGACCCGTAGGCTAGCAGTCGTACTCCACTAGTCAAGTTTCTTGCTTAAAGCGGAGATACCAGACGCTTATTGGGGCTGACTGACTTCATTCCGTCTAAACATTCACACTACACGATTAATTACGTTATCAGTCTTCTGTCCTAAACCCTTTGAAGAGTTTTTACACGAGGTGTGGTCACTGTGGTATACTCTTTGCGCGGCAAGTTGGGCCACGAAGTACTTGCTTCCAGATGCAAAACTGGAGACGGCCTTGTGTGAAATAGTCTGCACAAGGGGCACAGTAATCGCCGTGTGCGCATTCCATCGAACCTCTTTCGCACAAGCGAGCTTTTGCGCGGCGACAATCGAACGCGGAGATCGATTACGCAAAGTCTCTCGGGAACTCCGTTCTACGGGTCAGTCGTTGCGGAGAAACCATTATAGGTCACTGCTCTCAAGTCTGGCTGTCCGGTATACACACCGTTCACACCAAAGCTGACAGTGCGGTGGGCGTTAAGTGCCCACCGGACCAATCAAGCAGCTTCCTCTCATCATCTGACCCCGCTCTTTTTGCGCTGGAGGGTTGGCGGAGGCATGACCACGTGACAAAAAGTGAACGGATGACTGGGCCAGCGAGCACGTAGCCTCCACTGCACTGTCAGTTGGGGGGTGAACGGACTGTGCCGTCGGTGCGTGACAGTTGTTTTCTGGGGCAGTCGGGCGGGTCTGCGACACGCCGTCAGTGGGAGCAAATTACTTTGGGTTCAGAGTATGGGCGCCATCTTGGTTCCGTCTGCGCGGCTTGGCTGTCACGACGTTTGAAATGAGAGCAACGGGAGCGCTGCAAGTTGAGGGTGCCGCCGGTAGTCGCAGACACCTTCCGAATTTCCGACAGGGTATACGGAGAGCTTTGACCACGTCATCACGGAGCAGACAATGGGATTGCAACAGTTCCAGTGAGAGCTAGCGAATGAATCGCGAGGCGATGAACCTTCTATTGCTTAGCCACACCCTACTGCACCTTTTGTCATTATAGCTCTGAAACTGTCAACGACTGTAGGTAATCATCAAGGTCGCTGCAGCGTTTATGGAGGATACTCGCTAATTTAAAGGAGCTATAAAACGATTCTTCTGCTTGCCTTAGTTATTCGCTCTCTAACTTTAATAACTCAATACACCTGCCTTAGCTTTTCCTTCTAAGCAAAGGCAGTCGCCAGAAAACAAAACAAAACAAAAATCGAAAAATATGAGCATCGTTTATCCCCCCCCCCAACTCGGAGCCAGAACAAGCGGCCACGTGGCCTGGTGCCTGTCCTATGACGCCAACGTTAATCATAGCCACGCGCTGGGGTTGGCGAAACAGAAAACACGTGCTGAGCTCCAGGCATTGGTTGTTACGAGCCGAAGTCGAGTGCTCACGTAGTTCTCGTGTCCGATCCATGAGCCGCGCTCAACCGTCGTCTGGCGGGTGGTTACGATCCCGCTATTACGTCATCAAGATTTGCGAAGGCGCGACTAAAAGAAATAGACCCCTTTTTATCCTCGCAATTTCACCGCGACAAGGGAGCTTCAGAATCTGTGGCGGTCTGCGCGAGTATACTTGGGCCAGACAAGTCATGAACATTCCAACCCGATATCCTTTCATGGTCCCTTCAATATATAACGGAGCGTTTTAGTGTTATTTCGCTACTCATTTTTTTAAAAGTTGTCATTGCTTTAATAATATTTTTAAAGCTTTTTTTCTGTTTTGGTCGGGGGGGGGGGGGGGGGGGGGTGGTGGTTAATAGGACAGTTTGGTGGATCAACGGGTTCATTTGGAAATCGTGAATTTTCAGAAAGTTTTTTTCTGTCTTGATCTCAGCAACGTTGAAATGCCTCTAATCTTAAACATATTGCATATTATTTAGCTGTCATCAGTTTCGAATATCGGGCCTTTTGCGGAACCGAGTTGTGCAGTTATGCTGCCTGCCCTTGGCCCGTACGGTTGTTCCTTTTTATTTTTTTTCATGCGCAACCTTATCCTGGCATTAGTTCGTCCTCTAGTAGCAAAAAAGGCAGCCAAGACGATTGGTCGACCTCAGAGCTTTTCCGTTATCCTTCGCCGCGTCCGCTACCGGAGGTCAAAGCTGTCCGAAGAATTTTAAAAGCTCCGAGATGGAGGAAAATCCTCCGTGCAACGTATCTTTTTGTTTCCTCCACGTTCGTTTCATTCGCGAGCCGCCATTGCATAGAGAGCGAGCGTCTGCTCCATCTGATGTAGTTTCCGACCAGTGCGAAGAAAAAATAAACATCCTGACACGTGTGGTTAAAAATGGAAAGAAACAAGCACTACGCATCTGGGGATTTCCTCTTGCCTGGTTGAATGTCGACGCTGCCGCCGGTGTGACGGATGACTGCGTAAAAACAGGTCTTCTGTCCAGTATTATGTTTCGTCAAGCCCATTGTTCAAGAGGATTTCCGTCAAACACTTACTACTAAAACAAACTTGGATTAGATGACACAGTGGTATGTAGAATACGCAGTATTAAATCCGTGGAAATAATTATGGTTCAAAACGTAGTGTAAAGAAGGCATTTTTTTTTCGTCTTTTACTAAGATTTTTTTGGTAAAATGTAGAATCATCGTATCTTGTTATCGCTGTAGTACCAGATTTTCTAGCTGTCTAGCACTTCTGCTTTTTATCTCCAGGTCGTACTTCTCATCAGTCATGTTTTATATACATGGTTGCACGTTTGCGTCGTACGAAACCTCGGTGCGCAGGAAAGATAATTGTTGTTGTTTAGTTTCATTCACGCAACCGTTTTCAAGGTCATTGCAACTGCTTCCTCGGGAGCCGAATCACGTTTGCGTAATTTCTGTTTTCTCCGGGCGTCTGGTTCAAAACAAAACTACTTCCTTTTCGAAAATCTCTATGGAGCCTATTTGCGGAAAAAAACCCGTTCCACAAAAATTCCCTGTCCCAGCGAAATCCCAGACGCAACCTTCGAGTTGCCAGTGCACGCGAATGCATTTCCAAAGTTCGATGCCTTCCCGAGTTCCAGTCCACGCTACATCGGGAATCTCGGTCGATTGCACTCGGAAATGGCATCCGTCTGCTTTCGCAGAATGTGCGTCGTCATCGTGGCGGATGTTACTTGTCCAGCTATTTTCATCGAACCTCGCCCCTCTGGCTTTCCCCGGTGAAAAACGCTCGGGGGCTGGTTCCTCTTTCTGTTTACTCGATTGTCTCTCTCGGGCTACGTTTCCCGACCCTCTCTCTCCAATGGCGGCGATCTGTGAGCAAGGCGCTTCTTTTGCAACCTGGTTAATCTGGTTTTGAGGCATCCTCCTTCTGGGGCCCCCCCACTTACTTCTGCAGCGTTCCAGCGGAGCTTTCTCCTTCGACGACCACTTTCTCCTCTACGACGCAACGCGAGGCTCTTGTTTCATTTGTCCTCTTTTTAGCGTGTCAGGGTCTCTCTTCTTAGCTTGGGATCTTTCTGTACGGCGGTCATATTTGTTAACAGGTCGTTGTAGTGTTCGAAACGGATTCCCGATCGAAAGCTGTTCAATGCGCTGTGTTTAAGCAAACTTCCAATTGGTTCAATGAATAGCTTAGCCTCTAGGTTCTTTACGCGTACTGCCATGTCGGCATTTTTGCTACCGCTGGTTACACTATGGTGCCTAAAACGTGCCTCCGGCTTGTGTCTTTGTCGCGTTCAAAAAAGTGCCTCGATTTCCGCCTGATGATGTCACCGATGTGTCATATTGCCGCCGTCCGCGATTCTGGCGGTGTCAAGGCAGCTGTGGCAGGAGCATGGGCGAAGAGAGTGAAATGTTGAGTTCTTCGGAGTTGCATAGTTTCTAAGCTCGCACACTCATTTTGCTGATATCTAGCTTTCTCACTCTTAATATGTTGAATATTGCGGGAAAACAAACAATGTTCAACGGGGAATCTAAAATATCACGGAGGGAGTGCACGTGTATTACGTCGATTGGGTCTTTTCTGCCTTATTGCATGTTTCCTCGTGTTTTGACACTACATGGATGGGTATTCTAAAGTAATTTAGGGCGCAGCTCTTAGGCGTCCGTTTCCGGGTTTTGCGGGGAAAATGACGTTACATGACTTGGTGTTACGTCACATATGAACAAATTCAGTTTCTCCGCTACTTTTAGCGGGAAAATTGACGTCACGCGAGGAGGGGATGGTACGGAGGAGGATGGGAGAGGAGGGGAGGAGGAAAGGGTACGGAGGGGGCGGGGCATACCCTCCCAATTACCGTTCCTTCGTTAGCGATAACCCGTTGGTTCGGAAATGCTCATGCAGCGTTCATTAGGTAGAGTTTTGCCCCCGGGCTGCGGGACACAAGTCGAGACATGTAATAATACTTCGGAAGGGCCTTTTCGCATAAGCGATTAAAACCGCTAACTTAAAAATGTTTATGCAAACATTTTTTTTTAATCTCTGCAGTATAATATATTGTAAAAATGTGTTGGTTGGGACGCATAAATATACAACGTCCTTGTTAAGTTTTGGCTGTTATATATTTCCGTAGAGTACAAAAAAAACTATTTCTCACCTTGCAAACCCCCCCCCCCCCCCCCCCAAAGGAAAAAAAAAAACAGGTGGATATTTTTGTTTTTATTAAATCCTGCCGACGCCCATGGCCAGGAGTTGGGACGCCGAAGGACAGCGACACTCGCGTTCGCTCGTACTTCTTGCCCGGACTTCTACACCTAACCGTCAGGTCATGGACACGCCGGTTCCCGTGGCGTCACTTGCTGCCACGACGATGATAATCCCTGTAGAACGGGAACAGGGTTTGCGTTTGTCAAAGGACAAGCAGAAATCTGCAAACACAGCTAGGTGGCTGGTGCACGACCGAAAAAAATCTGCCTGGTCCTGGTATCGAACCTAGTACTTCTCCACTTCCAATGGAGCGCTCTGCCAACTGAGCTACCCAGAAGTCGGACATCAGTAGAGCAAACAGGTTTTATCAACTGCCACCAGTCTAGCACCAACAAGGGTGAACGGCCTGCATTTTTAGGTTTTGATAATAACGCAAAGGTGCAAGCCAGCTGGACAAGAATGACGATTGTCCCCCTTGTCCAGGGTTATTGTTGTCATCCTTGTCCAGCTCGCTTGACTCCTTGCATTCATTGGATTATCATTTGTGGCCACTTCAAGACCACGTTTGATGTGTGGACGGGATAAGACCTAAAACCATCAGTCGGAAGACACCTTCCAGGCACCTTAGTTACGCTCAAGCGACCAGCTTACAGGCTTTAGGGTAAATAAAATCGCCTAGAAATAACTTTACCATTGTAAAGAATGCGTTGTGGTTGTTCATTCGTCAGTAATCGTTCTCCCCGACCCTCCGCTGGAATGCAGGTTTGAGTGGTCGGCGACCGCGTGGACATCAATCATTGTGAACCTCGTGGCCCTCCGCACTCTAGCCGGGCCCTTACGTCTGAAATAGAGTACTGGCGAATCCAGGACATAAGTGTTTCTATCTTCGGCGATCGGCGACAAGCAATATGGGCAGATGGGTAATCGTGTAGAGCGCCCGCTATCTCTGAAGCAAGGACCGAGCTCTGATACGACGACCGCGTCGAGTCTGGGAAGCGATGATTTCCCAAAGCTTTCGTTTGTGGAGGGTTTTCTTTTTTTTTTTTATATATAAATTTACGATTTAATTTTTTGACATCAGCAAGCGTTTCGTTGTTTAAATTTTTAGTCTTCCTCGTGTAACATACTGGTCCAACACCACCTGGAATAATCAGATCTGACCAGCCTCTTTTGCCTCCCCTTAACGCTATCTCACTTGAATGACGCCAACTCGGCGATGGGGCACGACGCCGATCGCCCTTTGACTCGTTGATCGGACACGAGGACCAGCCGAACGATGACGTACCACTCGTGTCTAATCAGCGTCTGCGCTTGATCTCGCTGTGATGACGTGCAAATGGTGGTGCACGGACCTTGATACATCTAGGTGCTTAGGCTCTCGTATGCGAGCTTGCCATTGTTTCAACTTATCATTCCTCGGAGAGATAATTTGGGTGGCTGATGTCGTTATCTTACTATCGTTGACCGTCTACGCTGCACATCCGTGACATGACAACTCGGTACATCATAATATAGCAGTGGCAGCTACTGCACTGGGTGCACCTCTAACCCCCTAATCATCGTCGTAATATAACAATAGATGTTTTCTACCTATCCGGGTTTTACACAGCCACTTAACCCAAAACCGAGTATTCGGGGAACAGAAGCCCTGTTGTACACATGACGCTTCCCTTATCTGAGTTATGTTCCTCACTCCCGAAGCTGTATATCTCTATTGTTTTCAAGAGGTTGGGTAAGCAGCTGCCCAGATCAAAGGGTGCCACAAACGCCTGCTGCCGCCAGATTTATCTCCAGTCGTTTGGGTGGTTTTTTACATTCGAGCATTCTTCATCGAGATAGTGAATGCCCGAACGTATTTTTTGCTTTCCTTCTTGGAGTTCTCGACGAACGTTACTTATCGATTCGCGTTATGCCTATGCGCGCATTGTGTCGATGATTTATTCGTTACTTTACCATATACAACTTACACCAGCATCATATGTCCAGCTTCTTTTTTTCTTTTCTTTGAGACCCTCCTTACTTTCTGGACTTGTAAGCCACGTATCTTTTCCTACCCTTCATCATTCGACCATTGAAAGCACTTGGTAATGACCTGCAGCCACGCAGTAACATAAAAAAAAACGTTAACCTTGATTGATTGATTGAAACGTTTATTTGAAAGACCACGCCTCTGGCTTGTGGGCCTCGTGTGGCGTGGGGGAAGGGGAAAAGGGAGCCAGCGATGACGATGGATCAGATGTACCTTCCGATCCCGGAGGACCGGAGGTAGGAGATGAGGGATGAAAAGACGGCTGTTCTATCCGCGGGTTCTGAGGACTTCGGGTGGGCCCATTCCCATAGGGTCTTCGGTCGAAGGGAAGGTGGCAGGTTGTTGATCGCCGCCGCCCGTTCGTTTGACGTCTCTGGACGGAACCATACAAGGTGGTCACAAGTCGCGGGGACACCGCAGTGGGGACATCTTGTGTCAGGTCCCGTGTCCTCCTGGTCTGTTGGCCTGTGGAATTTGGCAAGCCAAACGGGAGTTAGCATAGTGCGAGTTTGAAGTCTGTGCAGGGCCACTCGTTCCTTCTTTCGCCTTTTCTTTGCCGTCTTGGTGAAAACATCATATCTCTAGTAACACGGACTTTTGCTCCAACGTTATTGCAATATGGCAGACATGGACGTTACAGCACATAAAATAATTTAAGTACATTACTTAGAGAACATTTTGATAACATTATGAAGGGAAAAAAAACTACGTTGACGCAATGTTATAAAAATATCATGCAACGTTCTGCAACTTTTGTTTTAATGGTTTGCTCACAACTGAAGATTTGGAGTAGCAATTGCTTTGAGCTTCCGTGCTGCGTAGGCCTCTGCGAGTATCAAATCGGAGCGCAGCGATAGTCGCTTGATTTAGCATTTTAATTCTTGCAAACCCGGCGAACGTTTTGGAGCTTTTGCTTAGGATGGAATTTTTTTTTTTTTTTCTGATATATGTCGGTGAGCATAGGTTACCAGCTTGGCGAGGAAATGCGTCGACAAATTGTTTGCACCGTGATGTATAGCTAGGAGTCCTCTTTCCGTGGGGGAAGGTAGAGGGGCCCGGTCAGGATGGTAACGACCGATGATGTCGTTCGCCCGATGCAAGTCCCCCGGGAAGTTGATAATAAAAAAAAAATACTAAAAGTTGTTCGATCCCGCTGGACACATTACGACGTTGGTAGGTTTACGGTGGCCCGTGGGGCCTCGTTTATTTCAGAAGAAAACTACAACAAGTCAACAGTAATTTACATGACAAAACTCCCAAAATTTAAACCCATACATTAGTCCCCCAGTCTCAAGAGCCGAATTCCCCCTAATCCTCTCGGCAGCCATTTTCTAGACTCGTAGAGGCCTCCTTTCCCTCCAGAGATGGACCAATCACTTCAAATTTCACCACTCCCACGTGGTACACTGTCATCCAATGGTCGGCGAGCTGTGATCCTGGGGCTCCAACCGCCAAACCTAAATTCCTTGTGGAGTTGTTCTCTGCAATTTTCCCAGTCTGACTGGCGCCAGCCGCTAAGTTATTGCATCGGGCAAAAAGCGACAATTTTACACTAAGCGGCAAAACCCTCTATATACAGGCACATTCGACTAAAAGCCACAACCAGCTGCAAGAGGGGATCTGTCCGAGCAGACTTCCGAAACCCGAGACGTTTCTTAACGACCGCGGGGGAACCGCTCCCACCTCCCGGCCGCTCTGCCCTCGCAAATGCTCCCTCCAAAACGCCGACACTCACAAAGAAAGCTAAAAAAACGATGCCGACGCAACTGTAGAAAGATAAACTTTTCTAAAACAAATCTTACTTATATCTAACAAAATCCTTCGTTACTTAACACTAGGGTTCGGAGTTTTCGGTTTAAACCGATAAAAACCGATAAAAGTACGCCGAATTTATTTTTGGAAATTCGGTTTTAACCGAAAAAGGTCAGTTTTTTAGGGCTGCGTCGAGGTGAGTGAGGGAGGGGGGGGGGGGGGCAGGGGAGAGAGGGCTTGGCAAGGTTCGACATTGTGTGACGTCTTCGTGATTGCCCTCTTCCAAGAGGTCTTGGATTGGCCTTCCCGGGACATCTGTGTTCTTTCTGTGATCGGGCTTAGTGTGTCAAGTTCCCGGTCCTAAAAAAAAGTTCGGATGTGGGCTAGTATAATGTTTTTAATTTCATGCACTAGAGTACATCGAGGAAAACCGTTAATACCTTTCTTAACACCATCTCTCAAACTTCTCTGTGATGAAAAACATAAATACAATTGATTTTTTTTTTTTTTTTTTTGCCATTCCTCTGGTTGCTGCACGGTCGTCACCTCAGACGGTCACGTCGTTCGAATGGGAAAGAAAAAGAAGCGTGCTGAAGATTATGCCCGCGATTCCCGCGATTTTGAGGTGTCTCTTGACGGAAGTTGCGTGTATATGTGCCGTTGTTCTTCGAGTAATCACAAATATCACAGCTACAAGGATCATCTGATCCGGTGTCCGATGGTGTTTTTCATATTCACCGTAAACAACCGGTAAGCCTTTTTGGGAATAAATGTACACCGAAAAAAAAAATTAAATTTTAAAATATACACCGAAAAAAGTACGCCGAATTTTGAACAAATAAAAATCGAAAACGCCGAACCCTATGTAAAGCGAAACGAGCGATGTGCATACTTTTATTGTTCTTTTTTTTTTCTTAGTTTCAACCTGATACACGAAATCCAATTTATACAAATTTCTATAGATGCGGTTTGTTTTATCATGCTTACATCGAGATTATGTTTGAACACTTTTTAGAACGCCGATCTGCTGACCACATCGACTGGCTGTCCCATTGGAGACAAGACCAATGTCCAGACGGTCGGACCTCGTGGCCCAGTGCTCCTCCAGGATGTCGTCTTCCTCGACGAGATGGCGCACTTCGACAGGTACCCAATTCTGTCCCTCTGGCACCTGCCTATCACCAGTGTTGTGCACTTCAAGATGAAGTGTGCCGGTATGGTCAGTCGTTCGACTTACATGGATTGCGATTGTTGCGGTTTCGTTGAGTTCACATAAAAACTGTTAGCTGCCTCAAAGTTCTAGCCTCGCGAATCTATCCCGATTAAAAATGTGAGCGGAAGCACCCGATTCCGTGTTTTCTCGCGTCTGTGGTCTCCGCAAGCTTTATTATCTCTCAATTCGGGAAAAAGTCTAGAATAGAAAAAGTGGTATCGGCGAAGGAACTATAGTCGGTTGGATTGAAAACTACTTATCAAATCGCTCCCAGTTTGTGCAATATGGACAAGAGGCTTTAGAAACTGTCAGAGTTACCTCCGGCGTTCCGCAAGGTTCTGTCCTTGCGCCAGTTCTCTTCCTACTTTTCATCAATGATATTGCAACTAACATTGATGCTAAAATTAGATTATTTGCAGATGATTGTATTATATACCGGGAAATCAACACATCGGATGATCCCCTTGTACTAAATAGCTCTCTCCAGTTAATCAATAAATGGTGCACTGATTGGCAGATTTCCCTCAACGTGAGCAAAACTGTTTGCATGTCTGTAACAAGAAAGAAATCTATTTCTGAATTTCAGTACGCCTTTGATGATGTAACGATTTCACGGATGACTCGGTGTAAATATTTAGGCTTATTTATTACTTCAGATTTAAGGTGGGACCTACACGTAAATCACGTAACGTCAGAGGCATTAAAAAAACTTATGTACATAAAAAGAACACTCAAGCCAGCCGCTACACTCACTAAACTCTTAGCATACACTAGCCTTGTTAGACCAACACTAGAATATGCAAACATCGTTTGGTTTCTTTACACGAAGAATAATATAGGTAAGCTTGAAAATATACAGCGCAAAGCAGTAAGATTTATTTTTAACAAATACAATCGCACCGACTCACCAACTGAACTTCTTAAAAAGTCTGGTCTTCTTACACTAGCTAACAGGGCAAAGCGACTTAGGCTTAAGTTCTTGTACTCTCTGCTGCATGATGCTTTCAAATTTGACAAATCCAAGTACGTCTTTTTTTCAAATACTAGACAGACCAGGCACAAACATGGTAAAACCTTGACTGAATACTCCTTTAAAAATGACTGCTTCCGCTACTCTTTTTTTCCTTTAGCTGAGAATGGAATCAACTAGATCATGTCATTACTAACAGCACTTCCATGACATCATTTTTATCTCTGTTGGATGTTTTCTTGCACAGTGATGTGTAATTATAAATGACTTTAATTGCATTTTTTTTTTTCACGTGTGATTGAACAGTGGTTGTTTAATTTGGCTTTGGAAATGTATGTTAACCCTTGTGTATTAATCTTAAAGGTATTTGTAAAATTCTTTATATCCCAGTGTTTATTGTACAAATTACTTGCATTTTTTGCTGCAGATGTGATAAAATGTGAACGAGTGTGTACTTACTTACTTTTGTGTGCTCCTTCCTGCGAAAATCCCTAAGGGATTGGCAGTATTTTCAAATAAATAAATAAATAAGTCCTAAGTATAGAAACTCAATTTCGCTTTCCTTTCGTTGATACGACCACAGATCTCTAAGACAAAAAACAAACGCCAGAGGTACGCCAGAACCTCTGGCGTTTGTTTTTGTTTTGTAAAAAAACAGGTACGCCAGAGGTGCATGAGGGACGGTTTCATTTATAATTGTCCGCGATGGTACCTTTTTTAAAGGCCCATATGCGCAGTTCTGTTCGAGTGCCTTACGACTGCGACTAACCGGGGACATCCGTGCTTCATATCCCGCCTGCCATGCTGTTCCTTGACTCGGTTACCACGCTTCGATGTATCCGTCAATCCATTTCTTTGTGCATTGCCTTCTCTACATGTGTTCGTTGTCTTGTATGCAGGGAGCGCATTCCAGAGCGCGTGGTGCACGCCAAGGGAGCTGGAGCCTTCGGCTACCTGGAAATAACCCACGACATCACCAAGTACTGCAAGGCAGCCATCTTCAACCAGGTTGGAAAGAAGACTCCGCTCGCCATCCGCTTCTCCACTGTCGGTGCGTGGCATCTTGCTACGTGTCTGCTCGATTTTTTTTTGGTCTTTTTTTATTTTGTAGCGAGCTTGAAACGAAGTACCGGTGTGGTATGTGCGGTCTCAACGAGAGGGTGAATAGATGTTTTCCTCACGATTCTCCAGTACTTGTAATTTTGGCTCTGGCAACGGCCACAACCTCGACACGGTAGTCTCGGAGCACCCATCAAAAAAAGGAAGAAATATTGGAGATCTTCCCCTCACCTTTCTTGTGGCATTTAGGGAAGATGTGGGTCAAAAAACTGCACTATTTTTGCAAAAAAAAAAAAAAAAGTGATTTCGGGTTTTATCTTTGAATATCTTTTAAGACCTTCCGGCGACTCGGAAGGGCATGAATTTGAGCCATTTTTGCTCGCCGTCACATTTATTTTTAAAGAAGTAGGCCTAGCTGTCTCTTCTTCATCGGAGTCTTCTGTAGCTTCAACTTTTTACGAAAAATTAACAAGCAAGCAAACATTTTCGTTGGGTCGTGTTGCTACACACCTGTGGTAAATATTCGAACGAGTTTTTTTTTTTTTTTTTTGTAATTTTGGGGCACCCGCGGTTTTTTCGCGCGATAATGTGTTTTTAATATTTTCCTATTGCAACCAGATTTGGCATGCTAATTATTTAGGATATGTAGAATGCAACTATCAAGATTGGGTAAGATTGTAAGTTTTTGATATTCATGCAAAATTGAAGAATCTTTTGTAGCCCTTTGAGAATGGCGTTATTGCGATTTTAATTCAATTTAAAATAGGTCTCGCACAGCATGTTTTTGTCGTTAATTGCTCTCGGTGAAATAAAACGAGTGAATCAGCTTATTTTACTAGGCTTTCTTTTGTTTTCTTTGTGTGCATTGCATCCAGAACATAAACAGTGATATGAAAGCTAACACCAGGTTTACAAAAAAGTGATCAAGCACCATTAAATGTAGATTTCATTAAGTTATCGTAATATATTATTTATTATTATTATTATTGGCAAAATAAATTAAGCATTGTTGAATGCTTATACTTCGCCAAAATGCAGCGCTAGCGGTTCGTACCACATGCCAAAGCTTTAGATCTAATCGTTGTCTCAATCAAGTTAAGCGATTTTTTGTAACTTTCACTGGAAAAATGGGGCCCGCTTTCGCACGTTTTCGGTTAATGGTACCATTCAGCTTCATGTATTCGAGAACTCCATCGGCTACCATTTTCTGATTGAAAATTGATTCGGGCTGCTAGCGCTATATTTTGGCGGAGAATGAGCTTGAGGTAATACGTAGTTTATTTGTGCGGTGACAAAAATAATCCATGTAAAATTATGGGGGACACAGTGTCTATCGGCATTTTAGCTGCCTGGAAGGATGCTTCTCCCAATACACCGCTGTCCTGCTGAGAAGTGACATTGCGAGCAGGTTTCATTTATAGTTGCTAACGCTTTTCAATGAGGTGTGACTAATGTTAAAAAATATTTTCCTTAACAACCTGTGTTCCATTAAAAAAAAAAATTGATGCATTCATTTTGTGCAATTTTAAGGATAACGCAGTTCAAGCCAACACTGCAGATATTGATTGTCAGTGTTGTCTTTTAGCAACAAGCAAGTGTCATGTCATGGGTATACCAAGGAGTCCTAATCTCTTGTGGTGATGGTTGCGAGGTCGTTTTGTAACACAATGCTTCTGCCTCTTCGCTTTTTTTTTCAGGAGCGTGAGAGAGTATGCACTTATTTTCTGGGCCAGTTTTTGTCTTCGCCAGAATTTCTAACTTTCCTAACTAACCTTGGAAACTATAAGGGGGCACCAATCTAAAGAATGTTGATGCACCCCAGTGTACCATCTAATAAATATTTAACCTTTTACCGGTTCATCCAGGTGGCGAGAGTGGATCAGCAGACACGGTTCGTGACCCCAGGGGCTTTGCCATCAAATTTTACACAGAGGAAGGCAACTGGGATCTCGTGGGAAACAACACTCCCATCTTCTTCATCCGGGATCCTTTCTTTTTCCCGAGCTTCATCCACACTCAGAAGAGGAACCCAGCCACCCACCTTAAGGTGGGCCTCTTGACCATCCTTTCACCAGTCACTGTCCACTGAGTGCTAGAAGAATGAAGAATGTCAATGTCAGTCTGATTTGCCAAATGGGGTACAAATTGAAATTTTAATGGTGTGGATCAGTTGTTGACTTCTCAGGAAACGTTGAGTTGATTGATAAAACAAAATATTGTTCCAAGTGTCGAAAACTGAAATTGGACCAGTCCATTTGCTAGCAAGTCGTTAGTCAAGTTGATCTGTGATAGTCTTTTTTTAAGTTTTCAGGCTGGTGTTTTTGTTTTTAATTACGCCCTCTCCTGATCCACTAGTTATGTGCATCATGAAAGGTGTAGCTTAAAAAGATAGGCTACCCATATGTGGGCCATCTTTGTCTGCTAAAAAAAAATCTTGAACCAATGCTTGGCTTCATTTTAGAGTGCAGCTCTTAGGGGCCCGTTCCCGGCTTGAGCGGCGTCGCCGTCGCCGTCGGCGTAACCAAGGTCATCCCAAGGTCACGTGACCCCTCCAGGTCACGTGACCCCTCTCAAGGTCACGTGACCCCACGTGACTCCCAAGGTCACGTGACCCCTCGAGGTCACGTGACCCCTCCCAAGGTCATCTCAAGGTCACGTGACCCCAAGACCCCACGTGACCCTTTGATGGTCACGTGACCCCCAAGTCACGTGACCCCTCTGAGGTCACGTGACCCCCGAGGTCACGTGGTCTCCTAACCCAAGGTCACGTGACCCCTCCCAAGGTCATCTCGAGGTCACGTGACCCCAAGGTGACCCCCACGTGACCCCCAGGTCACGTGACCCCTCTGAGGTCACGTGACCCCTCTGAGGTCACGTGACCCCCCGAGGTCACGTGACCCCCCTCCCCGAAGTCACGTGACACCCCCCCCCCCCCGAGGTCACGTGACCGCCCCCCCCCCGGAGCATATTAAAGAATGTGGGGAGGAGGAGGGGTCTACCCTCACCTCAGTACCCTTCACTCCTCCTCCTCAAGAGCTGCGCTCCAATTCGGCGTTACAGGGATTTGTAAACGGCTTTCACTTTTTTATTTTCTCATACTACCATGTGCCCTAGATCACCCACCAATTGTTGATTCATTTAAATGACAAGACCTTTGCTATTGTCTTGTGTTCTAAGTTGTCGCAGCTCTATTGATTATACCAGAAGAAAAATTGGAACTCGGGTAAATGTGATTTCTGGGGTATCTTAGTGCTGGATTGGATTGTTTTTCCGATTATTGTATTGTGCTTGAATGAAAAAGCGATGCTCACTTTGTAAAGTGAATGTGCACATGGTGGTAGTTGTAGTTAATCATATTGTGTAAAACCGAAGACTGTGGTGAGGAAATACTTTATCAAGCCGAAGAAAAATCTCACACCAGGGGAGCATCTAAAATCTTTATGACATTTTCCTCCTTCTTTTTATTAATAGTTTCTTTTTTTCTTACCGATCTCAGGTTTTGCACAATATGATTAACTCACTTTTTAGTTTATTAACTGGAAAGGCAAAGTCGTAACTTCTGCTGTGGTTCTGCCAGACAACCCCTGCAAGTCGTTCATGACACAAGCTTTAATTTCGCAAGCACAAAATTCTAACAGACTGCTTATAAAAATTCTTGCATGCAACACTGTGTGCGTTGCAGTGTGGGGCATCTTTGGCCATGGTAGGGTGTACTGCACCCTAGCCTTGGAAAGGAGTGGCATAGTTCCGATTTTGATTGTAGCGTTGATGAAGTAGTGCTTCTCAGCACTGCATAAAAGTAAGGTCAGTGCTCACTTCTTGAACTCCTTCATCTTCATGAAAGCCCCTGTTGAAATATGGACCTCCAGCGGCCGTAAGGACCTGCCCAGACTTTGTGAGGAGTAGGGATACGGCTGGCCGCGACCCATACCTTGCTGGCAGCTTGGCTAGAACTCCAGAGTGCAGCGTGACCATCCCTATTTACAGATCATTTAAGAAGCCTAGGACACTGAGATGATAGAACAGGTTGATTAGTCCAGTTCACGTCGCCTTAGTTTTCCTTGGTTTACCTGCGCGCAAACTCTAGTACGTTGAAGCCCCGAAGAGACGTATCCCAGCATTCTATTTGTATTGGTAGGTAACACTGTAACACCTACAGTATTGTATATTTAAGAAAAGTCACATAATCAAAAATGCATGCACTGCATTTGTTTATGACGGGATGTCGTGAAACGAGGTTGGCAAATCTAAACGAACGTCGTGACCATTGGGTTCGCAAGATACTGGCACTACGCCTCTAGGATCACAGATTTTGCAAGAGGTGTATTCTGCTCCTCATTTCAGGATCCAGACATGTTCT
Source organism: Ixodes scapularis (assembly GCF_016920785.2). Lineage (NCBI taxonomy): Eukaryota > Metazoa > Arthropoda > Arachnida > Ixodida > Ixodidae > Ixodes > Ixodes scapularis. The sequence continues at coordinate 100,585,338 of NW_024609879.1, read as the reverse complement.
GGGACTTCATCAGCCTGCGCCCAGAGACGACCCACCAGGTGATGTTCCTCTTCTCTGACCGAGGCATCCCTGACGGCTACCGGCACATGAACGGCTACGGCTCTCACACCTTCAAGCTGGTCAACGACAAGAACGAGGCAGTCTACTGCAAGTTCCATTTCAAGGTACTCATCCTCTGACAATGCTGGAATATCCTTGGAAGGGGCCTGAAACAGCTTCTGTACTTAGTTTCATAAGTCTATGCACAGCTGGCGGTATGATATGAGGGACTAATCAAGCAGTGCCAAAAGTGCAACGTCCCAGCATTCAGTTTTTCTCTGCACACTTGATCAATTTAGCTTGGAGAGTGCTGTTACGCTTCTAGTCTGTGTGTATACACAGGTTTGTCTTCTAGGCTTTGAACATGTTTGGACACAATGTGAAACAAAGTATTGCTTTATATAATGCTTTATTTTACCGTTGCTTTTTTAATGATTTCAATAGATTTGTGTGGCAGTGTCCCATCAAGTACTCGTTATGGGGAGATCGCTCTGTTCGTCTCATTATTGAGCATAAGTAACCCTCTGAGAGATCTTTTATATGCTTTTAGCCAGTGTTTGGAGGTACTTTAAGTACATTGAACTTAAAGTACTACTTCAAGTTGGTTTAGAAAACTTCTGCTTTACTTGAAGTACTACCTCCAAGCATGTACTTGTATTTTACTAAGGTATCTTTATTCTTTTCTGTTACTTTCTGAGGAAGGTAAAACTCTGACTTCAAAGTACATTTTCAAAATTTGGTTTTGTTAATTGTATTACAGAATGATGCTTTGTCAAATCTGAAGAAATACTGGGAGGGATATTCTACTCTCACCGGAGCTCAAGCAGACGACGCGTCGCTCAGTTTGTTCTGGGGCAAATTTTCCATAGCTTTTAAATTCTCGCTACTTCTCACTCGGTCAGCGTTAACAAGGAGGTTAAAAATATTAAGAGAGTGAAATTAATTGTAATGTAGCACCCAAGACTGATGTGGAATATTTACTTTAAAGTCAATGGAAAATAGCAGAGGAAAACATCACAATGTTGTTAGACATGTTCTTGGGTCTTTTCCTTCAACTTCGACGTTCCTTAAATTTTTACAACACAATCTCGGGTGTCACATTTTGTTTATTTATCACCAGCTCGCCTGCACACTTTTTTTTTTTTTTTTTTCATTAAGGAGAGGACATTTCTTTACGAGAGGATTGCTTGCGAAAGCTACGGGGCCGATGTCGTACTCTCTCCTAGCGCATTCAACCCCCTTGGGTACAACAAGCCTGTGCATGCTGTGCCAAATTCAGAATTCGGAGGGACGTCTGAATTTGGTGCCATTTCCGAAAATAACTACTCTGTTGCCACCTGACTTTGTCCAATATTCGCAGCAGTTTCCGAAAATAGGGCATTCATCCCTGATTACCCTTGGGGCAATGCATACCAGAAAAAATCGCTGTACTTAAAGGGGAATAAAACTGCATCATGAAAGATTGTTTTAAAAAATACTTGTACTCTACTTTGAAAGCACATTGTATTTATAGTACTTTACTTCAATTACATTGCACCCAGTGTAGTTACTGCTTTACTAAAAGCACAACACCTCTCCTTTACATTGTAGTTTACTTGAAGTACTTTTTATATGTACTTTACCCAACACTGCCTTTAGCAGGCAATCTCTGACTACTTAATGAGAAGATGACTGTCAAGTGTTGGTGGTTTCAGTTGTTTTTCTCTTCAAAGGCAAACCATTACATTTCTAGTGGCACTACATAGTAGGTTGTTACTCATCTCCAGGTTCAGCCCGTTTTTGCTGGAACATGCAGGTGTACTAAATCGCTGTGCTGTCATTGAAGTTATACCTCTTCTATTTCTTTTTTCGCTTTCATCCTTCAGACTTTTAAATGATCCGTGGGCACAGATTTACACTATCAATGTGTCGGCAGCTCTCAATGTCCTCATTCCTTTGTTTGTGCAGACCGACCAGAAAATCAAGAACCTCCCAGTTGACAAGGCTGGCGAACTTTCTGGCACGGACCCAGATTACAGCATCCGTGACCTGTACAACTCCATTGCAAACAAGCAGTACCCTACCTGGAGCATGTACATCCAGGTCATGACCTTTGACCAGGCCAGCAAGTGGAAGTACAACCCCTTTGACCTGACCAAGGTGGGCATTGGAGGAATCACTGTAGCTGAGGTCATGGTATATAAAGGCTGGTTTACACGCTTCTGACTGCTTACAGCTGTGTGCTTTAAAACCTCTAAAAAATCTCTGATGATGAGGGAACCTACTGGTGCCATCTATTAGGTAGCCGTGGAATACTTAGTTTTCATAATTCCTTTTTTTTTTTTTGCACACCATTTTTTATTTTTTGGCTCTAAATTCTGTTGAGGATGTTACACAGCAATTCGCGGCCGTGGCATCACGCCATTGCGGTGACACCGCTAATGGCAGCCTGCGTGCACTTTAGTCGAAGGCAAATATGGGGGGGCGACTCCCGCCCTCCCGCCCAGGTCACGAAGGTCTTTTTCTTAAGGAAACATCGACATACATCAGCTCATTTAGGAAGAAATTACTAGCTATTGGTGGCCTAGTAAATATTAGGCCAACAAAACAGATCTAGGAAACGTTGTGCCCATGATGTCATCTCCTTGCAGCAGAACCCCCCCTCCTCCCTCCCCTAAACCAAAAGCCTAACCCATAAATCCGCCCCCGGCTTTAGTTCACACGACTCTGGTTTTTGCATGCGCACAGTGCCCACATCTCGTTTAGGAAAACCCGGGCTTGTTTGTAGATTGTGCATTGGCCTATAAACAATCATTTTTGATAGATCTCATTTGATATCTCGAACGATGCAAAACCTTAGTTCTTTTAAAGTGCAGTTTCAGGATTGCCTCATAGATGGTGCCGGCATGCCAGTTTCTAATCTTGTCGCAAGAGATCACAGGAACTTGCTCCTAAGCGAACGCAGGTGTGTAAATATGCCTTTAGAGTATTTGGTCGTCCAATTGTTCAAGATTAATGTTGCGTGAATATTGGAAAATTCAAATAATTCACGAATAGCATCTCTTATTCAATTTATTTTGGGATTACTTTCGCTCCAAGTTTTTTTAGATTTCTAAGTACACAAAAAATTATGAAAAATGTTTTCAGAGTTCTTGGATTTCTTGCATCAAGCTTCACCACTTAGCACCAGCGTGCTAGGACAAACGGCTGATGTGTTTGAGAATCTTGGTTGGCTCGGTAGTCTAGGAAATTTTGCTCACTGTTCTAGGTCAGCCTCATTTGCTTATAATTAGAGTTGAACCCCCAATTTTAAATGAGAAAAAGGAAACATCATGCTATATTTAAACAAGTATGATAGTTATGCTTTAATTGCCATGGTACATCGCTCTACTTGACTTACCTTATCGAGGTCTCTTTCTTTCTGAAAACTGGTATGTAAAGTGTTTCTGATGTAAATAAAACTTCCTTTTTATGGGCATGCTTTCTTAAATTGATTTCCACCCAATATTTTTTAAGTATCTATATTCCTGTCATATTTAACATGAAAATATTCTGTTTAATTTCTGTGTAATATTCATATTCAATTAAGTGAGTTTAATATTTGGTTCCAATTAAATCAGTTTAATATTTTTATTGAATCCAGTAAACAATTTTATATTTGCACACTTCTGCTCAAAGGCACCAAAGACTGTTCCCATAGAGGTGCTACGTCTTTCTTCCGGTTATAGCATTTATTTTTGCCATATCTCTAAAAAACCATTCTTTGTGCCCTCAAGAATATTGTTTGTGACACGGGTGTAGAAGCCCACATCTAACCCCCGATACTGTCTTCCAGGCCTCGTCGCCACCAAAGACTTTCCCATTCTTCTCCCCTTTTTGGCTTTTCAGTAAATATGTAATCAATCACCTATCTTGTTCAATATCTTATTCTCAGGTGTGGCCCCACAAGGAGTTCCCACTAATCCCTGTGGGTCGTCTTGTGCTGGACCGCAACCCCAAGAACTATTTCCTGGAGGTGGAGCAGATTGCTTTCTGCCCTGCCAACCTGGTGCCTGGTGTGGAGCCAAGCCCAGACAAGATGCTTCAGGTGGGGACACTCAGTCGGTCCGAGTATTGTAGAATGGATGATTGCAAAGGAACTGTTTCGAAGCCTTAGCTTTAGATGTCACCTTTGGTTTTGGGTGAGGGTGGGAGGAGGTGTGGAAAGAAAGATGTGTGTTGTGGGGGAGGTTACCCCGATAGCGTTTTGCCCTGTCTCGTCCTGGCTCAAACGTTAGGGCCGAATGAGGCGGCCAGTCCCCACAAGAGCGGAGCAGCGAGCTCATCATCTTTGTGGAGGGAGGACAAGGTTGGTTTCTTCAGGCTGTCACCAAGCACACCAGTCCAGAGCAAAACCGGAGGCTTCAAGCTCTTACATACAGGTCAAATTATGGTGTAGAAACCTTGTTTAATTGAATCTGAAAGTGGGCTGGACGGATAAAGCAATAATTTTGTCATCCCTATAGGAAGCGGATGAGCTGGCCGCGTCGCACTGGTCGCCTACCGTTCGCTGCTACCTAGCGGTAGCCGGTGCAGAACCGTCGGGAAGCAATGGCGATGAACAGCACAGCAGACAGTGTCCCTGTCGTGGTTTCGACGAGATTTAAGCTTTTTCCTTGGTGCCAATATGACTAAAGGAGAACTCCTTTATGAATCTGGCCACGTGTACTACTAGGAGGTCCGTTTCGACGATAAGCGGGTGTCACGGTGCACTTTACTCCGCAATCGAGATTGAGCACACCTGCAAAAAAAAACAAAAAACGTCAAGCTGTTTGAATTTCCTACTTGTTCCTCCTTAGCTTTAATCCTCATCTCAAGTGCGAATTGTGAAATCACGTCGTGACATTTTTCGGCACCGGTGCGATGACTCCTAGCTTCCACGTGCTTTTTATGCACACCATAAAACTTGTCATTCCCCAGTGAGGATAAGTTCCGTCTGGGAACTCATTGGCCACGAACGCGAATCCGAATATTCGTCGACGGATCGATTGTTGATGAGCACATATGTCCGAGTGACGCAGTTCTCGTGTCAAATACGCGAGCCGGGCTCGACTGACATCAGGTTGGCAGTGCTGACGCGCTTTGGGAACCGCGGATCATAGTGAAAAGGCGAAGAGCTTTCAAAGGAAAGGAGGTACAAAATAGTCGGCTATATTTTCAAATGTTAGTGCTGAAAAGCTGGCTTTTGACTTTCTACCCTCTTTCTTTTGGCCAACTAAACAATATGCGATTAATAAAGTCCCAATTTAAAATCGTTTATCCCAGCCTGCAATTCGTTTCATGGCCCCTTTAGTACATACAAGTTTTTTTAGTTGGCATTCAGTGGACTGCGCTAATGATGTACCTTTATTGCTTTCTGAATCAACTTAACAACCGGGCGATTGTTTTCGTGCTGTTCTGCAATTCCCAGCACTACTCTCTTCCTGTAGGCTGATGGAAACATATAAGTGTGGGTTGTAGCTTGGGTGGGAGACCTCATTCCGCTACCATATTTTGCTGCATATTTTAGTTTAGATGTCCCTGTTGTTCCATCGGCGCAAGAAAAAGTTAAACGTATTAAACTGCAAGGTAAGAAACGCCACTTCCTTGCATCAACGTATAAGTTGTGCCCAGGTCGCGCGGCGCTCCGCCTCGTATGGCTTAAAACTTCGTGCTGCGCGCATTCTTGTACATACTGTTGCAGCCAACCATGCAGCAATTATTGTGCCTTTTTTGGTGCAAAATAGCCATCTCGGAAATTGCAGCGCTAAGCCGATACTGCCTCTACAACCACTGGCTACAATGCACAACCAACGCCAGCAACTGGCATAAAGTTTCCAATTAAATGGACCCGTTTGCCACTAGGGGCACCCTGGTCGGGGCTTGAATTGGGTCCGCCCAGTTCCTATATACCTATGTTCCACTCTTCCTCACAAAAACCTCTCCTTGCTGGTATACATATGTACTGAAGAATACTAAACGAAACAGAAAAAAAATCACTATCCAAATTCTTGCTAGCAAAACTTGGTGCTGATGGCTACCAGTAACACTATTAGTAGTTACCAACACCTACGAGTTTGCAGCACTCCTGGCCCGTTTTCTCGAAACGATGGTAAACCCATTTTGGTAGACCGCGGTGCCTAGGAAGGAAAAACTACCTACGGTAGATACTGTAATAAACGGCTGGATATAGAACAACAATAATTATTTTTGATTGGGTAGTAAGATGCGCCATCTATCGGTGAAACAAGCCAGTCACTTTGTTTATCCTCTTTTTCTGCTGGTTGTTATCGATCTAGCATGGTATTTGAATTCAAAATATAGAAATGTTGTACTTGAAGACCAGTTTATTTGCTTCAGATGGTACGAAGAAATTTTAGCTACTATGCTAGAGTTTGTCGACGAATATTTGAAAATGTAAGAAACATTTCCTTCGATATGTTTTGCCATAAACAATGCATAACTTTCCCGTGTGCCTTCCAGTCTGGCAACGCCGGTGCTGTAGTCTCGTTTTTGTTCCTTGCGTTGCACGTTTCTGCGATTCCTGCTGATCTCAACTGTTTGCCCTCTCTTCCGTTCGCCCAACCGATCCACCGGTGACGAGAAGCTAAGCTTCTCGTCACCGCTGAATTGCTGGCTACCGGGGATATGTAGAAACCTCGATGCTGTCGGCATACTGTTGGCGCACTGCGAACAAAAAAACAGTACGATGTCCCAGCTGTTCACCCGGAACGAAGACTTTATTGAGGATAACCCCCTTTCTCCGCCAAGTCATCACTGCTCACAAGTTGGCGTGCATAGTGTAACAAATTAAACGTGTTAGTATAAATATATACCAACACTCGTTCACAAAACATTCTTTTACTCACCATAAAAACACTTGCAAGGCTTATGTACCGTCATATGTTTTGGATCCCGGACTGCTGAAGAGTGATGCGTTTGCGGAATGCTGCCGTCGGTTAGTTTAGCAGTCCCTCTGAACTACCGCTTTGCTTGACGTGCTAATAGGTTGATGGTGCGTCATTAATATAACAGCCGGATCGAAATAAATGTTCAGCAGAACCAAGCAGAACTATTAGCCCTCATTAAGCAACGTCGCTGCCATTTTGCTTGTAGGTACTGCTCCTCCCTCGGCGCCCCTGATCTCCCAGTCACGTGACCTAGAATTCCCCCTTCTAGGGACAATAGTTAACTTTAACCCACGGTTCGCGTTCGAGAAAACGGGCCCTGGTCTGGTTATTAGTGTATTTATCAACAGTGCTTATACGGTGGTTTTTGTTGTGGGCTGCTCAAGTAACTGGAGACTTCCCCTTGGCTCTAGTTGTAGAGAAATGTTCTGGTCAAGTTTTTGAATTTGTGACTGGTAGGCCTTTCAAGCAACATTTTATCTACAAAGGCATTCATCACCAGCTCACTAACTTCTTGAAATGGACTTCTAGAAAACTTTTTTCATAACGCCCATTTTTTGCATGCTATACAGTAAACTTTGTTTATACACCTGCGTTTCAAGTACGAGGGACTATGCTACAATTGCTTATGACAGCTAGCAGCAAGATGCTTACACATGTTGCAATGAAATACTCGTAAGTGGTCGTAATGCAGTTCGTCACGCTTAAAATTCAAAATGTATCTAACAATCTTGGTCTTCTCAATTATTTCAACTACACCTGCCATTATAACAGAGTTCTTACTTTATGGTTGCTTATTCAGGAGTGGTTCTTGAGTCTTTGTTTTTTTTGTTGCCCGCAGGGTCGTCTGTTCTCGTACAGCGACACGCACAGGCACCGCCTGGGCCCCAACTTCGTCCAGATCCCTGTGAATTGCCCTTACAAGGCACGCGTGGCCACCTACCAGAGGGATGGCTTCATGACTGTCACCAACAACGAAGGTAGGTGACACTCATGCATATAGGAACTGCCTATAGGAACTGTTCAGTTGTGGTTATAACTAAATTTTAATGTTTGCACTCTGAATGTTTACTGATAATTAAAATTCAGCAAAGTTTTTTTTGTTGTTTTTTATGATTTTTTTTAACACTTCAGATTTAAGAGTCCAAACACTGCAATTGTATCCACAGTTCAAGCCAAAGCTAATTGTATTTAGTAAAAGCCAGCTGAATTTGGTGTACACTACCTGATTGTTATCCTCGAGAGCAAGAAAACTTGCTCACAAATTGAAAGCACATATAAGAAAATTTAAATCCTGCAATCTCTCTATTGCTGGTGTAGATATACTAGGCCACTTCAAGTTTTTCAAAATGTAAAAAAACTAAACTCTAGTCCGGGTATCTAGTCTATGAAAGGGGTATGCACTCAAAATAAAGGTTTCCCAGTTACTTCAGCCGAGACCCAGTATATACCTGTGATGTTAATTACATGTGTGTTTTAACCAAATACCACTGCAACACACCTGTAGCCTTGCTACCTTAGTAGTTCCCGAGGCCAATGGAATAAAGAAAGGGCGACAAATGACATCTTTTTTAACAGTTTGTTATAACGTCGGGTATTTCACAAGTAGAGCTGATATTAGTGAATCGCACTTTATGTTGAATTGCCTTTATACCTCTACCCTGCTGTAAAAACGCTTTCTTATGTTGGCAGAGGGAGCCCCCAACTACTTCCCCAACAGCTTCTCTGGCCCCGTGGACCACCCAAAGTACAAGGAGCACGTCACCCAGGCCTCTGGAGACGTGGACCGCTGGAACAGCGGAGACGAGGATAACTTCTCGCAGCCTGGAAACTTCTACAAGGTGATCACTGGTCTCTCTTGAGAAATTTGAGCACTTTCAGCTCAGATTCCTTGTACAAAACATTTAAAATTGTAGAGATTTGAAATAGTGCCATACATACCCAGTAATGCTGGTGTAGTCAACTATCAAGTACACTTTGGAGAGCAAATTGGGAAAAAATATTTTTGGACTGCTCAACAGGGAAGTTGGATGCTTTGGTTTTGTCAGTTTCTTAGGAAATATTCCAGTCATGCTTCCAGCCCTTCATTTGAGCAAATTTGTGCATTGCTATATTGTCACAGGAGTAAGGTAGAAAGGCAATAAATTATGAACTAAAAAGAAAGGTTTAATCGGCGGACTTGTGCCATACAAAGTAAAAGATGAGCGTTGAGACAACGGAAAAGCGTGCGGCGATTTGGCGGCATAACAGCCAGCGGGACTGGCTCGACAAGGTCGCGGGTGGCTCCTTGTGTAGTCTGCGTCGGCATCGCCAAAAATTCGGCGAGAAGGTTCGAGCATCGAGCGTTCGGGTGAGAGTGAACAAGCAGTTTTGAGAACAAGGAACTAGGGCAAAATGATACAAGTTATGCCCAGAGTAAGAATAAATGCGAAACTTCTAAAATACCATAACTCCATGGGCACTGCTTTCTCGGCCCTGTGTGCAGCGGGTATTTACAGGGTGCGAGTGAAGTGAAGAAAGTGTAGGAAATAAAATTCGTGGAATATATCTGCTCATGGAGATATTTTTTCAAATATTTTTTACTGTTCAAAAGTACAGTTCATAATGGCACACGATTTGGGGCTGAGCAATGAACTGCTACAACTTGCATATTTGTTAAAATATTCTGAAAAATTAAATCTGTATCCTAGAAGATGGGACTGAACTGTGACAGCCTACCATGTTTTTGCCTCCATCATTCAAGAATATTTTGGTTTCTTACCTAGATATGTTTTTGTATTTCCCCTAGTGGCAATAAAGATGTTATTTCAACTCTAGTCGGAACCTGTCTTTGGGCATATATGTATATATATATAGGTATATATATATATAATTTTGGCTAGCTTCTGTGAGTTTTCCCCAAATCCCCAAACAAAAAAAAATTTCGCCCAAAGAACTGTGTTGCTTGGGTTGTGACATTCTGCTAACACATTGCTGACGACTTTTTCTCAATTCCACAGATGCTGAAGGAAGACGAGCGTGACAGGCTGACCTCGAACATCGCCAACCACCTCAAAGACGCCCAGGAGTTTATCCGGGCACGCGCCGTCAAGAACTTCAGCAAGGCCCATCCAGACTGCGGTGCTTCCATCGCCAAGAAGCTGGACAAACTCGGGCAGGTGAGTCCCAATGGCACAGGCTGGCGTTTGATCTTTTTGCATGTTGGACCTGACTTTGCACACACACACACATGCACACTGAATTTCTGAGGTGCAATCTCTGCAGCACAGATCCTCCTTCACCTTGTGCTATACTCGGTTTCCCTTTAAGTCTGACCACAACCTACGCTACAATCTGATGGATCGAGCAGTGCCAAATGTTTCTCGTAATGGTGCTCATCATATTTGTTCATTTGGTATCGCAGGATTAGAGCAGTCCTGCACAGTAAATGCCCCGTGCTCCTGCACTGTTCTTCCTAAGGTGAAACGGAGTATAGCGCAACTGCAAACTTGACTTTTATTGCATTAGCATCTGTTTGGGACATATCACTAGTAACACAATTGGCAGCCTCTACTCGATAAAGGAAATTTAATTTTTACTTTAAAGAATAACACAAAACAACTGAAGTGATTTTCAAAAATTTTTAACTCAAATTTACCCACTGAAAGCCTCTCCTAGCTTAACAGCCTCTATATCATTTTGGAAATATATACAATTAATGTTTGTCATGGATAACATTCAGCAGGCTCTGAGGAATGGTATAAACAACCATTTCGACTGACCATGGCACACTACTGAGTAAACGAAAAATGTGAAAGCTGAATATTGGACACGTGCCTAAGATGCAATAACATAGCTTCATATTCAGGAGTCTCATATTCAGAGCCACCTATCGTGACAGGTTGTACAAAGTAGATTGGCCCATTTTCTATTCTCATCCTTCCTCTCCAAAACATAAATGGCTGTTCTTTTTGTAGATATATCGCAGGAAGATGGTATGTAAACACGCACTTTCCTTTCGCCTTCTACACTCTTCTGCATGAATGTTTTGTATGCATGCAATAGCAGCAGTAGCAAATATATTTTTACTCTATTTCTTCTGTTGAATACCAATCAAATTCCTGGCTCTGAACCAAAAATACTTTGTGGATGTCAGAGTCTACTTCCTATGTTTCTGAGGTGGGGCTGGGCAAATTTTTGGATGATACTGTGAAACCCATATGTTTGCAAGCCTCTAAATTTCACGAATTTCATGACTTGGAAAAATCGCAAACTTTAGGGGAAGCAAAACTTTCTATTGCCTAAAGAGGCGAAGTCCAGCTTTCAGAATTCGCGAAACCTAATGGTTGCGAATACGACTTTTCTGCCAGACTCGCAAACGCTTGTGGCTGCAAAATTGAAGGTTCTTACAGTAGGAGTCCTTCAAGATCAAACTGTATTGAAGGCCAAATAAACATGACCATAGTCACTACTCCAAGACCATTGGGGTTTTTTTGCTCAAGCATTTTCCACTTGAACGAATTTTGATATAAATTTGTACTCTGCAGCCAATATGATATTCATTGGAGCTGATAGCTACATCGTTATCTCTAAATTTCATCAGATCAAGCTTGATGTCCTTACGAGTGTTTTACAAATGACGAAAATATGGGGGATGAAGTCCCCAGACAATTGCGACTACTGGAGGAATATACAAGTTGCAATATATTAAACTGCTAGACTTGAAGGGAGGGCTAGTATTGTAAATGTTTGGGTTTGCACTATAGGGTGAATACTCCTACTGCTGCTTGTATTCTTTCTCTGCTTTCATATGTAGGGCCTTGCACCCACTTTCTGTGATTTGCAAACTTTGCACCTTCCTTTTCAATTGTCGTGCTTTGTGAATACCAGCATCTGCTTTAACAGCATGGCTTATCTTTCTTCCTTTAATATCGTTCAACGGTGGTTGCTTAACTGTTTGCATGCATGCTGCATGATCTGCAATGCTGTGTACACTTTTAATCCAATTGCATTTTGCATAGACTTGACGTTTTGTTTAGTTACATAAATGCCTTTTCAGGTAGTGAATATGCTTTGCAGTTTGTTTTAATCTATTCAAGTAGACTCAAAAGTAGGTTACGTTGCTAGCATGTCTAGTTAATTGCAGTGTCATCGAAAGTGTATTGATTTCATTTTTAGCAACTGCAAACTTTGTTTCCAGCAGTATGAAAATAGTTTCTTGGATAAATGTTTTTTAGATTATGATTATCAAAATCTATGATAAGATAAATAACAAGTGTGCCACTAAGCCACACATTTTCTAATAAAATTATAAAAATTAATTCACATGGTTGGGTTGCATGGAAAAATATTTTAAAGCATGAAGACTAGCTCCAGCTGTGCTCAATGCAAATGAAATTGGCACTTTTCGGGCATCGTTTTAGTCCAAAGATTTCTGGCCTCTACTCCTTAATGATATATATTATATAATCTAATCTGAGCTTTTCGTCGGACTGTGGGCCTCCTTAAACTTGAAGAGCTTTCATGAGCCTGAAATATTTGTGTAGCGCATACTTATTTTATTCTTTCCAAAGTAACAGTGAGTGTTTACTTTATGGTCAGAAATTCATTACTATTTCTGAACAGAAACTGTCTAGAGGAGAGCTGTTTAATGCGCTCTTCATAATTTTTCCAGTTATAGGAACTGCAAGTATTTCACATCCTTGTTGCTTGCTTAGGTTTTCCTATTCCTTTAGATACCAGGTTCTTTGTTGATGTTTACAGTGCAGCTGTTTATACTTAGTATTGGGACTGATTTAAAAGTAATAAGACTAATTTATTTTATTTCGAATTCAATGACTTCAGGCTCTGCGCATTTTTCCCTGTTGAAGTAATGACATCCACATTCATTATTTTTTTTGCATTTAAAAAAATATTTAGACGTGTTGGACTGTTTTGCAACATTGTTGCATTACTTTTAGCATTCATTTTCAGAGAAATTCTTTCAGTACATTTCTTTGTTAAGTGTTGGGAAGGCCTAGAAATCTCGTGACCATGCCATATGGAATGTTCCAGTCCAGTTACCACTCTGCTTAGTGCAAAATTGAATTGTTCACTACTGCCCTAGTCTCGCAGGCATGTCTTCATCTGCCATGACAACACATACGAGGTGCTTTCACTTGCAATGACAGAACGCAAAATACTGCACTAGGGAAGTCCAGTACTGATTCACACACATCGCTGTACGACATTCACAAATATTCACAAATGTCACCGCAGGGTTGCCAATCTATCTCCTTGCAAATAGAAACAGAGGCAGTCTGATTACTTTTCTGTCAGCCCTGATCTCCTTTATTTAAAAGAACCCTTTTCAACACCGCAATAAGGTAAACTATGCTGGGCACTATCATGGTATTCCAAAATTCAATTCTTAGTATAACTGGGTGCCTATGTTGACTCTCAGCTAGGGGAATGTGTCAATGGGTTCATGAGCTGATTTGAGACCACCTACTTAGCCCTAAACCCTACAAAGTTAGCAGCAATCTCGGTGGTGTTCTAATTGCTTTATCCACCTTCTGTTCGTCCCCAGTCTGCCAAGCTGTGAAGTGCCTTCAACCGCAAGTCGGGCGCCGATCAAATGCTTTATCACGCTAGATGTTGCATTACCCTGCTGCTCTGTTCATGGAACTTGGGACTCCATATCTATTCTTTCTGGGTTACACCTTTCTTTCTGCTCAGTCTTGTTGCTGGTCAATAAACCTTGTTATAACGTTGTGTATGTGTGCGTTTCACTCAATCGCCTTTTTTATATTTTATAGATCGGACCACTGGTCTTCCCCAAATTCTCTTAGCGATTCATGTTAAAGGAATTCTGGATTGCTGATTTTTTTTTTTTTATTCGGACGTGCGTTGAAGTTGTCGAAAGTTGTGTCGTGAAAGTCATTTTGTGGCTGACTTCTTGCCACTTGGTTCACTACTGGGGGAGCTCATTTTTATATATCGCAGGTGTTAATTTACAGCTGTGATTTAGGCCCTTAGACAGTTCTTCGTAGTTCCTGGTTTGTAAAATTAAAGCCAGGCACTTCATCTTTTTATGTTGTACAACTTTTATGAGATCAGTTTCTGCACCAAATTCGCATGGTAACGGAAAAGAGCTTACTGGAGGTGGTAAACCATGCCTGCTTTTGAGGGACAAGCCTCTCTAAACTGTGTCGCTTCAGGTGGCTTCGTAAGTGCGCACTGCCGCCGTGTACAGTCGATCAACAACACCTAGACAAAAGCCTCCGCATGGTCCTCTCTCCCTCTGTTAAACGTCATCAGAGTCTGATCGCGCTAAGTCGGCTATTGGGCCCGAGCCTGACCTTCAACGGGCTGATCTGGACACGAGCCCAGCCGAACACTTGCACAGCACTCGTGCCCTATCTCGCGCATCGATTGATCTGACTGATGACGCGTGCAGAGGCCCTCTGCGTAGGTGGTGTTGATACAGACGTACAACGCTCCCTCAGCTCAAAGGGATACTGAACCAAAGAATTTAGTGCCCATAATAAGTGGCGCACGTTCTTTTCACGAGCCAGCAGCTGGCGGCGTGCGCGAGAACACGCAGCGAAAATGACGTCAAAGACCTCCATTCGCGCTTAAGAGGACAGTGAAATGCATCGGCTTCGGGCCAAAGGAGAATAAAGACAGGCTTTTCATTTCTACAAGTGAAGGCTACGTGCCTGTTAGACCAATTAATCGCTTACCTTTTACACCAGACACCACTGTGTAAATGAAACACTTTTCTTTATCCTCCTTCGGCCCGAAGCCCATACATTTCACTGCCATCTTAACCTCGAATGATGGAGGTCTTTGACGTCATCTTTGTTGCGTGTGCTCGCGCACACCGGCAGCTGCTGGTTCGTGGAAAGAACGTGCGCAACTTATTATGGGTACTAAATTCTTTGGTTCAGTATCCCTTTAACGCCACTGCTCTTCACCCAGTTTACAAGCACCGATCACCACTTTACGTTTACACACTGACAATACAGTGAATACAGACACCATGAAACCCGCACAAGACCGGTATTGAGGAGTTTCAGCGAATATAGGGGGCGCTCCGATCGATCCAACATGGCGGACAAGAGGGGGATAGATTTGCGACGCCCGTAGACCGGTAATAATAATAATAATAATAATAATATTTATTTTGGTTCAGGAGAACCGCGGTGCCGCAGAAAGGCAAGTAGCCCATACTAGGAAGGCCTGCGGCGCCGCATCTAAGGACGATGGGATGAGATTGTGTACAGATGACAGAGAGGTGCTGACGATGTTAAAATGGAGCTTGTCGGCGAGGGTGGCGGGATGATGTTACGGGTGATGTGGGTCGTACCCTCTTGTCGAATTTCTGCGGCTCTGGTCCTCCTGCCTCGCCGAAAGTTGGTCTTGTGAAGCCACCGGTGCGGCGGGTGGACTTATCATCGTCAGGCCGAGTAGGACGGCCGCCTCCGGGATGGAACCGGCTCGCGGCGCGCCGGGCTTCTGCTAGGCTTAACGCGGCTGCCACGAAAAATATTCATAAGTCCAGTGAACTTGCACTCACCAACGCGAAACCGGTACCGATGAGCTCTAAATCACTTAAGAGGAGGCCATGCTGTCGGTGACCGCCGGCAGTGGAGACCGAGGGTCACCAGAGCCGGTGGAAAAAACCGTACCCAACGGAGCCGATAGAAGTAAAGCAAAGCGTGTCGTTCTCTGTTTGTTGCCGTGTGCGAGACGATCATCGTTTCAACCAAGACCCACCGTGATGCTACAGAGGAAGTGTTCAAGCCAGTCGAAGGCAAGAAATCTTGCCATAGTCAAGAAATGTGTGCAAGTGTTCGACGTGAGCTCTCACGCTGGTGCAACTGTCGTCAAGTTGAACCGAATGTACGCGGGTCCAAAGAAAGGTACATATCAACAATGTTCGCGCGTTGAAACTATGACGCGTACTTTATCTAAAACTAAACTTATCGGTCTGCGGCTACTAACATTTTCGTTGATGTTGCTTAGATGATGTAACCATTCAGGCCTCGCATTAAAAGGTGTTGCGAACTCTTCGGTTTTTCTAGCTAATTGTGCTAAAAAGCGGTTGGATGGAAAGTATGACAACTACAGCATACAAGGGACGATTGAGGTCTTTATCCTGCGTTCTATGTATCGAAACATCGGTATCCTTGGTGTTATATTGCGATCAGCTGGTCGCCGATCGTCCTGTTCGAAACATCGGTATCCTTGGTGTTATAATGCGATCAGCTGGTCACCGATCGTCCTGTTTTTACGCATAATGTAAACAAGCCCCGGAAGCGCCAATCTCATTTCAATGTGCTTGTGCACCCCTACAAGCCTCATTGTGGATCTTGTGCAAAGCCTTATTGTAATAGCAATAGTCTCTTCGGTCATTCGAGTTGTATGTGCCACGGTGATATCTGCTGTGTGTGATCTACTGATAAACAAGTCTGTATTAAATGCGAGAAGGAGAACGAAGGTAAAGCTTTTTTAACTGTTTTCTTTTTACAGAACAGGGCAAAGCTTTTAAAACAAGAGCAACCCAAGCCGATATTTGAGTGTGCTCAAAAATGAATGGCAAAAGGTGCTTATGCTAAGTGGTAGATGTACGCAGTTGATTTTCTGTTTGCCTCTGCATTGTAAATTGGAAGATATGTATCAGCAGAAGACACGTGTTCTTTTGAAAATGTCTTCTATCAGGGCAAAAATAGGTTTTCATACACAACCGAAGAGTTTCTCAACACCATTTAATGCGAGGCCTGAACGTTTACATCATCTAAGCAACGTCAACAAAAATGTTTGTGGCCGCAGACCGATAAATTGAGATTATAGATAAGTATGCGCCATAGTTTCAGCCTCAAACACGCAACATTGTTGATATGTACCTTTCTTGATGACAACTGCACCAACGTGAGAGTGCCCACGTCGTCGAACAGTTGCACACACATGTTGACTATGGTATGGCAAGATTTCTTGCTTGAAGTGAAGATCATCTCGCTACGGCTAGCCACAACCACCCACCGCAGCGATGCATAGGCGTCGGAGGGGCGCAACGCAGTCAGTCGCCGTCACCCGACGCTGCTCGTTTGGCATTCACGGCTTTCCGCCCAGGTGCTTTGTTTGTACTTGGCACCGAGTGTTATTTTCTGTGCTTGTGTGCTCAGTGGCTGGATATAAGCCCCAAGAGCAGTTCTTCAGGCTCAATGGCGTTCGCCGAAGAACTTTTGAAAAAAAATGCCACCCAGGAAAAAGAGCACAAAGACGCAATGCACCAGCTTGGCGGACTATGCACTGGGCGCGGAAATCGGGCCCTGCGGATTATACACCAAATGCAAACTATCCAAAGAAAACAAAAACATTTTTAGGCTCAAATTTGCTTCTGCGGACTATACGCATGGACACTGGTGCCTGTTATTATGCATTGTATATTCACTGCTGTTTCTTGTGGCTTGAGACTGCCTTCCTGTAATGATGCAGAGGGGTCCACTGAACCTTTAAATAAAGATATTTAAGCACATCTAGATGCAATGTCCCTTGAAGCCAGATGGTCAGGGAAAAGGTGTGCCATTACCTAATTTGCCAACAGCACACCAATGGTCACAATTAAAACTCACCGAGTCAATGGGCAGTTCTCCACCACAATATTTATTGCCGTGTAATCACCAATTTGATCCATCAAAAATCTTGAGGCTGTAGCCTATAGCACATCCATTCTGGATCTGCAAAGCTTATGCTGTAGACATGCATCATCACACGAGCATGTTTCTTATCAATCTTAAACGTAAAACGCTAGTTATGTAACGAAATTCCAATATCATCACATTTTTAGCAAATTGAATGGTCCCACCTGTCACAGTGTTAGCTTTGGAAGTAAACCAATTCACAATACCACCAGTGGCATATATCGTGCCAAGCACAAGTGCCGCATGTGGCACAAAAATGTCCTAGCTAGGGAAGCAAACTTAATCGATCGTGTTGATTAAAGCACTTAAGTACGGAAGAAATTATCAATCAAAGAAGGTCACTCGAAAGGGAAGTTTTCTCGCTGAACGAATATGACTTTTTATTGGGCTTTCCGCAATGTAAGGCCGAAGATATTCACTCCGTAATCGGCACAGAGGCATTTGCTTAGCAGTCGGTCGTGCGTGCTAAAAACAACAAAAACAAAGGTGGATTAGAAACGCGATAGATTCGCCTTTGCACGGAGTATTTACACTCAAAATCGTGTCAACATAAATCGACTATGGCCCACCTTGCTAGCAGGAATCTTAAAATTTATCCGTGTAGTCGTCACACCCGCGCACCAACCGAAAGCGTTGCTGGCGTTGCTGCAAGCCCCTCCGCCCTCAACTTTGAGTCGCTGTTGAGTCTGAAGAACTGCTCTATGAGGTACATATCCAGCCACTGAGCACATACAGAAGCACAGGAAATAATATTCCGTTCCAAGTACAAGCGAAGAACCCGGGGCGGAAAGCCCTGAATGCCAAACGACCTGCGTCGGTCGACGGCGACTGACTGCGTAGTACACAGGTTGCGCGTTGCGCTTCTTCGACGCCTGCATCGCTGCGGCGGGTGGTCGTAGCTAGTCGTAGCAGATGTTGTCACCTCTGTTGCTCGTACCGGAACACTAGAGCCGCGTAATATTGTTGCTGTCGAAGTTTATAAGCCTACGTTCGCGGCCAACGCATTCACACAAAGCCAACGCCCAGCGAACCTATCCCCCTCGTTCTCATTCGGCGACCGGCCGCCAGGGCGGTGACACCGTCGCTGAAACTCCTCAATCGCCACCATGGAGAATAGAAGGGTAGGAGAGGGCATGACGTCAGCCGCGTAGCCTCCACAAGCCATGCTCCCTTGACGCCTCGCCTCTTTCGCATTTTCCTCCTTACTCTCACCACATCACGTAACCGTAGCTAGCCTTCGTCTAGCTATGGTGTACTAGAATACACCACAGCCTAGCCTCCGATCTGATAAAACCTACCGGACGGAGCGCGCGCAAGCCTGCAAGCATCCTCTTACAATCAACCATCCATCTCGCACGTGACATGTCACGCGCACCAATCGCCAGACAGATCTGCGGTCACGCTGGGCATATCGTTTAAACTTTTTATGACTAGGCTTCACCAATATTGCAACGTGCCCCCTCCTAGTACTTCTAACCTCCTTGATCGCCACCCTGTTTCGGTGTGTGTTATATACTGCCAACTGAAAGGTAGTAATTTCGGCCGGTAACTGCTTTGGCAATTAAGAATGTTAACAATTTGTAGATGTTCAAGGAATGCATCTTCCAATAAAAAGCAATGACACCAAACTGCGTATCTGGAATCAAGACTAGGACCGTGCGATCGGCAACCCAACGCCCGGCGCCCGACGCCACTAAGAGGAGGCAAACGATGTTCAAACAGCTGGACTAAACTAGGGTGCCTTCATGGGCGTTCTGCTTAGGGTGGAGACATCTCACCATTTTGTCCCACACGTTTATTTTTATTTTTTTTTCAGAAGAGCTTGAAAAAGCGTGTCCCTGCACGCGTTTGTGGCGCTGACTGTGCTCTGGCGACTTTTTATTTTCGTTGATTTCTTTGTATTTTACCTGTGAGCGCGTGCTGTCGACATCGGGTAATACAAAGGGTGGCATCACCCTAAACAAAAGGGCATTGAGGCACCCTAGGGGCCATGAAACGAATTTTGGGTTGGGATGAATGATTTTAAATTGGGACTTTACTAATCGCATATCGTTTAGTTGGCCAAAAGAAAGAGGCTAGAAAGTCAAACGCCAGCTTTTCGGTGCGAGCATTTGAAAATATAGCGGACTATTTTGTACCTTCTTGCCTTCGAAAGCTCTCCGCCTTTTCACTATGATACATCCGCGGTTCCAAGAGCACGTCACCGGCGCCAAACTGACGTCAGCAGGGCCCAGCTCACGCATTGGACACGAGAACTGCGTCACTCGGACGTATGCGCTCGTCAACAATCAATCCGTCGACTAATATTTGGATTCGCGTTCGTGGCCAATGAGTGCCCTGACGGAACTTATTGTCACTGAGGAATGGCAAGTTCTATGGTGTGCGTAAAAAGCACGGTGGAAGCTAGGAGTCATCGCACCGGTGCCGAAGAAATGTCACGACCACGTGATTTCACAATTCGCATTTGAGCTGAGGATTAGAGCTAAGGAGGAAGAAGTAGGAAAATCGTTTCATGACCCCTTCAAGGGAACCACTGGTGGTAGGTGACTGTCGGTGCGCGCAGCTGGCTTCCGAAGGACGAAGCGCAGCTCCCCGCATGATTTCATGACGTCACAGGTTCTAAGTAAAGTTAAACTTGTCTTGATCATTCTGATAAACCCGGGAAGTGCACGAGTGTGTCATGCGTGCAACGTATCCGGAACCATCTAAAGCATTCCGTAACCAATCTTAAGGCCCAAGTCTCAGTAGAGGGACAAACATGCATACACCGACAAGCCTCATGCACGTGCAGCATGCACGCGAAGGTACCTTTGGCAGGCTTGCAGTCTCTTGGAGCTCGTGAAGTAAGCACGAATGATTGCAAGCCTGCCCGTAGCCTCCTTTATACTGACAAAGCCTGGCAGGTCGCCACGAGAAGCGGCCGACTAAATTGAAAAGGTAGAGCGGCAGAGAACGGATGAGAGGAAAGCCACGTGACGGGCGCCCCGCTGCGGCGAGACGCTGAAATGCACTTCTCCCAGGCGATGGAGTGTCCGCTCGTACTCCTCGGGTTCCTCGCGCAACCGCTTCTTTTCTCGTCGGGTTTGAAAACCATCGCACGTGTGTACGAGAACGTTCTGAGAACATTCCGGGAATGTTCAAAAGAACATGTATGCAACATTCTTGGAATGTTTCAAATTTGCGTAAGAACATTCTATCAACGTTTTCAGAATGCGGCACAGGCACTTATCGCTACTTTTGGGGAACGTTTTCTAAGGGACATTCTTAGAACGTTCTGCAAATTTTGTTTTCTGCCTAAACCTGTGACGAATTAATTGATATGGCGAACTTTACTCTATTAAATATAAAAGGCGGGGGGGATAGCAACTCACTGAAAATTAATATCAATAAGACGAAAGCCGTCATTTTTCGACCAAAAAATAAGTCTCTGGTTATATCGAAGGTTCCCCGCTTTGACTCGTCTCCCATCGAAATCGTTAGTTGTTTCAAAACACTTGAAGTGTTTTTTAGTGAGACAATGAGCTGGGATAATCATCTAAACCATATTGTTCCAAAGCTTGCACGGGTAGTTGGAATCGTAAATCACTATTAATCTGTTTTACCAACGAACGTTAAATTTTTGCTCTATAAATCACTATTCTATTTCCATTTAACATATTGTCTTCTAATATAGAAAAACAGTTTTTGTTGCAAAAAAAAAATATTGAGAGGAATACGTAATGTGCCATATGACTTTCATTCTGCCGATTTATTTAAGATTTGTAAAATAATTAACATTTATAAATTATATCAGTACAGAGTCGCTACAAGTTTTAAAAGTAAAAAGAAAAGGGGATTGTGTTTTCTGGAAAGACTTGCGTCGTTAAGGGAAATTTTTCCACATTATTCCACCCGCAACGCAGAGAAATGGAGGATGGTCACGCAACGAACAAACTATGGCTATCAAATGTAAAATTTCACACTCCCACATTACCTAAATCGTCTTTGCACTGATAATATTGACTTTGATAGTTCAACTTTCAAGAACCTGCGCTTATATTTTTGTACGTGATTTTTGTTTTCATTCTATGTTTTGTACTTGGGTGAACCTTGGTTTGTAGAAATGTCAACTGTAGATGTGCAAGGATTTCGCTGTATACTTTGCCTTTTTTATATTTTTTCCGCATGCTTGTTGCTGACCAGTGTAAGGAGCCCGAGGACCAGTCAACCTGCCTACTGCAGCTTTTTTTCCTTTGGGTCCCCCATCATTTGATGGAAATAAAGTTATTATTATTATTATCATTAATGACATGGAACATTACCGGGGCATTTAATCAACGCTCAGATATCCTAACAAGGTTCTAAAAACGTTCTCAAAACATTCAAAGACCTTCTGTAACTTTCTTGAAATGTTGCAAATTTATGCAGGGACATCCTTTCAATCTCCTCAGAACGTGGCGTGGCCAGCGTGGGTACATCGCTACATTCAGGGAACTTTCTCAAACTATTTACAAAGATTCCACAATTACGGCTTGCTTACGCTATACAGCCCAAATGAGCCACGAGGCTAGAGCTTCTCACAGGGCGATATTTCTAATCGAAAAAATTTTTTAGAAAGCGCAAGCACAAGCTAGCCGCTTTCCCAGCGCACCAGCCTGAGCACGTACTAATGGGAGTTTACTCCTACCTACTACTTGTCAACTTCTTTCATTCAAGATGTGCTGTATACATAACTGATTACTCGCTCCGAGCTTAAAAACATACACATGGCACCCCACATTCAACTGGGAAACACCTTTTTCGAAGTTTTGAACCCTAGATACTAAAACTCTGGTCCATTCAAAACTGCCCCTCTACATACGCAGTGACTGCCAAGTTCATTATCAAGTTTTAAAAACGATCGCTTTTTTCCTACACCTTATATCATACTCTTCGGTAGACTCGTATAAGACTGATACCTTATGCTAAGTTTCCAGAAACTCCATTTAATTTGCATATTTTTGGCACAAAGTGGCATATACTGGATGGTGCTTCGAACCACAGGTTGCATGAAAGCTCCGTACAAATGGCTTCACCTGCGGAATTTCAAGGAATGTTCGCAAGCAAACGTTCCAGGAATGTTGCACATATGAATGTTCGAAGGGGAACGTTCCGAGAACATTGTGCATACGAATGCTCGCCAACGAACGTTCCTAGAATGTTGAGCAGCTTACCTTGTAGGGAATGTTCGCACACGAACAATTCTAGAACGCTCCGAATGGCGTGTTAAAGCTCCTTCAACATTCAGAACATCCAGGAAATGTTCGCACAACATTGGGTGCTACTAGGGATGTTTCGAATCCTCTCCGCTGCAAAAGCTGTGCGCTGACGTCCAGGTTTTTCGAGAAATGTCTTGTGCTACGAGATCCTCGCGCTCCAAATCTGCGACCGGGCACTTTATGACTCCGTCGACGAACTGCAGGCTATGGCCTGCCAAAGATATAAACAGGGTGCTTATTTTTAAGCCTAACAGATTTGTTTAAAAAAGCAGTGAAAGTAATGTCGTGTGTGCAGGTGAGTTATATGCTCAGGGGGCATAAGTAGGCGGCTAATCGTTACAATAAGCCTAATAATTAACTAAAAGGTGTCGATTACCTTTTTAATCAGTGAAAATAGGCATGGTTTCAATTAGAAACTTGCTGAGCGTCATCGAAAACCACAAAATATAATTTTTAGGAAGGCTGAGCGCGTTGGAAGTTCAGTAGTGCGCAAAAGTTAACACTTGTGCACAGACACAAGTCTGGGGTGACAAAACGCTGCCCGGATGCGTTATCGCACAGGTACACCCTTGCTCCTGCTCCACGAGCGGTAACTTTATCGCTCCATCCTGCTTCCCAGGTGCTCCAAGTCTTTCTGATATGACCTTAGTGTTTTTCCACGACGCTCAGCAACTTTCTAATGGGAACTAGTGCCACTAAATAAGCTACGCTTCAGAGTAACGACACTTACCCATTGGATTGGATTGGATTGGAGTCTGCGGCTCTTCCCTTTGTATCGGGTGATCAACAGTAACCGATACTGGATCTCTTGCGCCTTGAAATCATGGTTGCCAGTTTTTTCTTTTAGCTTTAACTGAAATTACAGGCAACGCTTTCAGTCCTCCACAAATGTTTAAACAGTTCGCGACAGAGCAAAGAAATATTACAGTAGCTGCCTAACACCGAATCTGATGCTGAGGAAGTAGTACTTTTGAATCATGACGAGCACCAAGATGGCGGCATCCACAACAATATCGGGGAACAGAGTGCTGGTGCTCTAAGTGTAGCTTATTTAGTGGCTCTAATTAGAACCCTATGCTTATTTCCAATCATTAAAACGTTAAATTACATATCTTTGTTTATTAGTCAACTGAACTGCCGTATAACTTACCCGCACAAGCCGCTCCAATGCTTTCGCGTTTTGTTTTAAACAAATCTGTCCAGCCATAGCCTCCTACTAGTTACCAAGCCAGCTGCCAGCATCTTTCTACAAGGACGCTAAAACTTACAACCCGTGAGCTCCTCCGACTCGAACCCGAAAGATGACGCCCTATTGCCTATTCTTTAACTGACTCGTGTATATGGTCCCGTGTAAATGTGTAAATACGCCTTCTCTATTCCTCTCCTCTATTGTACAGTGCACATTTCCCTAACGCGTCCAGCTGTCTCGCGTGATACATTCCATCAGCAATCACAAACAGCATCACAAGAGGGACTACTTACATCGAATTTTATATATATATATATATATATAAAAAAGCATTTATTTAGTTTGTTGGTGCAGGCCGTCAATTTTTCTGGTGAATAAGAAAATTTATTTCTTAAATGGATTCTTATGAGACTGCCGATATGTTATCGGTTTATGGCTTGGTTATCGGTATGGTGAACGACAAACTGGCTGAATTAACGTTTCTTCAATAAAATCAGTTTTAAGTAGCGCCTGTCCTTGTCGTAGGTGTTTCTTATTTCGTCCGTGTCTCAGTTCGCGCTTTTTAAACTTCCAATAAGCAGGATAAAAATTTCAATTTGTTTCCTCTCTTTTTCACTGCACCTTTCTGTTGGTATTCGTGAGCTTTGATGGAACGAAGGTTACCAGCGCAAAAAAGCTAGCTTTAGAACTGCAATAAAACTCGTGTTTTCGTGTGAATAAAAAAAAATGAAGGGGAAAAGTGTAGGTAGACCCCTCAGCAACTCACATTCACAGACTGCGACTAACACCTCATGACTGGTACCGAACATTTCCCTGGGTCCGTTTTAAACTTCCACAGATCATCACACACTTTGAAGAGATTGTAGGTTAATAACTGATGAAATAGTTGATAGCCTTCATCACCTAAAGCCCATGCTAGTGAGCTATATCAGTATTACTCTCCCCGCGATAGCTAACATCGTGAACAGAGCTGGTGGAAATACGGAACAGAACCAGTGTCCCAAGGTGCCCTTACGTCAGAAATATTAGCTACTTTTAGCAAACCGTTACTGTGTTCCGCGTACCGCACTACCGGAGCCTTGGAAGCATGCTTTTAAGCGCCCGCCTGGGTGATACCGTGACCGCGGGGCACGTGCTTAAAAGCATGCTTCAAAGGCTCCTGTAGTGCTGTACGCGAAACACGGTAACGGTTTACTAAAAGTCCCCAATGTTATACTCGATTATGTTACCAACTTACCGGTTTAATTTGGGTCTAAACATGTTTTATCCCCATCAATTCTGGACATCGACCACTTGCGGCATCTCTTGGCAGATGTGTTCAAAGAGCTACATAACAATAACATCTGCCCGATAAAAATCAAATAACGGAAAGTTCTTTTTGATATAATAAGATAACTTAGACATTAGTCCAAGAAAATTTTCATTATTCTATGACCGTTTTTGTAGGTTCCTGAAGAAAAAATTTTCGATTTCCTTCATTGACTCCCATGGAAATCTTTCCGTTTTCAATTCTATCAAATTTAGGAAAAAGCCATTAAGTATTTCATGAAGTTCCCGGAGGAATATATAGCAGAGATTTCACGCAATAAAATTACGTTTGCATATAACCTGTAACTGAATTCTCCTAGGTTCTTTGAGAGAGAATTAATGAAACCTTCAACTCTTTCCCTGGAAATGCATCTTTCCTGTTGCAAGACAAGTACTGCCGGAAAGAGCTACATTTTCAAGATTATATTTCTGTAAACGGCGTTTCCGCAATTTTATTTATTTTATTTTATTAATTAATACTGCAATCCTTAACTGGGAGTGTAGCTGGTGGGTACAGTGCTGCAAGTAAAATAGACTGGCAAAAGAGAAATAATGCAAACAAGTTTCAGAACAAGAAAAAAAAATTATACCGTGGTGGAATTAACTTAAATGGGTGGCGTATAATGATAACGATGGCTGCGTGACAATTAGGAACTTTTAGCAAACCGTTACCACGCTCCGCGCACCGCACTACCAGAGCCTTTAAAACATGCTTTTAGGTGCGCGCCCCGCAGTCACGGTATCACCCAAGCGAGCGCTTAAAAGGCAAGCTTCAAT
The DNA here is from genome assembly GCF_016920785.2 of Ixodes scapularis. NCBI lineage: Eukaryota > Metazoa > Arthropoda > Arachnida > Ixodida > Ixodidae > Ixodes > Ixodes scapularis. Next base: position 100,559,216 of record NW_024609879.1, on the reverse strand, counting down.
GGCTCCGCTAGTGCGGTACGCAGAACTCGGTAACGGTTTGCTAAAAGTCCCTATTATAAAAGCGTACATCGAAGGCTTCGGTAGCGTGGCACGCGGAGCATGGTAACGGTTCGCTTCAATTCCCACTGTTAGTAAGGCTATTCCAATCGCTTAATGGTCGCAAAAAAAAAAAAAAAATGCCTACATAGAACAGTTATGACATCTGCTCAGGGTGTTGTGGCAGATAACTCTCCGGAACGTTGCAAGATTCGCCCTGGTTGTTGAGATAAGAGGCGTTGAATCTGGCTAGCTGGAAGGAATTGCGTTCTAAAAAAGCAAACCTACAAATATTTTTTTTTAGGAAGTGCGTTTCCGCCAAGAACCTGCAGGATTCAACGTATGCGGCCTACAACAATTGAACTATCTACCAAAATAGCTGTCCTGCATTCTTCCCCTGGGAACTTCGCAGGACTCGCCCTTGTTGGGATTAGAGGTGCTGAAGTAAGCCACTTGGACGGGATCCCTCTCCGAAGGAGCGAACCGGCGAGATTTTTGAGGAACTACGCTTCCTCTTGGAACCTGCGATGAATCGATGTTTACAATTTGAGATATTTTAAACACGTAGACCAATATTTAACTGTTTGCTTTCCAGTGGACTTTGCTATATTCGACATAAGCTTTGACATAAGTGCCGCTAAATTGGGATTCTTTTTGCAAATATTGACCAGAAAAAAAAAAAATCGCGAATTTTTTGGACCATGTATTCTCTAAACGGAAAACAACCTAGAACCATCTGTATTTCTATTGTACTTACTTTAATATAAAAAAAAAAATCGGAAAGGAAGACTCAAAACTTAAGCTTAGTCACACATGTAACGGCACATTCGTCGTTTGGCAGGGATGCAAATGCAAAAAGGGATCCGAATAGACCGATCTCGCCAAGCGTTCTACGCATGCGTGACGCCGCCATAACTGTAGTTCGTAAGAGGCAGACGCCACTTCACGAGACAGCTCATGCCGCCTCGTGCTCTGCTCGCGCAGACCTCCAGCAGGGTTGTCGCGCGTGCAGAAAGACCAGCTCCCACGATGCTTGGCGGCAGCGGTGGCGTACTCAAACTAACTGGTGAGATCGGTCTATTGTGAGATGATGGGAATGCAATATGCTTGTATAATACCCCAAACGGATTAAAATGACTTGAATGTAACGTAGCCAATTATACATAAAAAAAGGCTGACCAAGCGTCTGGATTAAAAGTTTTCGCGTGCTTATTTTCTTGGAAATGTCCGTTCTGTGGTGTCTCCATGTGCGCTTTGCTTAGGGTGATGAAATCTGACAATTTTGTTCCGACCGCTCATTTTCCTCTTTTGTTTTGGAGCGGCGTGAAAGAGCGTCCCCTTGCACGCGCCCTTGGCGTTGACTGTGCTACGGTGACATTTTATTTTCGGGGATTTCTTTGTAGTTTCACTGTGAGCGCGTGCTACCGGAATCGGGTAGTACAAAAAATGGCAATACCAAAAAAGGAAAGACATTTTTTCCCCTCTCTTTTGTTAAAGATTTACTGTGTGTAAACAGGGAGAAAACGTCTGACGTTTCATACCGCGTCAGAAAAAAAAGGCAGAAAGGCGGGACGGTTGATGTGTCTTAGAACGCGTCAGAAAGCCCAAAATTGTCATTGCCACGCATATTCAGCAGGATCGGATTTGAAAGATGCGTCGGCCATATTGTTATACTATAGCCTCCTATATACTGACAAAGCCCGGCAGATCGCCACAATAAGCGGCCGCCGAAATGGAAAACGTGGAGCGGCAGACAACCGATGAGAAAAGAGCCACGTGACTGGCGCCCCGCTGCGGCGAGGCGACAGTCGCGTGGCGCCTCCCAAGCGAACAAGTGTGTTTCGGGTCCTCGCCGCTGCAAAAGCTGTGCGTGACGCCCAGGTTCCCCGAGAAATGGCTATTTGATGCTCTGTGCTACCAGATCCTCGCGCTCCAAATCCGCAACCGGGTATGGCTCCGTCATCGAACTGCCAGGCTTTGTGAATATTCGCGTCTCTAGCTCGTTGCTCGTCCTCTAGCGGCGGAAACGCGAACCGCTCTAGTGAGGGTCCCCCGGTTCTCCTGCTCAGCCGGCACGGCGAAACTGCTCGCGATCATGGCTCGCGAAATGACATTTCTGAATGCAAACACCACACTCCATGGTCCCAATGTAGTGCTGTTCAATCCCCTCTTCCCTCCTCCTTGCCCGTTTCGATCTGAATGAGCATCGTACTGGCGTGCGGTCGTGTATCACTACCGCGTGATGCACGTTAAAGACCCAGGCTGGCGGTTACACTACACAGGCTAAATTGTTCATTTACAGCGAGTGACTCGTCGCAACTTTGAAATGGCTGACCAACTACACGCTATATAAATATCCACACAACCCAAATTATTATTATTAACGTAGTGCTGCGGCCGGTATGGGATTGTGCCTTACTATCTAGAGGGTTTTAGTATTTCATATAAAATGAAACGCAAGCGACGCGTGCGTTTGCGTTAGAGTTGCGGGCTCCCCGCTGCGCATGTGCGCCGTCACCATGCGCCAATCAAAGACCGCAATTTTGGGCTCCGTGCACGCGCAGTGTGAAACACGCAATGTTAACGCAAACACACAGTGCTGGTGTTCGCTCGTATATGCAATAATGAAACTCACTAACGGTTTCACCGGTATTTCAACGCCAACGCAACTTGCTGCAGTGAGCGGACGTGCAAGCAGTTTGTCGTTCCTTCGAATTGGAAAGACTGAGATTGGCAAAACGACGGTGAGTAAAATTTAAAGAAATGAAATGTTCTGAGAAGTTTTGTAATTAAAGACAAACGGGAATCCCTCTTTTGTATTTCTGGGCATTTGGTCCGGAAGGATTGGCGGAAAACTCGGAAGTTATACGGATTGCCGAAAATCGCGACTTTGACAGCACCACATTTTACACGAATTTCTTAGACTATCTATAATGTTTACATTTATTTTAGACTATTTATTTATTTTATAACTTGTTAATTAAGAATGCAGCAGTTGGCGCCAGTGATGATCATTTTTGCAACTTTGGATTTGTTTGCGCTTTTGAAATTAGATTTTAAGCGACAAATTATATTAGAGCTTGAAAATTACGTATTAAAATATCTTAATTGTATTATAATTAATACAAATTTGGGTATGGCCACATCACAATCAGAATAATACGTCATTTATTCATAATAGGCTTTACAGAAAGGTCTCCCTGTTTTCTTCATAGCATATGAAAAACTCTGACATCGTTATGAAGATAGACAAAAACATTGGATTAATATAAATTCGTATGCGTCACGTGTTGTCTTAAGAAACACACACACACATTTTTTTTCCAACTCGGATTCGGTTTTTAGGTTTTCGTAGTTGTAGTATACGTTTTGTGAACATATTCTGAACCCATCACCCGTGGTGATATTTGGTAAAATTTGAGTTGATTGTGTTACTTTTGTGCTTCGAAAAAATGCTAAAGCAATTAATTATCTAAATGCCGAAAACCCCATTAGGGTCCTGAAATTTATTATTTTGCATGACAATCACCTGAGTGAGAAAAAAAACAAAAAAACAGCAAGAACACAAAAATATCAACGCTTATTTTTTCAACAAATACAACATTCTGATATTCCTTAGGTGTATGAAAGACCCTCTCTTTGAAAGGACACAAAATTCTGCAAAATATTTGGAAGTATCTCGATCGGACACGTACGTCACAAAGTAAAGTTGCCGCGAACCACTTTTTAAGCTCAATAATTACGCTGTGGCACACATCTTGCATTAAAAGAAAAACCAAAATTAAGAGCTACAGGAAAACATTCAATCCAAAATAGAGGTTAGTTTCGGTTTTGTTCCAGAATTAAAATGAGCCTCCCGGTGTAAGTGTTACGCTAAGCACCGTTTTTGTTTTCAGGGTAAAGAGGGGACCTGCGGGCCTAACACCTTAGTTTCCTCGTATAAGCAGGGATCATTTGTGTCAATCAGTGAAGCCACCACAATAGACAGGCTCAGCAACTGGTATACAAGCACGCCTCTCCGGCCCTCACTATAGCCGCCATTTTGTGAAACGAGTGGCGCCACCTATAGACAGTTGGAGGCTTGGAGCCGCAAATAAAGGAGTCTATGGTTGTACATGCGTGTGGCGCTGAATCCGATTAACCGCCAAACAATATATGCGTCCCATGAGTTCACGTGAACCATGTGATGCTTTCACCTGCCGAAGCCAGGCCGCATTCGGATGTTTTATAAAAACGTGACGTCTTGATTGGCTGGTGCCATGGGGGATTGGGGTAACTTTTAGAATTATGTGACTTCCTGCAGGTGGATTTGCGCCAGGTCGGATTTGACCACGTCTTTAATTTATGTGACGTGCTGACTGGCGGGCGTCAGGTCGGATTCGGCTATCTTTTTGACTCGTACCCGACGACCCGTGGCCCGTGGGATGACTGGTCTTGCATATGTCTCGCACCTTAGTCACCCGTTTCTGTGTGTTTTGTTAGTTCAAAAACTTCAGAAAGAATTCAGCAAACATACAGTGACCCTTCTCAGTCAGTAGACCAGTCTACCAGGTCCAGAAAAACCAGAAAAGTGGTGGACCAGAAAAGGGTCTACCAGTATCAGTAGACCCTTTTCGAAAGTTAAGTGTGCCGATTATTAGAAGGTCGGAACTCCTGCACAATGACGGAACAACTGTATCAAGGAACGTGCAAGTCATACCTTAAGAGAGCAAACGTCGGAGCGCGGCCAACACTACGAGCTTATCGTAGATAAGACCAAGCGGCGACATTCTTTGAAGCGCCGATTGCATGACGGTGCAGGTTTTAGAAGCGAATGGCGTCGCACAGCAGAGGACTGAACTGAATGACGCCATTTTCTTCCGAAAGTGCTTTGTCATTTGTATTGGTTGTTGTTACTTTAAAAAAAAAGTATCAAGGGACTTTATACGAGCCGACGAGCCGATCAAACAACGTGGAAAGTGCAACGTCACTGCGCTCATCACCCTTTTCTGTAGGTGTGTTTTTTCCAGGGTGCCGTGACGTTGATGTTTCAGTCCGCCATTATGCAGAGATTTCACAGCTGCCAACGGAGGGCAGTGAAGTGTTTCAAAAGGGGCCTATAGGAATATTTCGCATGAGCATTATTTATTTTTCTGTTATAAATGTGTCGTCAGTCCCCGCCAGTCGCCGCTCTCCCAGCCATTTGTTGCTAAGTCAACTCGGACTTTGCCGCTATCAAGCATTCAGCGGTGCTGTGCGAATTGTGGGAGCTATATCTGCCGATATTGCTCATACGATATCGCGTGAGCTTCTCTTGTGTACACCAAAGCCTCGTTTTTTTGTCTTTTTTTTTTTTGTTGATTTTATTTTTGTTTTTGTTCCATGGAAAGTGTTTCATTACAAGGCAGTCACCGGAGAAATGAAAAACTACCCGAACCAAAAAACTGGAGAAAATAGAAATTATCGCCATACCGTTTTACGCAGGAAATGCTTTGAAACAAATACGTTCATGCCGTCAATTATTCTGAGTCGGTCTGGACAACAAAAATAGACCTGCACGACATAACATGTTTCATAAATAATACAGACGCATTCCTCACTACCCAATTAGAAAATTCATCACACATATCTGGTTGGTTATTTAACCTTATGTTGGCAGTTATGGCTAAGAAAATCGCGTGACAATTTTTGTGGTGCATTCACTGGCGCCATACACCCCGACCAATGCATGGTTTTGGAATATCACGACACTGCAGAGTGAAAAAAAGAAAACTGATGTCCGACGCGTTCGCGCCGTCGATGTGATAGCCGATTACTTCATTTCAGCTTAAGTCCAGACGCAAACGACGCTGAGCTAGAGATACCAATCAAGCAGCGTAAAAAGCGCAAATCACTAGACATTTTATGCTTATGATTGCTTCACCGATGATAAAACACGTGCAGAAACATGACCATATGATGGTGCGCTTTTGATGGTGTCTGATTTGTCCCATCAGCTCGTAGCGTCAACTGCGCCTGGATTTAAGGTTTAACGAAGTATGTCACTGATTCTTGTTTTATTAAATAGCGACTACGACAACTTAAAACAAATATATCCCTTAGACGACTTGAAGGCGAAAGCCCAAGCGCCGATGTAAACGTGATAGCGAACCTCCGAAGACAGCGCGCTCTCTGACGACGCACTTTTGGCGCCGTTTCATTGGCTCACTCGGATCGTGGCGTCGGCTCTGGTCCCAGTACGGCGAACCTCCGAGGACAACGCGCTCTCTGACGGCAACAATAACTAGGCGTGTGCGAATAGTGGTACGTGGTTCGAATCGAATGGCGCAGCGTCATCCCTAGCTTCTGCACTGTTAATAGGAAGGGCACCCGTCTTGGCTTTCCCTTGCGTTATAAAGGCTATGAATGACGCTGCGCTATTCGATTCGAACCACTATTCGCACAGCCCTAACAATAATCCCTGGAGAGGGGAAACAAAGGGGACAAAAGACAAACACAAATCTCCAAACACATCTGTGACTGGTGCGCGACCGAAAAAATCCGCCTGGTCCGGGTATCGAAGCCGGTACCTCTCCATTTCCAGTGGAGCTGTCTACCAACTAAGCTAATCAGGGGTTAGACGTCAGTAGAGATAACGGATTTTATCAGCTGCCACCAGTCTAACACCAACTAGGGTGAACGGCCTGCATTTTTAAGGTTATGATTACGACGCAATTAATGCAAAGGTGCGATCGAGCTGGACAAGGATGGCAATAATAATCCCTCAAGAAGGGGAACAAGGGGAACAAAGGACAAACACATATCTCCAAGTACAGTATACAGGTGACTGGTACTCGACCAGTCACCGTACCTATAGCTGTGTTTGGAGATTTTGTTTGTCCTTTGTTGCCCTTGTTCCCCTTCTTGAGGGATTATTATTGCCATCCTTGTCCAGCTCGATCGCACCTTTGCATTAATTGCGTCGTAATCAAAGCACTCTCTGACGACGCACTTTTGGCGCCGTTTCATTGGTACCTTTCGGTTTGGTACCTTTTGTGTCGCCAATGAGTTTTGGTACGTTTCGTGTCGTCGGTGTGCTTTCGATCAAGGAATTCGAAGGTCGACGGAACGATGAGACAAATGAGGCTTTCGCCTTAAAGAAAAAGAAAAAAAAATTTCGCTCGACCGCAGACTTTGTTTTCATATTGCAACGATTGTTCCTATAAACAAAGTTCGCAGGCTGACAAGTTTCCAGCCTGTGTTGTCTGGTCATGATCCAGAATCTTATGTTGAATGAAACAATCTACATACTTTATAATAAAAGCCCAATTACAATTTCCTTTTGTGCTTTGAGTGGCTGAGTTATTTGTGAACTTGCGAGGGCATAATGAAATGTATGTGAAATTGTGCGTTTGACCCTGTAGTGAGCTTGCGATATGTCACCCTCTTGCCGTGTCTGAAGTGGTCAGGGCATTGGTTGCATAAGGAATCGAAATTGTGACTTGATGTTTTGCTAGCGACAATCCAAAACTGAAAACATTAAGGTTTTTGCCGACCCAGTCTGGCCTCCGGTAGAACAGGGCTAAAATGTATATGCAGACATGCTGTAACAAAAATTGCCCGGACGTCTCTTTCGAAATTCCCAGGGCATAATAAATTTCCTGTTCGTCTGATTGCCCTAAATGTTAAAAAGAGAACTCCTAACTACATGTTGATTGAAACGTACGGCATAAACAGACGGGACAGAAGAGAGAAGACACACAATTGCTGAACATACAACTGAAGTTTAATCGTCAAGGCGCAAACCTATATACAACGACCAAACAAGAAAAAAGAACACACGCTCACAATGACACACCCCGGGATTCCAGCACCATTATCATCGCAACTGCTGCCATTAGTGCAAGGAATTCTAACTCTTTACCAGATAGCGAAACAGACAGGGCGCTTACACAATCTTTCTTTAGGCACGCAATCATCGCCACTTCGATGATTTCTCTGGTCAGGGCAATGCCGCTTCTTCCAATGGCGGAACTTTTTTTTTTATTTTGCATCACATCGACAGTTACGACAATCAATGCCCAAGTGTCCTGATACCACTCTGTTTACATTATAATAATTTTTTCTCATCCTATCGTTCAGGCATCTGCCCGTCTGCCCTATGTACTGCCTACCACATGAAAGTGGAATGAAATAAGCAACTTTAACTGTTAATTCAATTCAATAAACCGATTTTGATGCTTCTTGGTACAACCCAAAGATTGACATTTTCTGCAAAGCTTAGATAACCTGCCAGGGACGGAAAAGACAACAGTGACGTCTACTCACTTTCCTATTTTGTTTAAGCTATGGGAAACTCTGTGCAAATACGGAACCACAGCAACTTTGCTTCTTTTTTCTTTGGAAACTTTGACAGCATCTACAGTTCCTTCTACATGAATTTTCTTCAATAAAGTGCCTGCAACCCGACGTCAGTAGATGTTCCGGATACTCCCCTATCCGAAGGTGGGAGACTTGAGCGCCAAAACTAACCCGTGCTTGATTGAAACAACATTTCTTTAAAGCATTCATAAAGCACACATTTACGAAGCCCCTTTTTACCAATTTGGAATTGGCAGATTGGTAGGATAAAGGTGGCTTTAGTCCACGAGATTAGAACGAGCAACAAACGCGTTGTTCAGAAAAGTGAAGACGGAGGTCAAATAAACGTATGGACCCATTCGCATTGAACTCGTGAGTTAAAACCAATGGGGCCAAACAGTCACTAAAACCAGACAAAAACAATTAACACCAAGTGGGTCACGCCATGGTTTGTACAATCTTAAATCACAAGAAAGTCGTCAACGTATCTAAAACCTTTTACCACATTTGAATCGGCTACAATGTAAGACTTCTGTCGGGGTGAGCAAGGTATATGTCGCTGAGAATGTGTGCAATGCAAAAACAAATCCGCACTCTTTTTCTTTGTAGAAAGGTGCTCTGTTCCCATGTGGCAAAAGTTGATTTAAGATAATAGGAGAATAATTCGGAATGCCCCTCCTCCTCCTTGCCCACATCTGACGCGTGATGCAGCATTTTCTTGGAAGCAACGGCGGGCTGATTCCAACGGTGAAAGGATGGGAGGAAGGAAAGATGCGTAGGAGACGAGGTTGAATGGATAGATGGATGTTAATGGCTATACACTTTGTAGCGGTCGGAACCTTGTGCCACCTAGCATAAGTAGACCCGTTCTTTCCTATTTCGCTTTAAAGGCATTATCTCGCTCAAAGTTAATACGCCACGTGGTGTGAAAACCTGCAACTAGGCCGCCGTGTCCCAGAAAGCTGGCCATGACACTGAAAATGAATTATAAAATGACACTTGAAATATAAAGATGGTAGCTTCGGGATTGCGGTAGCACACAGCACAGGCGCAACTTCTGATTAAGCTTTTTTATTTGCCAGCCTTCATCTGGCCGCAATCATCGTTGGAATCATCATGTGGGCAAGCACGTGGAATTGCAAGCCTAGCAAAGTTACCTTTACGCTCGTTCTGCACGTGTTCATACGCTTCGAGCACAAGCAGGTTCGCCAAAGAGCATCAGAGCATGCCACAGAGCATCGGCGATGAACGCGGAAGATATTCACACCTTTCGATCGTGCTAAAGGTAGTCAGGCGGAAAGGCTTGCGGCGGCTATACTCCTGAACTTCGAGCTTGCAGAAGCGCAACTCATGGACGATCCGAGGGAAAGTACAGACAAAACAAACGGTCAGTCGCGCCCCAGAGAGATAGCATTTGGCGGCCAGTTGTTTTGTTTCCTCCCTCCGCTGCGTCGCCACCTGCACGCTCGAACCCTCGGTCCTCATTGTGAGCCGGGCCGTAACATCTGCCGGTTCGTTGCTCGCCCGACACTCGTGGCCTCCCAGCGCGCGCTCTAGTGCCGCACATACTTCATTTGGCGCGCTAAAACGAAAAAAAGGGCGCCAAAACTTTTTTCCACAGTTGGGATTCGCCACTGCGCTCTGCAGAAGCCTTCTCTTGCGGACTTCTTCTCAAGTCCCCTAGGTCTGCCCTCTGGTACGGGAGGACATCTTCAAGCCTGAAGGGACGTCTTCGAAGTGTTGGTACGTCATCTGGTCGTCTGCCCGTAAGTTTATAATCAATTATTACTGTCCTCGTATCCAGCACTTCCGAGATCGATAGATGGACGTGTCCCTTAGGGCACTACCTAGTGGAAAGTTTCTTCCGAAAAGTGAGAGCATGTCTTAAAACATATCGATAAGCTCCTTTTTTTCTTAGAAGGTGAGCATCGTCGTCTTCAAATACATCCATTGCGATCTGCAGGAAATTAAATACAAAAAATAATAAAATGCTTACGTTTTTCTTCTTTGAACTATCCCTGTTGCACCGGTACCCTGCGCACTTCGACACAGCTTTTGTGCGTTTTGCTAACTTGTAATCTTCAAAAAGATAAATAAGAGACAATAGAAGGCCTACATTTTTTATCAAGTTTTGTGGAATTGACATTCCCTGCTGCACCGGAACCCTGCGCTCTTCGACACAGCTTTGGTACGTTTTGCTTACTCGTACTTATTTTTATCTTGTTCAGTTTCTCTCGATTAACTGAGAGTAATAAAACCATGGTGACTACCTGCACAGATGGAAGTTGAGAGTTGCGTAACTCGTGTCGGCAATAGCAGTTGGAATAACGCTTCATTTGTAGATGGATTCTTTCTGTGTCATTCGTAGTACGAACTCAACTTAAAAGTACCTTTGTTATTTGCACCATTTTTTGCTTTGTTTTAACGTTGATGCCCACTGAAGAACACGATATGAACCAAAACCGGCCGTTTTAATCAATCCTGACAAGAAACAAAAGCAGCTATCGGGCCTTTAGTTTCAGGGTACAGGTAGAGCCGCCTGGCGGCAATGTTACAATTACCCCACGTGCGCAAAACTGGGGGGACACTGCCTGATGTCTTCAGTGATGAAGTACCGTGATGCGGGAAACGCCGGTGGGGGACGACATCGTAACACCCTAAATGTGCAAAGAAGAATCGGAAAACGGGAGTGACAACCACAAACTCGCGGTTTTGGTGGTTAATGCTGGTGCGCCACAAGCCGTATGTGTTTCGGTGCCACGTTCAATAATCGGTCATTGAAGAGAAACCACATATGCGAAAAACCATATAAAAGTTTCACGAATTTCGGAACATGAAAAAATACTTTCACAACATTCATTAAAAAAATATTTACAAAAAAACCGCGGGCTGGTGTTTATCGCACTGGAATCTTGGAAAGGCTTTTGAGCAAAACCATATACTGTCGAGAGCGGTTTTAACGAAGTCAATCGGAATCGGAAATCACTTCGCTATATCCGCTATTCCGTTATAACCGACTTCGGTTAGCGAAGTTCAAAAGGGAATGGGAAATCGTGATCACTTCGCTATATCCACTATTTCGTTATAACCGACTTCGGTTAACGAAGTGCACAAGGGAATGAAAAAATCGTGATCGCTTCGTTGTAGCTGCTATTTCGTTATAACCGAGTTTAGTTATAACGAAGTGCAAAAGAGAATGGGAAATCGTGATCGCTTCGTTGTAGCCGTTATTTCGTTATAACCTGTCTCGACGGTATTGTATTTGCGTGCAGTAAATAGACCGGTTTGTCCAAGATATGTTCAACACGTCAATGATAGCATGCAACATGTTTCGCATGTTTTGAATTCTGCGCGCATGCGTATTCGCGCATGTGTTCCAGCCGTTATAGCAAATAAAAAGCGTTATTGTTCGGTGCGTGGAGAAAATGCGAAATGATCATATTCGTGATGCCTTGCGAGTTGTGACCGGGCGCGTTTTTACAATTGGTATTGGGAAAGCAACCGTTATCAGCATTTCGAGGGAGCGAAAAACGGCTCCAACTTTCTCGCTTCCTCGAAATGTTTCAAAATTTTCTCCAGCGGCGCGCCGACAGCACACCACTGTGGTGGCGCTGCTGTCGGGGCTTGCGGAGACGATTTGCTTTAGTTGAATCTGGTTTGCGGACATTTGATGAAAAAGCGGTTAGAGTATAGGCAAGCTGGTGGATGTTTATCATGTTGCAACTTAACCCGAGACTGGGGTATGAAATATAAACTTAATAGTAGAAGGGACAGAAAAACGGGTCAATGTTGGTTCGCGGGTGCAGTGTCAAATTCTCCACACACACACACACAAAAAAAAAATATATATATATATATTTTTTTTAGAAGGGGAAGGTTTGTTTAATTTGGGAAGGTTTGCCGTACCTGTTATCTTTTTGTTCGTTGAGGGGGCATCCCGATATTCTGTTCTGGTTAGGTTCTATTGTGTGTCCTGGTGTTTTGTGTCTGAGCAAAGGGCAAATTGTGTGGTTGGCGACTTTGTGACTGTGAGTACATAAGGATGCGGGACTGAATAAATCGTTTAGCTGCGTTCATTACGTTCCTTTCCCTTTTTTTTTGTCTTCTCTTCTTTAAAGTTTTTCTTTCAAACCCCAGTCTCGGTTTAAGTTGCAGCATGGTTCCGGACATGTTCACTGCCGAATCCTGGTGTGGGCAGACGCTGACCTGTTTGCAAACAGTGTGTTGGTCTTATAGCGTATAAACCTTGGTTCAATTAAACCATGAATAATGCCTAAAACGCGGCTCCGACTGGTGTGCCAAGATTTCCATACCGTCCAAGAACGAGGGTGTCCTGAAACGCAACCAAAACACGACACAACAGTCGACGTGCAATTATAGTGTTGTCGCGATCCTAATGGTTCGTTGAGGAAGCATAGGCAGTTTATTAGAACGAACGCAGGCGGCGTCCTCCCAACCCGTAGCTGCTGGTGTTTCCGCCGACAGGACGGTCGTAGAGGATGCTACATCAAAACAGGCGTCGGCCGTATCCACCTCCGGTGCTGTACTCCCACCAGGATCGTGGCGAGCGGAAGCGCATACCGTCGTGACGTCACCAGCCACAAATCAGGGGGACAAAGAAAAGCACGCGGTAAACACTCCAAAGGTAAATTGATGGAGTTGGAACACGTGACGTAAGCTCGAAAATTCGGATTCGGATTCGGATTTACTGGCGTCCCCTTTGTATCGGATGGCCGCTCGCCGGAAGTTCCGATGATGACGTACCAAAGGTCAGCTTGGCTGGGCTCATCAAGTGTCCAGCCAAGACTAGCCGGATCTCTCTTCGTCTCCTTTTGGTCTCCTTCGTCTGTATGTAGCTTGCTTTGGGCCGGGCTCATTTGCAGTGTTGTCATGCACTCGTCGTGATTAGAGAAGAAGAGCTCGGGAAGAAGGCACATGAGGGAGAGGGAAGCAGGAGGTATCTGAACTGGTGGAATATGGTTTGGACTGGACAAAAGACAAAAAAAGGGGTTGTGTTTTTGCCGTACTTCGCTGTATACTACGCTGGCGACGTTTATTTTTTATTTTATTTTTTTTAGAGAAGGCTTGCTTCTCGATCCTTCGCCAAACATCTCTCTATTCCGGCGTCTTTTTGGCACATCGAGTACGATCATGTCGCCGCTTCCGTTCAGTTATCCCCTCTTCAGTTCGCCCCTTCCTTTTGCGAGGCGTTGTGAAGACTGCGGCGCATCTTGTCAGCGCCTCGTCTCGTGACCCGCGCATGCGTTCCAATTAATACGAAGAAATTCTATCGCGTTTAATAATGTGATTTGTGGAAACGAACGATCATGCAATAAAAAGAGCTGAACCCGGCTTTCGCTTCCTACCGGTCGCATGACGGTCAGGAATCGTCGCTTGATGTACAAACTTTTGATGACGATTGTTGGACCATTAGAGGCAGTACCTCTGATGGAAAATGTACATCCCCTCTTTTTTCGTTTTCCTCTCGTAAAAAAGAAAGCAGTATGTGCGGCACTGAATTATATACACTAAGGATGTGGTGTTGCACCCAGTATGACAGCATGCAGCGGCAGTGTGTGTAGCATCTGATTGTCTCTGCTTGTACAACTTTTTTGTCAGATTGTGCATGAGATGCTCGTTCACAATGAAAGGTGCAGTCGGCGCTACTGGATCAACGGACAATAACGATATTTTTTCATCTAATAATACGGTAGAAACAAGTATTGTGTTAGACCGCAAGTCTGGAAAGATCGCGAAAAGTAAGCGAACCAAAAAATCTGAAAAAGAATGAAGAGCTTTCGCGCCTGAAAACCCACATCGTGCGAATGAATGGAAAGCACGTTCCGTTTCGCAAGACTTGGTGCAGATGGCGCTAGTTTTCCACTTAGGCCCGCACGCTTTGTTCGAGGAAAAAACCGGCGAAGCGTGCCCAAAGTATGTTTGACGCGACTGCGAACGTAATTTTTGTTAATTTTATTTGCTGCGTCGTAACGCTTGGTAGAAACCGGTAGTCGCCGGCGAAAACTTTCGCGTCCCAACTGAACAATGGGAGCCATCCGAGCTCCAATACATTTCTTTGTTTATTTAGTTTTAGTCACGTTCTTGGAGACCTAGGTCGTCTTATTTAATCCTTTACGCAAGGAGTGGATTGAAAAAAAAAAAAGTGAACGGTCAGGCGCGCTCACAACAATAGAGACATGTTATCATGGGATTAATCAAGAACGATGCCCTAGTGTCATTTCCACGACGAACACGAATCTTTGGCCACACACACGCACACACACACACGTACACGCGCACACACACGCACGCACACACGCACATGCACACGCACACGCGCACGCACGCACGCACACACGCGCACACACACGCACACGCGCGCGCACACACACACACACACACGCGCTGAGCTCACTGGATCCCAGGAAAGTAGCACCATTGCTTTCCCTACCTGCTAGCCGGACACAAATAGATGCTAACGTACAGACGACCAAAATCTCGCAAGGCGATTGGCTAACCTGTCTACGTCGCCATGGAAATCGCCATTTCGGTCAATCTTCGAAGCTTCCAGAGGGTCGTTCTAAACCAGTCGCGTCAAGATCACCATGGAATATCATCGTACTGGAAGCGTTCCTCGGAAATATAAGCGTCTTTGGCACTGTGTATGCAATCAACTTATCAATCATGCCTATCTCCACAACCTCCACGGATCTCTTACAATTATACTGTTCTCCTTGCGTATTTCAATACAGTAAAATTATTTCTCAGTGCTTCCAAGCACTGACACAGCATGTGATGGTGGTACGAAGATGTTCCGCCGGCGTGTGGATAGCGAAATCTGGGTATACAAGAAACGTCTCCATAAAGCTACCCGTCACCAGCGAATTTAGACCGGCTTACCAAGAACGGAGGCGTCAAGGAGATATTGCTCATTTCACGGACCAAGATGGCGACGATACGGGGAGCTTGGCGCTACTTTCCCACGATCCAGTGACTTTAACACACACGTGCGCGTGCGTACACACACACGCACGCTCGCTCGCGGATGCACATGGCACGCACAAGCACAAGCACTAGCTTGTGCAGAAAGGGCGCCCTGGTGCACAAATCTGTTCTTCTGTGACCAGTGTTGCGAACGAAGTCTGTTTGACGCATCTGCAAGCAACTTTCGTTTGCACACGGACCGGGAAGCACCCACATCGATAGCTCAGACAGACGATTGTAAGCTGGGCACCTGGCCACCGTTATGACCCTGCACGTGCGTGCAAGCACAGCCTGTCAAGGCGACGCTCACGCGCGTGCTTCGCGTGCTGGTGCCCATGGGGCACCAGTCGTGGCGCTTAAGCTTGCGATTGTTTATATCTGCCTGAAAAGATTTACTGCTAAATTCCCCAGGGAAGTAATTGAAACGCAATGCGTGACGAAATCAGACACGGCGAAACATGCTGACCTGTGACTCCACACGGTTGCTTGGAAACTAACATTATGAGTTTCACAAATTTCCCAGATCAATCGTGTATACCTCCTGAGGTTGAGCGTAGTTCGCGAGAAGAGGGCCACTGACAAATTAGCAAACTCCCGTGTGGGCGCAACTTTGCTTTTAGTGAGCGGAGCATCTCCTGAGGATCTTGTTATCAGTCTAAACTTGCAGAAAACAACAAAATTATAGCGAAACACTAGCACTAGAGTTTCGAACATCTTTGAACATTACACTTAGCGTATCAAATCTCGAAATTAATATTCACGGGAATTAGTTTAAAATGATTATATGGCAATTGGGGTTTAAGATTCATACCCTTCTGTCCTTCGTCTCTCAGCGCGGAAACACACACAAAAAAAATAGTTGCTATGTAATTAGTGGAGAACCATAACTAATATCACAAAAAATTACCTGCTCTGCGAATCAATTTGTTAAAGGGCGTGCTACTGAGACGCGTAATTTCATTTCTGCCGTTTTATTACAAATACCATCAGTGTCTTCTTAGATTTTCTCATTCGGAATTTATTGATTTTTTTATACTTTTTTTTTCGCATGATGAGAGTTATTAACACATAAACGCGTCTTATTATTTATGAATGTAGCTTGCTGCTCTCGGAAAAGTGGACCACCTACTGAGTTGTGAGGAATTTATTCATTATTGATTTGATGTTGCTACGAAGCGTGAAAAGCATGAAATGCCAGGTCATAATAATTACCGTGCAAATTTATTCTTGAGTACCTCTAACTGAACTAGGGTTATACGTGGGTAATTATGTCGCTTGTGCAAAACGAAAGAAGCCAGCGGGAAAAACTGCGAAACAAATTGTGTATTAGAACATTCCATTCTAGCTTTTCCCATCGATTTCGCTTTTAACGCGAAGCGTCCTTTGGCCAGTTGATCCCGATTTCGTAAAGCCGCATTTCGTAAAACCGTAACCTGTGACATCCCACAATGCAAAGCTCGCAGTGTTGCATTATGGGACGTCACGTGTCCTGCGCACCAATTCCGTTTCTTCGCTAAATTTAGCGGGGAAGGTGAAATGGAGTATAGATCACGCGACATCAAGTCACGTGACGTCAATTTCCCCGATAAATTTAGCGGGGAAATTAACGTGCCGTGACCCACACACCAATTCAGTTTCCCTGCTAAGTTTAGCGGGAAAATTGACGTCATATGACCTGATGTCATCGTGATGCGAGAACGTTTCACGTATGCAACACAAATGCCCCGCAATTTTCCATACACTTTTTTTAAAGATGTATGACGTTTAGCCGTACGCGGCGAGCAAGTGTTCCAAAATGCGTCTTTCACGTCAAAGGGCATTGTAGAGAATGCACGATGACGAGGCCATCATCAGTTGAGGTCGGGGGAAACAAAAGCAGTTAGGCGCGTATGGGGAGGGGGAGGGGGAGGGGAAGGTGGGTGTTATCAGACGTTCGAGGTGCGCAAAGAGCAAATGAACTTGCTGGCCGTATAAGTCAGTAATGGGCTGTGGTTAAGAATCTATGGCTTCTAGTTGAAAGATACATTGAAGTAATCTTTAACATGGTACCCTTATACCACTGTGTAGTGATTAGCGCTAGGCAATTGATGGGATAACCTTTCGCATGATCAATTAATGATATAGTAGAAATCAATTTTGTTTACGAGTTATGAATTTCGGGTATAAAGTGAAAATGCTTTCTTTTCTACTTGGTGCGCTTTTATGCAGGAGGCCACACTGCTGTATTCAATGGTAAATCACCATGCGCCCAATGATTGTAATCTAGAGTTATTATTAGATTAAACGTGTATTATAAAAATATGTTATAGTTAAAATGGTTTACCCGTGTTTTCTTGTTGTGAGCGTTACAGCTTCAAGTTTTGGAATGAAGTTTCACATACTACCATAGATGTCATAGCAAGAAGTACTGTTTAAAAATGCGCAGTTTTGGCACCATTCTAGATTTTAGGCCTGAAGGTCAATGCCACCGATTAATTTATTAATTAATCGATTAAATGTTGAGATTTTTCGGGTTAAAAAAAGTTTGTCAACGTCCAGCCCTAGAGATTATGTATGCTACCAATATTTTCGAGAGTAGTTATCTTTCGGATTGTAAATATAATGCATCGGGCGATGCAATTTATAATAAAATACATAGCAGTGCCCTTGCGCTCTAGAAAAGCTTGTTGGACGAAGCGAAGACTTTACCAAATACACTTTACCTTGGTCTAATAGACAGTGCTTGCACTCACTCTTCCTGGTCTTGTTTCAGTATCGCAAAAAAAGAAAAAGGAACGACAAACACCGAGCTTTTATTTTACATGACGAATTTTTTTTGTGAGTGTGTGTGTATTGCAGCTATCCTAGCAGCTTTTGCTAGTAACGCAAGTTCACGCAAATACTTTTATTATTATTATTTTCCGCGTGAGTAGCGTTATATCAGTAAGTTGGTGAGCTGGGTGAGTTGGGGATCGTGGCCTAACAAAAAAAATCCAGCGCAGAAAAACGAACATAGAACAGCAGGCGCTGATTGTCCTGTGTTCTTTCTATATTTTTCCAACCATTTTGTGCTCTGTTTTTCATTATGGTTAGCGTAATATCAGTTGCGTACAATCGATTTTCAAATAATAGTTTTTAATGCTAGTTTCATTAGCACAAAATCATTCACATACATTGATTACTGCCTCACGAAAGCAGTTGCGTGCTTGTGTGTGAGAACAGGCAGTCCATAAAAGAAATATCGGCGACAAGCGCTTATTGTATGTGCATGTAGTAAGACGAGACCATTACGAAGTGCGTCAAAATTAAAATTACTTTGAAGATAAGGCTGACCAAATGGCTCCCGGTTTCTAAGAAGAGTCAGAACATGGACGGGTGGACGAATATAGTGGTGGAATACCTTTTGGGTCGGGCAGCAGCTTGTGCCACGTAGCCCACAATGTTTATACGGTACCTCCCCTCAATTTTGTTCTAAACCCAAACTACTTTCGCCTACGCATTTGGGAAGAGGTTATATTAGTTAAACATAAAATAGCGCAAAAAAAAAAAAAAAGACAAAGACACAAAGCAAAGAGGACAAGCGCTAACCCGAAGTGGGATGCCGGTGCCCCCCAGCAAAATCAAATTATTCGGGACTGCTGCCTTCGTCTCAGCTTATTTAGGTACTCGAAGAAGCGTGCAATGCCGCCAAAACTCGTAGTCTGCGCGGCCAAACGTCGAAATGAATGAAAGTTGCCCTCAGCCACACGGTCAGTGTAATGCCTTGAAACACAGGACACGCCGAAGTTCACATCTCAGTATCTTAGAAATCCGCTTGGAGTGGCGGAAAGACGGTCGTACGCCAAGCGGATTTCTAAGATACTGAGCCGTGGATTTCGGCACAAAATCCGACTCTTCAATGACCTGTTGCGTGTCCTGTGTTTCACGTATTACACTGGCCGTGTGGCTGAGGGTAACTTTCGTTCATTTCAACGTTTGGCTGCACAAACTACCGAGTTTTGGTGGCACTACACACTTCTTCGAGTACCCAAGGCAGGTGAGAAGAAGGCAAGGTTTGTCCTTTGTCCCTCTTGTTCCCCTTCTCAAGGGTTATTTTCGTCAGTCCCGGATAATTTGATCGTGTTGGGGGACAGCAGCATCTCAGTTCGGGTTAGCGCTTGTCCTGTATACTTATGTCCCTCTCTTTTTTTTTTTTTCTCTCGATATTTTATATGTTTAAATAAGATGAACCAAGTAGCCCAGCGACGTACCTTACAAGAAGAGCTTATAGTTCCATAATCCTCAGAAGCCCTCTTGCACCTCCGACAATATTTCGTTTTTCTTTTTCGACGTCAATCAATTCATGTTTTACGTTAAGCCGTGGGCACATTGCTAACACATCATGCAAAATACAGTCTGCAAACACTGTCTCAGGCGTGTTTCTTTCTCGTACGACAGTCCTTTTCACATTTATTGTACAAAAAATGACGGCAGTCAAGTTCGAAGCATACGCATGTATGAAGCGAACATGCTTCGAACATACGCCTGAGCCGTATCCGCGGATATTTCTCTCATAAACCTCCGCAGAGAAACTCCGCATCTTCTGTGTGACGTCAGAGATGCCGGAAGTCACGTGGGTAGCTTAAGCCCCGGTGACTGCGCGCTTCAAATTTCCTTAAACCGACGTATTGCATGTGATTCGACGTTATAAAACTTCTGTTTTATAGATCGTATAGCTTTTTTTATTAATGAATGTATTTCTGGTGGGCAGAGACGGACCTGGCATTTTGCCACCGGCAGCCTTTTATAGCGCCCCCCCTCCCCCCCCCCCCCCCCCCGCTCGCTATGGTCAGTGACCATGGGGAGCGGGGCATGAAGACGGGGGGGGGGGGGGGGGTAGCTAAGTTGGGAGTTAAAATTTTCAAAAGTAGCCATGCCCTGTTGCAGGTTAAGAAGAGAGCCCTGCACACTTTCCACCTAGCAGAGCGAAGGCCGGAGAAAAAAGAAGAGGCCAGGAGGCACTGGCCTCCTCTTTGGCGTTGGCTCTGCCAAGTAGAAAGGGTGCAGGGCTCTGCCGGAGGGGCTTGTCCTGTTCTTCTTAACCTGCAACACGGCATAGATTTAGAGCTGGAATTCCCGAAGTAGCTAAATTCGGAGCCAGATTTTGAAAAGCGAAAAGAAAAAGAGTGCCATGTCATTTGAGGGCGGCCACAAATTGGCCACCCCCAATATTTTGCAGCCCTAGGGAGCTGCCTACTCTAACTATTCGTAAGTCCGCCCCTGCTCCTGGGGCTTTAATAGCTATCGAATATTCAAAGCTTTGAATCGTTCTCGCACGTGATCGAGAAAAGAAAATGGAAGGGAGAGTGGGCTGGTCCTCAATTGCCAATCCCTAATCAAACGCTTTCGCGAAAAAAAAAAAATTAGATATTTAATTGGGAAATCATCTTTTCTTTTTTTGGCTAGCTATATTTTTTAGGATCTCAGTTATGTAACGCATATATCGCACAAATATCTTTACAGAGGTCGTGTGATTGTCAGCACATTTCCCCACTCGGCGAAAGAGTTGAACATCGACAGATTTAATGACACTTAGTATCATCCAAAGAGCTTACAAAAAAAAAAAAAAAAAAAAAGGAATCTAAGAATAAGTAAGTAACGGAGACTCGTGGAACCCTCTTAGGAGTGACGTTTCTGGGCTGATATACCACTTGCAAAGCAGCCGAGGCGCCAGTGTCGGCAAGCCGCTGATGCAGGAGGTCAGTAGCCTCCGGTGTCCTCGCAGCAGTCAGACGTATATTACTAGGAATGTCCTCGTCGCCACAAGTGGTGGGCTGCAGGGAATCGTATCCAGCGACTGCTGCGTGGACAGAAACAGAGAAGAGCTCGCTCGCTCCTGGCCAGCCCTTTATCAAGAGCCGACTCGACGCGCGGTCTCGTTGTCGCTGCGTGCTTCCGGGCGTCGTTCGCGCCGCTCGGTTTCACGTATACACGCATGGATGATCTCGTCTGGTTCTTGCGGTACACGTATAGAGAACGAACCGAGCTAACATGAGCGCGGGTCATGTTCATTTATCTTTGAAAGCCTGGAGTGCTTTTTAACGGTAATCACGGGAACCTGTTTGTGCGTTCGTGCGTTTCCACGCTAAATTTGGCGGGGAAATTCACGTCCCGTGACAGCACCGCATCAAGTGACGTCACGGCGTGAAGTCGTGGTGTCACATTATAACGCGACGTCCCGTGAGGTCATGTGACCTGACGTCAAATGACCCGCTCTACTTATCAGCAATATAATACAAAAATAATGGTCTTCACTTATCGAGGCTACTCTTCAATGTCATCTGAGCAAACTGAAACATTCGCTTTTGAGAACACTTGTGCCCGTTACTCGAAAAAAAAAATGGTTAGTTACAATTACAATTTCTTGACTAAAAATGCAACTGATTAGCTTTACAAAGTATTCGCCGCAAAAAGTAATCGATTATGATTACTTCGTTACATTTGAGCATTACCCTTACGAACGCCTGGTGGAGGCCACACACACCACTCGAAATAATCCTAGTTCGGCATCTGCGAACTGCAAAACACTTCTTCCACATGCTCGCACTGGCTGCTTTATGTTTGCTAAAGGGCCATTTTTGCTAATTTAAACGGTTTAGTAGTGAGAACACAATGCTCTACTTGCTTTTGTATACGTTATGAAGACTGCGGCTTGGTGAAGGTTGCTATCCGACCGAATGACATCTTTTTTTCATGTTCACCAAATCTAAGTATAATGCACAAAGTCACAGCTGAATTAAGTATGCCGTTAAGAAATTATCAAAAAGTATCATCATCAGTAATCAGCACGGGTCAACGTCTCTCACACGTCTACAGCCGTTCTCTCCTGTCTCAACCCGAGTTTCCATGTCAGCCGCTGCTTATTCCCTGCTTCCCTTTTCCCCAAAGTTTCGGTCAAACTTCCCGCATGCACAGTCCGCTAATGATAACCCCCACCGGACCCAACTGGAACTTACTCCAACATCCTCATTTCTAAAAATTCGGCTTGGAAGTCTGAAGCCATTTCGGCAGCGCTCTCCTGCCTGCTCATTGCCTGCCGTTGAAAGTGACGAGGGTCTTTGGCCGATCTATGTTCAAACTGACAGCAAAGTTTATATTACAGTTTTTTTTTTGTTACAATTTTGCTGTTACAGCGAGCACTCGCGCTAGAAATGCATGTCTCAAAGCCAGAAGCACCGGCTGGCTCGCACTTGTAGATTTGGCCGCAGTCTAGTGGGAAGTCACGTGGCACAAAGCGCATAGCTGGTTGGCCTGCATATTTGGCTTTTACAACGCTCAGGCGTGAACAGGGGCCATGGCCCCACACTGTCCTTTGTGTGCTTGCGGGGTGGGCGGGCTTCGGCGGAAACATCAATACACAATCAACAACAAAAACAAAACGCAGACAGGAGAAGGAGGTGGTTATCACTTGAGCCCGTTCTCGTCTCGACCTTTTCAAAAGGACCGTTCTCAAAGCGTCCTTCTCGGTTAAACCCGCCGCATTTGGTCCGCTCTCGTTACCTCCTTCGCGTTTTCTCCTCCAAGGGAAAAAAAAAAAAAAAATTGGGGACACTTTGAGGTGACGGTGTCATGGCTTGGTCACCGTATATGCCCGAAAAAGCTTCTTCGAGCCCGTCCCTCCCTCCTTCCAACTGGCCTACACGCACGCGCTCATGCACATACACACTCAAACGTGCTTTGGTCCCCCGATTCGGCTAACGGTTCCTGGAATACGTCCGTTTTGCTCTGGAAACATGCAGCGAAGGTCAGGACCCGCTCGTTAGGTTCTCCGGAAGTGGTCTCGGACGCTGGGCAATAAAACACCGAACTGCGTCTTTGCGTCAAAGCACGGCTTCTGTGTCCCCTTTCTCCCGAGCCAGTGGGAGGGTACACTCGGAGTGCCCCCCCCCCCTTCCCCCCTTACCCCCCCCCCCCCCCCCCCCCCACACACACACACACACACACATTCTCTTGCTAGGAACACTGCGCAGTCGCGTTTTTCGAGAATTCCTTTTATCTCCCTGACTGTTATCTTCGCTGCGAACCCGCATCTTGTGTGACCGTATCAGAAGCGCAGATATAACTGCATCGCCCTTCTTCCACCATATTATTTATTTATTTATTTATTTACGCTCAAGATCAAAGCATTACAGAGAGGGTGGGTAAAAGGTTATAACAACATAAGGACACAAAAATAGGCAGGGTTACAATAAATGATCATAAATAGCATGTGGTGGGAATTCAGGAACTGAAATGCAAATTGGTTCGACTATTGGGCATGCCAATCTTGAAATGGTGGTCGTTTCGGGAAGAGATGTATGAAGGCGGTTGGGGAAGTGAGTCACTGAGAAACGGGTGAAAATGGTAAATTTTGTAAAAAAGAGAAAGTCGAAAGATTTTACGGCGCAAAGCGAGATCGCGCAAGTTCAAATTCAGTTTCATTGCTGGGGCGCTATAGCAGTGCGGAAGTAGCGATAAAAAAGAAAACGCACAAAACAATTTTGAATGGTTTCTACGTTAAGACTGAGCGAGTTTAAAGGACGGTTCCAAATTGATGACGCTCATTCAAGTTTTTGTCTTACCAAAGTTTTAAAAAGCAGAAGTTTCAAACTAGAGGGGTATAAACAAAAGTTTCGGGCCGTAAGTACCCGAGAATACGATTTGCGTTTCTTGTCACGTAGTCAGCGTGCGTTTTTCAAGAAAGGTTATCAGTTATGTGAACGCCGAGATATTTGTATGAACTAACTTGGGTTAAGGGAGCGTTGTTAAGTGAGTACACTGTTGGCGTAGCGTCGGAGGCATGACGTGAAATTTTCATGAATTTTCATTTAATGGTGTTAAGTTTCATGAGCCAAGTATCCCACCAGGGAGAAATATTATCTTGGTCAGATTGAAGGATGACATGATCAGAAAGACTCGTAATGTTTCGATAAATTGCACAATCATTTGCAAACAAGATTATTGTTTGCAGATGATTGTGCCATCTCCAGATGAAAGAAATGTATCGAGTAATTGTAATTCATTACTCAGAAAATAATGGAATTACTTTAGAAAAATCACATTTTTTAAAAAAGTTATGGAATAATTACAAAATTACAAAAATAAAACAATGTAGCGGATTAAAAGTAATCCCGGTACTTGTAACGGATTACTTCCATGTTTGCTTCTGAAAGTCTGCATTTTACGCGTTATAGGACTTCGAAGGTAAAGGTCAATGGCAATTTATTTATTGTCGCTTTCTTCTGACAACTGAGAGACTAGTCGTCAGATAAACCTGTGTATGAGGATGCGCTCGTTAACGGCACCAACTTACATCTGCAAGCAATCGTGCTGCGAAAACTAGTCTGGCCACCGTGTGTGGGAACATGCTTTGTTGCGGCAGCGAATCCCGGACAAAAGCTCACCGGACAAAAGCTCACCCATTTTTTCACATACCCGGACAAAAGCTCACCAGGAGAAAATTGCCTATTGGTCTTAACAGTAGTGCGGACAACTTAGCGGCGTCACGAAAATGCTAGAAGTAAATTAAATCTGACAGGCGCATGGTTTGTTCACTAGAGTGGAAACAAGTTTATTTATTGATTGGTAAGGAGCGAATGCAGCGAATACAAGGGGTGTACCTTGAACCCCTTGTAAATATCTTTCAGACGATTCTGCAGGCGCAGAGTGCCTTTTCGCACCCGCTTCGCTGGGGGGCTCACCTCTCCGGGCTTGTGTTAATGCCGTGGAAACGATTGCCTGATCTTGCTGTAGGCATTCAATCATCCTCCAGACGCTTGGATGGGCGTGGCCGACGAGCCTCTGGAACCCGGTGTTCCATCCTTGGAAGGTGTTGTACGTCCGGTCTTCATCTTGAAGGGTGGCGTCGTACAGATTCCACCGTTCTCGGGGAAACTCCGGTCGTCGTCGTCGGCGCGGGTTTACTACAGTTGATCGAATGCCAATTCATCGAAGCACGTTTTAGAGAACGGGCTCGTTTTATCCAAGCACGGTTTAGAGAAAGAAGAGACTCAGTTTAGAGAAACGCCGTTTATCGAAAAGGGAACAATATTTAAAAAAGGCTTTCCTACTTCTCGCGTGTATCACTGGTGCGCGTGTTAACCCAATCCCCCTGCAGCGCTTCCGCCGCTTCGCGGCGGCAGTCTACGGCGGCGCATTACAAAAATGTTAACTCACCTGATTTACCCGCAAACGCCGCTTCGCGGCGGCCGAATTCGCCATAAGGAAGGTCATCGCCGTTTTCTTTAAACTGGGTTCTCTATAAAGGGATTCCATAAACTGGGGTCGGTAAAACGGCGTTCGCTAAAACGAGCTTCTCTAAACCGCATGCCTCCGGTCGGCAATCAAGTAGTACAGCAAGTCGCCGATATGACCGGTAGACTTTTCCCTGATGTAGGTTAGTCCTTCAAACACAAGCTGTGGTGGAAGCAACGCCAGCCTATCCAAAATCCCGCACGGCTTCCTAAAGTGGTCATCTGTCTTGTACTTGTCCAAAAGGCCCAACTCCCGTTCCTTTAGAATATTTTTAAAAATTCGCAACTCAATGATTTGTAGATTACAGTTCCGCTTCAGTTTCCCTTTCACGTCACCCTGAGATAATCTTTGATTTAAAACAAATTTACGACGCACAATGAAGGAAACAATATAATTTTCTTAGCCATTCACTTCAGATATTAGCCTGAACCCCTAAAAATCCATGCTTTAGTAATAAAGAGACATTCTGCCTGACCTTTATGTGCGCGTTTAGCGTTACATAAGCACAAGGAAAAAGTGAGGTCACCGAAGACGGACTTCGCTTCTTCGGTCGCTCTTCGGGTTAAAAACTTAAGATTCACGAAGTTTCTTGGGCGTGGCACAAGGGTGCTTAGGCATACCTTGAGGCAATCAAGCTTGATCTTATCAGCTCCCCTCAATTTCGGTGACCTAATTTTTTTCCCAAAATCGCTGCTTCTCCTCCTGTTATGGCCTATCTGTCGACACCTTTGCATGGGATGGGGTACCAGTTCTCCTAAAGATGGTGCGATGTCCATCGCGTCCGCACTTTATCCCAGCCCGTGTTTCGCCCTGGTAGTCAAAACAAATTAGGTTAGCTTTTGTCCGCGTCTGTGAAAAAACGGGTGAGCTTTTGTCCGATGAGCTTTTGTCCGGTGAACTTTTGTCCGGTGAGCTTCCCTCCGGTGTGGTTTTCTCCGGTTACCGCGGCAGCAGTCCGGTAAGCATGGGCACTAGGGGTGTCGCGAACTTTTGTCGAACCTGATTTTTAGGTCGAACCTTCGGGGTTCGACGACGAAGCTTCGAACTTTTAGCCAGATTCGACCGGTCCGCCTTTGTGGACAGTGAGGCCAGACCTTGATGCAAGCATGTCTAGGTTTGGAGAACTTTTTATGCAAATGGTTATTTTAATTTTATGAGCAGTTGCAATTAAAAGAAACCAATTCTAATCACTGAACTTAATAACTTATTTTTGTACTTTATTAACTGAAATTATCAATCACTGCTGCCCTTAATAGATCTCTCAGCCATCACCATCCAATCCGAAGCCAACAGGCCAGCCTGTCGCGCGTGCGCGTCGCAGTCGAACCTGAGTCGAACCTGAGTCGAACTTTTCACAAGAATTTTTAAAACGTCGAGCGTGGTCAAGCTCGAATCTCGGCCGGTTCGCGACACTTCTAATGGCAGACTTGTACGTAACGCGTTACAAGTTATGGATTACTCTTAATCGATTACATTTTACTGAAATTTTGTAAGGCTTCAATTATTTCCTTTAAGGAGTAACGATCTTTGTAATTGAACTACTTTTTTCTCTAATCAATTACAAAATTACCTATTACAAACTTTCAATGTTTTATTTTTATTTATTTATTATTATTTTTTTTTTTTTGGGGGGGGGGGGGGGGGGGGGGGCAGAGATGAAATGTGCTGGAGTCACTCAGCTCTGGGCAACAGTAATTTTTTTCTTTTTCGAAACCCCTAAGCACGGATGCATTGTTTTCGTTGTATCAAAAATGACCTTATCCAGCCTCTTGTTTAATCTAATTAAACAGCGCTCCTTTTTTCTTTTTTAACGAGAGTGGGTGTGTTAAAGTCACTAGCTCAGCTCTAAACGAAAACGGTAAAGGCTTTTGTTTTTGTTTTTGTTTTTTTTCTTTCGAAACAAATGAGGGCGAGACCCCAAGGATTATGCTACCGTAATAAAAAAAAGTTGAATGAAAAGTAACGTGGGGAAGCAATCGATTACTTTCGAGTAATTTTTCGGTTACTTTTTGAAGGCTGGTAATTGTGACCGATTACTTCTTACAGTGCTGTAATTGTAATCGATTACTTTTTTCAGTTACGTGTACAAGTCTGCCTAATGGGCACGCAAGGCTCGACTATCGGGTGATATCAACGAGGTAGAGGGACTTAGAGTGATAAACTGGCAGCTGAAAGTGGCCCCCACCCGGCCGCCGTCATGTTGCACATCCTTGACCACTAGACACGTGACCTTATAGTTCTATATATAGACCTTTTATATGTCTCTTGACCCACATCCGACAAGAGACATTTGATTACATTCGGACGTACAGGACTTGTAACCGTTGCTATTTCTTTCTTTCCTTTTAAATGGCGTTTTGTTTCTACACGTTTCGTGCCAAGGCCTGGAACCAAGTCTCCGACAGAAGAATGGTTTACCCACATTAGTAGATTAAGAAGATATGTAACTTTAATTCGGTGGTTCCAATCCAATAATAGACAGTGCGAAAGACCCGTTTTCAAACCGACATAAAAATCTGTCGTTTTGAAATTATGAAGTCATCGGGAAAAGTGGCAGTTACTTTTTTAAAGTAACGGCCAATAACTTTTCTTTTTAAGCAATCAAGTAACCACATAAGGCGTTTTAACCAAATGCAACTGTAATTGTAATCGTTTACTTTCTTTTGCACGTGTACAAAACTGTAGTGTTGCCCATGCATCGAAATTGACCCCAAAATGGCCACAAATGACATCACAAGAGTCGGCGTGTCAGGCTGTCGAACATCGCGATCCTGGCGGTTGGTGATAGAAGTTCCGGGGAAAAAATAATAATAATAAAATAGGAGTGACCGCTAGTGCCGCTGTCGTCGCGGAGTCCCAGCTCGGGTTTGTTGAGGTTTAATTTAACTGTCAAGCTGCTGCAGCAACCTAGATAAGAACAGGCGCCTGCCGCATCCACTGCCACCGTTGTACCTCCTCTGGGATCGCTGCAGGTGGCGGGAGTGTCGCTTAACAGAGTGTACCACTTAAGCCGGTGCCCCACATAAGCCAGATTCACTACGTTAATATGTTCGATGAGGCATCCTTTAATTGGGAGAGAAAAACGATCGAAGGAAGACAAGAAACGGAAATCGAGTTTTTACACGAGCAGAACCGCAAGACCGAGTAAATTAGGCACGATAATTGCGTTAGTTTATTATCCTTAACGAAGACATAATTTTCTTTACCTAAAGGCTAAAAGCTTAAAGGAACCAAAAAAGAAAAACGGAAGCTTATAACTATACGTAATTGTGGCGTATGATGTTGTCTGCTTCAAGTGCCGCAAGTATAGGTCTTAAACTGCGGTATTTCTTTTTGTTTCTACGTAAGGTGACCTCTTGTTTGCAAGCAACAGAAGTTATTAAGGATGAGAGGAACGTGACCCACATCGGTCTGGTTGCTGTTTCTTAACTGTGAGTAAAATTAAAGTGTTTGTGATGTTAGCACGATTCAGCAATGGGTCAGAGCTTCTGAAATCATATGAGCTGCGAGTTTCATATAGTTTACAGTTGAACAAACAGAAGATTAATAATTATTGTTCATTGCAGCATATTTTTAGCAAACGTTTTGCGGCGCCGTGCGGATTTACCATCATTCACGTTGAAAAGCGAATGGTTATAACGAAAAGATTGATGGTGACGATTGTTATCTTGGCAACGCCCGTATGAAGTGGAATACGTACCAAAACATCGCCTTTCTAAAAAAACGCTTAGTCTAAGCCCTATTCGTGAGTACACCGACCTATTCACGGTGAGAAACTCGGTAGGGGCGCTTCTGTTTTCCGCACTATGGGCAGTGCACGTGCTACCCACGCGGTTATGTTTTAATTTTCATAGTGCATAAAAGCTTGGCATTGGACGTGCTTGAGCCACCAGAGGAAGTTGAAGTGTCCTCACTCTGGGTTATGAAAAAATTCCACCAGGCGGCAATACTGAAACTTTTCGCTGCGAATAGGGATCGCCATTCACGACAAATATGCCGGCTGTAAACAAGTAAGTCGTACCGTGTCATAAGCCAGCCTAACGCACAACGCTCGGGTTTAATCAAGCAAGTACTGACTTCAAAAGTGTTCGCCTCGTTTTTTTTTTTACACTGCATTCAAAACCTGCGGTTTCGTTTTTGGCGTTAGCGAGCTCCAGAGGCATATCCATGCAATGGGAAGTGATGGAAGGACTACCTACTGCCCTTCTACCGCGCTGAACAGCGTTGAAAATCGCACACTGTCTGACTCGCGCAGCGGCATAAGCAGTATTCAGAACGACATTGGCAACACGTTGATGCAACATAAACGGCAGGGTCGCCGGGACAACTGTTCTCCCTATACATATCATGGGAAGCGATACAAGACGCTTCCAAATTCGTTAGGCCATTATGAGTTACGGTTGTTCCTGCGTTCTGTCGTTGCTGACGTTTCTGTTGCTGCGTGGACACAAGCAACACGCCTTAGCTCGTTTCACTACGATAGCCATTAAGCCAACCGCTGACGACATGCCATTACGAAAGCCACATGATACGAGCACAAATCGCGAGGAACTGTTCCGGCCAGTTCAGTGTTTTTCCACCATGTTCCGTCTGTTTTTTGTGGCTAGAAGCCTTAGATAGGTGGCGCAAGCTGCCGCCCAATTCAAAGAGTTCATCAATCCATCCATCCAGTCGCGAATTGACTGCCAGGATGAAAAGGGCAGGGAGGTCCTTTAGGTGCCGCCCTTCCAGTGTGAGCTTTCTACCTTCAATAACACTTCGGTGTTCTTGGCGCCTCGTGCGTGCGTGCGCACCTTAACCACGACGAACGTCTCTCTCGGATGTCCCGTCCTCCCCTGTGCGGGAGGACGGGACATCGAAGAGAGACGCCCTGCGCTTCTCAGGGAGAACAGCAGGGCGTCTGCTTTGAATGCTCCCTGCACACGGTTGTCGCCTGCCGCCGTGCATTTGCTGCGCGTGAACGCTCGAAGCTATCGAAACGCCCGTAAACGTAATCAAAAACAGAAAAACTCACGCTGAAGGCGGGATAACTGCAAAATTTGTCAGGAGTTACTTCCACTCACGTCACATGAGCGACCATCGCGGTGTCCTTGCTGCTAAGCGCGCGTACGGGCTCAGCAGCAAGGTCATCGCAATGGACTTTTGTGACGTTAGGGGAAGCAATATACGGTCACAGCAAACATGCAAAACATGGTTTCATTGTCCCTCGAAAAGAATAAGACCAGGAAACAGTGCAAAAAAGGCGGATCCGCTGCGCGAAGACAAAGCACACGAAGACAATTCCGTGTACGGAAATGCAAAACGAGTCCAAAGCCAGCGGTCGAGGCAAGCCCGCGCCATGCCACGCAGACAACGAACAACGAAGATGTCCTCCCTTTCTTTTTTTATACCCACTGTCGCATCGCACGCAACTCGTGAATGAAAACGACCACGCGGCGTCGTCGTCGTAGCGGCAGCAGTAGTACTACGCCAACCCCCCCTCCACCGCCCCCCACTTTACAGAGATAGGCGTCTGTGGGCCGCCCTCCCTCCCCGTGGTCTTCGCCGCGGTCGTCGTCGTCCTCGGGTCTCCCAGTAAATCACTCCTCGGGCGAGGAGATCTCCCTGGACGTCCGCTGGTTTCCGGCCGTCTTGCGGAGCGCTGCTGCTGCTGTTGCTGTCTGGGCCCGCCGCCGCCGCCGGATGTCGGTTAGGGGCGAACGTCGTCCTTCTATCTGGCCCTATCTCGCGTAACCTTTCAACTTCCCTCTGCAGAGTCAAGTTGTTTGACACGGATCAAAGGCCGCCGTGCCGAGAAAACTCGCACCGCCTTCTTCGCCACGGTGTCCCTCCTCCTCAGCTGCATCTCGCCGGCCCCTCAGGATGAGCTGAGAAAGTGTTACAGTGTCAGTGTAAAGCGAGTTGTAACTCAACGAGGGGCCACACTTCCGTTACGTATACGCGCTCCGGCTGATTAGGGCGCTGGGAGCTGCGTCATGTCGACACTCCAGCCTGCGGTTTTTGTGTGTTTGCTTTGCCTGGTGACGTCATCAGCGCTTATCGGCCCTGACGGCGAGTCCTGATCATCTTATTTTGGCTAATCAGCCAGTGGAATTGCTTCCTTCGCCGACAAGAACCCCGGAGAACTTCACACAAAGCAAAGAGCGGGAACACAATTTCATTGCATTTAATTTCTTTGCCCGTAAAGG
Source organism: Ixodes scapularis (assembly GCF_016920785.2). NCBI lineage: Eukaryota > Metazoa > Arthropoda > Arachnida > Ixodida > Ixodidae > Ixodes > Ixodes scapularis. The sequence continues at coordinate 100,527,438 of NW_024609879.1, read as the reverse complement.
GCAACACATAAAGGGGGGGGGGGGGGGGCATTCAAGATTCATACAATACAGAAACGCCCATACATTAAAAAAACACAGAAGGAAACAAAACTTAACACACTTAACATACTCGGGACTGCTCATAATTACACAAATCATAAAACTAGTAAGAAGAAATATGAATTTTTATACAAGATAGAAAATTATTCGGGTCCAGATTGGTGACAATGGATGATGGGAGGTTGCTCCAGTCGCTGATGGCCGGAGGAAGGAATGATCAATTAAATGCGTTCGAAGAGCCTGAAATACGTTTGACGGCACGGGTGTTGTTAAGGCGCGAAGATGTTCTGTTGGGGGATGATAGCAACTCATTATTAAGGTTTGGAATGTGGTAGTAGGTTTATGAAGAAGGCAGAGCTGAGAGACTCTTCCTGCAGGCGGAGCTGCAAATATGACACGGTTAGTTGGCTTTTCAAGGTGGAAACACTGAAGGAAGAATCATAGATAGACAAGGTGAATCGGGCAGCCCTGTTTTGAGCTGCTTCGAGATTGTTAAATAGGTAAATTTGATGCGGAATCCGGATGGTAGCGTCACATTCTAATTTACGTCTGACGTACGTGTCGTACGCCAGCTTGCGGACAGTGGGAGGTGCAGATTGTAAGTTACGTCTTATTAGTCCAAGGCTTCTTGATGAGTTAGCAGTGATGGCTTCGATGTGATTATTCCAGGAATGGTCCGGTATCAGCCTTACACCAAGACATTTATACATAGTAAGAGTCTGAATTAAATAAGAGTTCAGGTTGTATTGGTAGGACAGTAGAGATGTTTTTCTAGTGAAGCGAATTAGTTTGCATTTAGATTTTTCTAGCGACATCAACAAGTCATTGCATCATTTGTAAATTTTAATTAGGTCGCTTTAAAGTTGGTTGTTATCTTGAACACGTGTTACTTTGTTATAGACGACGCAGTCATTTGCAAAAAAGCGCATTTTGGGGGAAATAGTGCTAGGGAAGTCATTTATATATATTAAAAACAATAGAGGCCCTAAAACGGACCCTTGCGGAACACCACTGCAGAAGACACGTTTGCTAAGGAAGATTCTTGGTCATTAATGATACAATAAAACACGTTCTTCGTGTTTTATTGTTGGTGATTAATGATACAATAAGACACAATACAAAAAGACACGTTCTTCGTTTCTGATGCTATCTAAGCGGGCATCACGCTGGGATCTTCTTTTGTTGTGGTATTGGGCTGTAATCTTTTTCACTTTTGTGAATTATAGGACTTACTTCATTTCATGCATTCAACAAGCCTGAATGCAAAAAACAACAACATATATTTGTCTATGTCTAGAGACGCACGACTCCACCTCTATCTTATTGCCTTCAGCAATGTTCTGGAATTATACATGCTGGCGCTACAATTCCCCAGTCCGGTCCCTGTACAAGAGGTCGCGGTCTCGTGCTGGAGGCATGGCAACTGAAAACTCTACCGGGTGTTCGGACAATGTCAGAGCCTGTCAACCGTTCCACCGCTTACAAAACTTACCAGCGCAGCGCGCGATGTATAAGCGGACCAAAGCGGTGTCACCCTTGCCATTTCGACAAGCGAATAGAAGCCAAGAGAAGCCATAGTCTGAACGTAACCGGCACTAACAATCGCAACCTTCGACATTTCAAAGTGATATGAACCCGACGCTTATAGTTTTGGGGGTTCCTCCATCCTAGGTGTCACACTGATGTGGGAACAATATTTAACGTATAGCGTATAACTTCCGACTCTTCTAACAACGTGGAAATTTCACCGTTAGTGAAACGTCCCCCATGAGTGTTATGTCACATTCAGTTGGGGCGCACGCAGCACCGAGAAAATGCTGCCCCCAAGGCCGCGCCACCGCGCGGGTGCAGCGTATGACGCACTACCAAGTGAACACGAAGCATTCCGCCTTGCAACGCGCTTGGCGCGGTCACTTCAAGGGCAAAGCATAAACGGGTGGACCACTGAACAAAATCCGCCGCGAGTGGGGCGGCGGCGCGCGCCATCTAGCGAGAGTCTCCCGAGCCGCCATGTTTACCGAGACGAGGAAGACGAAGCGAGGGAAAGAAGGGGCCGAAGGAGGTGGAGAGCGGTAGCTCAAGGCCGCGCCGGCCCGCAGTGCGCGAAGCTGCACGGTCTCCTTTCGACGGTGCAGCTGGTGCAGCAACGCGCCGGTGTCGTGCGCCGCACCAAGTCCCAAATGAACGTAGTGCAGCCGCACCGACACGACCATGTGAACGCGACGCGTCCGTCGGTGCAGTGCGGTGCGGTGTGGTGCGCCCCAATTGAATGTGACATTAGTCAACACACCGTAAGCGCGCCTCTGTCTCCAGGGTATCGAGGACTAATCAAAGCCGGCAAAAGATTTGCGCGGGTACGACCGCGTCATCCGCCAAGCCGCAGGCATTACACGATACAAGGTGCTCTAAAGCCCGCAACTATGTCCAGCTGCAGTTCAAGCTGCGAGGAATGCGATACAAACGGCCTGATCGATCTGTGTCTCTCTAGATGTAATATTGTGTAATTTGCGGATATGTTTTTGTTTATTCAGATACTCCCATAACACTCGGCATCATAGAGAGGAAAGAATACAACGAAAGGTAACAGGAAAGAAACGAAAGATAGTAATACACTTTACTCTTTGCGTCTCAAAACACTAAACGATGTTAATAGCTCCTGCGCTATCGCTCCTCTGCCATTGTTTTTGAACAATGGATCATTAACGATGACAGAAGCCGAAAGGTATAGTTCCCTTCTGGAGAATTTTTTCGAGCGACTGACTGGTAAAATGCAACGGTTTTACATGAAGGTATAGCCATCTTGTACTGATAGTTCATGCGTAGAAAAATATGGAACGGCGAAATGAAAAGTCGTTGGTATGTACAGAGGAGCGTATTATATGTATTGTGGAAAGGACATAGGCGACCCGTTTTATGGTGGAAGCAGAAAATATAGGCAGGGATATGTTGATTTTCACAGAAGTTAAACTTGCGGTGCAACGATAACTCCCTAGAATAATGCGAGCTCAACAGTCTTGCACTGCCTCAAGAACATAAGTTACGGTACGTTAAAATTAATCAAATAATTTCGTTACGTATGCATTTGCCAACCTAAGCACAACCTCGAACATTTTTCTATTGTTTTTGTTCGCGAATTTGTCACGGTGATTGACAGGGCTTTGTCCGCGTGTTTACCGGGTAACAAGTCAGACTTATAAAAGCCAGAGACGAGGGGGAAGCAAAGAAAAAGGAAAAGGGACAACACAACTACGTCTCAAGCTTGAGACGTCGTTGTGTTGTCCCTTTTCTTTCTTTTTTTTTTCTTTGTCTCGTGGTTTTATAAGTATGACCGTTCACCAGCTACCCTGAGCTATTACATTTATTTCATAAAACTTCAAAGCTCGAAAGTAGTAAAAGTGTAAGTATGGTAGATTTAGATTCACAGTGTAGTTAAACAGTCGGGTGGAAATACAAATACGGAAAAACACATGTGCATCCGATATAAATATAAATATATATTCCAAACGGCCTCACTGTACGTAGAAACAAACAAAGAAAAATGCATTTTGATGAAATTTCATCCTAGGCACTTATTTAGCGTCCCATTACCGTGGCGACGATTTAACTCCCCACACCTGCACATCATAAGCGTTACGCGAGGAGACTTCGCAAGGTATATAACTCTATTTTAAGAAAGAAGCAGAAAGCTCAGGCGCCGCCGCATCTTCAGACAGAGGCGCTTCCTGGTCACAACTTCCTGCTGCGCGAATCTCGCAAGTGGTAACGGCCAAAGAAACAAGGATCCCCAGCGTGTGCAGACGTCGTACCAACAGACACAGCGACCGCGTCAATGTGTTGTCGGCGCTCTCGCCTCGAAAGGAGCAAGACTGTGGTCAAGACACGTTAGCCAAAGTAACCAGAAGGCTCCCGGACAAGACAAACGTGGAGACGAAAAAAAAACAAAAAACTACCAAAGCGCACGAGGAAGCGGCGAATTGATCGAGGCTACGGCGAGCATTCTCTTGCTCTTGCCGCCGTACAGAAAGGGCATCAACTCGCAGCAGTTGGTGGCCGACCGGCTGGACATAGTGGCGCCAGTCTGTCGTGTCTGGCTCGGCGGGGAAAAGTGCTCCATCTAGCCGGCTCACGACGGGACATCAGGCAACGAGATTCCGTGAAAGCACCGCCGATGCCAATGGGATTACCGACTGTCAAACCGAGGCTGGTCACTTTTGCTCGCAAATTGAGCCACAAGCGGTGACAGGGATCTTTTCGTGTCGTTGTGTCATATTTAGTGCAATCGGGTAAAGACGGTCGTGGTCTGACTAAGCTCGAGTCGGATCGGATCGGATAGTGTCGGGTCGGGTCGGGTCGGGCCGGGCCGAGTCGAGTCGGGTCGGGACGGGTCGGGACGGGTCGGGACGGGACGGGACGGGACGGGACGGGACGGGTCGGGTCGGGTCGGGTCGGGTCGGGTCGGGTCGGGTCGGGTCGGGTCGGGTCGGGTCGGTATGATGCGTTGGTTGTTTGGGTCAGTTTTAGCCCGGTTCAATTAAGGGGGATAAGTTTTGGGGAGTTTTGTCGGAAACTGTGTGGGCTGGTTCCGATTGCATCCGCTATGTGATCTGACAGTGCGAGTCGCATCGGGTCGGGTCGGGTAGAGTCGGGTTGACTAGTGTCGTGGGTCAGGTTGATGAGTTGGTTGTTTGAGTCCGTTATAGTTAGGTTCGTTTAAGCGTGTCGGGAACTGTTCGGGCTTGCCAAAGTTGTGCGAAATTAGGCGCGGATAGTGTAGTATAACCTAGATCCTGTTTAATTATGTTGGCGGTACGGGTGTGGACCAAATTCGGTTGGTCGAGAGTCAAGAAAAATTGTGTATGGTTAAATTTATAATATCGAAAACAAAAGAATGTTCCTTAAAAATAAATGTAGAATTCGGCCTGATCGAGTCATTCGTAACGTCTGATGACGGCGACCCAGAATGGGCCTATCGAATCGAATTGCGTCGCATCGACCTATAATTCCACTAGAGCCGCAGTAAGGCGGTTAATACATTTCACAAAAGATAGTTTGCGGACAGTTTCCAAGGCGTGTCGCTTTCTTTAATCACGGTTCCGTCTCACTGGTCGTACAAAAACAGTCTGCAGATTCGTTCGAGGGCGTTGGACAGAGATATTCTAAAATGTGTGTTGGAAATTTAAATGCTGGGGTACATGATGAAAACAGCTACAATACTGATTATGAAATACATCCGTACAAAAGTATCGCGATACATGTCAGAAATGAATTTGAAAAATAGAAAAGTATTTGGAAATACAAAGGCAGGTATACAGTTTGCCGGGGCAGTAATACTCACATATGTTTGTCTTTAGAGAGATTTTTGTGATGTAAACTCTTCCATTACCAGCAAAAAAAAAGTACTACTTGTAAAAGCGAAATTAAAGAAGTTTTTGCTACATATTTTATCTTTTGTTACGAAAGCAATACAAAACAAAACTAAACATACGACCTTGCTTCTACGTTCGACGACATTTGATGAGAAGTGGCTTCTCAAATAGCTTGTCGGTCAGCCGTTGCCGATTTGGGGAAAGCATCATGTTAGCAAACGAGATTAAGCGTTCCAAAATTGTCAACGAACACGGGTTCATATCAAAACAAACGTAGACCGCTTTCAGAATAGGAAAGTTTTAAACCATGCAAATATTTTTTCTCGTTTTTTTTTATGTATATAAAGACCTCGCTTGGAGGCGGTAATAGGTAGGTTAGAAAACATGATTGCGCTTTGAAGACGCGGACATAGGAAGGACAGACACCACAGAGCGCTAACTTCCGACTGATTTAATTCAAGAACCTCAGCGTAGAAACACACTGCGTCACCGCACCACATCTCAACCAATCCGTGGCCTTGCGACGGACCGCAAGTACGCCAGCGTAGAAACACACTGCGGTGACGCAGTGTGTTTCTACGCTGAGGTTCTTGAATTAAATCAGTTGAAAGTTAGCACTCTGTGGTGTCTGTCCTTCCTATGTCCCCGTCTTCAAAGCGCAATCATGTTTTCTAACGTACCATACCAATTTGCCTAACAATCAGCACTTGGTAAGAGGTATGCTTCGTTAACAGGGTTTGTACCTTTAAGGCGAAAAAAAAATGTCCTCCAGTGAAAATAAAAGCTCATACTAACCGTGAGGTAAAGATTTAAGTTGAACTTGGACGATCTCAAGTTTGAAATTCGTTTCGCATAGCATTGACAATTTCCTTTTAATATAAAGCTGTGAAAACTTAGCGGGTTTTCAAAAAGTTTGACATACTTTCCATCCAGAATGTAGCGCACTTCTCCATTAGATATATTGCACGCCTTCGAAGCAATATTACATGAACCTCTAAATTCGTTGTATATCTATCAAATATCCAAGAAACGTCAACATCTTCTAGTTCCATGTCGGTACCTTTTCTGCAGTCACTTCAAAACGTCGCCGTTGAATGAAAATATGTTCTTTGATGATCGGAGGGAATGAAGTTTACGCTCGCCCCAGTGGATGGGGCTTGGAGTGCAATGTACAGTTACGTAGCTCGTACCTCCAGTGCCTTCAACGTTTTGATTCGCCATAAATAGTTACCCGACTGAAGCACACCCGGAAGACATACGTTATCTTTGGAAAATAGGGAAGGGAGTCACCAAATGTCGGTGCTTTAATGTTAGAAACAAACCTTGGTCTGCTTGATAACAAAGTCTCAAGGTCCCATTTACAGTACCTTCTACCCTCTGAAGCACGAAAATATAAAGCAACCAGTCTCTTGAGCTTTCCTTTGGGGGTCACTGATTTCTAGAACATTCTAACGAGAAACATTGGCCAGCGATTGTACCGCGATACAAGGAATGCACAAAAAATGCATTTTCATACTGAAATGTAGGTACTCATTGAAAAATTGAATCGCGATACAGAGGTACAGATAAAAAAAAAGTATTTCTACAGTGTCATCGCGATACATTTGAATCGCTATACTGCCCAACCCTTCGAAACATGTATGAAGCGAGCAGGCTTCAAACTCCTGTTTCCTGTGATAACCACTTGCCCCACCGCAGACGCCTTTGCCCTTTCTCTTCATGGTCACGATAACCACGAGGAAAACTAAGAGAAGGGTAAAAGGAAACGCGACGGCTTTGCTCGTCCGGTTAGCGAAGTCTCCCGCACCGCCACGCGTCTCTCCCAGACCCTCGGCAGACGCTCTACAATTGAGAGCCCCGGGGGAAGACGCGTCATTCCCAGCAGCAGCGCCTCGCATCAACACCGGCTAGAAGACGAGGCCTGCTCACGACGCCATCGTTAGTGGATCCGTGAGACGCTATACACGACGCGCTGACGGCGATGCTGACGCTATAGCTAGGCGGCGCTGCGTGGACCCACTAGTGATGACGTTTGGGGGGACGAGAGTTGCAGGCCTTGTCTTGCGGGTGGTATTACTCGCACGCACCCAGCCAGCATCCGCACGAGGATCTTCATTCCAGCACGCAGGGGTCACACTCTTCGCTTCCTCCTCCGCCCCGCGTCATCAGAGGCATCGTCCTCCGAGAGGACCACCCGCTCTTGAGAGGAGCCCGCCTTCGGTTTCTTCCTGCGTCTGCAGGGACGAGCAGTACATGTACACACTGCATGCGCGCTATGTTTCTATCTATAGACTCACGCGCTTCCGCTGTGTACCATGTATATTTATTTTATTATTTGTGTGTGTGTTTGGGGAGGGGGGGGGGGGGGCGAATGGAAGAATTCGAGCCCTATGGTTCCATCGAAAATTGTCAATATGCTACAAATAAGACCGGAGTCAGGGGCGAGTCAGATATTATCCGGAAGTCGATACACATTCGGTAATTGCCGGTAAAAGTGAAGGGGGTGAAGGGTTGGAGGGGCAGATAATAGACAGTGAATACTAGGTTGCATTTTATTGAATTGGTCCCATCATTAAGCTCGCAGATGAAAGTATGGAAGGTCAGGAAATTGGGCGACTTGGTATGAGTTTGAAGTAAGCGTGAAAAGCGCACAAAAGTGGGGCACAAAATAATAGAAACGTACATGACGACTGCGTACACAACACGTAAGAAAGTTTTAACGAACCATCGGTGTCGAGTAAGCGCTTCTTTGTTGTGCGTGTTTTCTATTTGTCCTCGACATTTGTGCGCTTTTTATATACCATACTACTGTAGAATTTAGCTTACTTTCAGCTAAGTGGAGACATCGTAACTTGGTTTGTGATACCACACAAATCGTAAAAACAACCTCTACAGGGAAGCAATCTGTTTCTCTCCAACGGGGGTTTCATATAACTGGACAAGGGGTCTATACGAGACGAAAAGGGGAGAGGGAAGCCACATGAGCAACTCATACGTACCATCTTTGTAAGAAAGTTATTAAATTTTCTTACCTTCTTTCTTACCTTCTTTCTTATTGATATGCGGAATGCGCCTGTCAGCACGACAACGCTTATCGGTCCTCCTGTGACGGTATGTGCTGTTCGAGTAAAACGTAATAGGAAGTGCGTTATGACTTTACGCACTGCTTTTCCAGCCCAAACTAAAATATCTGGCTTTGGGTATGCTGTTCGTGCATAAGTCATTGCAGAGTAATATTTCACTAAAGAACCCAGCTTGATTACAAGGGTACAAGGTTCCATTACCCCTTGTATATAAAAAAAAAAAAATATTCAGGAGAGTTTAACGGCATTTAAAAAACGTCTTCAAGAATAAAAGGAGCTTGTGTCGTCGATGTGAACAAGCTAATTAGGAGGCCAATTAAAAAGAAACGCTAGGGAACACATGGCCGTCGCAAGCAATCTCACATCAAACAGATTTGCTCTTCATATTTCTTTAAAAATTTTAACTCTGTAGAGTTATGAGCAAATGGGCTTCATGTGAATGTTACCGCATCTAGTTTCCTTTTCGCGACATTATTTGTTTTTATTTTCGCGAGGTGGCGAACGCAAATGGCGGTGTCTAACAACCCTGTGTCATCTGGCATTCGCGCCCACCTACGTTGGCAGCCGACGGTGTCTCTCACTCGCGTCAACTGAAGCACCGACCGTTTCCGTATCGTGGGAAACTCCTCCGATCTTTTACGGCCCTTTGTGTGTTTTACGGAGAGAACACGCCTCTCGTTGTCCGGCTGCGCAGGGAATGCACGTTGTTCAAAGCAAAAAGGCGGAGGGTACACTCCATTTCATTTTACAAATGAGCACAGCGGCCGCTACGAGCCAATTGGAGCCAATCCAATGCCGCGTGACTTTCAGGTGACTTTCGGAAGTGCCGAAGCGGCCCGGAGGAGCGCGTAGTCACGTGACAGGTTCACAGAGCTGGATTGGCTCGGATGACCCGTAGCGTCTGCTGTGGTCCATCGTAAGGTGAACCGGAGTGTATAGTGTGCGTGGCTTCTTGTGCTCGGGGGTTGCGGAGAGGGATGGAAGGTTAAGGACCAGGGTTGCTTCTTCTCTTTCCTAAACTCAGCTTGTTTTTGGGGGTGCGGGGGACAGACGGGGTGGGCTGCCTGTCACTCCGCTGTCGGATTTGGACCATGTGGTGGCGCGCCGCGGATGATCTGTCGGGCGAGTTTGCAAAAATGCGCGCCGACGCCGTCCTCTTTTAGTGCTCTCTATCGCCGAAGGATGGCGCTCTTTAGCTCGGCGCCATCCATCCATCCATCCATCCATCCATCCATCCATCCATCTATCCATTCATTCATCCCCAGCAGGTATTATAGTTGGTTCCATCATACGTCAGAGCGAAGCCGACGCATAGTAACCGATGGATCCAATCAAAAATCACCGAAATTGCAGCGTCACTGCGTTTGTCACCTCTTGTGTGGGTGTGCGATTGCCTTCTAGTCCAACCAAACGCAGAAAGCGCGCCCTGACATTGCCGTTTAAAACCCAATTCATATAATGCGATTTTGCTTGCAATTTCGCAAATGCGACTTCGGGCACCGCAGATTCCACCGTGCTTTTTTTACCGCTCAAGCAACGCCGTAAATGCAAAACCGCAAGTAAAAATGCACCATCTGAATCAGGCTTTAGTCTGCGTATCTGTATTTGCGTGTCTTCCAGATGAGCTTAACTTTTTTGTCTTAATTTTCAGGAGTATACACGTTTGCAAGTCCGGCATCAGGGCGCCGCCATCTTGCTCGCTGGGTTGCGCTTGGGCGCGGCCATAATCCGATTTCGACGCCTTAGCGAGGCTTCGTAATCGGATATGACGCGTCCAAGCGCACCCCAGCTAAGCAAGATGGCAGTGCCCTGAGACCGGACCTGCAAACGTGTATAGACCAACTCAACTCTCTGAGGCCACACCACTGCGGTGGCGCTGCTGTCGGCTTTGTGCACGCGCAGATGCTTCGTCTGACGCGAATCGGGCTTCCGCGCATGCGCAATGCCCACCACACCCGGTGTGGGCAAACGCGGGATTGCTTCTGAACAGTGTGTTGGTCGACAGTATCCGTTGGCTTGCGCCAGTTAGGCATATATTTTAATGTACTTCTACCAAATACGATACGTGTGTAGGTCACGAGTCCTCGCCCTATTCACTCAGCGTGAGAAACGTTACTATTGTGGGCGAATAAGAAGGAAGAATTTAAGATGTATTCAGGAGGTGGAAGCTCGCAAATGTGACAAACGACGAAGTTTAGTGCTGGCCGTTAACTAAGAACGTTTTGATGATGTATTTAGAATCATATGCTGCTTGAGACACGGTTCACGCGCGGAATCTAAATGCGTACGTCCGCATTAACTTTTTTTTTTTTTTTTTTTTTTACTGGAGTTCTAGAAACGTGAATGAATGGAACTTTGCCGTAATGCTCAGCCTCGTTGTTAGGTTTACCCTGGCCTACTTTGCGTGCTTCGAGTCTGGGACGAGGAAAATTTGCATCGAAAAAATCTCCCTTTTTACTCTAAGGTCCTGTTCGCTCACATAAGTTGTTTCTGCTACGAATACTAGTCGCACCTTTAAGCACCGTACTTCAACACCCCTGGCAACCATTTCTTTCTTGTTCACCGCTGCGAGATAGCCCTAGACAGCCCCGTTTTGCTAACTGCGCAAACTGCGAGCGTGCCGGCTGACTACGGAATGAACCTGGAAACTATTCTAGAAATAAATGTGCGAACGGGCTCTCAATTTGACCGAAAAAAAAAAACATGAAGGTGTTACACGTATAACCTTTACACATTACACTTTTTTTTTCCTTTTTGCGAGAACCCACTCGGTGTCGAAATGTTGATGATGCTACAAACCTCATACAATCGATCATGTGATCATGCGCGTTCGTAAAGACTGTTTTGCCTCAGTGCTTCGCTGTATACAGAAATGACAGCTTTACAGGGTCAATACAATATATTCCTGGAGAAGTACCCTAATAGCAATGTATATTTATGCATGTTGTAAACTTTTAATTTTGATATGCGCTCTCATGCAATCACGAACCTCGGTAATATTATGATCCTTTATTATGACGGGCAAAACTGGTTTTTCAAAAGTGTTTCGTGGGACCAAATGCAAACAAAAATGTTAGGCCTAGGAATAAAAAGTACATGTTCGTAAGTTCCTCATTAAAATATATATATATATATTATAGCGATCAATAGTTCTTTCTTGGAGTATTACAATGCATAAAGTTGTTCGGCTAAAATCCGATTTTCCTTTTAAGGTAGTTTTGCCGAATACTTCCGAGAAATCGCAGGGGCTAAATGTCCCAGGATTTTATGAATGAAATAATTGAGATTTCTCACCCTCAACAACTGATGTAGCATATTTGAACGGCGGGCAAACAAATCTATCATCGTAATATGTACACAATGCCAAGGCGTTGAAAAGTTAGCGGCAAATGCGGTAATCGTGGCCACGAGGAGGCGGGGCATGAGCCCGCGGCGGCCAAGGGAGAGGAAGCCGAGTGTGGCACGGGGCAGAGCTCGGGCGGCGAGCTGGAAGATGGCGGTCGGCTACGGAGCGGTGAAAGGACAAAGCGCCGCCTCCAGATCGTCCAACTGTGAGACAGTAGATCCTTCATACCGCTTGCGTTGTCTCATCTCCTTCGTGGCGGTCGAAGCGGGGCCTGATCGGGCGTTGGCTAACACGAGGACACACACAAATATAAATAAGTTTACTTGGGGACAACATTTCTTGGCAACAAAGCCAACGTTATGGGTACCCGTGCGCTCGCGTCGTCTTCAGTTCTTTGGAAATTCCAGAAAAAGTTGTCCCCGAGTCTAGGTTACGAATTAGCCAGGTTAAGTTCGTACCCTGACATCTGCCGTGGTCGATAACGTTTCCCGAAGGAATCAGTTCTTTCGTTTCAAGTGTTCATTTCTTTTAAAGTCCCAGTCGCACCGCTCGTACACCCTCCAAAATTTCAGACAGTGTATGCAGATGGTCTCTGATGCATGAGCAGTGAGGCCCCGGCTTAATGATTTCAGTCATTGGCTATGAAACATCCCGTCTATGACCTCTCTAGTCTTTTACGAGCCAAAGACTGAGGAATGCTTCTCCCCGACGAGCAGCGATGCTTGTCCAGGCTGTGCGAGATCTGCGTTTACACAAGAAGCCACTCGCGGTGACTGAACGCCAAGAGCGTGCGTGCAAGACTGCGGCCCGCGGGGGGGCGTGGGAACTACAGCCCGAGTTTAGGTTAATGAACGCTCCTCGCTCGCAAAGAGAAAGCGATACAACAGCTGTTGTTGCAACACGGGGGGCTGGCACTCGTTGCTTCTCTCGCCGACCACCGCGAAGCGACTGGCGCTGCTGCGGTACTCGGGCGCGATGCTAATGGCCTCTGCTCAACGCCAGCGGCACGCTCGCCAGACATTGTGTTTCTAACGCAGAATCTGTTTATGCGCTTTGTTATCCACGAGAGAGCCGTTCCTGCAGCGTCAGACTTCAGCGTCATATCCCGAGGTTAAATGTGTTTTACACAAAGAGCCCTTAGGAACCATAGCCCATAGGGGCGTCATGATGTCATGACGTCACGTGACAACATCATGTCACGTGACCCATAGTTTGCGGTCGACATTTTGTGTGCGCCTTTATCTTTGTCAGCCTAATCAAGCTTGTGTATTTTTATTTGCGTAATAAAAGAGTCTTTATGGAAGCAAATAAATTTGTATGTCTAGGTGTGGTATATGTCCGACCCTATTACAGTCCTTGGGAATATTGCTGTTCCTTGTTATGGTGGGCAGAAATTCAAAATATGGCAAAGGTGATCTGTGGGACCCAAAGCAAAAAGAAAAATAAAAGAAGTCGGACCTAGCGCATGAAGCCTTTTTGTTCCTGATGTTTGACTTCATATTAAGTCAAACCTCAGGAGCATTAAAATGTATCGAGGAAATCAATGCAATGTCTGAACGATACTGGGGACGTCAAGAATTTTCTCCGCGCGTGCTATTGCGGTGTCTAACACTCATTTGAGATCGACAAGTTCTTAACCGAGGACAACAAAGCACAGTACACAAAACCACGCAGGACTTTAGCGCAACTAAAGCTAAGATGCAGAGTAGCTACAGTTTAGCAGTGTTGGGAAGCATTTTAAGTACATTGTACTTAAAGTACTACCTCAAATAGGTTTAGGAAACTTGTACTTTACTTGAAGTACATTCTCCGAGTATGTACTTGTACTTTACCTAAAGTATTTTTCTTCTTGTACTTTCCTAGGAAATTACAAGTCCCGACTTCAAAGTACATTCCCCAAATTTGGTTTTCTTAAATTTGTATCACGAAATGATGCTTTGGCGACTCCGAAGAAAAAATGGGAGGGATATTCTACTCTTGCCAGAAACTTGCGCAGACAACATATCACTCCATTTGTTCTGGTAGCGGCTTTCCCGTAGCTTTCTGAACTCTCGCGACTTCTCGGTCGGTCAGCGCAAGCGAGGAGGTTCAAAATATTAGGAGCGCAAAATTAATCATAATGTAGCACCTGAGACTGTGGTGCGGAAAAATTAAACTTTCGAGTCGAAGAAAAAGACAACAGAGGAGAACGTCACAATGTTTTGAGACATTCTCTTTTGTCTTTTCCTTCTATTTGAAGGTTCCTAAATATTTTCGTATCCCGATCTCAGATGCCACATTATGATTAATTATCACCAGCGCGCTCGCACACTCACTGTTTTTTGCATTAAGGAGGGGACACCCACTATGAGGGGATTGCTTGCGGAAGCTCTCACGTTATGCTTTCTCCTAGTACATTTAGCCCCCTTGAGTGTAACAATCCAGTGTAATGAATTTGGCTCCATTTCTGAAAATAACTACTCTGTGGCCACTTGACTTTCTCAAATATTCGGCGCTGATTTTAAAAATTGGCCATGCACCCCTGATTACCTCTGGGCCCTGGGCAATGCATACCAGTCAAAAAATCACTATATAGGGGAATGAAAGAGCATCATGAAAGATTGTGTTAAAATACTTGTACTTTACTTTGAAAGTACATTGTATTTATAGTACTTGACTTCAAGTACGTTGCACCCAGTGTATTTAATACTTTACTTAAAGTACATCACGTCTCATTTACTTTGTATTTTAATTGAAGTATCTTTTAGATGTATATTACCCAACACTGCACTTTAGTCGTGGATGGATGGATGGATGGATGGACGGATGTTTGCTGCCATACCCTTTGTAACGGGCGGTAGCTTGCTGCATCTATAAATCTAAAAAGACAAACATATGATTCCTTCCGCCCTTCTAAGCCATTTCTCCCCCTAACTATCACCAGACACTGTGGGATATCACCAGGACGACATTTGGGGGATCGAACAAAAAAACTAAAAACATCACTCTTCGACTTTTCCTTCCGTCGAGGGAGTCGCCTATTTTCCTTTGGTCGAACCCTGTCGGCGTTACCATAGCCCCGGAACCACTAGGAGACAGGATTGAGACTAGGCCGGAGCGGCACGGGAGGAAGTCACAATTTTCCTCTGTCCCGCCTGTCCCCAGCTGGGCTAGTTACCTGTGAATCATTCAATTTTCCCTAGATAATTTCCACCAATCTTCTAATTGCCTCTTTGTCACTGTAATCCTTTTCTCTTCCTTCCTTCCATCGTTGCCAGCAAAACCTAGGACCCCGTCCCTTGAGGGAGGGCAGGGCGAAGCCGGCGTTCACTTCAATACCAAGTGCTCTATGTTTCGCTCTCATTATGGCAGGCAGCACATAATGTGTCCATGTCCTGAAATTTAGCCCTATACGTCCTGGCCCTCAAAACTTCCGTTCTCGCCTCAACAGTAAAGAACTTACCAGAGAATTGTCAAACACATTTTTCTTTCCTATGTTCTGTCTTTTGTGGCCTGTACATTGTTAGAGCTGATCTTTCCTGCATTCTTACCTCCCAGATTTTTCGTTCTGTCTCTTTCACCCCCTTTTCCACTGAAGTGGTCAGTTCAACCCCATCACTAGTGTGTAGGTATTTAAATGTAAGCTGTCAGGTTCGGTTTGTCGATTTCCTGTTAAAACTTTTCATCTATAAATTCTTGAATACCTTCCGTGCCCACCCCGTATCATCCACTTCGGTAAACCTCGTTCAAATTTGTGACTTAAAATTTTCTGGCTTAAAAATCATTGTTGCCAGTTACCTGAATTCCTTATCCGAAATCACAGAAAACGCATTTTTTCATCCTTTAGAAATTTCAAAACCGTCCGCGACTGAGCAAGAGCTATAATACCGGAGTTTTCTTACACAGCTAGTTCAGGCAGAAAGTCGCATTTTCGAACCAACTATCGCCAATAGACCTCTTTTCAAGAGCCCGCGCCAACGCCTGCCCACCATTGCTGGCTCACGTGATCTGAGCTCGTGTTGGACACGAAGGTGACGTCATTGTTCGGCGAGGACTCGGATCCAATCGCGTGCGTCGTGTCTAAGCAATGGCGACCGCCAATGTTGCTTCATGGACTTTTGAAGAGGGTCTATTGCGCCCGCCCTACACCAGGGGGTAAAGGTGGGTGAGGAGGAGTGGCAAATCCCGTGCGCCGACACCCGGGGTCCCGAGTGAACGATCGCAAACGAGAGCGACAGAACACGAGAGAAAGAAAGCAACGTTGCCATGGTAAACGCGAAGAGTGAAAACTCTCAGCAATATAAACAGTGATAATTTAACGTTGTAAACTAAATTATGAGCTATTCTAACCCTTATAAAAAGCAATAAAGTCATTACGCTGCATTAACTTCCCTTGTGTCGAAATCTCGGAAATCTGCTGGTTGCGCAGTTTTGTATTCCACAACCGCGCCCACCCGCGCCCCACCGGCGAAGCCGGGTATATGGTTTAGTTTAGCGTTAACGCGAGGCCGTACATCTGCGCGCTATGCAAAAAGAAAGCTTCGAAAAGAACGCGAATATCTTTCCACCGGTAAGTTTGTGGATTGTTGAAGTTCGCGAAACTGTTCTGATGATGTAACCGTGTTTGGGACCCCGAGGGTCTGCCTGTGTGATCCGCCGCTTGCGGCAGCCAGAATGTATGGGAAAATGGCGGACCTTTTCCTCTAGAGTTAGTATGTATGATCTCTATGCCCTACACCGCGCAACAAAAATGGCGGCGCCCATAAGACAATCGGGAATAGAGTGACGTTACTCTAAGCGCATATGCGCTTCGAGACTATGCAGAGCGAAGGATGTGCCAGGAGGCCCAAAGTCCGCGCGATATGCAACCTCGAGTTAATTTACGCACCGCGGCACGCGCCACAATGTCATAAAAATGTTGCGACAACGGTACCTCCAAGAACCAGGTGTGGACGAGATCAATACAACATAAAAGTCCCAGAATGTAAAAAAATATAAAAAAAAGGAAAAAAATCACCCGGCGGGTATGTATGAGGCCCAAGAAAAACGCGCCGCCGCTCGCGAAATGCTAATCCGCGAAGAAGTGCTCGCTTCTTCTTTTGTCTCGCTCGCCGCACATTGCATGCACGAAAGCGAGTGGACCGATAGATTTTAATCGAACGAGCCAGTTTCCATGGCCCCGAGGACTATATGCGGCTGCGAGACTCCTTCCAAAGCCTGGGGGCCACATGCATCGCCGATGTCGGCCAAGTGGCCCAACTCCAAGGAAGCTTCCTCCTCACCTCGCGCGCGTTGGGAGGAAATTCCACGGGAAGACGCGCATGTCTTGTCTACCCTGTTGTGTCGTACGATTGCACCTCGATTCGGATAGTTACCGCAATCTCTATCGCCGTAGTGAATCACGACGTCGGAGCGTGACGCGTGGGAACGCACCAACGGAGGACACTCCCGACACCACCCGTAGTTCGAGAGAGCTTAAGCAACGTGAGGCATGTTGAGCATCTCATTAGCGCTCCTTGGCCAATAGGATTGCCGCGTGAGTCGGACGCCGAAGAACGATACCGCGGAGTAAGAAGCGGAAACGTGATAGGCCACGTCTTGCGCTTGGCATGTGCCGTTAGTACGGACCCCGGGACGAACTGGCTAAACGCGTGCACTTTTGTCTCGTTGTCACGGACAACTTGCATTCTGGACGCTTTTTCAGGGTAACGGATGTGCCCATAATATTAACGAGACATCGCTCTTATATCAGTGACGTAGCCGGGAATTCTTTTCGTGAAAAGGGGGGGGGGGGGGGGCTCTGTAGAACATACGGTCGGCTGGATTTCGGTGATTGCCCCATAAGCACCCCCTGGCTACGCCACTGGCTAGTACGTCACACAAAAAGAAAGTCTGCAGAGAAACTGTCCGAGGCTTTCCTTGCGTGTGACGGTCACATATGGGTCATACGAAAACTGTCTGCAGATATGTTCGAAGCATGCGTGTGTATGAGGCAAGCATGCTTCGTAGTACATGCTTGAATCATGTCTGCAGGTGATTCTGTTATCATATCTGCTACTTAATCCGCAGTGTGACTGCGGATTAAGTTTCTTTGCGAAACGTCTGCCGTTTGCGAAACGCCTTTTGCGCTCTTTCATGTATGTCTACTGGGCTGCGGAGTTCGTTCGGCGCATGCGCAGTATATGTAGCTTCCTTCTGGTGAATATCAGATGCCACGCATGCGTCCGCTGCTTCGGGCCTCGCTCACCTGGGTGATAAACGGTTTAAAAGTCTATATTGGAGGTTAATTTTCGAGCCAAGAATTAACGCGATTTGCGAGGAATTAACTAAAAGGACGACCGAACGCCGTGCGGTCGTGATTCGGCATCGCTTTCGCTATGACGTCACTCCGTGTTCGTCCATTCAACCTCTCGGCATCTTCGTGGTCCCGTTCTCAAGTCCAGACGGCCCCCAGACACGAGACTCTCTGTCTGCATAGAGACTTGTCTAGAGCCCGGGGAGATATGAAATGAGGACGGGAAACCATAGACCTGAACAATAGTCAAGGAACAAAGAGAAAAAAAAACGCAACATAGTCGACGGTGAAAGAGTTGCGCAAGTTGGTTGCGCCACAATGTCGTCTCCTACTTCATCGACGATGGCAGCAAAGCGCGCCCACCAGGCTTTAGCGGCCTAATAAAATCACACCAGCTGTTTATATACGATCGCCGTCTGCTAAATGTCACAGTTTCGCTGAACATTTTCGATTATTGTCCAAACGTTTTCTCGAAGAAAGCTATAAGCCGCAGTGAATGCCCGCAACTCGCTGCGGGTCATTCACTGTTATTTCTGAAACGCACAAAAGAAGTGACGATGCGCAAAAAGTTTCAGCCGTACAAACTCATTTAAAGTCGCTATTAGTACATAGATAACAAAGCAAATCGAACTGTAGCCCTGGTTGAAGTTTAATGTAGTAAAATGTAGAATAGTCATTGTGTAGCAGGTACATTTAACGATAGAGTAATGCTACACAGTACAAGTAGGGACATGTAGTACCGGATTACTACATCTTTATGGTACTGTAACGCAGTAATATAGTTGGTACAGACGTCCGAAAGAGGAACGTGGTGAAGGATCACAAAAAACAGTGTCTCAAAGCAGAACGAATGGACGTTACATAAAACTACGGAACATAAAAAGGAAAACACTCAACGTTAAGAGGCAACGTGCTTCTCAGCACTTCCCTAGACACTTCCGGTAATATACCCGTGAAAGTTTCCCGTCGTTTACTTTAATCATGGCCCGTGTAAAGAGACACTCACTTAATCGAACGCCCGGTGGTGCCTTAGCCGAGAACCAGTCTGGCAGCCCTGGTAGGCATCTATACAACCAGACAGATATTATAGCACGAGGAACACACAAAGCCTCCACCTGCCCAAGCATATATAGAAGAAGCGATCGGGGGTAGTACAATGTTACCTTCTCTACACAGACTGGACTTTGGTACAGTGCGGAGTTCGAACTCTTTCTTCATTTTCGCCGGTCGGCGGTCATTCCCCGGAGTCTTACGTGCCGAGAAGGGTCCCTGATCCCGACGCCATCAAAGACACCGAAAGGGTCTGTCGTAACATAAACAAGCCTTTCTTTCCGGAGGGGTGCACCCGGGTCCTAACAAAATCGCGATGAGAAAATTGCCTGGAAGAACGGGTTATTTTTCAGGTACCCGTAGATCGGAGAGGGCAGTTTGGGTCCTTGCAACGTTTGTGACCGCTTAAGATGAGAAGGAGACTATAGAGAACAACACACTGGCTCCATCTATTAGATAGCCCTGGAACAACTCCGATTTTGTATAACTATACTGAAGATTTTGAATTTGCGAGATTATGACTCCGCAATACTAGAAATAGTGCTCACAAAAAGTCGGAATCATTTCAAGCCCCTGGTGAAAGAATTTTCGCATCGAAAAAGAATGTATATATCCTCATCTGAAGCTTTCCACGGCTCCCCGATAGATGGCGCTAGTTTATTCTTTTGTCGTAGGCGGCAATGAAAGGTTGCAACGCGCTCGGTCATACTAAACGCAAATGTGTGAACCAGCAGATAGGTCGGATGGAAGGAAATATTGTTCTATGACGCATCGCTATCACTCCCTGCCCCCAACATCTCCGGTGATGCCTTAATGGCTTAAAAAATCTCAGAGAAATTAGCTGCACTTTCTGTTCATCGGACTAATCAAAGAACTCAGTCTTCATTGATAAGCCCTTTGCAGGAATGGCATCAACTTCTTTAACGGCGGAGTGTCTGGCAACTTTGAAAACCGAACGGCCTTCTTGATGACCACAGTTGTTCTTGACAGTTCTTGACACCTGTGGATGACAGGGAGGCTAGCGGGACAAGAGGTGACGGTGTCAGTGGTTCACCTGGGGACTGGGGAAGGCTGCGGGGGGAAGTACAGTGAACTGGTCAAGTATATTGAAACTACCACAAACTGCAAAGGCCCACCATCATAATGGGTGATTTCAATGCGCATCTGGAGGAGTTTCATGGGAGAACAAACTACAATGGGAAACTGCTGCTTGACATGGTAGAACATCTGGACACGGTGAAAGTCAACACAAAGAACCAACGCACAGGGAAGACAGCGTGGGCGGCTAGGGAGATGACTTCCACTGTCGACTACCGCCTAATGTCCCCAGACTAATACAAGAAACTAAGATTCATGGAGATTGTCACGGTTCAGCCGGAAGCGTTGCGAATGCGATAGAGGCGAGGCCGAAAGAGAATAATTTACAACCCATTATATTTTTACAAAAGGAAGACTAAGATATATCAGAAAGGAAATTAATATGTACACAGTGAAATGGAAAATAATACACACACGCTTAAGCACATCTACAGTTCCAAGAAAAGACGCCATTCGGCGGATGGATTGTACCTCGACATCGCTCCGGGGCAAGTGCACCAGCTGCTGGCCACGCTCCAGCACCGCTGGGACATTCCATCCTGCCGCCCAGATTTCCGCCCGTGCCATTGCCGTATGAACTGCTGGTCCGAAAGCTAAAAGACAAAGAAGCGGACAAGAGGTGGGAGGAAAAAAGGATCATCCGAAGCAGCGGAGCCCAGATTTCGGCGACGACCCGAAGAGAGGCGCAGCTTCTGGATGGTGCCCGGAAGCCATTGAAAAGAACCCGGCGACGAGCCGGGGAAGGCTCGGCGACCACCGAAGAAGAGAAAAGGAGACATCAACATGGACGCGACGCTGCCGTGGGACTCTCGGCAGCGACCCGAGCAACCACAAGGGTGCCAATGAACCTACAACTGACAGACTCGATGGTGACCAATATCAGTGGCAGCGAATTCCGGCAGCGACACGAAAAGAGACCACCACCAGACGCAAAGTGACCTGACCGACCTGGGCTGTACCATCAACACCCCAGAACGAGCACCAGATTGTCGAGTGCACACGAATACGTGAGACTATTGATAACTTTTGTACATTTGTATATTTGTCTCGTAGTGCCTCTTCCTTCGTCTTTCTTTGTGTAATATATATCTTCATTCCTTCCATCGTCGTGCTCTCATTTTTTCTCCAACGGTTGGAACCTGAACTGTGACAGAGATAGATGAGGATGGCAACAAGAGCCTCGGAAATTACCACAACAGGTTACTTGCCACATTTGGAGGAAAGCCAGCAGACACAAAAGAGAGCAAATCAATAGGACAGTACAATATTACACAAGAGGAAGCCCAAATAATTGCACATAACCTGGAAGCAGAAGATAAAAAACAAGCAGATCGAGACATATGAGGACATCATGTAGTGGTGGGTTCACCCCTTAGAAAAAGTGGAGAGACCAACAATTCGCAAGGGAAGGAAAAGAAAGCGTGGGTGGGTCATTGGCGTGAATGGGAAATTTTCTAATTACACTTAATTCGTTCATTATGGTATAACATTGTCGGTCTTTTCATATATTCAATAATGTATTCGTTGTGTATGGTCCAACTGACTTTTATGTGCAAATTGAGTGACACCTGTACTGTAGCTTTGTGTATTATTACTTGTTGCATTCTTTATTTCTTTATCTGTTTAAATGTCCCCCTCACACAATGATCTTATTGAGCCCGTAAGGAATTATGAATCAATAAGGAGGCTATAACGAGAAAATAGCTTGCGTGCAGGACTCTCAGAGGAAAGATGATAATAATAATAATAATAATAATAATAATAATTTATTTGTGGAGGAACAGCATAATCAAGGCACAGTGCAGGTTTGCCAAAGCCATCATAGGCTTGTGCGGCAAAGCCAGCTATGTAATTGCATAAAAATAGAGATAATAATAATAATATTCTTTAGTTTTCCTTTTTTCGTTACAAAACGAAAAAGGTGAAAAAGAGGGCAAAAAGCTGCTACTGCAGCTTGACGAGGTTCTAGTTCCCATACACACCTTGGCGGAAAAACAGCTGAAAATAAAAATACACTAGACCCAAAAAATCAAATATACACCAGCGCACCACTCCAATCATTCTACTTGTTTATGTAGAAAGATAGCTAAAAGACAGATGGCCACTCAGATAGAAACAATTTCAGAACAGATGCGTGACACTACACGGTATCATATGGAAAATGGGATTGTGGTAGTATGTCCGCTAACATTAGATTTGACTTTCCAAATATACACACATCATTTGCTTCGAGTTTATTTAGTAAAGTTGGCAACACATACTTTAATAATGTAAGGCCATAATTAGTACGGGGTGTTGACACATTCCAGGTCTCGCCATGGCGGGTAACGTATTTATGATCTAACTTAGTTAAACATGACAGTGCAGATATGAAAAAAAAGGATTGTTGTGTTTTAAGGCTACATTATAAGTCACCAACAACCGAAACTTGTGCAGCCATTCAATAGGAATTACACGATGCTTGAAAAAGAGTTCCTTAGAAGGATACAAAAAAAGAAACATTTGAAACAATTTGAATAGCCTTCTTTTAAGTTAGTAGTAGTCTTGATAAGTTATGCTTTGTTGTTTGGCCCCAAACTTTGTTGTTTGGCCCCAAACTGCAAAGGAGACCAATAGATTTACTAGCTTTTGTGCGGACATATTCAGCGTGCTCATTCCATGGTAATGATTCAGTGAAAAGTGCACCCAGTGTTTTTATCAACTTTACCACCTCTAATGTTGATGAGTCTAAGGTTATTTGAAACGAATAAGATATTTGTCTACTTCGAGGTCGAAATAGCACACATGTAGTCTTTTCAGAACTTATTTCTAGTCCATTTACTTTGGTCCACAAATCAATGTTTGAAATGACACCTATTGCTTTCCTTTATTTTTTTATTAAATATTTTTTATTTAACAATACTGTCAGCCTTCCCTTGAAGGCTATTACAGGAGAGGTAACAACAATATATATGGAGTCATATGAAAAATTTTGATTTATACATATGTACATAATGGAAGGAGACTGTTATACAATTTTTAATGGAAGACAACATAAACATATCGCTATACTTTTTAAAAAGGGAAAAAGAAAAAAAGGAAAAACGCCCATTTTTATTTATTGCTAGATAAATGTCTTTTCTAAAAAAGACTCGAATTGGGACATATTTTCAGAGTTTATAACATAGTCTGGGAGTTTGTTCCACTCTTCAATTGTTTGCACAAATAACGAATATTTGAAAACGTCTATCCTACTGTTATACGGTTGGGTTGTTTTATTGTGATTTAATCTGCGCGACCGCTTATGTGTCTTTTTTAAATATAGTTCAGGTTCAATGTTTAAGTGCTTGTTATACAGCGCAAATAAGAATTTTAGCCGCGCTATTCTCCGTGTAGTTTCTAATGATTGAAGTCCACACTGGCTAAGCATTTCAGTCACCGAGTCTGTTCGTTTGTATTTATTAAGAATGAAACGTACAGCCTGCCTTTGATTTGTTTCTAGTTTATTGACGTCTACTTTTTTGTTTGGACTCCATACAACGCTGGCGTACTCTAAATTAGGACGGATCATGATCTTATAAGATGTCATTTTGGCATTACTAGTCGCATTTTTAAACTTTCGTTTAAGGAAGCACAAACTTCAATATGCAGGGGAGTTGATATTACCTATATGGGTGCGCCATTGCAAATTGTGTGAGATCGCCACACCAAGGTACTTAAAACTGTTTACAATACTCAAGTTAACATTGCCTATATTATAACAAAATTTCAAAACGCTTTTTTGTTGGTTATATGGATATATGTCGACTTACGAAACTTTATTTGCATTTGCCAGTCTTCACACCATTGCCTTAAATTTTCCAGGTTCCTTCCTATTCAGGGCTAATTGATCATTAGTATTGTTTATCACAGAGAAAAGAAGGCAATCATCTGCAAAACGTTTTAGTTTTACGGGTTCTTAAATGTGAGTTACTATATCATGTATATATATCAAAAACAATAATGGTCCTAAGACTGAGCCCTGCGGGACTCCTGAGGTTACAGATAGAGGTGCAGATATGTTTTCATTTATCTCGACTGCTTGACTCCGATTTGACAGGTAGGCTTCTATCCAGTTACCGATTTTATCACACGACCCTATTTTTTCTTGAATTTAATTATAATTTTTTTGTGAGGTGTGCTGTCGAGTGCTTTTGAGAAGTCTATACAAATTACATCCATCTGTTCTTTATTATTCACAGATAAAGAAAAATCATGAAACGTTTCCGCAAGCTGCGTTACGGTTGACAAACCACTTCGAAAGCCAAGCTGATGAGAGTATAACGTCTTCCGCTCCTCTAGAAAAGTAAATATACATTTTGAAATGACGTGCTCCATCATTTTACAGCAAACGCTGGTCAATGAAATAGGCCGGTAGTTTTCTATCATAAGGCGGCTTTCTCCTTTAAACGCAGGGACGGCACGTGCGGATAACCATTCTTGCGGGAGTGACTTTGTTTATAATGATTTGTCGAAGATATTTTTTAAATAAAAAGATAGCCACTCTGCGTATCGCTTTAAGAATTCATTAGGTATTTTATTCGGGCCGGTTGATTTTTTTGTATCTAGAGACAATAGCTTAGTAAATAAACCGGATTGGCTTATCTCCAATTCTGGCATACTCGCTTCAATATCAGAATGAAATGAAGGACCTCATCGAGATTTCGTAACTCGTGGGCTGAAAAGACTGATTGGAAAAACACGTTAAACCGATCTGGCATTTCTGCACTGTCAGTAATAACCACATCGTTTTCAACAATCTGCTCGATCATTTTTGTCTTCCCTCTTAAGAAACACCAAAATGTCTGAGGTTCAGTTTTTATAAAGTTTTGAAGAGTCAGTGAAAAAAATCTTTCTTTGGCTTGTTTGCGTAACGTTTTTAATTTAATTTTTACAATATTCATATATTCTTTAGAACCTTTTCTGTGCCTTTTGATTTGACGTTTTAGGTGGATAACTTCACGCGTTATCCAGGGATTTTTGCGATATGTCTTTTTTAGTTTTATTGGGAACAAAGGAATCAATGCAAAAGGAAGTAGTAGTTTAAAAAACAAAAATTCCACAGATCTACTGTACCTGTAACGCATAGTTGGTCTAATGTTTCTAAGGATGTCTCTAAGTAATCGATAGTACTTGTATCGTCTGCGAGAGTAAACAATTATGGGCCTAGCAACCCTGCAATGACCATGCCGTGGTAGTGGAATCGTAAACAAAATCATTTTATGGTCTGAAATCCCTTCTACAATTAAAATCTCGTAATCCGATATATTTTCCGTAATCAAGACAAGGTCTAATGTTCACTGAGACTGGTCGGTGATTCTAGTGTATTCTTTGACTATTTGGGTAAGGTTGTGATTAAGCGTTATGTCGATTATTTTTTCTCCTTTCCATATCATCTGCTGAGGTGCCTTTAACAAAAAGACGGAATATGCCATTATGAAACGTGAACATCGGCACAGCTAACACCATCCACACAGCTTAGGGGACTTCGTAGCGGGTGTCACCCCTGAGTACCCTGGCCGTTGCAATTCCTCTTCGCGTTCTGCTCTTCGCCCGGACCTGGGCCTCAGCAATAAAGACTTTTAGTGTTCGCTATTTCGGCATTGTGGAAGTTTACCAGCTCGGACATCTGGCTATAATTCGAGTTCAGTCATATCTACCGTCCACTACATTTATTCACTCTTAGAAACTACCTGATGACAGAATTCTCAGCGGGCATGCCTCAGCGTGTTAGAAGAATGCATGCTTCCTACATGTACGCTTCGAACACGCCGACGGAGAAAGTTTGCGTATGACAAATGTGACTGGACCACCATACATGGAAGAAGCACGCGCCTCAGTCAATGCCTTGCAGATGTATGATGTGTTGAGGAGACCGACCGGTCCATCCCCTGGAGCACGGCTACAACGACGTCGTGCCACTCGCGCAGGACGCCTTGCGACCGAAGCTTTCGCTCTCGTCGGCCCAAAAAAAGGGTGAGACCGACGGTCGCGCAACACTGTTTCGTGTTACGAGAGCGCAAAACTTCCGGTACGTTTGATTGCGCTTTGCCTTGACACTAGGGCCTTCCAAGGCTTGTGTACCATCCGCGGTACAGCTGACAAGCGTTGCTGGCCGGAGCGGCTATATCAAGACGTCCTCGTGTTGACGTGTCCTCTCATCCGCGCGATTCGAGAGCCGCGGCTCATTCAAGGAACGGCGGTTAGAGTGGGCGAGCGTGTGTGTGTGTACGCTACGCCGCTTTAAAGCGCGCCGACGCTGCAGATAGCACGGCGCCCGCCTCTCTGAGATCTCCCATTCAGTCGCCGTGCCGATGGCGTCTTGCCGCCGGAGAAGAAGCTAGTCTCCGTGGAGTTTCACTTTCGCCGATTTTTTATTATCTTTTTTTTTTTTTCTGGCGTAAGGATTGCACAGCGCCGTTGATGTACGCGTGTCATCGTTTCTCGTTCGTGATTGGTGATTATGCGCGATGACTACAGACCCTTTTTTTAATTCAGCTCCATCTGGTGGTTTACAAAGCAATTTCACTTTCGACGAACTAGGTACCGTCATTTTCAGGTGTCAAGGCAGATGACAGTTGGTCCTTTGATCCCTTTACAATTATTTCTTGATTTGTTTTAGTTTCGACGCTGTGAACGTAAAAAGTGACCAGTGAAAAGCGGCGATCCATAAGCCCCTCGATTAAATTTCTGCCATTAAAAAGCTTTAGAGCCCAACTTGTGTCAAGCGATGGATTGCACACCCTGAAATAAACGCTTACGCAGCGATCAAATTCGGTTACCGTGTTGTACTGAAACAAGGGCCAAAATGCAGGCGAGCTGGTTAACAATCATGATTAAGAATTAAAAACCTTGAGACAAGGAAACAAGAGGAACGTATACACCACCGTCACTTTTGTTTCCTTGTCTCAAGTTTTTTTTCAAACTTAATTATGTACTGACGTGTCGAACGTACAGCTAGACCTCATTATCCTACGCTTGCTAACATCTTCAACGTCTTTGTTCCTCAACCTCAAGAACGCCACCATTAGTTTGGCACAGATTCCATACACTGAGATGTTGATAGTTGTAAAAGTTGCCAGACTGAATTTCTAAAATGAATTATGGTTCTTCGTTTGGCAACACTGTAGAGAAAGGAGGCTGCGAATTGTTGGGTAGCAGCTACAATATTTGCCGACGGATCAAGAAAGCCACGACCTGATAATTAAATGCTGTTTCTGCCCTCGCGTTTGGTCAGTTATCTTTGTTATCGAGCAATTCCGTAATTTCATTGTCTGGAACGTGGTAATAATGATCGCTGAAGCAACCTGCACTCAGCTGTGCTTAAGGTGCTAGCGACGGCAACTGCTCGTGCGAATCGGGGTGCAGTTCAATTACTGATTATACCGGTTGAAAGTACAGGATTGCAGTATGACCTAACAGCCGCTATGAGGTTCGATGAGGATTAGCCATCATCTGAGTTACTATCTGCCGTTCCATTACCTCGGAGCTAAAAACGTTTACCATAGCAGATATCTTTACATTCAAGAACTAAATCACGGGTACAAGGCTATACTAGAACCACTCAACTACCCATCGCTTTGCTGCACTGACTCCGACCCCAA
Source organism: Ixodes scapularis (assembly GCF_016920785.2). NCBI lineage: Eukaryota > Metazoa > Arthropoda > Arachnida > Ixodida > Ixodidae > Ixodes > Ixodes scapularis. Next base: position 100,499,560 of record NW_024609879.1, on the reverse strand, counting down.
AATGTCGTCTCCAAGGAAACAAATACGTGTTACTAAAAAAGAAAAGAAACACAACAACTAGTAAATTATCTAAGTTCTTTACTCGTTACTGAGATTTAAAAAAAAAAAAGACACGTTACGTCAATTCAGGAATTAGTTCTTTGTTGTTGTTGTTGAATTTTTCTTCTATGAATTTGCCCTTTTCATTTTAATCAGAAGTCGTTTTGTGTTGTGAATAATGCCTAGCTTTTAAACACACGCGTGCGCACCTGTTTTATTTGTTTATGTTGGCGCTTTTTTTTTTATTATAAAAGTCACAGGCGAGAGGTCAGGTGAAAATAAAATAACGTAACTTGTGTTGTACACGTTCCAGAAGTAACTAAACGCCTTGACTCATTACTCCATAAAAAATTTGACAAAAATACTCGTTCCCTCTCTCAGAAAGTAACCAAATTGTTCCTTCGTTACAAAAAAAAAAAAATAAGTAACTAGATAGAGGTATACTTGTTAGTGAGCGCGTTGGTAATGGTGTAAGTTTAGAAAGAGTTGTATACGTAAAGACAGGAGACGAGACAACACATCTTTCATATATACGTATATAAATCTTTCTAAACGTACATAGATAGAAGTAGCGCGTTACTTGTAGCGCGTTACGTGCAAGATTGCCTCGGAGTCGTAATCGTCGGTAGTTACCAAGGGCAGGGCCGTGCCAACAAGCCGCCGCTATCTCCTCATTCCGTTCGTCTGCACGGGGAAGCGGAGGGATGCAGTCGCGTAGTCTTTCTTTGTCCTTTCGTTGAAACGCGGAATTACGACATTCTGACTGCGGGAACTCTGAATGCTGCTGATGAAGGAACACAGAAACGCCGCGTCCTCTGCGCTCTTGGAAAACCGGAAAGGACAGGGACGTTAAAGCAGCTGACTCGAAGGACCGGTTACCAGATAGTCGAAGAAGCGACGACTTCGGCATGCACATTGTTACCTTTTCCTCCTCGTTTATTACCTCGTTTCCTCGATAGATTTTGTCATATCGGACACGTCGGCGCTGCATACCGCGCACTTGGTGTAACTTCACTGCGTGTCTCTGTGTCGGTAGGATTTTCGGGTCAGGTTTGCCGAGTGTGTGTGTGTGTGGCAGTCTTGGGTAGTAACGCGTTACTAGTAACGCGTTACTGTAACTTCGTTACTTTTTTAGTAACTTGTAACTGTAACGAGTTACTTTTTAAAAATGTAACTTGTAACTGTAGTTCTATTACTTTTTTGAGGTAACGATGAAAGTAACGGCGTTACTTTCGTCGTTACTTTCCAGTTTCTTATGAATAATATATCACTGAACGAGGTACAGTTTAGCCATTCTTTGCGCTTTCCAAATTGTCTGTTCCGACATTTCGAGTATCAAGTGATTTTTTACACAAACTTGTGAATACGTTCTTTCTCGCCAGTCACGACCCGAATATAGCCACGTGCGGATTTGGTGAAAAAAAAAAAGTAGTTATCTTTAGCACGCGCTTGTACTTTGTGACTGAACACTTACATCTTGGTATCTTGAAGAACTATCTCTTTTGCATTTTTTTTTCTTTTTTCTGCGCAAACGCTCTTTAATCGGGTGAATCAAACATGCATCTCCAATACAGGCGGAGGGCACTGCGAATGTTTCGTATTTTGATTAGCGCCACCACTCCGCACTGCGCATGTTTTGTATTTTGATTTGCGCTACTACTCCGGTGTAGTGTCAACAGTCGAGGCAAAATTTGCTGCTGTTTGCGCGGGCTTTCTTTCTGGCTTGCCGGGTACGAACTGAAATATGTCCAGGGACTCTATGAACCCAGCGCGACCGTCAATGAGCCAGCAATGTGCTAGTGCTACCAAGGATATGAATGTTGACAAGAACAAAGAAGAACTATTATGGCCGGCGTACAGAGAGTATTTTGCTATGGTGGAGGTGGTTACTAACAACTTGAACGCAGAAAACGGCACTCTGTTGCCTCAACGCCTACCCGGCAATCAAAAACCTGTTCCGGCGAAACAACACAGCAATGCCAACCAGCGCGTTAGACGAGCGCCTTTTCAGCAAGGGCAGGGACGTGTTCGTTACCAAACAAGGGAAACTCTCGGACACTAATTTCGAGAAGCAACTGCTGCTAACTTACAATATGAAGTAAAAAGCACACTTTTTAATTTTATGCAAATAAACTTGGTGAAAAGCGTATTCTAGTTTTTCCTAAATTTTTTTTTGTGTTATAGAAAAGTAACTGAAAAGTAACGTCGTTACTTTTTAAAAGTAACTGTAACTGTAACGAGTTACCTTTTTGCTGCGGTAACTGTAACGGTAACTTCGCTATTTTTTTCTGAAAGTAACTGTAACTGTAACGAATTACTTTTTAAAAGTAACTTACCCAAGACTGGTGTGTGGGGGGGGGGGGGGGGGGGAGTTTTCAGAGAGATGTAACTTCACGTAAAAATAGATGGGACGACATGGGCGAAGCGGTGCCCAGTTCTATTTTTGGTGACTTAATCACTGTCATTTCTCCGAAAACGAAAAATTTATTCCTCGAAGAAACCTGGTGTATGTCGAACGAAAAAGGAGGGTGCAAATTGCGAGTAAGCCGGCGACGGTTAAACATAGTGACTTTTTTTTACCCTGGGCTGTGGTTTTATTACAGGACAAGACGAACTCATGAAAAAAAAATGTATGTTTTTTTTGCCATTAATAAAGTCAACTACAGAAAAAGCGCCCGCCCCCCCCCTCCCCCCCCCCCCCCCCCCCCCCTTCCCCCAAAAGGACGTCAGTCCCTGCCACCGTCTCCGCCGCCGTTCCCGCTCCTCTGGTTCTTTGTTCGTCTGCGAGAGGGAAAACCGCGAGCTGGAGTTGCAAATATGTGTCTCCTTGTCCGCTTTTTGTTTTTAAGTTGTCTTTGAATGGCACGTCACGCTTGAAAGTTGGAGCTAGCAAAGTGCTGGTGACGTCCTCCTAATTTTACACCCAGACCCCACATTTTGCCTGGTTCCGTGGTTCTGCCAGCTGAGGATTGTGGTGCCAACGCTCTGTACGATATGAAAATGCACGAGCACGTTTTCAAGCGAGCGCAGGCACTCGCTCAGCCAAGGAAGCTAGATCCTGCTGGCTTTACTGAGCTGCAGTGACCTTGATTGTGCTTCCCCATAACCCCTTGTGTACGTGTTGTGGATTAACTTTCTGTTTCAAACTCATTCAAAAGGGTTTCTTTCGTCTCCTTCCGAATGCGCACATTGTTTCATCCTCAAAATCTTCGAACCCAGTTTTCTGCCAGATGGAGAGATCGAGGTGTTTTTAAACTGGTGGACTCCGACTTCGAAATCTTGACCTCGATGCGTCAAGAGTGGTTTGAGCTTTGTAAAAAGGGTGCAAGAGAATGGTGGCTTTGAACTTGGAAGTTGTTTCGTGCACACTCTCCTGTGTCGCCTGTGTTTCCCTTTTGACCTTTTTAATTCTTTCGACAGTTTTAAGTTACAGGTGCTAATCCTCACCCTTGACTGGGGAAACAAAGTGCTCGGTGTTGGTTGTTGATCAGCGAAAGTGGCTGCTGTCCCCGAGTCGATATTTCTTCTGAGCGTGCAGGTTTGTCGTTTGCTGGCGTACTCAAGTCTGGCTGCTTGATCAACTTCTATTTTGGTCTGTTAGGGATATGCAATGCCGGACTATGTGTCAACTTCCCCGAATCGCGGTAAGGCATATTACAAGCTTACTCCGGAGTGCGTCATGAATCGAGCCTACCCCCAAACTTAAGCACGGCAGGTGCCATGTCTGCAACACGTGAGTCTTCTTTGTTCCTAAAATCTTTCCGAAACAATTTTCTTGCATATCCAGAATTGTCTAAAAGTAAACTTCGACTGTAGCAGCTAGGGCGCTCCTTAAAACTCACAAGGACCACAGCAGAATGCGATTTTCAGCGAAGTCATCACAAGTATATCACCCCTTTTTGACATTTTTATTTATTAATTTACTTATTTATTTATTTATTTATTTTGAGTGACACACAAACAGCTTAACGCCTGCTTAGTAGTGCACTCATCGATGTCAGATAGTAGTCAAATTGTTCGGAGACGATAAAAAAATTTAAAGTTAGGACAAAATATTGGTTACAACACACTTTCTAAATTTACGCTCTTCATAAAAAATATCGAGCTGATATTCCCACAAATCTGTTCTAAATGATCATACGTCAATTAAAGGCGTGTAATGGGTGCTGAGTGATATAAATCGGAAGGATAAAGCAAAGAGCGAAGTCTACAAGACCCACGAGGAACGCGCAAGCCGACGTGCACCTTAGTAGCGCTGGTGAATAAGTTTTACCATTTACGATCTTATACAGGAACATCAATCTACAGATCGTCGTCCTGTTGTGCAACGTGTCCAATTTCACGAAGTCGCAAATCCTTTTGTAACTGTAGAAATAATTCGGTTGAAAATAACGGTCAAGCTACGCACGAATGAATTACCAGCTTACAACATAGTTACCAAATATCTATACTTATATTACTGGCTTGCAGCCATAGTTGCCAAGTATCTATATTTATATTAATGGCTTGCAACATAGTTGCCAAGTATCTTCGAAAATGATTCAGTTACTTTTCGAAGTACTTTTACTCTACTCAAGATAGTTGTTTAGTAAAAGTAACTTGAACCCTATTCGAAATACATTTTCAAAAGGGTATTTAGTACCTTTTCTTAAATATTTTGGCTGAGTATTTGGCACAACATTGATAAGCAGTCACTTTATTCAGCTACTTTATTTTAGTGTAAATGCATACACTCTGCTTTTAAGTCCTTTTTTTTTTTTTTGTAAGTTGGTAATGATTATAGCCAGTGACAACTTAATTTAAGGGGCCATGAAACGTTTTTTCTACTTTCGCTAAATACTACTTAGAATCACTTCCTAACGTTATTTACCGAATAAACTTGCCTTAGTTCTTATTTCTAAACAATGACAGGCTCCAAAAAAAAAGATCGTTTATCCTCTCAATTTGGTGCCAAAACAAGCGGCCACGTCTCCTGGCGACTATTCTAAGCAATCAACGTCATTCATAGCCACGCTCCGGGGGTCGGCAAAGTAGAAAACGCGTGCCGAGCTCCAGTCATTGCTAGAGTTCGGCTATTCTCATCACCGCAGTGGTTGGACACAAGCCACTGCCCGAGTGTCCACCGAGGCATTGATTGTTACGAGCCGATGTCCAGTTCTGACGCAGTTCTCGTGTCCAATCCATGAGCCGCGCTCGACTGTCGTCAGGTGGCTGGTTTCTTTCCCTAAATTACGTCATCAAGCTTTGTGAAGGCAAGACTGAAAGCAATAGTCCCCTTTTATTTTCGAGATTTCTCCGCGACAAAGAAAGCTTCTGAATCAGTAGCGGTCAAGTGCGAGTATACTTGGGCCAGACTAGGAACAGTACGCCTCTGCCAAGTCATGGACATTCCAGCCCAATATCGTTTCATGGCCCCTTTAAAAGGGCCATGGCAACTCTCGATCATTATTATATAGCTTCGTAGCCAGTGACAATTAAGACTGGGTGAGCCGATGCTGAAATAGAGCACTTAAAAGTGCTCTATTTAAGGGATCTTTACACGAGTCCGTCTGGCCATCCCTGCTCTAAAGGCTGGTTCACACATTCGCGTTTGAGTGTAATCGACTAGCCGGCGCTGCTATAGCAGCAGCCAATGTCTCCTTTTTCTATTTATTTTTTATCAGCTATTAAAGAAAGAAAAAAACTGCGACGCAACAGCTGACGATGAGAGAACACACTGGCGCCATCTATCGGGCAGCCCTGGAATACCCTTGATCTGTGTAAATTTTACACGCATCATTCTTTCGTTGCGGGCACGAAATAGTTGTTCTTACAACCTTACGAGCGGCTATTCCTCGTGATAGTGCGTAGATTTAACGTCATAAATATAGCAAAGAAACAAACTTGTTTTTTGTCGTTTACGAGGTGAGAACGCAGCTTCCTACCTTCGACGACTCTTTGGCGTCTCGTGCTTCTCTTGCGGGAGCAGCCGAAGCACGACGGAAGGCATGGAGTGCGTTCTGGAGGCCGGGCGTTCGAATCACGACACACCCTGCTCTTTTCATTATCTCAGTTAACTATAATTTATTTATTCCAGGTTACCCCGCAGCACCCGGGACATCATTGCGGGAGAGAGGCATGGATACAACAATCACATAAAATATGGTCCCGTAATGTTTATAGGCATAGAATGAATCAGCAAAGAACAAAAACAGATTGCGCGAGCCGTGCCAATTCACCGCAAGCGCTTCGGAGACAAGGTATTCAATGGACAATGGGCGGAACGTATAACTAATGGCGAATTAAGGCCGGTTCTCACATGCAGCGAAGCGCTGATGTAGCGCTGCTCACGTGCCGTCAGATACTTATCGTCTGCCATGAGCAACAGTTTTGACGGTGCGATACAAAGCTGGTGAACGCTCCCGTCGGCACGTGCTTATCGCGAGGTCAGCGCTATGCTTGTAGCGCTCCGCTGTATGTGTGAACAGGCCTTTATACTAATCGTTTCGGAGCGCGCCAAAATCGACTTTTCTGGAGCGCGCCTATTTCACTGGGCGATTTGAATCGAGAGGAACGTTTTCCTCTCGTCATTTTAGATCAGTTCCCACCCAACATTTCGATTCGGATCCGAGAAAAGTCGCTCTTTCAATTTCGGCGGATTCGACCGCAAGACAGCCTGGCCAGCTGGGCATTTCGCCTCGGAAGAAGTCGTAATGGCCGCTCGCGAAGTTGCTGACAGTTCGTCGTCAAGTTGCTCGAGCAGCTTCTCTAGCAGCTGCGGCTCTGGTAGCAGCGACGACGAGGATTGCTCGTATGTCCCGCATGAATTCGACTATATTTTCTGACCTCCGCAAAAGAGGCCAAAAATCGAGACGTACTTGCAACACCGTCATGAGTATTCCGATGAAGAGGCAAGTGGCCTACGCTGATGCCCATAATTCGCCATTAGACACAGAGTTGCCGTATAGCTAGAATTCCAGTAATACCTAACAGATTGCGCTAGTGTGGCAGGCTGATCTTTGGTTGTAAGTGGTTACAAACGGTTGCAACGCAGTAGGTCACACTCAAACGCAAATGTATGAATTGGTATTGAAAGCATATCTTATTTAATGACTCTATGGACGTTTGCAAGTACCGCCTGTGGGCGCCGCCGTCTTGCTGCTGGTGTTGGTAGATTGTCTGATAGTCAAGCCTAAATGGATGGATGGATGAATAGATATTAATGAATCTACGTTTTATAGCTGGCGGTAGCTTGCGCCACGTAGCCTAACGCCTTGCGAGGACGGGTTCATGGTTGCCAGACTATTGTCAAAACGAAGCATGTTGAATCCACGGTAACCAGACTAGGCTGTGAAACACTTGCATTATAGGGCTGGGCGTCGATTAGAAATTTTAACCCGCGATGCGCTACCCTTTAATCGAATAATTATTCAATAAATCAGCTGCGCTGACCTCCAAGAGTAATATCTAAAAGAAGTATCATAACTCGTACATACTTTTATACTATTTCCTGCTACGTCATTAATTTCGGGATGTGCAGTCTCTTTTGAAACTTGACGCTGAGTATTGCTCACGAAAAGGAAACATGCATGGGCAAGCAATCTAAAAACCAAAATATTTTCGACATTATTTTCCAACCCCATAATCACACTGGATTACGATCACAGGAAATGTTAAAGTGTTTAACTGCGGTATACAAAGGTGTTGCCACCTTAAATTAATAAAATGTGCACAAAGTAGTGATTAAAGCGAGTATTTTTTTTCTTTTTTCCCCAAAATGTTTAACTCGGAACAACAGCCGATGAATCGGTTAAAAAGGCTAATTGCGACTGAAGTATTAATCTAATCATCGGGACGTTGTCATGTACACGTTACTGAAAATAATGAACTAAATACCGTTGCCCGTTACTGATATTCAAGGGGAATGCCATGTTTTAGCTTAAAAGTAATTGCCGTATTTTCCGGACTATAGTCCGCACCCGGTGTATAGTCCCCAGAGGCAAATTTGGGGTCAAAAATGAAAGTTTTTGCTTAGATAGTCCGCACCTGCTGCATAGTCCGCACCTGGTGCTTAGTCGACACGAAATTCTTCTCATGCGCGGCACACCTTGACATATGTATGTTTTCTTAGCTGACCAAAAAAAGCCTATACTATACATAAATTATCAATAACATACTCTTTTATTCACAAAATCCGTCCCGTCTCGTCATAATCAACGGTATCGAAAACATAATTCCTGTATAGTCCGCACGCGTAGATAGTCCGTACAGCCAGAAATTTCAACTTTTAAACATGTATAGTCCGCGGACTATAGCCCGGAAAATACGGTAGTTACTTTTTTATTGCTCTGGATGTGTCGTTGTACTGAAGCAGTGGCCGCCTTCAACTATTATAGTGTCGCCTTAATGGGGTCATGAAACGATATCGGGTCGGAATGTTCATGACTTTGCAGGTGCGTACTGGTCCTCGTCTGGCACAAGTACACTCGCACAGACCGCCACTGATTCAGAAGCTGCTCTGTCGCGGTGAAATTGCATGAACAAAAGGGGACTATTTCTTTCAGTTTTGCCTTTGCAAAGCTTCATGACGTAATTGTGGGATCGAAATCACTCGACTGACGACAGTCGAGCGCGGCTCATGCATGGATTGGACACGAGAACTACGTGAGCACTCGACTTCGGCTCGTAACAATCAATGCCTCGCCGGACACTCGGGGGGTGGCTGGTGTCCGACTACTGCGGTGATGAGAATAACCGAACTCGAACAATGCCTGGAGCTCAGCGCGCGTTTTTTTACTTTGCCGACACCAGCGCGTGGCTATGATTAACGTTGGCTGCATAGGGCTTGCTTTGGCTCCGAGATGAGGGGATAAACAAAACTCAAATTTCTCGATATTTTTTTTTTTTTTTCGATTGTCATTGCATAGAAGAAAAAAAAAACAAAAAAAAAAAAAACTAAGGCAACAGTCAGTTATTAACGTTGGGGAGTGATTCTAAGTAGTATTTACCGAAAGTAAAAAAATCGTTTCATGATCATTTTAAGGCATTGATGAGAATGTTTTTTTGTTTGTTTGTTTTTTTCTTAAAGGCGCTTTTTTTTCTGTAGGAGTGACAGGAGCGAACTTACTTCGGTACAACAAGTAGCTAGTTGAAAGCAAAGACGCATTCACACAGAGCTGCTTTCTTACGTTTTTTACGTTACGTTATGAATCACCAAGAGATCCATGATTCGTATGTCACGTGCCCCTAAAGCTACTTCTTCAATTCGTCGCCACGCTTCGTACGAAGCACGGATCTCCCGGTAACTCTCGACGTAAGCAGACCTAAGCTCCGTAACATAACGTAATGTGAGCAAACGTGGCTCTGTGAACCGAAGTTTAATCGATCAACTGCTCAGCCCTACACTCATCTATGGTTCCAGCGATCCCGAGCAGGAGTGTGGAGCGGGCGAGGGCCGCCAAGGTGGTGCATGTTGCGGCGGACTGCTTCCGGTGTTGGCTATCGGAGCGCGCCGGTTATCGTGGCCGTGTTGGGGGCGACGACGAGGGCTCACTGTGTTGTGCGACCGGCGTCTCCGGCTGTCAGCCGCTCCCCTCCCTGCACGGCGTCTCTGCTCCACTATCTACACCGGCTCGAGTGTGTGCACTGCGTGCGGAGCCACGCCTTGCCGCCAGATCTCGATCCGCGGTGTCCAAGAACGCGTCCGCCAACTCTCCACGTGCCGAGAGTCTGTTGCAATGTCACTACCGACTCTTTTTTTTTTTTTTCTTTTTAGCTACCCGAGCAAAACAGATTTTCAGATCTCCCAGGTTTTACTATTTCGGGTACTCTACCTATTATTTCTAAACTCAAAATAGCTATTGAAAAAAACGGCACGCGAAGGTGATGCCTAAACAAACATCCCGAATTTCCCGCGCTTGCAGGTTAAAGATGTGAGCGCGGGAAGTTGTACATGTTGCAACTTTGTACGTGTTTGTAAGTTAGGCAGATGTTGCAAGTTATAGATGTCGTATAAGTTCTAAGTCGAACAGGCAATGTTTTCAGCGTTGCCATTAGTGCCTCTCAGCCTCTTAGACCAAACTTAAAACTTTAGTGACTTTTCTAGGAAAAAAACTATTGTGACTTGTAATTCGGTTTACTAGTTCAGATGTGTCTGTTATAGTATTGACCAAATTTTGACGAAAACCTGTCACTATCTCAATTTCGCTGCAGTCGCACTCCCCATGCATGACACAAAAGATACACGGTGTTCGGTCCACACATGATGACACTACCTGCATACACGGCTCAAGCATGTTGGAAGTATGTGTGCTTCATACGTGCTTCTAACATATCTGCCAGACGGTTCTTTTATGACCGATCTGACTGTCATACGACCTCGAAGGCCTCAGGCAGTACCTGCAGACAGTCTTTTGCATGATGCAGCGTGACTGCGCCTTAATGCTCCATTAGCTACGCGGTCAGAGTGGCACAGTAAGTGAGCGCCTTCGGTGACTGAGATGTTATTCCATAGCCCTCTATATAATGACTAAGCCCGGCCCGTACCCAAAAGAAGCGGCCGCCGAAATAGAAAAGGTGGAGCAGCAGACAACGGATGAGAGGAGAGCCACGTGACTGGTGCCCCGCTGCGGCGAGACGCCGAAACACACTTCTCCCGAGCGCAAAAGTGTGTTTCGGGTCCTCGCCGCTGCAAAAGCTGTGCGCTGACGTCCAGGTTCCCCGAGAAATGACTATTTGATGCTCTGTGCTACCCGATCTTCACGCTCCAAATCTGCGACCGGGCACTCTATGGCTCTGTAGTCGAACTGACAGGCTTTGTGAGTATAGAGGAGGCTATGGTTATGCCCACTGGAGCGTAATATACCGATTGCCATTCTCATTGGCTTAGTTGTTGACGGGGAATGCACAACTTCTTCGTACAGCCGTCCAAATTCAAAGTATAGGGCATTGTGACACGAGCTCGTATAAAACTGAGTTCATGGCAAAATACAAATTATACCCTTCGTTTTTTTTTTTCTTTTTGAAAGGGGAATGGGGAAAAGGGGTGTTTGTTTTATATGCGGAGCGCAAGTTCGTCTGCTTATTTTGCGGGGGTTGTGGTGACGTCAGAAAGTCGAGTTCTGATCGGCTCTGATTGAAGGACAGTGGGTAGACCTCAAAGCAAGCTGCCTTGAGGACTACCCACTATCCTTCAGTCAGAGTCAGTCAGAGCTCGGCGTTCTGACGTCACCACAACCCCTGCAAAACCAGCAGACAAACTTGCGCTCCGCATCCCACCTATAGTAGACCCCCCCCCCCCCCCCCCCACCTCCCCCCCAACGTCATCGTTAGTAGATGCACGCCACGCCGCATACCTTGCGCCGCACCGTTGTCAGCGCTCCTGGAGCGCGACGCTAGAACGCGAGCTCCGCCAAGACGAACGCCTTGCGGTGACTCTTGTGAAGCTTCAGCGTTTTGCCGCTGGAGGCGGGTTAGAGATCCACTAACGATGAGGTTATGCGCAGGCCCTGTCTTCCATGTGTCGTTCAAAAACTACTAGTCTTGACCCATGAAAAATGACCACTGAAAACAACGAGGTTTTCATGGGTCATCTCATTCAGCATGAAATTTCACGAGCTGCGTGTACATCAATGCAAGAGTTGCGTATCGCATCGGGAGTGAAACTGTATGATTGGGTAGAACAGGGAATAAGGGGGTTTTGTCCGACTTGATCCGATATAATATCGCATTCATGGAAACACGATAACACACTTTCTGAAATGTCTGCCCCGGATGCAATTGAAAGATTATTGGTTGATAGGCAGCGCAAGGAGAGCGAGTGATAAATACGCGTCAGCGATTACGCGAATGGGCGGAGAAGTGGGTGTCGTGCTACGGATATTTCTCGGACACAGGGCTGCAGAAACTTGTTCAATGCATCAGTGCCCGATCACTTCATTCACGTCTGACAATTACACGTTGCATCATCGAGAATGATTTTTTTTTTAATTATTACGTCGCTCATTAAAGCTTAATTTAGCTGTATTAATAACGCTCCACAAGATCAGGTGCCAGAAGGTATGGAGGATCATACACTAAGCTCTGATACGAGATAGTTAGAAAAAAAATAAAAGTTCCTCAATCAGCGATAAAGAAAAGCACGCCAGCAATAAAAAGAACGAAAGAGCCGAGAACGTTATCGGGCGATTACACCTATGCATGACGCGAGTAAATTCGGGCTCGTCCACTGTGAGAACTGTCCACAAGGGGGTCCGATTTCGAGTTCGACAATGTTGCAGCGATAAGAAAGCTTTGTATCGTATCTCTGGCAGCCACGTGGCCTACTTCAATCGCAGTTCTTATTAACTGCACTTTCCCCGAAGATATCGATCCATCCAACGACTAGAAATCCATTTTCTATATCTCACAAGTCGTGTGCATTTGCATTAAAGGTACCGGCAAAAGAACGTGGAACTTTGCAACAACAACAACAAAAAAAATTGTTTGCACGAGCTTAAGGAGAGCACTTTCTTTTGCCACGCGTTCCCAAGAAAGTTATAACTGTGTCGCCGACACTCTTGAGATGATATTGGTATCCGACAATGCCGAGTTTGCAAAAGTTCCTGAAAGGTCAAGCTTGCGGTTTACGCACGCGCTCCAGTGAATCTCGATTTACTCGCCGCCTTATAGGGAGTATTCACTGGCGGCCATTGCTGTGTGCGCGACTGCTGAGCGGGTGCTGACAGTGTGCTTCCACAGTTCTTTTGTCACGTGCATTCCGCACCATCAAGATTGCCGGTCTTAGTAGGCTATTGGTGTGAGCTGGTTGTGAGCATGCGCTCAAAACATCGCCCTCAAATATGGCGTCCAGTGAATGCCCTCTATAGCCTGTTGAGTAAAAATGGCCGTAGCCGATCTCTACTTCGATGGCGTTCCAGTATATGTTTCATGATAGTGCGCAGCATCGACTTAAGCAGCGGCTCACAATGGTAATACATAACACAAAAGACAGTCCGCAGAAACTGTCTGAAGGACGGTCAGTTTGGTCATACAGAAACTATCTGCGGATGATGCATACCCATGTATGAAGCAAGCAGATTTCGAGCATGCGCGAGGCGTTCTCGCAGATCTCATCGCGTTTGCAGCGAGCGAACACCGTCTCTTTTGTACGACGTCCCAGCAGTCTGACCGCAGCTTCACTGTAATTGCTACTAATCTAAACAACCCTTTCCTTGAAAGCCATAGGGCGGCAGTCAAAGGGTCCCAAACAGACACGGCTTCTTCAGACCGCCGAACAAACTGTTTCTAGACTTCGTTTCAGCTTCGGTCCGAGCGCGGCCGATGTTATAAGCCAAAGGGCCAATCAAACAGCGCCAAAAGCGCACCGTCATGGCGTGCTTTCTGCGCTTGATAGGACTAGCCGGCGGAAGAACGCGCACAGAGAGACGGCGAATAACGGCTGGTCCTATCAACTGCAGAGAGCACGCCATGACATTGCGCCTCTTTCGCTGTTTGATTGGCCCTTCCGCTCATAACATTGGCCGCGCTTGGACCGAAGCTAAAACGAAGTATAGAGAAACGTTGTCTGCCAAATTAAAGCTTACCAAAATGCGCCGTCATTTTTTTTTTTTTTTTTTTTGCTTTGCCTATTTTTTTTTTTTTATACCTTCTTCGAAGGTTTTAAGCGCCCGTATTGTATCTTATAACGGGGCCCCTTAAAATATTTTTTTTCGAGAACTTTTGTACCCCCGCCTTAATGTTTATTGATTATTGGTTTGATGGCGCAAAAGCTATATGCCGAGGGCACATACTCTATAATTTTATACTATAGCAAACCTATTTTTCCACGTAAACAACTTCGACTTTGATGTTTTACATAAGACACTGGCCATATTGGCTTAATCGGTCGCGGGCTATTTTAGCGAGTCGTATGCTATACAAAAAGCCCGTCGAGCGTTTCTTTTTTCTTCTCTTTTTTTCTTTTCATTCGGTACGCCGGAGAACGCTGGCGACACTTGTCAACGCGCATGTTTGAAGCATATCTTCTATATTGTATCTTTACTCATAGAGCACGATTTCTTTCCTTCTTGACATTATCGGGCGGATTATAGTATCGTCTGCCTCCTTATTTCATGCTGCGCCGTACGTGATTACTATAGTCGCCGAGCCGCCGTGGAAACAAGCGACGGACTCTTGATTCCTGACGAGCGTGTGCCAAACGCTTTTCCGCTCTTTGACGCGGACCGTGTGAGAAAGACGCGCGCCACCCGAGCGTTTCTTTGAAACTCTTCTCTTCCCGATCGGCCGTCTTTTCGCTTCCTTCTCACGGAAGCCCGGACTTCAAACCCCCCCGAGACGAAGGAGAAGCGACTCCCTTTATCCTCCTGCACGCGTACGCACGTGCTCTCGCCCGCGCTGCGCCAACAGGCGCTCCTTCGTATGCAAATGAACGACGGGGAGATCGTTGAGACGCCTGCGCACTTGTAATGCGAGGAGACTGCGGACATTTTTATTTCTCTTCTTTTTTCCGTGTCTTTTTTCTATCTTTTTTTTATTGAACACGTTTGACGCTAAAGGCGTATTCCTATTTGTTACTTCTGTTGTTTTCTTCTTTTTATTTTTTGGATAGCGGCGTTATTAATATCACCTAGAAGACAAGGCCTGCGCATGACGTCACCGTTAGTGGACCCCTCCCCGCCCTAAGCAGCAAACGCGCTCCGATGCTCGACGAGAGACGGCGCAAAATGGCAGACGCGTTCGTTTCGGCGTCGCCACGTGCTAACGTCGAGCTTGTTATGAGAAGCAAAAAAAAAAAAAAAAAATAGCGGTTTGAACCAGTTTAACCCGGTTCATACGTGTTCATATCACGGTTCGAGGAAAAGTGAAACTTTTAACCGAATATTCGCACACCTCTACGCCCATAAAGTGGATTACTACGGTATAAAATACACGCTCATTTATTGCTTCTGTGTAATCCGTCTATCTATTGGAATGATCTGCAAAAATTCAAGACGTGGCGTGTGACTGGACACAAACCTTTTATTCGCTAAACACAACAATTAATCTACCTACTGCAAGAATGGACGAGTGAATCTTCAAAATTGTTACATGCGCGGGCAATATTATTTTTACGGATGTGTGCGCTCTTCCTTTACTGCGTGAAACGATCGGAGGAAAAGGACATCATCTGGTATAGTCTGGGCTCAGTCGTGTTGATTGGCATGATACGATTTATTCGAACCCCGAGAAGGATTTTTACATGCTGACTTGCGTGGCCGGTACTGCAAGAGCAACGACAGCCAGTGAATAGGATTCGGGGCGCCGGGATTTTTCCTTTACCAGAAATTCCAAGACATTTCTACCGTCGCTGATTCGGGCCACGTTTTCAGAGCCATCCAAATATGGTCGGATTCTTCCCTAACATTGAAGAATGGACGCTGAAAGCTTTCAGGCAGCCGCTTTGTTCTTCCTTGGGGTACGCTGCGAGGTCGTCATGAGGGTAAATGAAACTCCCCGTTGTGCAGAGTGCCGGAGGTTGCTGTGGCCGGGCATCTTCTTTATGGGCGCGAAGCTTTTTCCAGGCGACCACGCCATTAGCAGATGCTGCTTTGCACTGGGCCTCTCCTCGCTTGTTAGCGTGACATGGTCTCGAGGATCCAAAAATGTAGCCGTACAGAATATGTCGCTTCTGAGCAACAATTTCTCTCGCCTTTTCATGTAATCGGTAGTTGATTTGCGTCAGGGGTGTCAATCGTTGATGCCCCAATTCGACACGTGGGTTATGCTGTGTAGAAATCTCCCACCCTTCGAAGCTGCAGTGTTGCTTCCTCGGTCGGCCCCCAAGGAGGCAACTACGTTGTTTATTGAATGCCAGCCTTCTTGAGTAAGGCGGTGTTCATCATCGGTCGGTGATAAACTCGTCGCAGAACTCCCTCAGCTCCATCGTGGCCCCGATGGACATCCACCTCATTACGCAAACCAAGATGAGCTTGTGGTGGCTGCGGAAGAACAAGAAAACATCTTCCTCGAGCCCCTCGGGACAATGATGATCACGAGCAGACACGGGTTAGCATGACTACAACGCTCACTACCGTCTCAGCCAACATTTCAGACAACTTCGCCCATGTGCACCACGGGAGATTAAGAACCGCCCTTCCTTCATCAGCCCCGACCTTGACACCTAAACTCATGTTTTTGTTCGCATCGATAGAACAAAGAAGCCACTTGAACAGCCGTACCAAGGTCCGTTCAAGGTCCTCAACCGAAAGTCCAAGTTCTTCACAATTGACATGGGCGACCGTCATGAAACGATCTCAACTGATAGATGGAAACCTGCTTATACAGACAGAATGCAGCTACAAACACTACTTTAACACAAACGAACCAGCAAGTCGGTTCCAACCATCGCATTCGGTGAAACGCAACTTGCATGTGCATTGAGATTAGCACTTAACGATTTTCCTAGCGATGTAAATAATTGTACATATTCCTTATGGCAGTGTCCAGTGCCAAAACATATAGTAGCAATGTATGTGTCTAGCATATAACTTCGTTTCTACCAAGGAGAGTATCTGTGGTGGGCTGCGGAAGAAGAAAACGTCTTCCTCGAGCCCCTCGGGACAATGATGATCACGAGCAGACACGGGTTAGAATGACTACAACGCTCACTACCGTCTCCACGATTAAATTGTGATATATATATAAAATTGAGTCATATCAGGCTTCTTCAGATTAAGCTTCCGATGCGGCACGGTCTCCGACCTCATTTTCACAACTTTCCGTGCGTTCTGTACGATGACGCTAGCAGCTGTAGAATTTAGTGCGTCATGTACAGCGAGCTTCAGCGTGCGCGCAGCACACATCATTGTTTGAAAAAAAGGTCCCTCATCTAAAAAAAAAAAAAACCAAAAGCCCCTTTTAATTCTTTGAGGTAGGAGCCTCCATCTGAGGCGCCACTGTACACGTGTACGACTTCGTCTGCCGACTCGGACAGGCCGAATCCCACCGTGATAGGGCCAGCAGAGTATTCTGCTAAGGGAGAAACTGTTCTCAGCATATTTACTCCGTTGTCGGTCATTACACCACAGACCAGCTCTGGGAAGACGTCGTATACCCTGAAATTACCGGAAGAACTTCCCTTTTCAAACGTTCCACCGTGTGTCGCTCAAATATTTACTTAATTGCCAGCGTTTGCAGGTCAATTTCGCCATTTTCGACGCATTGGAAGTTCACGCCGAGAACTGCCCCAGCAACGCACGCGCGAAGTATAGGGAACCTTTTTTTAAGCAGCGTCCCCTTTAAGATAAACGGCGTTTCTTTATGCCGAGGCTCCGCCTTCTCTATACCGAGCTTCGATAAAACGTGCCCGTTCTCTAAAAACGTGTTTCGATGAAATGGCGTTCTATCAAACTTAGTCAACCCGATTTCGATGCTGCGTTGTTGTTTCCGGGGTGGCTTGGTGCGTCATCCCCTCGGCGCGTAGTGGCGGCTTTTTTCCGAGCGCGTGGGCGCGATGACAAGTCGGTCAGGCCGATTTTGTGACAGTCAGTAACTGCGGTTACTGGTTTTTGTCTTTGTGAATATGGTTACAAAAAATTTTTGCATAAGCGCAAACACCTTGCTCCGCAGCGCTAACTAAACGTCTCAAAACTTCCGGCGCACAGCGCACGAAACAGTAGCGCGAATGCGCGCCTGGCGCGTTTGGCGAACCGGTTTGACGATTCTTTTGTTTGGCTCCGGTTCGGGTTCAGCTCCAAAATGCCGCCGAACATTTTGGTTCGAGCTATGCTCCGGTTCGGGCAAAATAAGCGGTTCAGTTCCAGTTACGGTTGAGTTCCGGTTACGGCTCGACACCCAGGTCGACTATGCTGACGCAAAGTAGGCGGCGCTGCTGGAATCCCACTAGTGATGACGTTTGGGAGAGGAAGAATTAGGCCTTGTCTTCTATGTGCTATTGGGCTATCGCGCCGTCGTGATCGAGCGTTCGCGACGGCTGATTCACTTGGCATTACGCTTCGAAGAAGTGTTGAACCTACCTAGGCGAGGGGTCGTCGGTGAGATTTGTGAGGGGAATTACTGACGTTAGCTCGATTGGGGAAAGTGTGGGTATTTTTGTGTTTTTTTTTTTATTTTTTTCATTTGATACTTTGCGACCGGGAATAAGATGGACATGCACGCAAAAATGGACCTCTCCAAATATTAAAAAGACGAGGGTTCGTGTATGAATGAAAGAGCGGGACGGCGTATTTGTGACCGATTATCTGGCACTCAGCTTTTCTCTTAACAGGCTTAAGCTTTTCTTTGTGTGTATATTTATTCTACTTCAGCTGGCCTTACCTGAAGTTTTCTCGTGAATTCTAGCGTCCGCGCCGTAGAGAGACTCGCTGCGCGTGAGTTCAGTGCCACGCCCACCTTTAAGGGTGTGCTTTAACCTTCTGGCATAAGCTTTTATTCGATTTATTTTATTTTTTGCACCATTCGCCATTATAGGATAAAGTACGGCAATTTTGTGCATTCATTACGGGTTTGATGGGTCGTGAGGATCACCACGTTGTTAGCATTTGACGCGGTGATTCGGTGGTTGCATTTTTGTTTTGTTCTCGTAACTTCCTGCTTAGTTTGACACGGCAGTTCAAAAGTAAAGTGTTGTTGTATGGAGCTTAAGACCCCGGTTTCACGGGTACTCACATTCTATACCCCTTTGAGAAAAAGGCTAATCGGCTCGTGATCTCGGCCCTGCGCGCGCCCATTAGCGTGCTCTGACTCGCCGGTTCTTGAAAGGAATTCCTCCTGAAGGACTTTAATTTAACGTGCCCGTTAAACAGATGTACTAAAAGGTCTTCAAGATGAACCGCTTTTAATAATCGTCGATAGGTATATGTGCAGATTCGAGATCGCGATATGGTTCGCCGATTCTTTAAGAAAGTTTGCTCTGAAGGAGGCTTTTTTTAACTGCCCATAAAACAGGGGTATTAGATATGTGATCATTCGTCTTGTCGCTGTAATAAAATAAAATTCTAGTCACTCAAATTAGAAGAGATCAACCAAAAAGTGCCTCAACCTTTGCATAGTTGAGTGTTTGATTAATGATAGGACGCCGTTAATTTTGCAAACAATTAAAACTAATTGATAGTTTGCTACAATATGAGAACAATGGCCACCCCTTGCATTCCCAGAGATAAACGGTGTCTCTACGTCACTAAGGACGAATGCAACATTTTTCTGGTCATAGGAAATTTTCGTTGTTTATTCCCACTTTTATTCGCAACATCCCCTGAACCTTTGTATTATTAAAACAAGTAAATAAATAAATAAACACAGCAATACATAAATAAATACATAAATACGTAACTAAATACAATGTGTTCGTGCCCCCCCCCCCCCCCCCCCCCTCTTTTCCTCCCTTTTGTTTCCACTAACGTTGACGTCATGAGCAGGCCTTGTCTCCTTGCCTGTACTGGTCAACGCGCCTCCAATTTCTTTTCTTTCTTTCTTTTTTTTTTTTTTTTGCTATGTGATTTTTGGGAGTTTTATCGTCCAAACAGTTTCCGTGCCTCTTCACAGATGGCGCAAGTGTACAGGTCGGTTTAGTTGTGTTCGCTTCGCCGCCTTGCCCGCGCTCCTGGTTTATGTATACTTTTTTTTTTCTTTTTTTTTTTTTTGCTTTTGCTTTTTAAAATGCAGCGATGGGTAAATATTAAAAAAAAAAAAGAAAAAATGGACATTCATTCGCTTTTTATCTTTTCGTTAGAATGATGATATTAAAAAAACGAAGTCATTTCAACTCCCGGCCGGCACATATTAGGCGAGATTATATTGTTCTCCGGTCGTTTTGTTCGAAACATGGTCAAAACGAACAATCGACGCTATCAATCAACAGCGGACTTCGATATTATAATCAATCTTCTAGTTTCATAGCTGCTACGACTTTCTTAGTTGTCGAACCTGAAGAACACCTGCGGTCAAACATTGATACTAAAACGTCATCTGATTTTTTTTTCTTAACAATTCATTTTGGCGTATTTATCATTTCACCGTATTAGATAAAGCATAAATACAGTGGTTGGAGTTATATGGCAATACATTTCTTCATGGCGTAAAATGCAAATGTGATTGAGAGGCTCGATCAAAATTACCTCCCCGCTTTCTTGGAAGGAGTTGGTTACTACTGACGTTAATGCACGCGCGTGGAATTCATATTCCTATGCTGTATCCTATGCGTATTCTATTGAGTGAAAACTGAATAAGTATAAAACAAGTTACTGCTGACCGTGATCACAGCGAAAACACTAACCTGTTGTTACAAATACTGCCGGAAAACCTCCGCCTTCAGCACACGCTATAGTCGCCCTCGTTTGTGCGTTGGCTGCGCGCGCACCGAAACATTGTAAAGGTAAAGTTCGCGCTGATGTCGGAGCCCGTAGGGCAGGTCTTGCTTTGCTCCAGCACACTATGGCGTTCCGAATACTAGAGAGATCGTGTTTTCAGGCCACGCTAATCGTAGCGGGAGCTCGCGCTGCCACTTCGATGCGCGCCCTGAAGCGCGCTCTCGTAGCGGTAGCGGGCCTTTGAAAACGATATACTAAAACTCCCTATTCAGATCGCTTTCCGCAGTTTTGATTCTAACCGTTGCGGTAAGCTGACACAAAACGCGCAGCTACCATAAACACGATATTTAGTGCGGTGCCGTTTTATTTAAATTATCATTATATGATTCGCTGTGAGTTACAACTTACAACCAGACTTGTCTGCTGGCACAAGCCTGGCTGTAATCTATTTATTGATTACCAGTATTCAACTACAGCCCGCAACCGGCGTATAATCCGCAGGAGAAAATTTTGGGGTCAAAAATAAGTTGTTGCTAAGATATCCGGTGCATAGTCCGCACTTGGGACCTAATCCGAATGTAAACATGATCACACAGAGCATACCTTGACAAATTCCCGCTTTTTTGACGAACAAAAGAGCTTTTCTCACACATAAATCAACATTAATATATGATGTTATTCATAAAACCCTTCACGTCTTATCAGAGTTTAACGATCTAGAAAAAAAAAGTCCTCGTATAGTCCGCATTTGTTCATAGTCCGGGTCAACTTTGAAACACGTGCAGTCCGGAAAAGACGTTACTTGTAATCAATTACTCTTAAACCATGAAATACTTTTTAACGCTATCCCCATCCCAAAATTTTCTCAGTCTGTCCGTGCGTGCATTTCCGGCTAAATTTAGCGGGAAAATTGATGTCACGTCACCTGACGTCACGGGACCTACAGACCCATTCAGTTTTCCCACTAAATTTGTCGGGAAAATTGATGTCAAGTGACCTGACGTCACCTGACCTTTACTTCTTGTATAAGTATATATATACTGATGCCACGTGACCTATACTATACAAAACTTTGTATACACGTTTGCAAGAAAGGCCTCCTGTGCGCTGCCAATTTGAGCGATGCTGACGCCGCGTATTGTACCCGCCATATTGGGGTGCACTAGGGGCACGTCATTGGGGTGCGCGAGGACAAGGTGGTGGCGTCTGCTGTATTGCCGAGCGTTAGCGACTCACTGTTTCGGAATGCAGGAGGAGGTATCCACGAGGAATCGTAGCATCAAATATTGTAGGAGGCGGCGTATTTAAGGGTTGAAGCTGACCTTATAACGATCGCAGCCTCTGTTCTCGCACTTCATGGAAGCCAGAGCTGCCGCGAGCACAGTCATCATTGATGCAATGGCCATGCGGCTTCTCGCGCATTCTGATAAGCGCTTTGAGATTTTAGATATTTTTATAGTTTTTTGATTCGTAACTGGTTTAGGCATTTTATTGAATTCTGTGTACTCTTTGCGCTCCAAGACAACACCTATGTTTCATCATTATTATTTTTTTTTTTTTTAATTTCTTTCTGCGCTCAGTGGTGTGTGCTTCAGCGACAGGCGATTGGCAACGTTGTACGACAAGCAGCGGATATCCTGGTTGGACAGTAGATCCGCACCTTGGCACGCGGTTCGAGGTTAAGCCAGGATCCCACTTCCAAAACTGTATAATCTTCTGAACAAAAAATAAAGGGTTAACTTCTTAGATACTACATTTGGTGCATTATAGGACTTTGAAGGTAAAGATCGCTGCCATTTTTTATAGTAATTTTGTGTCCCAAGCATCTCATTCTCGCTTCGCAGCAAGTCGGATTGATGCCTTATCCGAAAAGAACACCGAGGACCGAATCACAAAATAAAAAGGCCGAAGATAACAACCTCCCTAAAAACACATGCAATCTTATTACTTATTTAATTAAAACACTTGTTGTTGTTGTTGTTGTTTTGTGAGCCGGAAGATCGGAGCACGCCACCACCTCCTTGTGACTGCTGCGAAATGGTCATATTTTCAACTCCGTCATTGGCCGAACCTCCCTCCGTACATTGCACTGAGTGGATTTCTCAGGTGATTTGCAGGAAAGTAGTCAGCCCAGATTTCTCAGAACGCCCCATAGTCGCGGGAGGGAGCGTAGTGATCAAAGCGTCCGAGGCGGCGAGATAGGATGACGTCCAGGGGGCGGGATGATGGCCTGGAAGGTACAGCTACCCCTCATGCCTTGAGGCCCTGCGGGGAAAAGGAGCCCCAGGGTGCTTTGCTTTCTGACGCGATTATTTTGAGAGAACGTGGTGTACGGGGTTGCAGTTCTGGGAGAGGAGGATACGTCGGAACACCGAGCTCTGGTTGGAAGGATTAGTGGGACAGAAGAGACGAAGCCAAGCTAACTTGCTTTGTCTCTTCTCGCTCGGTGTTCTGATGTCTCCGGTTATCCTCCTCTCTTTTCATTGCTACCCGTATTGCCTTTTCGAAAGCACTCCGACTTGGATGGTCATGTGTCCTTCATCCGTTCCCTTTAGTCAATGCTGGCTATGACTACGAGTGGTCTTAAAGGCTATAGGAGACATGGGCGAAAAACTAGCCGAACAAAAAGAAACGGGTATATGTTTATGCATGTAAATTGCAAAAAAAAAAAGTTTTCTAAAAAAATTACATTTGTGATTTCGGTGCGTTTAACACCCACAGGCTGTTTGTTTCCTAAAATATGGTTGGGAAGTATTTTCGCATCTTCCGAATTTTGTGCCACTTTCGGTCAGGCGCGGAGTTAAGGCCGTCCGCCCTCCCCCCCCCCCCCCCCCCCCCCCCCAAGGTAAACTTTTTTAGTGAATGAAAACTTTTAAAAACTGAAAACTGAAAACTTGAATGAAAACTTAATGAAAACCTTTTAATGAAAAATTTATATACACCAACCAAAAGGTCAGTTTGTGGTGACATAGCAAATATTGGGTTAACAAAATAGATCTGCGCAACGTTCCAGCCGTTACGTCATATGACTCATATCCCAGCAACCCTCCCTCCCCCACTTTATGTTGGTTTATGGCAGATGGGTTCCAGCCTTAAGGGTATGTATATTGCTTCTCGTCTTATACTCTTGATTCACGGGAAGTTTTCATACCGAAGGCCCTTATAGAATAAAAGAACAGCGCACGCCGAGGGGCACGCCAGAGTCGATATCGTGAGCTGATTCGCCGATTCTTGAGTCACTAAATGAGCTACGCTTAGGGTATGACATTTTGTTTCCCGATATTGTTGTGGGCGCCGCCATTTTCGTGCTTAGTACAAAGAAGACGCAACTGCCGGTCGTCATGAATCAAAGTCCGACTTCCTCAGCATTAGATTCGGTGTCATGAAGCTCATATAATATTGTTTTTTTCTGTCAGTAACTGTTTAAAGTTTTGGGGAGGACGGAAAAGCGTTTCCTGTGATTTCAGATGAAGCATCAGATAACTGGCAACCATGATTTTAAGCACCAACATAGGTAAGTGTCGTTACTCTGAAGCGTAGCTTATTTAGTGACTTTAGCCGATCCTATGCGGAGCGCTTGTTCGTCTGCTTCTTTTGGAAGGGATGTGGTGACGTCAGAATGACGCCGAGTTCTGATTTGCTCTGATTGGAGGATAGCGGGTAGACCTCAAGGCAAGCTGCTGTGAGCTCTACCCACTATCCCTCAATCAGAGCCAATCAGAACTCGCCGTCATTCTGACGTCACCACATCCCCTCCAAAAGAAGCAGACGAACAAGCGCTCCGCATTCACGGCGAGAACCACGCTAGGGGGTGCCACCACAAAGCAGCACGTGAATGTCACGTGATATCCCGAATGTGCTCGGTTTGTTTACATCGCGCGCGCCATAGTGGTACTAGCGTGATTGCTTGCTTTCAGACACGGCGCGGTGGTTCGTTATTGTTCTCTTAGCGGTGACACAACATACTCGACCGAAAAGTGTATAAGACATTCCATCCATATCCAAGAGAAAAACAGCTGGAGTAGTAGAGATTATATTAAAACAGGGCAAAAATGAGTGGACGAGAGCAAGGTGTGCTCGAACCACTTATCAGATGCTTTCACGACGAATCGTGTTGTATTTTGTATTATGTATTGCTTTTCTTCGAGAGTGCCTGTTTCGTTCTCCGTATGGATTCCACTGGCGGGACTCTGTCCACGACAATCCGATAATCCCCCTTTCCTTTTTCTTCGCGCCCGTGTTTCTTTCTCCGCTTTGTCCGTGTCACCTGTCGCGCTGTATAGTTGAAAGAAGTAACAGTCCTTTTTATGATGTCCAAAACGAAGGAACGCTCCTGTGTCTGTTCAACAAACCAGGTCCCGAGGATCCCACATTCGAACAAATCGTGCCTTTCTTTCGGTGCAGCAGCTGTGGCATAGTGTTGTGATCGAGGTAAAAAAATGTAGCCTATGCTGGATGTTTCACTATTTCGCGTCCGGTAGACTCCATTGGGATTCATTTTTATCATGCTATAAAAAGTGACTTGATGGACGTTTATGCTTAATACTACGAGTGTTCATTATTCTAGACGGCCTATGGCCAGCAAGACAAAATTTCATACAACGTCCCAAAATACTGGCTGTGGTTCTTTCGTTTGTTGCCTTTTGTTGACAGTAATTTTAAAATGACCAGAAAAGTACTTTCTTTGCTCGTAGGTCAGATACAAAAAATATATCACATTTCTTCTGTTTTTATTTAGTATATTGTCAGTACGGTCATCGCAAAACACCTGCATCTGTGCTATGTCTCAAATGGCTGTCATTGAAGCGTCATTACGATGCTAATAAAAATGATTTGTTGATAAAGATAATTTGACAAAACGATTTTCATTGGAAGCTTGCCTATGTTTACTTTTGTCTTCTCATTTTAATTGTGTATAGTGTGTGTGTGTGTGTGTTCGCGCGCGTGTGTGTGCGTGCGTGCGTGCGTGTGTGCGTGTGTTTGTTTCGAGTCAGGCTTTTAAACGATGCGCTTTTCAGAATGCAAAATTTCTTTTTGTATTAACTCTGGAAAGATTCCGTCATCTAGACTTTATATCTAAAATAATAAAAGTGGTGCTGCTAGTGCTTTTATTGAGCTTGGTAAAGTCCAGGGTGTGTATGAAAGCAAGTGGGCCCTAAAGAACTTCCCCTGGTGTTTTAAACATGCAACAATCGGGATACATAACAAAACCCGCTTTTACCTCAAGGACTGTTGTAAAAAAGTGCGGTCATCGCGGAGCGTAACTGATTTCCCCCTTTATGTAGAGAATTAAGATATATGTAGGTGCATTTTAGATTAGGTATATGTTTTCTTATCAAGTCGTGCACGGTTTCAAACGTTAAAAGTATCACTTCTCCCTCCGACAACCAAATCTCGTAAGAACTTCTTCGAGCCGCGTATGGACAATGCGCAAAATCTCCTTTTTCCTTGACGTGAAAACGAGTATAGTAAGTTTATCTCAAGTGAGGAGACCAGGGCAACTATGGTGCCTTTGATCGTTATCCAAGAAAGTGGGAGAAAGAATTTTTTGGAAATAAAAATGAAAAACATTAGTGAGTTAAAAATGAGCGTCTCCCACGTGTTTTGCCCACACACACACACACAAAAAAGAAAACTTTAGTTAGCAGCTCTGAAGCCTGGGATGAAGACCTGCCAGACGCAGAATATGTAACCGTCTGCTACGAATGCAAAAAGCAAAAACATGGTATTGAAAAAAGAAGACAAAAACAAGAACAAAAAAAGACAAGATGAAAAGTTACCACCGAAACAGCCAGGCTGAACGACAGCCCATTCAGCTCTGGTGGTGGTGGAAAACGTTTATTGATACATCAAGCACTCGCATAATGCTGGGCTTATTCAGCTCTGAGACCTAGAAACGGCGTCGTCGTCACTTTGGGTTCTGCCGCGCTTCCGCTAGATGGCGACACCGAAACTTCTCGCCGCGGATTGAGACTTTCAGTCTAAAGGCATTTGAAATACTCGTCTCTGGACCACAGCGCACACACGTGCCACCCGTGACAGTTAGTCATTTTAAACACACCGTGTGTGATTGGACCTATCCAATCACAGGGTCCAATTTGATTTATGAAAATATGCAACCTGTAGCTATAATCTTCAATTCACTGCAAAAAAAACTTAAGCGTTAGAAATTAGATATACTACGTACTATGTGCTTTGGGTATGTGTGTACCTGTATGCGTGTGCATGTCAGCGCGTAAATCTGTGCGTGGGTGTATTTGTGCGTGCGTGTGTGCAGTACACATGTGTGCGTGCGTCCTTCGACGAAAAGCTTTCCTTTTCTGCACCGCAGTCTCAGGTGTAAAACGAGATGATCGTGTTTCCCATTTAGCCTAAATATGGGTGAAAAAAAGACGGAACATTGTATATTGCTGATCATGAAGCAGGTCCGTGGTCTTTTACGTGAGTATTCAAATTGCTACCTTGTACACAAGAAAAAAAATTGGTAGCGACCTTTCCTTTCAAGGACTGTGTAATGCATGAGGTGCATTATAATAGGGAATCGGTGTGTCACGTGACGCCACTTTCCCCGCTAAATATAGCAGAAATGCACGGACGAACGAACGGACAGACAAAATCTGGGGAAATTAAAAAGCATTCCTTAAAAAAACTCTGTATATATATTCCGTAGTTGCAAGAAAAACAACACAGCAACCACTAGGGTCATAAATGTCCTGAGACGGCTCGCTTTAAATTAGCAACTCGATTTAATGGCCGCATTTAGTCACCGTTCGGCTTCTTTATAACAGGCGCCTCACCCGCCGGCTCCCGGACGCTGCGCCGCTAATTTAGAACCCTGTGCTACAATTTCTTTTTCTTTGTGCCCCAAAAAGTATCATAAAGTTGAGGCGAAGAGACCAGAGGAGAGAGCTAGAGGGCATATCAGCAGACCTCACAAGTGTGGTCACGACATTTCGGGTTCGTAATCTACGTTGTTGACCTCCGCGCGAGCCCCGCTCTTGACCTGGACGATCTCACGCTCCAGGTTCCGTGTGTGCGACCGCCACCATCAATAACGCGATCCGCAGCCAGCAAAGAACACGCGTCGTGAGTAGAGAGAGTGTATACATATACAACACA
Organism: Ixodes scapularis; assembly: GCF_016920785.2. Lineage (NCBI taxonomy): Eukaryota > Metazoa > Arthropoda > Arachnida > Ixodida > Ixodidae > Ixodes > Ixodes scapularis. Next base: position 100,472,117 of record NW_024609879.1, on the reverse strand, counting down.
GTACTCGGTCCTGCGAGCAGGAATGCGCGATCGCAAGCGAAGGGAGATGCCCCGGCGATAACGTGGTGTCCTGTGCGCGCGCACCCTTTCATTTCTCCGTCACGATACTGCGCCGCCAACACCAAGTATAGAAGACAAGGTGCCCGCGCCGTTACACCCCCCTCCCAAACGTCATCACTCGTGAACCCGCGGATCCACCTACGATGACGTAATGCTCGAGCCTTGTCTTATATGTGGTGCTGGCCTCCGCGCGCTGTGCGCGGTGCGCCGGACTCGCGACGCGATTATACGGTGGGTGGTGAATTTGCGAGCGCCTTCCGTCATGCTTCCGAGTCGTGATCTCGGCGGAGGAATTGAGCGCTCCGCGGAGGTGTGTAGTAGTGTCAGTTCCGAAGCAGTTTTATACGCCGATGATACAGCCTTACTAGTATCACATCATTCTCTTGAAGAGGCCGAATTACTAGCAAATAACGACTTGAAAAATACGATAACTTGGTTTAATTGCAACAAGCTGGTGCTAAATACTAAAAAAACTAAGTTCATTGTTTTCGCGTCTGATCGGAAACAACAATCATTTACATGTAACCTGCATCTAGGAGGTTTACACATCGATCAAGTTATCACTTATAAATACCTAGGTATTACCCTAGATTCAACACTACACTGGGCTCCCCACATTGACGAGCTATGTAAAAAATTAACCTTCGGATGCTTTTCATTAATGAAAGCACGGAAACATTTTAGCAAACAAACATTACGCATGATTTACTTCGGTGTGTTTCATACTCATTTAACCTATTGTGTTGAAACATGGGGTTTCACTTACGCGTCATATCTAGCGAGAGTTACCATTCTGCAAAGAAGGGCAATCAGGATAATAGCAGCAGCACCTATACATGCATCAGCTAAGCATCTTTTTAGTGAATTAAACATACTCCCCATCAACTTAGCTCGCGACCATAAGACTGCCACTTTAGTCCAAAGAATTTTAACCCAGAATACTCCATATCACTCTTCTATATTCAATTTTCCAAAACGTGAAACCCGACAACTACATTATAATAACCTTAATTTGCCGATAACTTACAATGCCTACGGGCGCCGCTTAATATCGTTCATTGGTGCGAAGATATGGAATAACATTTCATGGAATATAAAACTAGCAACAAAATTTGTACTCTCATTAAAACGATTTATTTCATCTGAAGTGTACAACTCACCCTGTTAACTCCGTACTAGTAGTTATATTATTTGTGCAGCTATGTATAGATTGTGTGAATGCCTATAGGATTGTTTTAAATGTGAATGTTTTTTAATGGATCCATTACTAGCCATGTAGGCTATGGATCCAGATGACTAATCAGACATTTCTTTGTACATCTTTACGTGAATAAACATTGATGATGATGATGAGTCCTGTGGAGCTTCGAAGACCGGTAGTTTATATAGTGCTGTTGCGTTCCGCGATGCGCATAGTGTGCGTCTCCGCGTCGCCTGTTTGTGGTCCCTCGCCATTACGTGATTGGTTCTTCGACGTTCATCGGTGACGGCATAATCGGATTGGCTGTGTAGTGATAAGTTATCGGCGGCCAATCGTACTCAGGATGCTCGAAACTGCCCTGCGTTTCTCAGGCTGTAGTCAGCGACCATAATGCGCTCTCACTGACGTCACCTCCACTGCTATGGTGGCGCAGTTGGTACTGCGCATGCGCAAAAGGTTCACTCCTCCCGAATCTGATTTCTGCGCACGCCCAGTGCCCACACCTGGTCTGGGCAAAGCGGGCTTGATTGTAAACACTGGGTTGGTGTACACGGTGTGCAAGTTCATCTGCTTTTTGCGCAACTCGTGCCTTTGTTCGCCCCTCAAACGCAGTCACGTGGCTTTGTTTCCCCCCCCCCCCCCCCCCCCCCCGACTTCAATCAACGACGGTGCTTGTTTGCCTGCCTCATCATCGGTCGCGCATTCTCTGCGCGTTCACTATGAATTGCCGTTTGATTGGCGTGCCCCCGCCTGCGGTCCGCTGCCGCACGTACGATTTCTGGAACGCTTGCTTTCTGTATTGTTGCGCCTTTTGGCAAGGACCTGGAGGCTGCCATGGGCTGCCACGGACAAAGATGTGTACATCGTTTGTTTGTTTTTTTGTTTGTCTGTTTGTTTTTTCAAAATTTTTTATCACGCGGGGACGTGAAACGGTATTTTATTGCGATCGATTTGGGTTGTAAGGTGAAAGACAAAGAAATTAGCCCGAAAGCTTTTTGTCTAGTCGGCTACTTTGTATACTGGCTAAGGAAAAAAAAAAAAGGCGGGGGGATGAGAAAAAGACCGTAACGAGAAAGCACTGCATGATGAATCAGATGACGATGTATGAGATGGTGGCGATGATAGCCCAAATCGCTTTTACGTACGCATAAAACACTTAAAGATGTAGTTGATAAGTCTTCGAACAAAGACATCCTTGTGTCCCTCTTGTCCTGGAAAGTAACTGACTTGACCGGAGGTTCGGTTCAGAGCCTCCGGTCAAGAGCCTGCGGGACGTACCGAAAAATTCTGCAAAGAGTACTTTTTATTTTATTTTTTCCTGAGAAAATTTCGTTTGATTTATTTCTTGCATCTCAGAATGAATTCAAAGAAACAAATGACGACCGCCAATAACACCGGGGCTTGAGAACGCTATCTACGCTAGGATTCTGTGCCCGTGACCGTTTTGTTCTATGTTCCACGTGTCTCCGCCTTTCCAAGGTCTCTACCTCAGCTACGCATAAAGCCGGAGACCGTGGAACTCACAAACGTGAGTCGTATTCGCATCTGCGCCCGATGGAGGAGATTACTAACGAACGAAAGCATCAGTGATTCCGGGAGAGGAAAAGGAAATAATTTGTTTCCTAGAGGCCCTGAGGAATGCTTTGCAGTCCGCTTACACCTCTAACACCACCAACGGCCACTTAGCTTTCTCTCAAATACTCAGATCTTCGAGGGAGCTCAATGTGAGGACGAGGGAAGCCGTGCCAAGTAAATTCCCTCTATATTTGTTGTCGTTGGACGTTAGTGCCAAGAAGAAAAAAAGATCAGCCGTGAGGAAACGCACGTCTTTCAGGAGGGACCGTGCCTTTTCACGTTCTGCTAGTCCCCTCCAAAGTATGCGTTCCCTTCCCTCAAAAAGAAAAAATATATAACAAAAAAGTAAATAAAGCTAAAAAGGAATAAAGGGATTATTCGAAACATCCCGAATGAAACCACAGCCCCCGCTCAGGAACCGGCGGACAGGTAGGCCCGATTCCGGGAAGCCGTCCGTCCAAAGACGCCAGGTACGCCTTTCTTGTCGAGGCCCACTTTAGCTGCCTCAAAGACACAAATTGCCCGGAGATGTCCCCCCGAGGAAGGAAGAACCTCGCCTCTGCAGGAAGTAAATGGGAAGGGGGGGAGGCCTCTTTCGTTTACAATGCATGCCTTCAGCCGACCACTGTTGCTCCTTCCCGTTGCACCTGTAAGACCGCGTTGTTTGTTGGCCCTGGTGGAAAAAACCCTGGCTCAAGACTAATTCAGGCCTTGGGCTAAAACACGTGTCGCAATAGCCTCGCTTTCTCCCTGGCATCTCTCAGCCCTAAAGTCGGAGTGGAATATTCACTTCATGCAGACTGGACCAATCAACTCGTATCACATGCTTACCCCAGCAGCGAGCATTGAAATGCAAGCAACGCTGCCATGTGGACCAGGCTCAGTCCTGGGTTGGCCCAGGTAACACGTGGCTTCAATCGGATTCTCAGGTTAGGAGGGGCGAACCTTGTAGACATCGAGCGTCTACGTTCGGTTACAGAGTGAACAAGGATGAATGGAACCACGCGGCACCACGCGGCAGTTCCAGAAACTTTTGAAGGGTGGTCGGGGTCCCCCTTTCGGGGTCATGCAGTTTCCAACTGTGAAGGCACAGTGCTTCCAGTTTGTTTGCAAACTTCGCAGGTGGATCCAGTGAGCACTCCTGCAAAAACTTGGAGAGCCGTTGGGTTCCGCCGCTTTCCGGAGGTCTGGGTTGGGTTCCGCGGAAACGAAAGCGTATTTGGGGGAGGAAAAGTTGACGCGGAACCTTAGCCCACAATCCCGTTGTGTGAACCAGTCGGTACTTTGCTTTGAAGTGTGGCATGACGGCGCGCTGATGTATGAGGTAGCTCTGTGTGCGGGTTTGAAAATACCGCGAACTGTGGGTGTGCCTTGACAATGCGCTTGGTTCACAGCGCCACACATTTGAACTAGTTCTATACTAATGTGATGATAAAGTAAAGTACGAGTTATGAAAGATTGAAGTTGCGTTAAATATAAACGATTCTGTCTAAACAATCGACGATGATGTTACATTGCTAGGGGCTACTTTTAGAATATCATCCCGAAGTTTATGTAGCGAACTTTATATTAATGCGCTCTAAGAAGTTTGGAGCGTCTGCTTTTCTCCAAAGCACAGGGAAGAGTCAAAAGTTGCAATCTACGCAGAGGGGCAACGGAACAAATGGTCCCGGAACAAATGGTCCCGGAACAAATGGTCCCGGAACTAATGGTGACAAGTACAAACTAGGAAAAAATGGTCCCAGATAAATATCGCCAATGGCTTCTGCGTTTTCGGATATATCCGATAAAATCCAATAACACTCGCCGAATTTCGAGGCTGCCGGTTGCACGAACTCCGACCGGTTTTTCATATATTTCTGCGAAGCTCAAAAATGCTTTGCGCTATAGAAACTTAATCCGCCTATTAAGCCATCGAGCTCCGCTCGTTATGTGCGCGTCATGACCACAAGTCATGACGAGATGGGAGTAATTAGAGTTTCATGACTTTGACAGGGGGGGGGGGGGGGGGAGGCACTCACTTGATCGAATGCCGTTTTAGCGAACGCCCACGCTTTACTGAATCACACTTTAGAGAACAGCCGGCTGCCGCGGAGCGCCGTTTACAGGTGGGCCCAGTGGGTTTACATTTTTGTAATGAACCGCCGCAGATTGTCGCCGCGAAGCGGCGTAAGCGGAGCGTGGGATTGGTGGGTTAACACGCACTCCGTTATTCGCTACAACGTAGATTCGCTCAAATGTCGCTGTTCGCTAAAACGTCATTCGCTGATGTGATATGGACTCGACTAAGGGTACTTATTTTTCGTTTCAAAAGAGCCTACTGATATCATATATATTCTAAAGCCCTTAAATGAATATAGTAATAACTCCTATAATATCGTATAAGGTCACTAAATTAACAGTTAGGAGATAACTGTTAGACAGTGTTTATTTCAAAAATATTCTGACAATTTTAAATAAAGTTAAGTTCAATCCCCGATCGCTTTCTTTGAGGTAACCGGCCTCAAAATATAGACGGGATAATTTATTCCACCAGGAAATCATTTGTTGCATAACGAATAAAGTATATTGCATAGTATATCTTAATTTCAAAACGATACTCTTAAGGGACCATTTTTTCCTACCTTAGAGTTTGGACCATTAGTTCCAGGACCATTAGTTCCGGGACCACTTGTTCGTACACCCCAACTGTAGCGCCCCCACTCGGAGACTAGCGGCGAATGCCAAACAAACTCCAACCCTTGCTCGGTGGACGTATAGAAGAAAGCGGGAGTTTTGTTATATCTAGGCTATATTTATCGCGTTAAACCTGTTTTTAATAACATAGGTAAGCACTCTAAAATCATTTGCATCACTTGTTATGGTCTGAGCGAGCGACGAAGCCTTGTTTTGAGCCCGAGTCACCTTACGGCAGCAGACGAAAGAGCGGGCTCTTGGGTGAGTATAGGCGGCAGTTCTCCAAGTTCTGCCACTAACTTTTCGTGGAGCTTCTCCTGTTGACCAGTGCAGTACAACTGCTAACCTGGAGCCTGTAACTTGCGTCACGCAGTAGTGATACACGAAAGCGTCGTTGTTGTTTGGGGGGGTTTATGGCGCAACAGCTACGGAGGCCATATACTGCGCCAATCACGAAAGCGTGCCGGTATACGATGCTCATCCTGATCGAAACGGGAAGGATGGGGATTGGAGCCCATGATCCCTGGCTTCTGCAGCGTAAACTTTCGTTCCGTGTGCTCCAAGCTAAGACGCGCATAGCGTATAGTCAATGCGTGACAAACGATGCGGTATTGTAGGAGCACGTAGAAAACGTGATACAGCAATATGAAAAGGAATTTAACGGCGAGCTAGCAGTATGTCTGTACAATAGCAGTCGATTAACGCGTAGTTCTTAAATACCACCGATACAATATACCTTTTTCCCGGTTCTTCGGAAAAGAAGAGCTCTTCGTGGCTTGTTGGCGAAGATCGAAGGCACTGCATTTCGCTCTAGCTTCCGTTTGCCGTCGTTCCGGTGTCCAGAGAACTAATCTTCGTCAATATGAACATCGCCGTTTGTGTTCGTCCAGTTTTTTTGAAACTTTTACGTCATTTATCGCAATAATATAACTTACCTCGCAGAGCCGAGTACAAGAGGTGGGAGTGAAGCCCTTTTTGCTGATCCGCGACAGTCTCAAAAGTCGTCGTTGGCGGCGTTTCTCGTACTCCGTGATACGAAAAAAACTGTTTTCCAGCCTCGTGCCGGTGATTACACCCGAAAGCGCAGCACCCTGGCATCTGGGTCCTTTTAGAAAGCTCGAAATGTTGCAAAAACAACGACTGCCGATACCACGCCAATGCTCCCGCCGCCAAGACTAAGCCCCTTTGCGAGATGCGCGGGAAACATTCGCCCACGTGATCGCCGTGAGCTAATAGGGAGCGCGGATTGTCGGCGAAGTCAATCATCAATCAATGGCACTATTCACAACGCTTACACACACAAAATTCACAGCGCTTACAGAATGGCGCTATTCCGTTCCCTACGGGAGCATATACAGTGGCGCTAAAAATGTGGACACTCCAAATTTTTTAGACTTTACAAAGCGTTTTTTTTTTTTGATTAGTATAAAAGTTTTCCCAACACCAGTTTTTCTTTTTATTTTGAGAAGCAACGTATCTGCATTTGTTTCAATGACAGTCTCATTGACATTTCAAGAGAGTGATCCACGGCTTAAACGACCTACTCATGAGCCCCTCACGGGTCACGTTTCAACAACTATAAAGGCTCGGCTGTATTTACAGCTTGTATCTTCACAAACCCGTCACTTTGGACGGCCCGCACCTGCTTCGACAGCGCAGCGGACATCCCATCGGCGACCAGAGAAGCTCATCTCCGACAGAAATCATGACCTTCGGAACGCTACCACAGTGCCACGGTCCTCCGAGCGGCGATGGTGGTCGCACGCACGCAGCTACAAACCGGATCCACCATCAGCCGCCCGCCGCACGACTTCGAAGAGAAACTCCGTCCTCCCTATTTGCATTTCCAATCATCCGTCGGGACCAGCACCCGAGCTCCACACGATGCCGTCTGCAGTGGCACCACCACAGAAGCGAGACATCGTGTCTCGATGCCCGTTGTTTCTTTGGCACTGCCGCCACCGCCGCCCTGTCACGAGATCCCGTGGCGGGGCGTTTAGCGGCGCTAACCTACATTTGCAGCGTTGATCCCCGCTGCGCCGCGGAGATGGATGCCACGGCTGCCATCCCTGGGAAGCGGCGTGGGCGAGGGTGAAGCGGGGGCAAAGGCACGCCTTCTGGAGGAAGAGGGGGTTCCCTTCTGGGTCTCGCGGAGTCCCGGTGGAGAGGACGCGGTCCACCGCCTTCTCGCCCGAGTTCACCTTGCAGACAGGCTGCATTCCAGAGAGACACTAAAGCAGTTTCCCACACCACAACCAGCACCACCGCCTCCAACGTCTGCTTTTCGCGGCCCGACACACGGAATGCCTCCTCTCGCAGACCAAGGCAGGCTTTACAACTGACGGCTCTGCTATCGACTTCCGCTGAATTCCTGCGTCTGACATTTGCTTTTTCTTTTTGTAGTTTACCGAAAGCAGTTCGAGTCTTTTGTAATCTTCAGCACTCTCAATCTATAACATGCAAAAGGTATTTTATGGGATGGGACATCGCCTGGGTGTCATCCTCTTTAAAACATGAGAGCTCTGCATTCACGCGAAGCAAGTCTGGATCCCTAGTCACTATGCTCGGAGGCAACAATTTCAGCGATGACGCCGCACGCACTCTTGTGAGTCAAAAGTATGACAGTTGTATAAGTGCCCATGTATATGCACCATGCTACGCCCTTACCATGTTTTTTACACCTTGTAGCAGAGGGCAGTTGTTTCCCGATGTCTGCTATCTAAAACTGACCAGTTACTGGTCAATGAACGGAGAATGCGTTCAAGTCCCTTCGTAGCAGAACCGCCCTTCAAAAAACTTCTGCAAACCTGCAGCAAACAAAAAAAAAAGCGAGAAAAAAAAATTGACGGAATTTGTTACAGAGTGGTTCATCTGAGCCCTTTTTGAGCAGAGGGCTGAACCTTCGCCGACGGTTATCGAAGAAAAACGAATATGTATCGTGCGTTGCAATATTATAAACAAAGCTAAGTGACCGTTCCCCATCAAGATAGTCCATTTCTTTCTGTTGTAATGTTTCTTGTCATTTATGCATATTGTTTAAGTGCAACAATGCATGTAATGAGGGATAAATGAAAGACGATGGTAACGGCTCAGTTCAGAAACTCTTAACTGCACTGTGAATCACTTAGCGCATTATCAGTTTCAATTGCGCCGTTAGCTATATGGCTAATGTTAAAAGCTGCATGTAAACAAAATGAATGCACACTAGGACAGCCAATTGTATACTGATAGCCTGCTGAAGACGTTTTCTTTTTCAACAAAAGACGTCTCTACAATGGTCGGCCACTCACGTTCGAATGTGTACGAGTCGCTCGAACAGCGTTAACAGCCCCATAATAGAGTCGCACACCCCGTTCACGATTTAAGTCAGTCAGTTGAAAAGAAGCAGAAAAGGTGCCGCAGTAGGTAACTGTACCCTCCAGCCTTGGTGCCACGGTTTACGACTTGCACGCCGCAACTTTAGTTTAAAAGGGATGTCGGCTTCGGCTTGCACCCATCCAGGGGATTGTAAACCAGGGAAAAGAAGGGGGGGGGGGGGGGGGGGGGCAGTTCTCGTCGACGGACCATGAAGTGACCATAAGGTTAGGACCAGTTTTACGACTTTCAGCCGGTCGTGTTTGGTTAGTCGCACCAATTTCTACCCACGATTAAGCGCATGTTTCACGCATGAAGGTTTCGTGTGTTTTTTTTTATGTAAGTTTAGATGTTTGTTGTACTGTGTATCGGTGGCTGTATACATTACTCGGACCGCCCAAAAGAGTCAAACGAAACAAGAAAGTGGGTGAGGTTACATGTGCTACAGTATTTTTATACTCCCTCTCCGACGATGGCAACCAAAGAATGTGTAAAATCGGACCTCAAGTTTTCGGAGAACTTTTCCTTTTCTTACGGGCACGCAAGCAAACCAGCGGGCGGGCGGTCGGGCCTGCAACAAACAGTGCCGAAGCCATGCGCGCCCACCAAAATACGACGGTCACCTTCCCCCCAGCCACTCTTCCCCCATCAAGCAACAAACATCGTAGAGTAGGTGACAACAAGCTACACAGCAACACCAGCAAACAAATACCCACAGAAGCAACACACAAAAAGACCAGCAAACCCGAATTCCCAGCGTCGAAGCAAGCGGCTGAAAGCAGGGTGGTTCGGGCACCACCACTATCCTCACCGACACCGCCAGCGCACATACACACGCACACACATACACATAAAAAAAGACAAAAAGTTGTTTCTCTCCACAAGGGCTTTGCCGATCTTTTCTGATTTTTCCCCTCCACGGCTTTCTTGTATTCGTTTGTATTCTTTTATGACTGCTCCTTCCCTGTGGGTTCGACAAGGCGAAGGCAAGGCTCACTCCAGGACAGTCGGCAAGGGCACCATCAAGCTACAAGGCCCAAATTGGCGCCAAAATTTCGCTCCCATCTCTTCCCCCCCCCCCCCCTTCCCAGTGCCCCCCCCCCCCCCCCCCTCCTTTCCCCGCTCACGAGGGAAAGAGGCGTTGCAAAGCACGTCTTCTTGTCTTCTTCCTTGCTTGTGGTGTTCTGCAGACTGCTGTCCTCCACCGAGGAGGTCCTTCTCAATGAATTCCCGAAAGGCACGAGGGCGAGAAGGACACACGCATTCCACGGTTAAGCAGGTCTTCTCCGAGGGGGTGAGGGCGAAAAGGGAGAGTAGGGGCAATGGGCACGTTCCCCCTCCCCTCCTCTCCGTCTCGTGCGAGTTCTTCTCTGCACAGCTGGGAGGGCGAGGGCGTTGGAGATACGCCCGGCGGCTGTGGTGGCGGTCCCTGCTGTTTCTTCCCATGAATGAAGCCCGTGCCGTCTTCTTCTCTCGTCTGGTAACAATTTACACGGCGACATAGTAAACAATGTGGGCGAGGACCGGGCTGCGCGCTGGTGCCGCACAGACCCGTGCGTATTAAGTTTCCTGTGTCTCTCTCGTCTGGGACGTCTGCGGCGGCGTGTGTGTCCCCGGAGCTCTTAGGGGGTCGCGACGCTTTGTGCGGAGGTCTCACGGTGATCACGATGCCTGGGTGAGGTCTCGGTGACGTTGAAGGAGGGTGGCGGAGCTGTATATATATATATTTTTTTTTTACTGTCTCTGGCATTTCTCAGGCCGTTTGAAAATGGGTTCGTGAAGTTGACAATGACTGTTAGACAAACACTCAGTTTTACAACACTGCACCGTCATTCAATGCATCGATTGACTGTTTGGACGCCAACAAACATAGATCAAACTCTTAATAAAGAAACATTGTAACCTTCCAAGCGAGACACCTCGTAATCCCGACAGCACGCGATAGGAACATGAATGTCGCATCTCTCTCCTCCCACCTCCAACCTTCCCTTATTTCTTTCTCGATTCCTTTGTTCTTCCCTCGTTTCTAACGCATGTTCCAGGTCCAGCACCGTCTCTTCCGCTCCCTCCTGACTTCCGACATTTACCTCATTTTTTAACGATCGAGTGCGGGACGTCGTTCACGCCATCTCACGGAACAAAAGGAAACGATTATCCTCTGCAAGTTTGTTTGCTACCTTCAGAAGGCACTTCCTCTGCGCAGAGACACTGAAGAAACTCAGACAGAATTACCACAGCGAGGTCTAAAGGAATTTGAGGGGACGAGGAAAGACGCCGTGACTGGGAACTATTACTTGCTACCGTTCCACGTTCTAGCTGATAGACTGTACTAAATAGTATGACCGTGTTCTAGAAGTTCGCATGAGTACAAACTGAACCACGACGCGCTCGGAACATCAATCATTTAGTCCTTTTTGTCATTTTAATTCGCTTTTAGTCATATTACTAACATTAAGAAACGTACAAGATAGAAACTCCCTTTTCAACAAAACAAAATGCCGAGACTGGAAACAAAACAAATAACAACAAAAAATAACGGACAAATACACACCGTCTCAAGCGGTGTGCGTATTCGTCCGTTATTACAATTTTCCCAATTTCGTTTTTGTTATAGAGTTATTTTATTAGTTTGCCTGCGTTTTTTCAGTTTCTACATTTTTAACGAAGGAAATACCTGCGTCTAAAATGCTTGTCATTTATAACGATCAAGCTGGTATCGATAAAAATACAGATGAAGAACTCGGCCTATTTGGCAACGGGACGATCATGACCAAGTGCGGGAGCGGAACTGTCGTACCAATGCTTTTGTCCACTGTTTTTTTTTTGTTTTTTTTTTCCTTTAGCCATTTATGAAATTAATCGTCTTGATCCTGACATTGTAAATTCACCCATGTTCCTTATCAGTTTTACAAGATGCATGTTAATGTACTGTTATACACTTTTATGTATGTATTTTTAAAGTGTATATGGTTTATATTTTGTATGATATATGTTCACTTCATGTAACCCTCTACAATAATGCCCTGTAAACAATGTAGGTACCTAAATAAATAAACAATAAAAATGACAAGAGATATCGGGCTTTGCCTTTGAGGCAGTGTTGTACACGTTCCTCAAAAAAAGGAACGAAAGCTCGTTCCTCGTTTTTTCTGATTTTTGGAACGCGTTCCCGTTACAAGTTCCATATGTGAAAAAGGAACTCGTTCCCGTTATATTTAAAAAAAAATGGAACGTATCGTTACATAAACGTTACATTTGTATTTTGCTAATTCCCATAATGGACCTTTTCCAAATACCGACGGCACCAGGCGGTGGCTGCACGAACTAAAAATCAAGGAAGTGACCTACCTGCGCTACCATCGATAATGGGAGCTACGTTACCAGTTGCTTCGCTCTCTGAGCAGCGTCGCGTGCCCAACGCAACGAGGTAGGCCTAGCGCGACTTTAAAGAAGGAAATCCGTAGCGTCCACCCAAACGTCGTGTTTTTCTTTCCGTCCACTTTCTTTTTTTGTGTAACACAATTATATATATGCTGCAATTACGTGTTCTACTCGTCGATTTACAGCCTCATTCCGAATTTCCTCGATTTTTTCGTGTCGACTTCCACCGCTTGGCATCGGGCGCTCGCGCGTGCGCAGAACGCTTCTCGGAAAAGGTCCATTAGTTAGTTCAAACAAAGTTTTTTTTTATCTATTTCATCAAATGGCAACATAAGAATTTAAATGCCGTGATAGAGGGACACCAGGAAAAGAGAACAAGCGGAAGCAAGGTTTCATTTGTTGATATATTCACTTTTTTTTTTTTAATTTCGGCGTTTTTCCATATTCATGTTTGTGATGGGCGATGCAGGAGAGCCAAAAGTACTGTTACCCCACATTGCACGATCGTTATACAAAATCACACGTTTCACTCTAAGAAAGTTCCTTGTTCTTACTAAACAACAGTTGCTTCTCGATGTTGCTGTCCCCTAGACTAGGAAGCGGAGAAGAGGGTAGGTATTTTGTAAGGTCAGTCTTGAAAACTAACAGTCCTTTTTTGTGAAGGTTGAATTCATTGTTCAGTTTGAAGGTGGGAAAAGAGGAGAGGGAAAGGAAGTTAATTTTCGTGCATCTGGCCGATGTTTGGTATACAAGGGTGCGTTCGATGTCTGGTAACCTGTTCTTTTGGTGTAACTATAGGTCTCTTCGTAGAAATTCAATGATGACTGTAGTCGGCCTTGAATTTCTGAGTGTATGAGGATTCGTGGAGGCAAAAAAAAAAAAAAAAAAGCTGAGTCCGAGACGTTTTTTTTCTGTCTTTTCCTTCGACTAAATGTTTTCATTTCTGCACCGCAGTCTCGGGCACTGAAAAGAGAATCAGTGCACTACCTCTCCTGCACCTGACTGTTATCAAGCAAGGACCCCACCAGATAAACCCTAAGTAACAGAAAAGTTAACGAGATCCTGCTCTTCGTAAATATATTGTTTTTATACATTTTTTTTTTTTTTTTTTTAGAATTCCTTTCTTTAGAAATAAAACAAAAATTACTCCGGTGAACGAAGAAAAAAGAACGCCGTTCCTTCTTCCGTTCCCGTAAAAACATAACGAGTTCCCGTTCCAGTTCCACCAATGCAAAATGGAACGACAGTGTTCCTTCGTTCCTTCCAAAAGGAACGCGTTCCAGGAACGCCGTTCCGTACAACACTGCTTTGAAGGTTCAGTCACAAAAAAGGTAGACGCCTTTTTGCCACTGAGACTGCATAACGATTGAACCCTGATACGAATCGCTCCTGCTCATTAGCTGCGCTGAAAGACGATTGATTTGTGTTCACACTGCATCGTGGCGGTGCAGAGGCCCCAAAAGGTGCGCACGACACGGGAAGACGTGTTTCAGACTCCCAGACTGAAAAAAACGTGGCAAAGAGGAGCTGCAAGACATCATACCTTTAAGCACTCTGCGAATACTTTTTTTATACATATGACAGAGGAAAGATGTGCAAAAAGTAATACATCAGAGGAAGTGGGTCAGAGGAAGTGGGCCACTAGGTTGTGGAGCGAGCTTAGGGTAAATTAAAACAGGGAGACTTGGTTGTATACTATGATTCGCTCGCGAATAATTTCAGGATGCAATATTATTGACTTATGTCTGTTCTTTCAAATCCGAACGGCCATATTTTGTGGTGCTTGCATTTGTAATAAGCAAAAAGCACAATTAAGACTAACTTTAGAAAAAAGGATGACAAAGGAGCGTGTGTGTGTGTGTGTGGGGGGGGGGGGGGGGGGGGGGCGGCTCAGGAAAAAAACAGATTCTAAGGTGTTAGATATGAGACTCAGAGACTGCAGTACAGTTAATTTGTTATGACCTAAAAACGGCAGATTTTATTTTACATCAGCTGTAGATGTAACAAATTAGTGTACTGCGCTCGATCTTACTTTGTACCATTCACATTTCTTTCTAACTTTGTCGTAATTAGCAAGATAGCATATTGGTTTAAAAAGTATTCTTTGTATGCTTCCATATATTTTCGTTTGTGTGTGTGTGTTTTGATTCAAACATTTTTTGAGAACGTCATTGCGGAAGAAATAAAATCAAAATCGTTAAAGGATTAACAATTAATTCTTGCATAAGGGTATGAGCAAGTCTAAAGTCATGAGAGTCAGTTATGATATTGTGGTCATGTGTGTATCGGACCGGTTCATATGCAAAGTATAGATTTACCTCATGTTTACAATAATTAATTTTACATGTACCTTCACCAACAATATACGCTGCAACACATTTAGCCTGGCTTTCTCCGCGTCTGTAATATCCAGAATTTTCAATTATTTCTTAATTTGTCATCGAATTCTAATACGGAAACCTGAGCTTCGCGTTCAATCAAACAGTTTGAACCAGATCGTCTGTTAGAAACCATAAAAAGGTGGAAGGAAGAGGAGGAAAGAGAAAATGACCAACGCGCTTACCTATTAAAATGACACTGACACTCCCCAATTTTTTTTTTTTTTTTTGCCTGGCGATTTATAATGATTTTAAAATACTGCCCAGTGAATATTTTGCTACAGTGTCACGTATCCTTTTAGTAAAGTCAACAAACGCAACTGCTCGAAACCAAAACCGAAACTAGATTGGGGGGGAAGAAGAAATATAAAGGAGGAGAGAGTTGGCGGAAGTCACGTTGCTGTGATTTTTTTTTCCCCCAATGAACGTATTTGCAGCTTTTTAAAACCACAAAAAAACGGGTTTCATATTTTAAACTCTGTTCTTTTTTATATTATGAGTCTGCCTTCGATGACCCACGACCTTAATCATCTTTGGTGGTTCTTTAAACCTTAGAAAACGGGTACGTGACCACGGAGAAGTTAGTGAGCGCGACTCAATCTCCTCAGTTCTCGATCGGCCGGAAAGAAAACAAATTTCGAGCCGCGAATGGTTTTCAGGGTAGTTGGGCACTCATATATCACGTACAAATAAAAACCTTGGAAAGTTTATATACCCTGTCCAGTGTCCTTTTAAAGTGAGCGCCTTGGTACGGTCTAAAAACTTTCGAAAGAAGTACAGCTCAAAGGACGGAACACGGACATCATTAGGTGCGCTGTTCGTGTTTTTTTATGTGTAATTATTTTGCGAATTTTCAACTGTCGCAGCTTAGTATATTGTCCCCGCGATATAGTAGGGATTTCACTTGCTCCTCTCCCTTTCGTCATATGCAAGAGAAGATAATGATTTGGGAAACTTGTACACTGCCAACCTACTTGAATTTATTTTAAATATCACACAAGATACCATGTCAGAAATAAAAACACGTTTACTTTTCTGCACAAAACGTATGCAGCCGAGCACTGCGAAGAACGAACGGATTCGAACAAATGATAAGCTTAGAGTGTACGAGTACACCTAAAATTAGAGATGTGCGCAGGGGTAATGAACAAGTGAATCGTAATGTCCCCTATCCAGACTTGTACACGTCACTGAAGAAAGTAACCGATTACAATTACAATTACTTCACTCTAAAAAGTAACCCATTACAATTACAGCCTAAAAAAAGTAACCGAAAAATTACTGTGAAGTAATCGATTACTTTCCACGTTACTTTTCATTCAACTTCTTTTTTTTAATCACGGTGGCATAATTCTTAGAATCTCGCGCTCAATTGTTCCGAAAAAAAAAAAAAAAAAAAAAAAACATTGACCGTTGTTGCTTAGAGCTGCGTACGTGGCACCAAAATTAAAATAAAATGAAAACAACGTTGTTTAAATACATTACTCGCAAGAGGCTGTATAAAGTCATTTTTCACACCCGGACGTGGTCTCCGGTGTACAAAATAAAAATGTACTCAGGAAACGAAGCATGGTGAAGTAGCCTACTAATGTTCAAGGTCCCGTGCTTAGTAATTTCGAAAAAGAAAAAAAAAATTGACCGTTGCCCAGAACTGTGTGACTCCAACACATCTACCCCCCCCCCCCCCCCCCCCCCCCCCCCCCCGAAAAAGAAATTTAAAAAAAAACTTTTAGAAAAAGTGTAATGAGTAATTTTGTAATCAATTACAACAACAAAGTAATACAATTACATGAATCGCTACTTCTTAAAGGAAGTAATTGAAGCGTTACAAGATTACAGTAAAATGTAATGGATTACAAGTAATCCATTACTCGTAACGCGTTACGTAGGAGTCTGCCCCTATCCAAGCGTATCCCTGTCTACTTCATATTTTTCGGACTTGATCCTATTCTAGGCTTGGTCATTTGCTAGGATCCTCTCGTTGCTCGGTACCGATTGACTGCGTGCCTGTTCTACTGCAAACTATACGGAGGGCAAGTCGTCTGCTTCCTGCGCGGCGGATACGTAAGTAAGAACGACGCCGAGGTCTGATTCGCTTTCATTGAAAGGATAGTGGGTAGACCTCGATGCTAAATGCCTTAAAATCTACCTCCTATTTTTTTTTAATCAGCTAATAAGAGCTCGGTGTTCTGACATTATCGCAACCTCTTTGCAGGAAGCAGACGAACTTGCGCTCTGCATTGTCCTTGGCAGCTTAAAGAACACAAGGCGTGACCTATTATGTGCACGCATCGTGATTGGTTTTCTGGCATTCTTATTGTGTAATGCTGCGATCTGATTGGCTGCTTCGAATTCGCCACGCCCTGCGTTTCTTGGGCTGTCCGCAGCTAGGTTTATATGATGAACCTTCCACATTAAGAGCACCGTTTCGTTCGCCCCTCCACCCCACATCGATCATCCGATCGCTGCAGCCTCTAGCGACGGCTGCATGAAGCGGCAACGTACACGTAAACTAGCGGGACCTTGGAAGCCGAGAAGGCGTGAACGCAACCCCCCGTGATGTCGGGCCTCGATGTGCCAGTGTGCGATAAGAAGCAACCTTGCTCGGGGGGCCCCCAGTGCGCGCGATGAACTCGGCTGAATTCCCCATCATAGCATCTGCCTCCGAGCGTCCGTCCGCCACGCGCCCGACGCGAGGCAATGCCACCCGGAAGACAAGGCCTCTGAGTGACGTCATCGTTCGTGGACCCCCCACACCCGCCACGAGAGGCAAAGACGCTGAAGCTCGACGGGAGGTGCCTCCAAAGCCGCAGACGTCTGCGTCCTTTTGAGTGTTGCTGTGTGCTAGCGTCGCGATTGTTGTGAGGCGCTGGAATATGCTAGGTGGCACTGTATGAACCCACTAGTGATGACGTTTGGGGGCGAGGGGGGAGGGGGCTCCGGCCTTGTCTGCTAGGTGGTATTGCGCAAGGCAATAGCGGAACACCTGCGGCACCTCGGCGGTAGCCTTGGCTGGTCAAACGTTGAGCAGCTGTAACCGCCGCTGCAGTTTAGCGGTACCGCGGCGACTTTCGCTTTCGCTCCCGCCGCCTAATGTGTGGTCCCCGCGTGAAGATGTAAACACGGGGGCGAAAGTGAATTACCCCGCGTGCGTTCCTCGCCGCGACAAGCCACATTCACGGAACTCTGACGTAAGAAAAGGGTGCACCGTTGCTGACGGTTTTTACGTCTGTTTTTACATGTATTTTCCTCTGGTGATGGATGTCTCGCGAAGCTGGTATAATTATTAGTATGATGTCTACAGAAATGTAGCACTTCCAAGTTACAAGGTAGATAATTTCATGGAGGCTTTTTGGGGGGGAGGGGGGGGGGGGGGGGGGGACAGGGATAGGGAGTACTTTTTTCGCCGGTTCTCTTATATCTTGAAGTATCGTTGCGCGACGACCATGTATCACTGAAAGGGGAACGCAGGGCGTTATCGAATACCGACTGCCTGATTGTCAGAGGACCACCAGATATCATCCGATAAACACAATAGACGCCAGTTGCGAAGAAGGTTACGAGCTTGTAGTACACTTGTGTTCTTTTGTCTGCTGTCCTTAATTTGCAAAAAAAGAAAATGTCTATACGTCAACGGGAATACTTGTGCAGCGGTGAATATGCTGTACACAAAAGGTTAATATTCGATTCACCTTTTGGCTCTACTGGTTGAATGATCTAGGGAACCAGCATAGGCAGTGCAGTGCGAATGTTCCTTTGGGGTATCTTAACGTGCGTCACGCAGTTTTGATTACAAGGTCGCGCACTTACACAAGTCTGGAAAAATGGCACGAATCTTTGCGCTCGTTTTCTGCTCGTTTTCCAGTTTGTATTGTGTTCTTCTGGTGGGATAAAGTTGGGATTTCGATAAGCGCCACGGTCATTAGAAGCCAAAATTGCCTGAGCCACTGTGGGCAAAAGAATGGCAAGGCACGGCATACTTCAGCACTGATTATCTCACTGTTACTTACAGCGTATAAGATCGCAGCGTCATCGATAGCAACAACCCAAGACCATCGCAAAGTATCCAACTTTTGTCGTTTTTACGAAATGATACTGTAATTTTATAGCCTCGCCTTTCTTCAGTCCTAATGTATCGCTATTACACGCCACTTCCGTTCATACTAAATCGAGATCGCCCACAGCATGATGTTGCACTGCAACCGATTTCGGACGACAATAAGTTCCAAGTGGGGCTTTCGCACGAAAATCTTATGGGAAACATGATGTACCCTTTCGATTGGTTAAACGAATTGAAGTAAAATCAATAATCGGTGTGTTCAGTTCTTCGTTGTACAGCATACACCAAGAGACACCTCCTAATGCGTAACACAGAAAGTTTTTTTTTAATTACACCGAAGAAACTTAAAGTCAATAGACTTTCAATCCCCTATCCGAAAACTTCAATCAAGGAGTGAGCAGAACGTCAAATAGAGTTTGATGAAAGGCTCTGTAGGTCTGACAGTTTCAGGAATGCAGGGCGTGTTCTAATCATCTCATTACCGCTCCGCAACCAATGCGATGTGCGCCATTACTGTATTGAAAACCCGAAGAGTAAATTACCAAGTAAGAAACGGGATAATATAATAACCCACACGTTCCTTAAGATGTTTGCAACTATGATGAAGGATATTAACTGCTGACCCCTAAAGAAGAAATGTCGATGAGAGATAGTCGCATGATAACTTGTGAGGTTTAGCTGTAGAGTATCTCTGATCAAATATATTTCCGCAGAAATCCTTGGCTCGCTAGTTTTAAACAACGTAACTGGTAGTAACGCTGATTTTTGTTTAGTAACGTTCGTTGCAGTTTAAAAAAAAAAAACTAAAATTAAAACATTTTTTACTATTTTACTGTGTTGCCTATTAAATTACGTTACTCGATCGTTACTTTTGGTTAATATTGATTTCGTTGATTTCGCCTTTGCCTAAACAAACAGAAATTAACTAACATTGTGTAAACGGCGCTGAAAAAAAAATACTACTTTCTTCTCCGCGGCGTCTATTTTTCAATCCGAATTAAAATCACATATTTAAGAAATTCGATACAAATGTTACAAAAACTAAGGAACCACTTTGTTAAAGTTTGACGGTTGTCAAAGCTTGTATCTGCGGATCTCGCTGCCAAAGAATACTGAAATCTAAGGCAACGCAAAAGTAACGTCCGTTAGGGACGGTAACGGTCTTTTCTAACATATGGTTAACTGGAACAAATCTCAGTAACGCGTTAACGTTTTTCACGAACTAGTGGGTAACGCCGATTCGCTACCTACTGCATTTTCGGTAACGGCCACAACGTTGCTCGCAAATTACGCTACGAACAGACACCAGCGAGCCAACGGACCAGCGGCCGATACCAGGGCAGAAGAACTGCGCTCGTTGAGTGTCCGAAGCACAAGGCCATCGCAGCGGCAAACGGTCGCTCCTGATGGCCCTGATGGCCTCTCTTAAATGGCCGTTAGTCTTCTCCGTGGACAAATGGTGGGCTTCGGAAGGCCAGGCGATGCCTCCACTCTGTCTGTTGTGTGCACTGAGCGCGCTTGGTGTGTCTACGTTTCCCCCCCCCCCCCCCCCCCCCCCCCCCCTACTCGATAGGGACTTTGTCCTGTAATTTGCTGGGTTCCGACTTCTGGTACGGAGGGTGCTTGTCCAACGTTCTCTCTTTCTTCCACGTAAAGCCTGCCGCCACCGCGTAACGAGGGCTCACTCGCAGTGGGTGCTGCTGGACTCGCTGTAGACACCTAAGCTGACAGTGCGATGGGAGGTACGCGTTCGCCGGACAAATTAACCACTCCCCTCTTTATCAGCTGGCCCGGCTCTCTGTGTGTGAGATTTGGGGGGGCGGGAGCGTGATCACGTGACGAAAGCTAGACGTGGGATTGGTCCAACGAGCACGTGTAGCTTCCACCGCATTGTCAGCTTAGCGGTGGACGGAGGATAGCGCGCTCAATGGGAATAACAGGGGCATGCTTCCTTTGCTCGCCGATAGGGGCCATTGTCTCGTTTCTGACTGGGAAAAAGGAATGCGCCGTTGGAATGGAAAGTGAGGGAAGGCGGCGCTGAAATTAAGCTCCATTTCACGGGTTAGGGATCTCAAGTGGAGTGGCTGTACGAAGCCGGTGCACGAAGTATATACACACCAAGTCAACATCCCTGACGCCGAGCCGCTGCGATCTCGCCACTGCGCGTGCGCGAAGAAAAAAATAAAAAAGGCCCTTCGTCTCGCGAGGTTTTTGTACACGCGGGGTGGGCGCACCTTGTGTGGGCAAACGATAGCTGTGTTTGTTGGCGTATAACTGTACGATTTCGAGTTTTCCATGTTTTGTCAAAACACACCGATATTATATACATCTAATTAATCGAGGGTTTGGTGTATTAGGCTACTTTATTCCTTATGTGCCATATATGACGCTGATAATTTCTTTTTGTTATTTTGTTCAGCAGGAAAGCTCAAATCGAGCAAGTTACATTTATGAAATCCTATACGGTGATCTCGCTTACACGGGTACCAGCTTGACGTATGTTGTTTTTTTTTTTTTAATCAATTGTGCGTTCTAGGATTGAGTTTACGTGAGGTACCGATGCGTGCTGTATCTTAGTGAAACAAGCGTCGGTTTATACGCCAAATGCGGACGGAAATACACCCTAAAATCCAGGAGCGCGAAACAACCCATCCGAAAAACATTCCTAAATGCTCGTTTTACACGTCTCTGTTTAAATGGATCGGGTGTTATAATTGAATCATGTTATATTATAAAAAATGAGCGCACAATTATAGTTTAGCACTCACGTTTTAACGCTAACATATTTTGCGTTGTTCATATAGGGTTTGCGAAAAACATGTTTTACCGAAAGCTGACGGAAGCAAAACTAACCCTATACCATACATGTTGGGGACTATTTTTTACACCTTTTATCTCGCCGTGATTGTATCTAATCGAAACTGGCCTGCTTCCAGCCTCCCAAGACACCTGGAACAACAACGTAACAGGCTGATCCGAACTCTGTCGAAATTTCTGTTTAAAGGCCATATCGCACTTCCATATCACAATAAAATCATATAAGGATAATCCTATTCTCGAGGTCATTTTAAATTGACTCAAACCTGATGGCGAATGACGGAATAGGCGCCTTCAAAAATCTTTGTTCTTTCCTTAGCGATTGCAGTGTTTGCTCGCGCTCAAATTTCTCTTCATCAAAAAGCGCTCTTAAAACACTCCAAGTCTACAAGACCTCTCTATATATGTGCTGAGCGGAAATTGGAAGTCTCAGTTTCACCGAGAAGTGTGAAATGGATGCTGATCCTTCTAGATTTAGATGGCTTGTACGTGACGTCATTCGACAACACTGGTGATCATTGTCACTCGTTCTTGCTGAGAAAAACAAATTTGGTGGCGCAAAATCGATTATACTATACAAGGCACGTGCTCAGCAGCAAGACCACCAGAAATGGCTGCTGATCTGAAATCAGTGCAAGCCATGTATTGTTGCGGCCCTCTCAATCCTAATTCCTAACAGGCTAAGAACTTCAGGAGCTGTCCTCTCTTTTTCCATTTGAGGCGTAACAACAGCAGGTGCATGCTCTAAGCTCACGCGTCGTCGAAGCGTCGCATTATGTTTGGAAAGCGGGAGGCAGATCAAATGGAAGACAAATAGAATCTAACCTTCCCCGTCGTCCTAAAGCTGTCCGCGACCATAAATGCTCCTAATCAGCGCCACGTTCGTGAACCACGAAGCAATCCGTCCCGATGGTTAGAGCTCGGCCATCGCCAAGATGGGAATCCAGCTCAAGGGTACCAATGACCCCACCGTACTTGAGATCTTTCCTTAGAAGATCCGCCCAGAAAGAGCTGAGGAGGACCAGGTCCTGGTATGGCTCGGAACGCCTGGAGCTGGCATAGCCCCTGGCGACGAACAGCAGCTGTTGGTTTATCGGGGATTCAGGCCTGACCAGCGCATCTATTTGATCCCTTTATTTTTGCTCCAACTTTGCAGACTGCCGTCTGCTTTTGTGCTCATCGTTTCAAAGTAAAGGCATATGAGAAAGCGACGATAAGGTGACAGACACATGCGCGACGTAATACCTGACGGATCGTCTAGACGCGTCTGAAAGGTGGCCAAGTTTAGCAGGTTGCAAGAAACGCATGTGACGCCGTGATTTACCGGCACCCGGTCGGATTTGGCCCTCTTTCCGACACGTTGTACTCCTTTTGTCGTGTATGTGTCACGCCCTTAATAATCTTTTAATCGCTGTCCATGCATAAATTAAAAATAAAAAAAACCGAAGGGCTTAACTTTCAGAATACCAACAACGGGTATGCTATGCATTATGATGATGATGATGACCACAATGACGATGATGATGCTTATAATGATATTACGGTTGTTTGCTTTCGATTTGGCAGTTTCCGACTGAGGGGCCCAGGATACCTCACATGGCAGAGATCAGAAAACCTGGGATGCTTTATCGTTCTTAGTCTGGGCACTCTCGATAGCTTTCCTCATTTTATGTCACACAATTATTAGCGCGTTATGTTTGGGGCGCTATGAAAGCTACGTCCCTTCGCATGCCAAGTCCCGCCACACAGTGACGTGGCGGTTTTTTTTTATCCCTCCGAACGTTGTCAGGCGATTCATTGAGCGTTCTTAGCCCTCTGACACGTGAGTTGATACACCAACTTATATGAAGTCATCACATGAGTTGATTAGTGATCCCTTGTTTCTGATGTCCCGCCAATGCGGTGACACTGGCTGTGCTATGGCGCATGCGCCATTGCACAGCCAGCGCGTCAAATTGTTTCCTGCGCATTACGCAGTGCCCGCACAGAATCCGTGGGCACTGATTGTTCCGCTTGTTAATGAGCAGTGTTTGAGCCTATGAACCATTAGAGCGCTGATCACACAGGCGAAAAATATGCCGAGTCGCTGCGCTGTGAGCGCGTGCGCGGCGTCTGATGTTTTGTGGAAGTAAGGAAGCTACTGCGCATGTCCAGAATGCGTCCCACAGCCTAATGCAAAAAATAGCAATGCGCAAAAAAAAAAATTGTTTTAATTTTTTTTAACCGTTGTTAGATGATCGAGAGTACACATTTGTTCATCTTGTTTTCCAGAGAGGTTGGTGATCACATGAAACAAGGCCCACGGGCTAGATTGCTTACGTCATCTTTATGGATTGAACACGGCACAGCAGCACTGATCGGATACTGGTGCTTCGTCAGTGTTCGTGTTAGATCGGGGCGTCACTGATAGGACACGAGTCTCAGCCGAACGCCGAGGCCGTGTTCGGCCACGTCAGCCGAGCGCGTCAGAAACACAAACAAATAATTTATCTTGGGGCCCCTTGGGTTCCAGTTCTCAACTTTGCCGCTAGGGGCATGACGGTCGGATCTCTTCCCCAATAGCAGCTTTGACCATTTCTCCTCACTCGTTTAAATCAAAATAAGCGTTGGCCGAACTGTCTTTTTTTTTTTAATCTTTTATTTAGATAAACCTACTATGATCGCAATCATGACCTAGTCACGAAACCGATCAGTCGCGAACACTCCCCGGGCATCGTAAACTGGAACGCGTGGCTTTCTAATGTTTTTTCCGCCGTTGGAGGCTGCGCGGCGTTGTTTTTGGCGACCCAGCAACAACACCGTAGATATACAGTTTGACGCCAGGCACGAAGAGAGACGGGGCTCAGAATTTGGAAGCAGGCGAAACAGCGGGGGAGAAAGACACGTGTGTACAACACAGCAGCAGCGCGCTGCGTGCGACAAGAAGGTTGAACATCAAAGCGAGTGCGCAGCCGACAACCACATAAAAGCGAAGGCCTGACCATTACGTCATTGTTAGTGGATCCCCGACCCGCACCAAGCGGCACAAACATGCTGAAGCTTGGCGACAGCTGTCCCAAGGCAGCAGACTCATTCGTCTTGGCGTCTCCGCCTGCTATCCGTCGCGCTCGTTGTAAGGTGCTGCGAGACCCGCAAGCGGTCCACCAGTGATGACGTGTACGGGGGAAAGTTGCGAGCCTTGTCTTGTGGGTCGTATTGGCGCAGCGCTTCTCTGCTTGACCTTCGACAAGTTCATGATTGGCTCTAGCCCCGCTCAAGGTTCTCAACAAGCCAGCCAACGACTCCCTCAACTCCGCCTCGCGCAATGACCATAAAACCGCAATCCACTCGCTGATGGTCAAGGAAAGACGACGCCCGACGCCCAATGAGAAAATAAGAAAAAGCGACGGCTCTGAGCCTCGTGATTTCATTGGTTTGAGAATTCGGATTTTTGTTGATGTTGTTTTTTCCTCGACGACGCTGGAATGAGGGATGTGGGTGGAACGCCTTTTGCGCTAGGCTCCTCCCGACAGGAATGACAGTGAACTGAGTGTAGAGACTGGACCGACACCGCGTTCCCTGCATATTTCGTGGGACCCGCGGGGGACTGGATATTTTTAACTGTATCTTCGATGAATATTTCGCTCAATTGATTTTTTATCCTAAATTGGCAGTTATCGGCAGTTATTTTGTTACGATTCTCCGTGTACCCCTTTCCATGGCAACCCCCGCGCATGCGCGCTCTCTTCTGTCCCTACCAGGTACTTTCCCCGCTTTCATCGATGTAAATAAAATCCGATACTCTCGTCTCATTTCCTGTTGACCGCTTGTGATCACATCATTAGACAGTTTTAGTATACTATTGTTATATTGTATTGTTATGGTATAACACTAACGATAACATCGTATTGTTATGGGGTATCGTTATCGAAAGACCTACTCTGTATCAGGGAGTTTTAGTATGTCATTCCAATACCCGATACTCATTTGGCCTCTTTGCGCATGAGTCCTAACGGAGTTATCGGAACAATGTACTAAGATAGCGTATTAAGAGGTAATCGGTGTCTCGTTAGATTACCAATTTCTCCATATACAACGAGCTCTCACACGAATTGCTGCCAATAATGTACTATCCAGCTAACCCAACGCATCAGAAACACGCCGTCGCGCCTTCTTCCCCGCAGTGCGAAATTACCAATCTCTGCGATTTAGGGGACGCATATCGCACACCCAATCACAAGTCCCTTAATACTAACGTGAACTGCGCAGTAGCAATGCGCGCGCGCGCAAATCGTCGTGCTCGTTGTTCCTGTGCTGGGTGCCGCATCGTTTCTTGGACACCACCTTCGTTCGAAAAATGAATTAAAAGACAAAACAAAAAACATTTGCACCGTGCAACGGACGCTCAACTAGCTGCCCCACGAGGGTGCGCTCCCCACTTCTAAGATCGCCGAAGCGATGCACTGGAAGGCGGGATTCATTCATCATGCCCCCAGAAACGAAGGATGACTAATGATTCGCCGATATGGGAGGGCGAGGCGCCGTTGTGTAACCGCTATACGTGCCTACACCCTCCTCTAAGTTCCGACACCCTGGGGTCATACCCTGCCATGTTCGAGTTCAAAAGGCGCTCGTAGAATCCACCGCCTGGCAAGGAAACGCAGGTCGCATCCATGCCCTGACCTCGTGAACGTTTCGTTTCACCCAAAGATGATCCGAAGACATCGACCCACATATACGTTACACCAGAAAATAAAAATTAATAAAATAAAAACCTTGCCTCACGGCTGATTTAATGGAAGACCGCCAACATGGGGTACATGCCTAGCCCTTCACTGTGTCGTCTGCACTCTAAAAAACGTCTGTGCGTCTACTTTCACGCACAACACTCGGAGAACCAATCAGCGCAACTTTCGGAGGCAGCTCAGCGTATGACGATGCCGAAACATCTGTTTAGACCTAAAGACGCCGACTGAGTTGTGACATTAAGCAATGCAAGCCTGACGTTTTGCATTGCTTAATGTCACAACTCAGACTGCGTTTTCTGGTCTAAACATATGTTTCGGCATCGTCATTCGCTGAGCTGCCTCCTTAAGTTGCGCTGATTGGCTATCCGAGTGTTGTGCGTGAAAGTAGACGCGCAGACTTTTTTTAGAGTGTGCGCCATAACTTGGGGCGACGACGATGGTTGGATGTCGTGGCTGGTAGGCTTTTATAAGCTTCTCGCCACTCGCAGCTAAAAAGGGGCGAGGCTTATTTATTACGTCCGCGCTTCTTGCTTGCTGACTGGTCATTGGGTGCTCTTACCGGCTAACGCCGCAACCTTATTGGCTGCTGAGCGGTCATAAGATGGCCGGGACACGGTCCGCGTTTCTTAACCTGTCGGTGATCTTCAGCTTATACCAGGGAGGGCCCGCCCTCCCTCAACAAGTCACCATGGAGTAGGCTGACTATACGCGAAGCGACACTGATGATTTGGTCATGCTTCCATTCTACATTTTCCTTGGCTCTTGCCTATAGCCGGCAGCCAATAGCCAGCGGCTTCAGGTCGCACATTCGCGCCGTTTCATACCGCGCAGAGAAGGCAGTGGAGAGGTCTCGAGTAGGTGCGGTTAGTAGAAACTCCGTTTCCCATGGGCCGCAGAGCACGCCACGATCCATCGAAATCCATCTACCATTGCATAGTGTGAGCGTCACGTGATCTTCGGAATGGGCTCAGCCAATACCAGCTAGAAGATAAGGCCTGCGCATGACGTCATCGTTAGTGGCTCCCCGACCCGCCCCAAGCAACATACACGCTGAACCTTGACAAGAGACACCGCAAAGCGATAGACGCGTCCGTCTTGGCGTCGCCGCGTACTACAGCGTCGCGCTTGTTCTGAGACGCTCCACGACGTGCCGGGCGGGGATGTAGAGGTGACGGTACGTGGACCCACTAGTGATTACGTTTGGGCCTGGTCTTCTAGGTGGTGTTGTGGCTCAGCGGCGCGTGGGGCGCGTGATCACGTGATAGCTCCACAGAGCTGGAGTGGCTCATAGCGTCAGCTGCGCTCCATCGTAAGGTGTGGTGTTGGTTGTGCGGCTCGTCGACTTGCACTGTGTCGGCGGCGGCGGCGGCAGTCCCAAAGCGGCTTCTTGCATCGCCCGGGGGCCCGAGGGAGGAGCCCACACGCATCTCATCCCGCTGGGCAGCCCGCAGAGAGGTCCGCATTCCAGAGATGAACGGCCGGCAGCCCCGACGCGCCCGCCACCGGCTCCTGGTTTGCAGCCGCTGCAAGACCAGATCGCCACTGCCTCGCTCCTTGCTTGCTCGACTGGGAGGAGAGGCACTGCCCGTGGCGGCGTCAACTGCCAACACGGGAGGAACCTCGCCGGGTCTGGAGGGTGTGCGGAGGAGAGCGGCAGGTTGGGAGGTCGGAGCGGAGGGCACCACGATGGTTTCGTAAAACGCAGAGGCCCTCTGATATCGGCGTTCATCGAAGATCCGAAGAAATGTTAGGGGAATGTCGAATAATTCTCACTGTTCTGGATATCTCCGCGGTAGTGAATTCGATGCATCTTAAGAAGCGCACGAACCATATATAAGCTCGGGGGAAGGTGGATGGAACTACTGAGGAAAAGATGCCCCGGAAACCTCGATCTCTCTCTCTCAGAATTCAAGAATGTTCCTTTTTTTTTTCTTTTTTGAGAACCACATGAGGCAGTGACGTTCGCTTAGTTAAATAAGTAGATAAATAGATACAGCTGCACGTGCGTGTGCTAATGTACACATGCGCAAACAAGCAGACACGTGCACACACGGGACACATACGACACACGCGACATATACGTATACCGAATCCATGTATAGTAGCGCACACAAATGGACAACCCAGCAGATGACTTCGTTGTGCGCGGTATATGGTCGTTGTTGCAGTTGTTGTTGCGACATAGAACTTTCAATCATCATTGCTAATGCGCAGTTTTTAGCTCTGTGCCTTTTGAGTCTCGAGAGCAGAGCCATATATATCATGCTCTATATAGGCACCGACTCAAATCTAAAGAGTTGCGCTCGCACCGCACAAACTGTCTTTTTTTTTTTTCTTTTGCTTTTTTTGTGGGAAGTTGAGTTTTAAATTTTCGATATGGCAGGCCCGACTGTCGCAATATTCCTGTAAACTACAATGAACTTAGTCCGCAACCGCGAGCCTTTTGCCGCATTCGGTAAGAAGCTTCGGGGGGAGGGGGGGGGGGGGGGGGAGGGGGGGGGGGAGGGGGGGAAGGGGGATAGGAATGAACACATATATTTTTGAGAAATTTGCTACACCCGAGGCTGGGGATCTGGGGACACAGACGAAACAGTATACCGCGGCTATAGACCATTTTACTGCTTAAAAACGTGAACTCCCGCTAGCAACCCAGGTGATTTCCGGTCGCTCCGTCTTTACAAGCCTGTTCAGCTTGCTTATGTCACCAGTGCTAGAAAGCATAAATGCTACACGGACAACAAAGTTGGAGATTTAACGAGGGCCTTCGGATGCTCAATTTTAACGACTCCGAGGAAGCAAGTAGGTTAACAAAAGAAAATTCGAAAACCTTTGAACAGATCTCGCGCTTCTTCGTTCTTTCGGCGTTCATCCGTAGAATTGGCGGTTGAGCGTTTCATCGACATTGCAAGCAGCAGTGCTAAGGTAAACTTTAGACATAATATATATATATATATATATATATATATATATATATATATATATATATATATGTTTTCGTTTTAGTATGGCTGGTTAACATCAATTAAAAAAATTGCTAATTACTTTGTACTTTAGGTTAGAATAACTCCTCGGTAGTGTTTTCATTGATCGGACGGAATGACCAGACAACCTGCCACATTTAGAAATACATGTGGTGATACAAAATCACAATTTTCTAGCTATACACACTAACTTAAGCCATATTTATCTTATTTAGATCAAACAAATGGGACTTAAATAATTTGATTTAAATCAAGTAAATATGTATTTTTATGTCATGATTCTTTTCCGCTATGATATTAGGAGTATTTCACCAACCAAAACACTACAGTCACGGCTGCGTTTCAAGATCGACATTGTAAGTTCAGTCCACGTCTCCCAGAGCGCATCCTCAAAAGATGCCGAATCGAAAGCACACGGCAATAAAGCCATTAGGGGTCGAACGGCAGTAAATTGAACTGTCTCGCTTCGGATTCCCCCAAGTGCACGGAAGCCCGAAATCTTCGGACCCACCAGAAACGAAATTCCTGCGCGCGCTCTATCTATGGCCAAAGAGTTACATTCTTGCATTCCTCGTAGCCTTGGCAGCACCTAGACCATTAAGGATTTTCCGAGATTAGCTTTTTCTTTTTTATGAATGGCTCGGTTTCTTGCGAGTTTCTTCGTTGAAATCGCCAAAAAAAGATATACGGTGTTGTATAGGATATTCGGAAATGTTTATTAGGTGTTTTTAGGGTTTCTTTTTTCCTTTTTCGCTATCGAAGGGTTCATCGTCACAGGAAGTCTTGCTTGAGGACATCGCAGAGGGCGACCTCTCGGAATTTCGCCTCGTCAGAGGCCACAACTTTCCTCCTTCGGCAAATGTTTGCTTGAGAGTTTTCTCTTTGCTCATAGTTTACGCGAGTGCTGTCCTTGTTGTTTGGGAGAGCACAAAAGGCGAGTGCAGCGTCAGTATCGCCTTAAGCCGCGCACACACTGCTCATACAATATGCAGTCTACAGACATGAGGGCAGTACCTATCTGCGGAGAGGACACGCATGTTCGAAGCGTTTCATACATGCATCGAGCATATCTGCAGACTGTTTGACAGCGATAGCTCGTATGGGCCCTTCCTACCACTGAAAATTACGTCCGTTGTTTACGTTGTAGTCGCAGTTGTTAATGCTGTAGTTGTCGTACTTGGGCGTAGGGTGTCCGTCGTCGATGTTGCCTATTCCTTGAAAAAGTATCGTCCGCCTCCCGCTGGAATTAAACCTGGGTCCGTTGTGTGCGAAGCGGAGGCGTTACCATTGAAACTACGACACAGATTTTTTTTTTGTTTTTATATTAGAGTTTCGTTACACAATTAACAACCCGCTTTATACTTAGGGTTTTTGTAGTACCCAATGTCTGTTGCACTCGCTCTTTGAAAAAAAAACTTGATAAAAAAATGCCGTCGTTGCACTGTCAGTGCCATGAGCTCGTGCAGGGAGACGAACTTTACGCCCTCCGGTACGAGGAACAAAAACGTTCGAAGCAAAGTGGTCGGATGTCTATTTTGTTTTTTGTTCCGAAAGCTTTTGTCCCCGCGCCCAGAACACAACGCCGGCGCCCATCGACATCGCCGTAGCATGTCGCAGCTTTCGCTGTGACTACTGTATAGGTAAACTCGGGACCGCCCAATTTTTATGATTATTATTTTTTTTTTAAATTTTACGTCTAATGTGACGGGATACAAGAAAGAAACGTGCCTCGGACAGTGTCTGTCTTTTGTGTGATCTATAAGCAGCGAGATCGCGGCTTGAGTTCCCGAGTATTTGGGAGAAAAGAGAGCCCCTGTCTTCTCGGTCACAGGATCAAACTGCGCGTCGCCGAAACGCTCGTTTTCCGGAGCGGTTGAGACCAGATGCCAGAGTTTCAAGACGGCGGTGTTTTTAACCAGTGTGCGAAATTAGTACACGTTTGCGGAACGCCGGCCGAAGTCCAAATGCCTATAGTTTGAATCGCGTACGCCGCGACAAAAACTTGGTGTTCAACTCTCGCGTATGTTGGTTTTTCAGGGATGGATACTTCTCTGATTTTGGCTTATATTATATTGTGTGTGTGTGTGCGTGTGCGTGCGTGCGTTTAGACTTTGACAAATGGGGCACCATGAGGCTATTCTCAATTGTTCGTGTTGTCGTTTTCTGTTTTGTTTTTACGTAAGAGTTTAGGGAAAGCTTCTCTCACTCCTTTCTGGAGAGAAGGCGACGACCTCCTCTCTAACTTTTTATCTGATAAAGTGGTAGAAGGAGGTTCCACTGAAGTTTGACCAGTCACCGACCATGGTGCCGTAAAAGAGGGTTTATATGGGGCTCCAACTTAGGTTACAAGATTTGTTAATCTCCACAGAACTCAATTGGTGAAGCGTGATTTTCGCGAGAACTGGGCCGTATTGTGCACATGCAGACTTGTACACGTTACTGAAAAAAAAGTAACCGAGTACAATTACCATTACGTCACTGTAAAAAGTAAACGATTACAAATACAATTAAAGCCTCAAAAAGTAATCGAAAAATTACTCTTAAGTAGTCGATTACTTGCCCCGTTACTTTTCGTTAACCTTTTTTTTTTTTTTATTACGGTAGCATAACCCTTGGGGTCTCGCGCTCAGTTGTTCCGAAAGAAAGAAAAATAAAGCCTTGACCGTTTTTGCTTAGAGATGAGGGAGTGACGCCGACACACCCAATCCCTCTCGTAAGAAAATCACATAAAAAGAGCGCTGTTTAAATACGGTACTCACAAGAGACTGAATAAGGCAATTTTTTATACCCGACGCAGTCACCTGTGTACCAAGAAAAAAAAAAAAAAACAAAGCACCCAGGAAACGAAGATAGTGAAGTGGCGAACTTCACTACTTTCGAAAAAAAAAAAAAAAGAGCGTTGCCCAGAATTGAGTGACTCAAGCACATCTAACCCTCCCCCTCAAGAGAAAAAAAAAAAAAGAAAATATTGAGAAAAATTGAAACGAATAATTTTTTAATCGATTACAGCAAAAAAAGTAATTTAATTACGAGGATCGTTACTCTTTAATGGAAGTAATTGAAGTGTTATAAAATTACAGTAAAATGTAATGGATTACAAGTAATCCATTACCTGTAACGCGTTACGTACAAGTATGTTGTGACACTTGCATCCCCGCACAGCGTTTTCTTATGTCTTTAGTTATTTAGCAGGTCACACGCAATGACATTAAATAACTTTGAACGAAACTTAATTGCGACAATCTTCTTTATATATATATATATATATATATATACATATACTCAACAAAATATTAGCCCTTAAAGGAGTTAGCCGAGGAGGTTGCCAAAAAAGTGAGATTGATGAAACGTTTCGGGCCTGGTAGGCTCTTCGTCAGTCAAGTGAGAAGACTATATATATATATATATTGTTCAACACCCAGACACATACCTCAACTGGGATCCGGAGATTTCGGTGTAGGACGTTTCGGTGTAGGGCGTTTCGGTGCGGTCTTTTCGGTGCACGGACTTTTCGGTGCGCGGACTTTTCGATGCACGGACTTTTCGATGCATGGACATTTCGGTGCACGGACATTTCGGTGCACGGACTTTTCGGTGTGGGACCTTTCGGTGCGCGGACATTTCGGTGTACGAACTTTTCGGTGCACGGACATTTCGGTGCACGGTAATTCAAAATCGCAAGGTATTTTGTTCGTTTTTTTGTTCCCTAAAAATAATATGCACTACTTTAGGTAGAAGTGATTTTTTTTCGCACTTTGTAAATTTGTAGACTTGTTCATTCATTTACGGGCACTTACTCATATACGACCTAAGGAACTTTTTTAGGCGCAGCACCATCGTGCGGGAGGACTCGATACGTCGAACGCTATGTTTAATTTGCCGGTCTCTTTTCCAACGTACGTACTAGACGCATCGCATCGTGCTTAGGCCCGCTTCAAACGGAGACATTTCGCCCAGCAGCTTGGCGTCGCAACACCAGCAACACGGGCCGACCGCTTTCACACGCAGCAACCGAATTGCTATGACTTGCCATCATCATCATTTACTTTGAATTTTCTTGCGCTATTTAGTAACACAGCTTCGCGCTAAAAACGTGTTTTTTTATATCTTTGAACGGCGTTGGAGACTACTAACTCATCTTTCTGAAAAGGTTTATTTCCAAAAACGGTCGATTTCAAACCATAACCAAGTCTTTAGCTGTAATCATCACCACCTCGGGGGTGTCACGTGAAAATGTCGCGTCCCTGACTGGGTGCTGCCGCATGAAATGGCTGCATGTTGTTCGACTTGCTCGTCCGTTTTGAGTCGGACTCGATCTCAGCAATTCTTGTCGATCTAGGGAAAGCTAGGGAACAACTCGCCAACAACCTCAAATTTGCTGGAAAAGCTGCCCCGTCTGAAGCGGGCTTTACGCGTTGGGTCGATACAGGCGTTCTCGGTGCTTTCTGTAAAGGTGGGGGCTTTATTATTGGTCGTCTGCGTAGAAAAGGCCCCAACAGCAAGGGGCTGGAGATTGTTGAAAATTACCTGAGACATATGATGCGACTTGCGTCGGAAAAGAGACACCGACAAACCAATTATA
Source organism: Ixodes scapularis (assembly GCF_016920785.2). NCBI lineage: Eukaryota > Metazoa > Arthropoda > Arachnida > Ixodida > Ixodidae > Ixodes > Ixodes scapularis. The sequence goes on along the minus strand of NW_024609879.1, from coordinate 100,438,325 downwards.
ACGTCCAACGTCTCCAATCCTCACGCAGGATGGCACTGCGCCTAACAAACTCACTTAGGTGGTATATCAGTAAGTGGTCTAAATGGATGTCCAAGTCTAAAATATTACAAAGTGCAAAAAAAAAATTTCTAGCTAAAATAGTGCTTCTTACGTTTAGAGAAAACTAAAAAAGACTCGTGATTTTGATTGGCCTTGCACCGAAATGTCTGTGCACCGAAAAGTTCGTGCACCGAAATGTCCGGGCATCGAAAAGTCCGTACACCGAATGCGAACTACACGCAGCCGGCGCATTCTTTTCCACTTGGGGAACGAATCAGCTAAAACGGACAGCCTTCCTTCCAGTTTTCCCTTTCCTTGTTCTCGGCCTCTTCTTGGAGACGCTAGAAAAAAAGCAAGGTAAGAAAAGAAGGCCCGTCAAAGTGGTCCGGGATGCACCGCTGGGTTGCTTGCCTTCCTGTCTTTGTCCTCACTGCTTCGCCCCTAGCAAAGTGTCACCCCCCTTCAAAAGACGCCGCCCCTGACAAATTGTCTTCGATGCGCGCACCGGGAGCAGAGAGTGAAAGTGCCGCTCCTTTTCTTGGACGCCGAAATCGAGGTGTCATCTTCACTTTCCCGGAAAACTGGATTCTCCTATCTTGTCCTACCTCAATCACTCGTCTCTGTTGCCTGACTTATTTTATTCTTTTTTTCTTTTTCTCATAATTTCGAACTTCGTGTTTTATGGGGTGCCCTCGAGTGGCGCCGTTTCACACAATTACTCAGCAATGTTCGCATCAATATAGACCATTCCAATAATCGCCGTCTCAGCCTGTCACACATCTAGAAGCGTGCCTGCTGTGGTGAGGAACGTTAGATCTCCAGGAAAATACACAAACGCCGTCGAAACACAGGCCAAAGCTTTTTCGGGTGAAACCAACATGCCACTTCACCCGAAAAAAAAAATAAGAAAGCGTCGGAACGTTAGATGTTTTGGCATCACCACCCAGAGAAAAGAGACGCGTACCCTAGCGGTGGTGGCATGAATCTGGCACTTTCGATTGTCTTGAGGGCGTTGGATCTAGCCGATTTCGGACGTCGAAAGGTGTTTCTCCGTTCATGAGTACCACACAGAAAGAACAAAACCTCAGCGATAGAGCCATAAGGAGTGTAAGAAGGCCCAATCAGGTGAGCTTGTACTATCCAAATTAAGGGAGCCACAGCACGTTTAAAGCTTTAGCGCAGGAGGACTATCCCAGCGAGTGCTAGAACTTTGCGTTTGCGTTAGCGTTGTATACTCCACACTGCGCGTGCGCGGGGCCCAAACTGCAGTCTTGGATGGGCGCATGACGACGCGGCATGTACAGCGTGGAGCACGCAATGCTTACGCAGATGCACAGCGCTTGCACTTGCTCCTGTACGCTGTGTACTACAACTTTCTATTGGCACGTACCAACGCCAAAGTAGACGCGTCTGCCGTTTTGCGGCGGCTCAGGTTGAGCTTCAGCATGTTTGCCGTTTGGGAATTCACTAGTAGTGCCGTCACGCAGGCCTTGTCTTCGATAGGTGGTATTGAGACAATGCGCGTTCGCGAGCAAAAACATAACTTCCAGAACGATTTGACGTCACCAGTTTCTTCAGCTTCCAAGAAAACAATTGAACAGATTGTTCAACATTCTATACAGAGTGACTCAAGTAGCAACCAGGCTCTTTAAACCAACCGCAAAAATCGGTTTCTTCACCTACCGCGCTACGATTTTGTGCGGCGTTGCCCACAGATGGGGCATTTGTTTTATGAAATTTGAGAAAAGCAAACTTGTTTGAAGAAAAAGTGCGAAAAAAAGAAAGGAAAAGGCTTAAATTTTATGGAAACGCAGCGAATTCGCCACCGGTCTTCACACGTCTGAAGACCCGTTGAATAGTATTAATAATTGGGGTTCTGTGGATATTTATATAGCGTGTAGCTGGTGAGCCATTTCAAATTTGCGACGAGTCACACAGCGATGGCAGCGGGCCAAGCTCACGTCCATTGATGGCGTACCCTTGAGCCGTGCAATATTACGAGCGCATACGCATTCGGATACGTGTTGAACTTCACTTCGTGAGTCATCCTACCATTTCAAGTCAACCACCACCAGGCTCGTGCTGCAACGGATTGGGACTCAGCTTTGCCGGTTGGGAGTACTGTGTGTACCGTAAGGCGAGAGAGCGGTGGGCATTAGCTCCCAGCAAACAATTACTCATGAAGTCCCTACCTTGGGAACTGCAGCAGAAGATGCTTCGACCCACTCCTGCACGCTACCTGGCTCGAGCCCCTGACTACGCAAGACTTCTCAGAAGAGAGAAAAGGAGTGGACGCATAGAAAAATAGTTTTGAAAATCGGAAGGAACCTTGGTCAGCATAGTAACAATGTCCCAGCATTTTCCCAACCCTGGTGCCGTCAAAAAAAAAAAAAAAAAAGTTCAAACAGCTTTTTTTTTTTTTTTTTTTTTTGGGGGGGGGGAGTATTTTTTTTTAAAAAATGTAACAAAATACATTTCATCCTGATTGCATCACGATGCAAAGAAACATTCCAAATGATTTCCGATACAGGAATTCAGATACTGGTGAAAACAAATGTATTCCGATACAGAGATACAGATACGAAATGTATTTCTAAAATACTATTTGTATCGCGATACTGCCCAACCCTGGTCTCTATACTTTGTTTTATACTTAGACTATACAACGCTGTCAAAGCTACTTACGCGTGAGCGTGGTTTCATCTATGATTTTATTTGCGTGAGAACGCGTGCAAATGATCTAAGATGAAACCGCAAGCTCGCTTCAGCAGCTTTGACAACCTTGTACATTAAGTATGAAACAAAGTATGCAGTTAGAGGACATAGAAACTGCAGAAGAGACCGAACCAAAAGAACAATGCTCCTCTCAATATCCATTGTGCTGATGTCCACTTGCCATTCGGTCAAAGTTTCTGCTCCTAAACGCTCATCTTAAAAACAAAACTAAAAAAACGTGATTGCCGTGTATTATGTGCATGTTCGTCACGTATAGCGAACACGACCTATTGAGCCCAAACAACCGCGGATGCAAACGGAGACACCGGCAAAGGAGAGCCGAGCGGCGAGCCAAGTAGAAGCACGGGACGTCTGAAAGAAGCCACAGACTGGGCGCGGTCGCAGTCCAGAAAGTACGTCTAACACCAACCGATTGTAACCAAAACAGTTAAATAAATATATCCTTGCATTATCCCAAATTAACCGGTACATCACAGTGATATATATTTCTTTTTTACGTGTCAAGAGAATCGTGCATATCCACTGAGTGGCTTGGTTACGTCATTGCTCTACTGGGCATTCAGGGGCGGAGTCTCTCCTGAAGGTTTTATGTTGCAACAGACCACGTCAGTTGTAATGGTAGGCACTGTCCATGTTGTTCATCCCTTTGCATTACTTAAGGGGGGACACTACCCAGAAAAAAATATTTCCGCAAAAAACATTGATTTTGAAAAATTACTTATTTACATCCACCAACATCTAGCGAGTATTTTCAGAAATTTTCACTGCATAGTTAATTTTTTACAAATTTTTTTCGGTCCACCGAAGCTAAAAAAATGATAGGGTTCGGAGCACTTTGAACACAATTTTGTCCGTTCCACTTTTTGGTATAAATTACACTTTAGTCAACTTATTGTTTGATAATGGCAATATAAGGAAGGCTCGTTCTTCACTTTTCCTGACTGAAATTTAATAAGGAATGCGGCTATGGAATGTTTTTATCACTTTACAGATGTCTTTTATAAAAAATGTTGACATTTTGTCAAAGACACAGAAGACCAAAAAGTTAACCAATTGTGCAGAAGAACAAATTGATAGAAATAAATTACTTTTTACAAAAAACTTTCCATAGCCGCACTTCCTAGGCATTCTGCTACATATCTAGCGAATAAATATCTTGAATATCGTGATAGTTTTCCGACGATAGATTAACTAAACAATGTAGGCGTGTTGCTGATAAAAGCTGCATTAATTTCTTTTCCACTTAACCGACAGCCATGAAAGTTTGTTATGCACCCTTTAGCAAGACCACCAGCCTACCCTGTAAATTTCATTAACGTTAAGCCAAGGGTTCAAGAGTTGACCCTCCTAGGGGCTGTGCCCCTTAAGCTGGAAAGCGATCAATTTTTTTTTTCTTGTAGTTCTAACCTTTGCTATGCGTGTTATACGGTTTACCCCTGTTTCACAGGCGACTGCAAGACTTTTCGAACGAGGCTTTGAAAAAATCTGCGAACAAGCGCATGCCCGGATAGGTACGCCCAAAGTCGACATTGCGAGCTGATTCGCCTACTTTCTGATAGCGTTCGCTGGGAAGACCTTCGAATCTCGATCGATTGGGACCAATCAGCCATCTAATTTTGTACTCTATTGTTTCGCTTCCTTTATGACGTCTCGAGCCCCGTCTATTCTAGGGACTGAAAAATACGCAAAACATTAAAAAAAAAAGTATATTTACAGATGAAAGCTGTCATTTCCTCTTGTCGTGGCTTTCGCCTTTTTAGGCACTGCAGAAATAGGACAGCAATTCGACCCACGATCGGGTACCGAATTTCTATTTCTTTCGAAGGCTTCTTCTGCTCGGCGGGCGGTACGGATTCCAAGCTATTGCCAAAACGAAACGAAAATCCTCAAAAGAGCATCAAAGCACAGCAAGACATCTTTAAAAGATACGGCGCGACTTCGAGGAGAGGGAGGAGCTCCTTCGGAGAGAGAGAGAGAGAGAGAGAGCAGCGGTCGGGGTGTTGTCGGGGTGGGCTTCCCGTTTTTGAGAAGAAGAAATGTTTATGCGGGGTCTTCCGGTTTTCTCCCGCGTGGGAATTAGTCACTGGGAAAATAAGAGGGCAGCGAACAAAGGAGCGGAGCGTTGGCGCTCTGCTCGAAAAGAGGGAACGGCAATGCTAGACAATTTCAACTCCCAGAGAGTCAAGGAAAAAAAAACGAAAATAAAAGAGAAAGGTGTTGAAGTGTTGTTTATGAGACAAGCGGTTTGTAGGTGCCATCTTTTGTACCTCACATAATTAAAAGAGTTGAAAACTATGAAAGAAAGTGTGGAATCCCACGAAGGAATTCCGAAGACGCGCGATGGACCTCCATTTAGTTCTTGATACGCGTAGTCGTTGGCAGCTCAAGAACGATAGGACGTGCCTGATCATGACAGCCCCCTCTCTCTCTCTCTCTCTCACCTGGCGATTGGTTCCTTGTTTCTATCATAGGAACATTCCGAAATGCCATTGGTTGTGACGTGACAAAGGAAGGGTCCGGACTGTCAGCTTTGAAGCTGTCGTACCATTCGCCTCAGTACAGACATATCAAAGTGGCTCGGGGATTGGGGGTTGTTGTAAGTCGTCGTATATGAAGAGAAACTGAGAGCGAGGAGGAGACGGGAGTGGCGCAGGGATGTCAGAACACCTATCTCTGGTCGGAATGATTCGTGGGTGGACATAAAAATAGCTGGCTTCGTCTCGACTCACTCGGTGTTGTGAAGCTCGGTGTTGTGAAGTCTTTACGGGCTCCCGTCTTCTTTCCCTGAGTTCCTACCCGTATAGTTCGTAATTGATCAACTGTTTTCTATGGGCCATGATGAGGCGATATCTTTCTGGATCATACTGCTGGATAACAGCGCTGGTGATCTTCACTATGGAGGCGCCATGCAGATAACGCCAAGTGGATAATTTAATCAATGGCTTTAAATACTGCCCCCCCCCCCCCCCCAAACAATCACAACTGATGGCTTTGTAAACAATTAGAAATTAGAGAAACATAGAGGACGACACATACGTCGCCCCTATGTTTCTTATTTTTTGGGATGTTTAAAAGCCAACAACACACTAAAATAGTACGTGGCTTGTAGTCGCGCCCGCAGCTATGTATCCGTTTAAATTACAGCCGAATCTCGAACATCAAACATAAATTCGGAAAACAATCGAGGTTCGCTAAACATAAAGCTTTATAAACTCAAGCAAGTTTTCTTCCCAAACACATTATTTTCACATAAAAATAAATAATAAAAAAAACGTGGAAATGGCGTTATTTGCTTGAAAGTTACGCGAGTTGTCAATGAAAACACATCAAACGTCCCCCCCCCCCCCCCCTGATATGTTTGATTTTTTTTTTAAATATATATATACGGTTAATAAATTAATCGATCAACCGATACTATATTCACGCTTAGCGGCACCTTCAGGCAGCAACGGTCTTGCAAGACAGTATCCGGCGCATCGAGTCAATCGGCGGTCATTAGGACGCTTGGCCATCCTCTCCTCCTCGCCCTACGGAACCGTTCCTACCCGGCAAGCTCACTTCCGCCGCAGCGGTCGCGTGCAGCAGGTGCCCACCTGTTACGTACCGCTGGGAATGCGGGAGCCGTTTCGGTGAAGCGGTTCAAGGCCGAACCCTCGAGACAGGGCCGTCGCCCTTGAAGAGCACCCTCCTGCCGATTCGGGGACTGTTCTTCCTCACCTGGAAGACACGCCAAGCGCCGTTGCACATGGACGGAAGGCATAACCGTTCCGATCTGGGTTTGCAATTACCGCGAAAGGCTTAGAGACGTGACCTGGCAACGCTGGCCGTTCACACGACAACGGATGTTTCGAGGTTGGTGTGTCTTTGACCGCGGTCCGTTGGTAATTGGTCATCGCGGGTCTTCAAACCTCCGCTGCTGTTCTTTGTCGCGTCCGGCCGGCTGTCGTGCACCTAACAGCTTGGACGCTGCCGTGCCCTCGGCGTCCAAAAAGAAACATCCTGGTGACGGGGTTTGACCGATCGTAACTTCTGGTCAACGCAGCGACGACTTTTGAACTTGTTTACATACTCTGCTACAACACTGTGACTAGGGCTTAGCGTCGGTTATAACTTTTAAGCCGAATAATTGCTACCCTTTAATCGACTAATTATTCGATCAATTGGTTTCGTTGACCTTAGGTTATATTTAAACCTGTTAAACTATACACACTCGGTCTTTACTAATTTTGCTGCCTCATGAATGGTTCACTGTATACGGGCATGTAGCCGGAAAGGGGGGCCCATGGTCCCCCCCCCCCCCCCCCCCCGAAATCTTCCATTTCGCTGCGGCCTCCTCTCCCACTCCCCCTCATACAGCATTTTGTTATGGGCGGGCCCCCACCAAATCAAAATCCTGGCTAGGTGCCTGGCTGCACAATGATATTTGAAACCGAGCACATTGTCCTCGCTTACGCAGAAAAGGAAAGAAAACGCATGGGTACGACATTTTACAGACGAAATATTTCTTACAGTATTGTTCAAAACTTATAATCACTTTGGATGACAACTAAAGTCATATGATAAAGTACCTTACTGTAAAATATATGATTAGCCACCAAAAATTAAAATGATTTTTTAAATTTTTATTTGAGAATTTAATTGTCTAGCTGGTTACCATATTCAATCACGATTAAAGCAATAATCCATTAATCTGAAGGTTATTCGATCAATCACCGAGGTTGTAACGTTTGTTTTAAAGGAGAGATCAACAAAATGGTGAAGTAACAAAGTCATCCTGATCTAAGCCCATGCACGCTCTTTAATATTTTTCAATAACAAGCTATATACGTTAGAAAAAAAATTATGAGTCTGATTAGGCAGTCAACATTCTTTAATTAAACAAGCATGGATAAATGACTGTGACGGTACAAATTGCTTATTACTTTTAGTGAAAAACCCGAGACTGAGGTAATGACAGACGACAAGAAGGAAGAGAAGGAGAACGTCGTCGTCTGTCATGACCTCAGTCTCGGGTTTTTCACTAAAATGTTTAATATACACCACCTCACTTGCACCCTTACGTTCTCCTTATTACAGCCTTTGCACAGATGTAAACGCATCCAGCTAACAATAGGCGTGGACAGCAGTCGTGTACGGAGTGAAGGGGATAAGTTTACGTCACTTTAAGTTTTCGTGTGTGTGCCAGGTAACAAACTGACCCCAAATATTATATTTTAGTTGATACACTCAGCATGCGAAACATGACGCTCACCTTTCGAATGTCAGAAGGGCCGCCCGCATGTCATTAAAAACGCTCGGCTAACCTTGACTTCATATATTATATACTACTATTATCTGCTGATACCGCCGCGTAAGCACACCAACAAAAAAGTTCAATGTCCTTTTTTTCTAACCAGGATTTCAGCAAGGGCTATTCCGGGTCTTAGCCCGCAAAGCCTCAGTAACCACCGCCAGCATTTGATCCCTATCAAAGATGACCTTTAAGTATACCCCGAATTTCCGGTGTGACAGAAACTTACTATCCGGTTCTCAACCCGGACTATGCCTAACCCTTACTCAAATCCGGCATCACTCTCCTTTTGGCTTACCCTTTATACGCTTGGGCTAGCTTAAAAACAGCTCGTCCCCCACCGCATCGTAAACCCTTTGCACAAAATCCGGGATCACCACTCTCAATCTTCTGTATGCTTAGTGCAAGAAAAGAACCACCGTTCCTCCTCCAACGGCACCCGCGAGCGGCATCGCCGGCGTCGTCATCGTCTGCCGAGCGTATCCCACAATGTGGCCGCGAGGATTCGACACAGTTAGGCCTAACTGCGTGCTCGCTGCGGCGAAGCGTCACCAATTGAATTTGCTACGCCCACGGCGCTCGAGGGAGCGCCGTCACCCCGGCCGGAAGATGGAGCTAGTAGCGCTTGTTGTCTGTAGCTACCTGCTTTCTTGTCGAGCAGTGCACGCTTGGTTGGCCAAGCACGAGGCACGAAGACATGGGAGCGTTAGGCCTAGCTGCGAGAAGACACCGTCGGGGACGGCGGAAGCGAATGCCGTGCACGGCATTACTCCGTTTCGACTTGAGGATGGACCGGGACAAACGTTACGGACCAATTCAAAAACCGGGAGCGTGTCACGTGATCTTGCGATTAGGCGTAGCGACGGGTAGGGCGCGCGATCGCATGACGCGCTGTCAAAGGTTGATAGGATCGGACGGCTCATAGGACCCATAGTTGTCCGCTTCTATATTAGGCTGACTTACCGGAACTGCGTTCCGGAACTTGGCATTTGTTTCCACGAAGATGTCTCAAGAAGTGACGATCTCTCGTTTCATCGCAATATGCAAATGATAGCGTTTGTTGTGTAAGGTCCGGCTTTGGCGCGAGATCCGTGCTGTCTCGGTCCGTTGCTGCGATAAATGGACAACGGATGAGCATCCTCTAGTTCTCTACGTTGCCTCGGTTCTCGCAAATAGCGAAATGCTTCTCAGGTGTTTCGCGTATGTTCCAGACCGGAAGAGTAGAAGAAGGTAAGGAGTATACACACTCTACTCCAACATTATGGAGTACTCTACTCCAGTATTACGCACAGAGCTGTGGTGGCGTGGCCTGTGTACACATGTTATGGCGACGACATAAAGTGTACAATAAATAGAAGCAGTTTCATTAGGCATGTCCTATAGACAATTAGGTGACGGAAACCCTCTTCTGTAGTTGCATGAACTCGTGAAATCGGCATCAAGTAAGGTTAATTCCCATTGTGGCGGTAAATGAAGAAACCAATGTTGTGATAATAAAACCTCCATGACGCATGAAGGAGAGCACTAAGACTGACAGTGATTAGAAATGAACACCGAATTATGATAATGTTCTCACGTATACACAACCGCCAAACATCGCAATGCTGCCTGCGGAGTCGATTTCAGCATGTTCTCGTTACGCTGGATACGACGTCTCCACTGCACGTGCAGCGAATTTCAGCGTAAAACGGTTTGCGGACTTTGAAACGTTGTACCAGCGGCATAGCCAGATGGGGAGGGGTTGGGAGTTTCAGACCCTTCAAGAAATTCACTACAAACTATTTCCTCCCCTCTCCGTACCAGCGGTACGAGCAAAACGTGTCACGATACAAGAATATAGCTGTTGGATACGCCAATCTATTTCATTTCTACGGAATCGTGCTTCAAACTTAACCTGTGTAAGCGGAAAACTTGCTCGTGTACACTTCGTCTCACTTTCTGCCCGACCGTGGCCGACGTTACGATTTCATAGAGCCAATCAAGCGAAAGAGCACCGTCATGCCGTTTGTTCTCTTTTGGGTGTATGGTGTTTGGGTATATGGTGCCTGGAGCGCGCCTCCGACTGGTGTGTTTACCGCGTCCAAAAAGGTGGTCCCTCGATTTCCACCTTATGACGTCACAAAAGCGTTTCGCTATCGCCAGTCGCGATCCTGGCGGCGTCCCAACAGCTGTGGTGGATGTGGCAGACGCCTGTTCTGCTGCACGTCGCTCTTCCCGCGAGGCAGTCCACGGAAGCTTCGGCATCTAGGAGTTGGGACGCCGTGACGACAGCGACACTCGCGCTCCCTCGTGTCACTCGCAGCTTCTCGTTAGCGTTTCTACGACCAACCGCCAGGATCGCGACGGGCAACAGCGTAACACTTCTGCTTCTGTGACGTCATTTGTTGCCAATTCGGGACCACCTTCGATGTATGGGCAGCATAGGACGCTAAACAGATCAGTCGGAAACGTGGTCCAGGCACCTGTGCTATCAAATATAAACCAACCTCGCAAAAAAAAAAAAAAAAAAGCACGATTGCAAAGCATTTTATGGCCAACTTCCTGGGACATTCCGTGGAATAAAAAATTTTCAATGAAATATCAAACTTCTAATTGATTTGCGTTCTGTGATACTTAGGCAATTACAGTCATCACATTTCGTGAATGTGGACCTATAGGCTTCGATGGAAAAAAAAACTGTAGAGCCGTGGAATAAAAATAATATACGCGTTCGAAAGTTTAATTGTGGCTTATGGATATTTTATGACTGTCATCTCAAATATTCGCGGGGAACATTGCACAGTTTGTTGTTGTTCAGCTGTTGTTGGACATCCCCGTGGGGCTAACGTCCAAAAAAGTTGGGAATGACTGTGCGTGAATGATTTAATTAATACTAACAGACGCACAAAGAGAATGAGCGCCGTGACGATGCATGTTGGTCGCCACCTGATTGGCTCCATATGGAATGGCAGCGTCGGCTGCACTGAGACTACACTGAGACTAAAACTGAGATGGAATGTAGTGCAAAGTATGTGCGAAGTACAACCTTTGCGAAAATCGCCTTCTGCCATCTTTGTCTGCTGAGCTGTGGAACACCTTCTGAGCATGCGCTGTGCGTCTGTTGTGCGGTATATCGGACCCTGCTCGTGCATCCGCACCTCAGTAACTCAGCATTTTTTTGCCCGGCTGATAAGCGACGAGAAGGTCTATACTGCATAATATATTGGAAAACACGCACCTTCATCACTCTAGGGGGGATCGGTGGCCGAGTGGGCTGAAGCGCACACCCAGCTCGACGCGCGTGGAGCGAAAGCTCGCGCTGCAGAACCCAGGGATCCTGGGTTCGAGCCCCACCCCTGCCCGTTTCGATCTGGATGAGCATCGTACCGGCGTGCGGTCGTGTATCACTACTGTGTGGTGCACGTTAAAGACCCCAGGCTAGCGGTTGTACTGCACTGGCTAAATTGCTCATCTACAGCGTGTGACTCGTCGCAACATTAATGGCAGACCAACTACACGCTCTATAAATATCCCCACAACCCAATTATTATTATTCTCGGGGCGAAAGGAGCATAGACGGGGAGCGGGCTCTGGCATTTGAAAAACACGAAAGAATAAAGGATCTACGGACGAAGACAGACAGTACAGTTCTCTCGTGTACTATCCGTCTTCGTACACGACAGTACAGTTCTTTCTTCGTCCCTTTCTTTCGTGTTCTTCCAATCATCTTTAGAAACCCGCTTTAAGTTTATTTTTGGCTCTTGTAGATGTGTTTCGGATATCATTAAGCCTAGGTCACACTGCTCACACGAGTCACTGCAATATCTATGGTTCGAATGCCGCGTGCCATGTTCTCTCCCTGAACTGATTGCCATGTGGCATTCGAAGCACAGCTCTGGCGGTGACTCGCGTTCAAAGCTGTATGCCCGCGCTTTTCAGTGCCGTGACGTCAGCTAAGGGCAGGCTTGCAGGTCGAGTGAGCTCTCTAGAAATGAGCTATGCCGAGAATTTGTTTCGTGCTGCTGCGCGGGTGCTAGAGCTGAGAGCTTCTAAAGCATTCATTTGACACCATGAAACTGCCTCGAATGAGTTGGAAACAAAGTCTACGGACCAAAGAGTGAAGAAGCCCTGCCTTCCGCTCCAACTACACGCCACCTTTTCTCTGTTGCCGTAGAGGCTTTCACCTTGAAACTGTGAGGACCAAAATTGTAAAATTCAATAACTTCGTTAAAGAAAAATAGTTTGGTTCAATATTTGGGGTACTATTTCAGTGATGTATGTTGGTGTGTTTAGCAAATTTTCAGGCAAATCGGAGACTATGAAGAAAACGCCGGAGTACAGCCTTTAATGGCTAAAAGTAGCCCTTGAATTCAGCTTCTTGTCACACGTGGCGAGGCAGCTGCAGCGGACATAAACGGGAGTTCTGGGCGATTCAGCAATAAGCTCAGATTATTTCACGTGTCCGTGCATGAAATGCTGACCAATACGGGCGAGATGAAACGAAGTGTATCTATACCAACCACTGTGTAAGAAACGTGCAGGAGGCGAAATTTGAGCCTTAAGTATAGCGGCCTATTTATTTTAGCGAAATTGCACGATTTTAAACAGCCTCTTTATTGTGCGCCAACCTGATCTGTAACTATGACTACGTAAAAGTTAAGCTTCAAAACATGAGAGGGCACGTGAAAGCTCATTTGCAATTGCTACCCGTCGTTGAACCTCCTTTTAAAATTTACCCCTCCTTGCTGCACCACTGTATCTGCTCGAGGTCATGACAGAAAAACTATAGCATGGCAATACACTATATGACGCAAATGTCATCGTACTTAAGAAAAAAAAGTCAAGTCTATTTCTATTATCATTACCAGCACGCATTCCAAGTAGCTCTTATTGAATTATCCAGTTGCTTCACACGACGGGCTTCCTTCTCAATGTCCTTCAGCACCATTTTTGTCCAAATCAATTTACGAGATGAAGCAGAGTTGTTTTCGAGTTCTCATCGAAATACCACGATGATGCAACCAGCCGAAGAAACGCGTTATCGTTATTGTCGACGAACAGCGCAAGGCTGGCCGCGCAAAAGCGCCTCCCCCCCCCCCCCCCCCCCCCCCCCCCCCTCTTTCCGTCTTCGAAAGTTCGCCCCCAAACAACCATGCATCTTCAGAGGAGATGACCGTGGTGGAAGGCGGCGGCACCTTTTCAAGGCCAGGGCCAGTTGGGGGCTCTGCTTCCAGAGAAAAGGCCGCGATCACGCACGCACGCACCAACACAGACCTCTGGTAATTGTGAAGAAGCGGCCCTCCTCTTTACCGATGGTCGTGCAGCTTGTTCACGCTCTGCCCCTACCTCCCCTCGAAGACCATTCCGCGGAGCAGAAAACGCTCCTGGCGTCGGGGCAGTCCTCCTACGTGCATTCCGGCGGCCAGTCCGTCGGCAAAGAACGGAGATCCATTTCGGCCAGGATCCGAACAAAAGCTCAATTTACCCCGGCCCTCCTCTTCTGGTGCTATCTGCTGCGCGGTGTGTGCCTCCCGTTGTGGCCGGTTATCCTTCTCCTTGCTTCTCGTGTCCCACAGCGTGGATTCGTGCCGGCCGCCTCTAGTGTTTAAGAGTCCTCTTCGCTCTCTGAGTAGTCTCACACCCTGCGTGGGTACGCGCTGACTTGTATGTGAGCAGCGTGTCGGTCTATAGGTCTATAGGTTCTTTCTGCTCATAAGTCTATAGGTTCTTTCCGCCTATAGGTCTATAGGTTCTTTCTGCTCTGAGTGTGCGATCCTCAATCACGACCTAGTCCCACAATATTCGCCGAAAGCTGGTGACAGAACCTCGACAACGTGTTATTGAAGTGATGTTGGGGTTGTGCGTTTAACAGGATGTGCCCTCAGTGATAGCCTACTCCACAATCTACTTACAACGTAGCTGAATATCTAACATGGTTTTCACGGACGTCACAGCCGGGGTTAATGGGATATGTCAGCGCTATTGCCAGGTACTGGCATAGTTTCGGTTTCGAGATTGGCGCCGACAACGTTGGCCGCTGCTCCGTTGGCTGCGTCTTTACGGCGTTTGCTGCGCACACAGTGCACATTTCTTTTTTCTGGTGTGCGGTCGCAGTCGCCGTGGTGCAGTCATGCCGATGTGCGCGATGTTCGAATGCCGAAGCAGAAGCAAGTCTTCTGCACAGCAGAGTAACACAGAGCCAAATGTAGGGCTGCACCGTTTGCCAAAGGTGATAACGCGACAGTGTGAGCGTACAAAGCTGCTGTCCGAGAAACGCCGAAGAATCTGGCTTGCTCGCGTACATCGGAAGTGTCCGTGACTGCGGTCGTCACTTCATTACCGATAAGAAAAACCTTGCCACCCTGTGCGCATTGCCATAGCAACCGCGGGACAGTATTTGGTGTCTGATAGCGTCACGCTTCAGGGATGTGCTTTTACCTTTCTCGCACCGTTTCAGTATATGTGTAGTGCTTGTAGCACACTTGTGTCGATGGTGTTGCGGCGGCAAGTACGGGCACATCTCTTCGTTTGCAGGCAAACCATCGGCTCTTCGGCTCTCATAAAGACGCTCGTTTTATTGCCTGTCAACTCGCCTCGCTCAGCACGACGATATATACGCTTCGATGGGAGACGCATCGCCGTCAGGCTCTTCCCCCATCCAGTCTTGAAATAGTTGTGGACATTCAAGGCTTTGCGGGCCTTCATCTATTGCAGCGACACGTAGTTCGTCGACAAAACGAGGTACAGTTAATTATGTCCGCATGTGTCGTGGCTGGCTGCACGTCCGCATCTGGAGCGGTGTCCGCGCCGACGCGTAGCGTTTACGGATCGACGCCGTCGCACATCTTCACTTTAGACTCATATCGAGCCCGCCTGTGGCCCACAAGCTCTTCGAAATATGAAGGCCAGGACTCATGGCGAATGGCTTTCGCCATCGCCCTTTACGGGCGATATAAATTCCGTAGAGAAGTAGCAATCTAGAGGCGCACATGCGGCGGCGGCAGCGTCTGCTTCTCAGTACCTGCAGCGATGGCGGAAGCAGAGGAAGTGACATCACGTGGGAACAATGTATACAGTTAGTTCACCTTTGTTTGTCTGTTTTGGGCTAGTGTGTAGTAAAAAAAAATCGCATTGACTTTTACATTCAGATTTAAGATTCCGAAGAGAAATGTGGGTTCCAGCAAATAAAGAAGTCTCATGAACCGGAATCCTTTCCCCATGCACCTTACACTCCCCCCCCCCCCCCTTTTCTGACGCAGTGACGCGTGTTGTTTCTTTCTGCGGTTTACGCTTGGCATCAAGATGGCGCAGTCGTCACCGAGTATAAGGGCCGGCGAACGACCTTCATCAGAATGAATGAAACCCCCGAAAGCAGAACAAACTGCGACTTCCCGAACAAAATCAACAGCAAACAAGAAAAAAAGAAGAGACCAAGTTGATCGCAAAGTGCTATCTTTTCCCCATACGTCATCCGCGGCCGGCGTACATACACCGGTTCTCATCTCATGGCCGTGCTCTTCAAGACAGGAGGAGGCTCACCGAAGCTGCCGATCGGCCCGCCTGTATCTCCCTTCCCCCCATCGGCAAAGATGTAGCCGCGACGTCAAATAAAAAGGCAGGTTCCGAAGAACTCCCTCTCCCTCTGCACGCGCAGTAAGAACCACTTAATACCGGCGACCCACCTCACACGTCGGAGAAGCAACAAAGTCAGAACGCTTTGTCGGCTCGACGACCCGCTTGCGGACTAATCACGTCTCCCGATCGATCCTCGTCCCGAAACAAACGCAAGCAAAAGCCACATATCCGAAGGGCTGTCCAATCCAAACATGGTTGTCTGGCGGGCCGTCCTCACGTCCGGCGGATCATAAAAAGTGCGTTCTCCGGTCTGTCCTCACCGAGAGGATAGTCCAGAGACTCTAAAGCATTCCTCGCGTCCAGTGCCAGATATCGGCTCCTTGTTGTGGGTCTGGAGGCTCCTCAAGGTCATCCATGAGAGCGACCCGGCAAAATTCCGCCAGAGCGATTCCCATGCAAGCGTGTGAACGTTGATAGTGGCTCGCTTCTCGCCCAAAGTTTGCGGTCAAGACGCTGTAGCTGGGCGCTGGTAGCGAGCCTCCAAGCAAACTCTTCTAACAGGAAGAGCCGGGGGGCCCGTTGTCTGCGTTCTGGTTTGCATCCGTCGCTTGGCCATCATTAAGCTTGCTTCGTTGCTTGTGAACTAAACGGAGACAGTAATTACTCGTATGCTGCTTTTCTTGTTTTGCGTGTACACACCCTTTCGCCGTAGAGTTTGCCTCCAATGCGAGACATCTTGTTCGGCAAGGGACGGGCCCGAGTTGAATGAAGGAATGAACGGTGACGCAGGCTTGGGAAATACAGGCAATATAGACTGCTGAATTGCCGCAGATTTGCCTCTCACTTTCAGTGAAAGGGGATAAGGCAAGCAAGATCGAGCACAGCTTGGCAATGTAATGCTTAAAAATGAATGGAAAAGAAACTCGTTCGTCGAAGACAGCAGCCGCGCTGCTGTTCGGTTTGTTTTCTATTCGTTGCTTATTTTTCTCTTCTTCTTTTGGCGTTTCTATGCAGGGATTTCGTCGCGATTTTCGCATTTGAATTCAACATTGTCGTGGTATGACCCTCCGACTTCTTTCTTGTCGTTCATCATGCATCCTGATTTTACTTACTGACGTGTATATACAAAGCGGTCCATCGCCCAGGCGAAGGTTTTCCATATTATTTAATTTAGTTGCGAAGCAATTAAGGAATCGCCGATTATTTATGATCACCAAGCTGTCGACTCCCGCTGCTCGAGTGATCGTGTACTATTCAGCGAAGCGCCCTTGTGCTGGTGGCCTGCTTCCGCTTGTCTGGTGATGCGCTCTTGTTAGCAGCACATATGCAAGTGTTTAGGACCCTAACGATATAAAAAAAAAATTACAAAGTTTATCCGGAACACCTAGACTTACCGTTTACTGAACTGAGCTGCGGCTGCTTCACTGAGCGTGCTGATTCCATTTTCCACTAAGCACAATTCACTGGCCATGGCTTTCATGAAAGGCATCGGCACACAATGTCGGTTTTCTTTTAGCTCGTCCACGCCTACACATTGTCGCTTTCTGAACAAACAAAAATGTTTTACCAACCTCGTCCAAATTTATTGAGACGGGCATGGGGCTATAGGTGAACCCAGGGGTCTTGGGTAAACCCCAACTTTGCCAGCTTCTGTCTCGATGATCATCGTACCGGCGTGCGGCTGTGTATCATACTCTGTGATGCACATTAAAGACCCCAGCTAGCACTGGTTCTGCACTGGCTAAATGTCTCACCTACAGCGACGCCCATTGAAGCAAACTAACTTTCGGCTGTCCAAACAATAAACGGTTTTCAAAATATGCGGATTATCTATAGTTGGTAACAGGTCAAAAGTAAAGTGGAAGCTCCTCCCGCCTCTCTCCCCTTTGGCAGAGCGAATGCTGGAGAGGGGGCGAGGATCCAATCCCACTCTTTGTGTTTAAGGAATGGCGACCACCAATGTTGCTCGATGAAGTTGTGAAGAGAGTCTGTTAAGCCACGCACTCTCTCACAGTGCTGCACGGAATTCGCCAGACAATGTACCAGAAGTGTTTTGCCCTGTCTCAAACAACCGCAAGCCGTTAACCAACATTCCCATTATTTTTTTTTTCTTCAAAGTAAATTGAGGGCGTTGTTGTTTGTCGTTGTTGCGGCGTCCACAGTGGGTGGTTCAGCAGCCGTCGTGCTGCGGTGGTCTGTTGCTTCTGCTGCCGCTGCCGAGTTCTGCACAAGCGCTGCTCTGTCTCTGGCAGAGGAATGCGGCGAGGTAAACGACACCAGCGAGACGCCACTGGGGAGGGGGTCCCCTCTTGCTTTTGCGCATTCCGCCGCCTTTTGCCGCCGCCTCGGGCCGAGGAAGACGCGTCTCCGTGCAGAAGGTTCATTCGACCAGGCGACCGTCGCTGGCAAGCCATGGTGTACGTCTACGTACGCCACCTCGCCTTCCTGACGTCAGGCCAAGCAGCTTCGCACTGCCACGTGCAAATGCACATATGCGTCGCTCATTGGAAAACGTGTGTTCTGCGCATGCGCGGGCCCTGGTTAATAAATAATGACTTGGCATTGACCTGTCTGCAACGAGTGAAGGAAGTCGGTAACTCTCAGCTGCAAATATTATAGACAAAATTGAAAGTCACTGAAAAGTAATCAAGCTGTTGGCGAGGAGATCAAACCTTAAGCCGACGCTCCGTTTGCAAACAAGCCGGCGTTTGACCACGTCATGCGCGTGCATGAGCACTGCACTTGCGTAGAAGCCAGACTCGCGTGAGTTGAAGCTTCTGCGCATGCGCCATGCCGACTGCAGCGGCGTGAGTTAGCAGTAACACCGTGCTAGCCAAATTGTTTCCTCTGCTGCGATTACAAGACTCAATTCACACTGATTTTCCGCCGTCTAGACATTCACGGTACGATTTCGAACGTTGACTACCAGATAGAAGGAAGAATGACGGGAATGACAGGAAAGTGACGAGTAGCTGGACTTTAGAAAGCGCATCATCTTTTGTTCATTGCTTGGTCAAATGAATTGAACATTCACTTATAGTGGTTTAATCTCACTGGCGCGAAAATCACCAAATTCTGTGGAGCAGCATACATAAAAGAAGCAGCGTTTTAGCAAACGACAAGTCATTTTCAAGCCTGTGCATAAGCAACTCTGTAGTAACTTCATGGTACAATTTAAAAACTCAGAATTGAAACGATTGTCCTCCTTAAAATTTCTAGGTGTCTGGTTGAAAGAAACGTTAAGCTAGACAGATCACATAAATCGTATTCGCTCTAGCATATCCAGATCCACTGGAATATTTTATAAACTTAAACATCTCCTTCCCTGTTGGCTTAGGTGCCAACTTGACTACAGTCTTATACAATCTCATTTACATTATTGCTTACTAGTTTGGGGAACCACGACGAAAACAAATCTAAACAAACCGTTAGGCCTAAAAAAAAGATGCTGTGCGTTGCATCGAAAACGTTCACTCATTTATTCATTGAAATCATTCACCCCATATTTCGCAAAATATCGAATTTTAGGTAACCATCAGCTATTTGATTTAAAACCAGCGATGACGCTTTGCATTGCGTAATGCCACAGCGTAGACTTTATTTTGAGATCTAAACGGATGTTCTGCCTCATCATTCGCTGAGCTGATTTTGTAAATCGCAGAGATTGGTTACTTGAGTGTTTTGCGGGTAAGTAGACGCGCAAGCATTTCTTAGAGTGTAGTCGATTTTGTTTCCTTGCTGAGCAGTGCATAGGGGTGGTGGGGCCTCGTCAGGTAAATCTGTTCACCTTTTGACCCTCCACCCGACACTCAAGGAGTCCAAATAAAGATTATTAATATTTTTCCGCAGCATCGCTTTTGTCCTTTTGTAGCTCATTGTAGACGCTAAAGCTTATACGAGATTCACTCTAAGTAGCTCCTGAGTGCACACTGCCCCACCATGCACTCTGAGCACCAATCATTGGTCTTCCTTGATTCGATTTATTCAATGAGATGAGAGATCGGTATCATATTCTAGAAGGTGTGAGATCCCAGCGGCAGGAGGGACCGGCTTCTCCCCAGTGAGACTACGAGACCATTGAGATTCGACGCGGTTTGGCAATCTCATTGGCTAGACCTGAACTCATCAAAGGATAACCGTTTGGCAATCTCATTGGCTAGACCTGAACTCATCAAAGAATAACCAGTAGTTGGTGCTCTTAGTGCATCACTGGGCAATACACATATACAGCCTAGAAGTTAGTCTGCCTCAACGGGTAACTGGTATGTATCCCAGCTGTAGATGAGAAATTTAGCCAGTGCAGACAACCGCTATAGCCTAGGGTCTTTAACGCGCATCACGCAGTAGTGATACACGATCGCACGACAGTGCCCATCCAGATCAAAACGAGCAGAGGTGTGGATTGAACCAAGGATCCCAGGGTTCAGCAACGCGAGCTTGTGCTCCACGCGCTCCGAGCTGGTGCGCGCTAGCCCACCCGGTCACCGATCCCCAGCCAATCCCCAGCAGCGCTTTTGAGTGTTTTCCGAACCTGTATTTGGCATGTCTGATGTCTATATTTGTTTGCCCACTCAGACATAAAGATAAAACATTCTACAGACCGCCATGCTGTTTCCAAACAAGTCATCGTTTGCCCAGACCGGGTGTCGGCACTACGCCCGCGCGGAAAGTAGAATTGTGTGAAGCGGAGCCTCTGCACATGCGCCATGTCGATAACAGCGCCAACTCAGAGGCGTGACATCAGGGCCGTGTGTTGGTGTATAAACCCTTTTGCTGTTTACAAGCATGATCTGCCACCTGCGTCCCAAGAGACTTCTACTTGCCCCGTCTTTGCAAGACTGTCCAGCTTGCTTATATCGCCAGTGCCAGGAAGCATAAACGCTACACGGACAACAAAGTTGGAGATTTAACGAGGGGCACCACGAGGGGACATTTGTCATGAAAAGGGTCTATACAGGATGGTAGTTCGTCTGCTTCTTGATCGAGGGTTGTAGTGATGTCAGAACGCCGAGCTCTGTTTGGCTCTGATTGGAAGGATAGTGGAGACCTCTATACTAACTCATTGGCTTCTTCCTGTCGGAGCCAATCAGAGCTCGTCGTCCTGACGTCACCGCAACCCCTGCGCAAGAGGCAGACGAACTTGCGCTCTGTATATGATAGCCTCTTCGGAAGGGCACGCCCTACGCGTACATAAATTAACTGGATCAATAGGAAATTAGTGCCAAGCTCCTCGCGTGGCCATCATTGTGGTTCATGGAGTGAGCAATTTCCCATCGCGCTCTCCATTCTTGATGAGTCGATCTAAATTTGCTGGTGACGGGTAGCTTTATGAAGACGTTTCTTGCATACCGAGATTTCGCTATTTGCACGCAGCGAAACAAGCATCCGTATTCGTACCATCACCACAAAATGCAGCGTCAGTGATCGGAGGCATTGAAAAAATAATTATTCTGCCTTGAAATACGCAAGAAGAACAACGTTATTGTAAATAATCTGTGGAGATAAGCATGATTGATAAGTTGGTTGCATGTACAGTGTCATAGACGCTTACGTTGGCGAGGAACGCTTTCGGTACAATGACATTCCATAACGATCTTGGAACGACTGGTTTAGAACAACCCTTTGGAAACATCGAAGATTTGAGAGGACCAAAATGGCGATTCCATGGCAACTGAGATCCACCCGCCAATCGCCTCGTGGCGTTTTGGACGTCTGTATGTTAGTATCCGTTTGTGTCCTGCTAACAGGCAGGAAAGACAATGGCGATACTTTCCCAGAATTCAGCGACATAAGGCGTACTTTCACCTCGAAACGCGATACAAAGCTTCGCCTTCGTCGACTGCCGGTTTCTATATATGAACAGGCAAGAATGATCTCCAATTTATGAATGAGTCCTGCCGTATCTGCTCGTTGGAAGTGTACAAGGAGACCAAGCCCTACACGCGAGGAGGAAGTTGGACGACACCCATTCAACAAAAAGGCGGTCTTGGCACACAAACATGGGTCCCGGAAGATCGTCGGAAGAGATGGCGCGCATGTACGGAAGGAAGTTAGTATCGCCTGCCTGCCTGCCCAGACCACGGACATCCGGCCCACGGTTCTGTGCATCTAGCGCCACCGATCTTCCAGAAGGAAGTAACGCAACCGACTCTCGTTAATATCAGTCCTGAGGAGCTGATCGCGGAAGACTGTCAGTGCGCCTCGGCGATAGCGCATTGTTTCCAAGGGAACCCGTTGGATTTCCCGGACACAAAATAGTAGCGCCAGAGAGGTGTAAATTAGCGCGGGAGTTTGCTCGACGAAGCGATTTTGACTGCGCAGGCATAGCTTCTTATATACTGACAAAGCCTAGCAGATCGCCACGAGAAGCGGCAGACAACGGATAAGAGGAGAGCCACGTTACTGGCGCCCCACTGCGGCGAGACGCCGAAACACACTTCTTCCGAGCGAACAAGTGTGTTTCGGGTCCTCGCCGCTGCCAAAGCTGTACGCTGACATCCCGGTTTCCCGAGAAATGGCTCTATGATGCTGTGTGCTACCACTTGCGCTCCAAATCTGCTACCGCGCACTCTATGGCTCCGTCGTCGAACTGCCAGGCTTTGTGAGTATAGAGCAGCCTATGGTGCAGCTTAAGCTGCACCATAGTCACTGACGGAGGAAGAACGGCAGGGCGCGTCTCTGGAACGGCCGGCTTCAATCACGCGCTCCATGCCTTCCGCCGTGCTTTGACTGTGCGCGCGCGCTCGAGATGCATTCACGAGACGCCGAAGTGTTGTCGAAGGTAAGAATTGCTCGCACTAGAGGCCGGGGACGACTGACGCTCCTCCTTGCCGTTCTTACCTTTTCGGTGACTTTTAGTGACGTGCGCGACCAAAAGCGACCTTGTGGTTGCAATTTGCGATTGGTCAAACGCCCACTGCGACGACTTTATCTGGATAACTTTTTTTTTTTTTTATCGGCTGGAATCGGCGCAATGGCAGTGTCAACTGTGACGATGTTGGTTTAACTCTTTCCTGACTGCGCCCATTTTCTCCATTTTACCAACCTCAGTTCCTTTTGAAATAACAACTAATTGGCCACATTTTCGTTTGTCATATTGGAACTGATAATAGGCAGTCAAAGATTACAGCTCATGACGTTACGGTGAGGAAAATTTCGACCGCGGCGTCACGAACGAAAACCATTAGAGTGTGCCACCGAAACATCGCGGCGTTAATAGCTGGTGGATTCTACTCACGTGAACAACTCGAGAACTGGAGAAATATTTGAGATAAAGCAACAAAAAGCACAGCAAAGGTGCTCTTCTCTACAGTTCGTTTGGTTTTGGATTTTTTACAATGTATAGGAAATAACTTCGTAACTCATTGGTGCCAAATACCTTCATCTCTATCCTGGTACTATAGAACAATTTAGTGAATGTTACAATATATTGATCAGAATGAGTTCTATAGTTACTCATGATAGGTAACAGCTGTCTTCCCTTTTACATGCGAGATACGGTTTCTGCATAAAAAGCTGTGGTGTCTCTGGTTGTGCTCCTTTATTCTTCGACGCCTTCCCCATTCTTAATTATTTATTAGTCAAAAGCAAGTCAGCGTGTATTGTTTTAGAAATCCATATTACTTGCACTACTCAGTTAACCAAGTGTTTGATATGAAATATGTTAAGTTCAATGAGTGACATCCATTTGTACTAATTGCTTTTCTTAATATAGTTAAAATTTTAGTTTGCGCATGAACGCGACACAGTTCAAATAATTGCATGTATGACACTGTTAGTTTAGTTGCTTCTCTGTTTATTTTTTCCCCTTTGTGTGTTGTGGATGGGCCCTAAAAACAAACTGAGCAACAAGCCACAGCTAAAAAATAACTTTTCACCTCGAATTATTTTTGGCTTTCCGGTAAAGCAAAAGCCTACCGTTGGCATCGCTTCACCAAGGCGAACGCAATGTAACGGCCGTATGCTACTAACGTTAAAGCAAACTTCATTTCTATCCAGTGCACAAATGAGCATCCGCCAAAGCCCATCGTTCCGCCGTTGTCCACCGTGGTTCCCAGACAGGTGCCCCGCCTCTGCACTGTGCGACGTACTCAAGACACATTTCCGTTCCCAAATAACCCTTCCCTTCGCACACAGAGGGACAAACACGCGTACGAACACACACCCGAATGCACAAGAACGACACGCGATGACCTCACGCAAGCACTTAACCACCGCCTCTAATGTCGCGCTCTTCTGTCTGCATACCTCTACTTGCGCATCGCGGACCTGGAAGCAAAGCGAAACAAAAAGCGCCAGCTCAAAAGAATAAAAAGCTGCAGGAGGACATCAGCATCATATATCGTAAGACGAAGAAGGAACGGGCGTCTTCTACGGCTCTCGCAACGGCGCAGAAACGCCACGCGCCCAACACGCGTCCGGGCATGGCAGCGTCTAACAACAGGTGTCTTGCTCGAGGAGGTCGCGCTTGCCAGTAGACGTCTTTGGGGTCCCACGGGGGCCGTTTGTCCTGCTTTTGTTTCCCACTGGGAACCCGCCCACCTGGACGGTGGAACGGGAGTCCGGCTGGTGGCCGAGACCGTCCAAGCGTGACTCTTTTTGAGTCTTGAGAGCGGCCGGTGGAAGCGAAATCGTTTTAGGCCCTGATGGTCTTGCTGGGGCTTGAGGATGCCGTTGCGTCCGCGGCCGCTCCGTTATCTTCTGGCAAAATGGCCCCATCTTGTGTAACGACATATATGTATTGCGATGCGCGGTAAATGGGTTCTGTGTGTTCGAAGGCGTCTCGCTTGTTTCTCCAAAGCGATTGCCTAGTCGGAGTCGGTAGTTGGCTCAAGTTGAGCTGAAATGTATTTGACCAAATAAAGGCGGATTTTGAACAAGGCACTTTCTAAAGCGAGGTAACTGGACGTAACGCTCGGGCGATCTTGATATATTATTAAAAGGACAATGAAACGATATTTCTACTTCGCTAAATACTACTCAGAATCACTCCCTAATGTTAATAAGCGAATAACCTTGCTTTAGTTTTTTCTTTCTAAGCAATAGCAGTCGGCAAATAAATTCGAGAAATATGAGCATCGTTCATCCCCTCAACTCGGGGCCAGAACAAGCGGCCACGTGGTTTGGTACCTATCCTATGCCGCCAACGTTAATCATAGCCACGCGCTGGGGTCGGCAAAGAAAACGCCTGCTGAGCTCCAGGCATTGTTGAAGTTCGGCTATTCTCATCACTGCAGTTGTTGGACTCGAGCCACTACCCGAGTGTCCGCCGAGGCATTGATCGTTGCGAACCGAAGTTGAGTGCTCACGCAGTTCTCATACCCAATCTATAAACCGCGCTCGACTGTCGTCAGGCGGGTGGTTTCGATCCCACAATTACGTCATCAAGCTTTGCGAGGGAAAGACTGAAAGAAATAGTCCCCTTTTATCCTCGCAATTTCACCGCCACAAAGAAGCTTCCGAATCAGTGAAGGTCCGTGCGAGTATACTTGGGCCAGACTATAGGACCAGTCGACTAACCAGGGATCGTTTCGATCCCTGGTTGTCGACCGATTCTAATAACTTCAGCATTGTAAAAAGGAGATGCTTGAAAAAGTTCATTTTCTATCACCGACATCCTTGTTTTAAATAACTAAACATGTTTCCTTTCGTTTTTTTTGTTTTGTTACTGATCGTGACGGGATGCGGGAAATCGACCAAATTAAGAGGTGTAACTGTATTGCACGCAGAAGTTTTGTGAAAACTTTCTTACAAGTATTGAATCTACCGTGATACTAGCGCTTTTAGATGCAACCTTACTGGTCTCTGCTACTCTTTATAAAGTTTTACTGGGATATGATCATTATTTCGATGCTTTTCACATGATTGCTTGTATTAAACTTTCAATTAGGGGCATATGAAAGTAATGAGTAGAGGAGGATTGAAATCAAAGATGGACAAAATATTTCCAATTATGTACTGAAATATAGATACAAAATACTTCGGCAAAAAGGGCTTAAAATTAAATTACACTTTGTAGAAACGTATTTCTATACAAGATATAACACAAGGGTATTTGATTATCTTAGAACACTTTGTAAACTGAAAATCAAGTAGTTAAAAATAGTGTTGCATCTTTAAAAATAACATGTGTTGTCATAATTTGATAGGCGGTTACAACATTAGGTAAAAAAATAATTCAGTGTGATGTTAATTTCAAAAACCGAGCTTATGCATCAAAGCCTTTTCAACCATGTTGCTATGCGAGCGACGCGTTTAAAATATTAAATCAGTCAACAAAAAAGTCAATAATTGTATTAAATTCGTTAATTTCTTTTCCTACTTTTTCTTTTTCCTTCGATGTTTATCACGCGCAAAGCACAGAAAGTTTCACGCTCTTTGCAAGTCACTCTCACAACCCCCGCTGTCGCATTTGATTGCGAAGAACAGTGCCCAAAATTGTATTTGGGCAATATTTGAAATACGACCATTTGAAATACTAAATTTTCAGTATTTAAATAAAGTTGAGAAAGGAATCTCCCCATTTGTAATTATTTTAAATATTCATTTCAAAAACTTGTATCTGAAATACTCCTTATTGACTCGAATAATACTATGTAAAACCGTGAAGGGGGAGGCAACGTAACCCAATCAAATAACTGTGTGACAAAGCAAGAAAACAACGACGCGGGTTCGATGTTTGTTGCTTATTTAGAATGGGCGGGAAAGGGGGATGGGGGATATTCCAGTGGCCATTCCTTGGCAGTACACTCTAAGAAATGCCTGCGCGTCTACTTACCCGCAAAACACTTGAAGAGCCAACCTCTGCGTTTTACGAAATCAGGTCAGCGAAAAATGAGGCAAAACATCTGTCTATACCTCAAAAAAAAGTCTGCACTGTGGCATTACGCAATGCAAAGCGTCATGCTTGCATTGCGTAATGCCATAGAGCAGACTTCATTTTCAGGTCTAAACAGACGTTCCGCCTCATCATTCGCTGAGATGATTTCGTAGATCACAGAATGGGCTCTTCAAGTGTTTTGCGGGTTCCTTAGAGTGTAGTTCATCTCCTTCGATGCAGGTGGTGCAAGCCACCACCTGATCCGAAAGGAAAAGCCCTCCAGGCATTCTTCTATCCACCCATCCGCAAGTAATGGCGTCCCAGCTAAAGCAGATGCAGCCGAGTACTAAAACCTGAACCACTCGGGTATAGTGAGGCTGCAGTTAGGCCGCAGATTGGTTGGACGAAGTTAGATACTCGCCAGACCACTTCTTCTGAAGTGGCTGTCAGATCAGCATCTTCGAGGGCGGGGAGGACGGCGCCACAATGTATCTATTTTCTAGAGTGGCGCGCGTGATGATGTCATCGAACGCGAGGTCAGGGGCGTCTGCATCCATTGAGCTGTTATTAAAACAAAGCGAGTGCATATACTACGATTAATTTACAAGCTGAGACACTTTCGGCAATTTGGTAGATGGGCCTTGTGACTAGAGTACCGCTTAATGAAAGCCGGAGTCTCATGCATCGTATACAAAAAACCCGCGGAGTTCTCTGTAGGCACGGTGACAGATTGATTTCCGAACACGCCACAAGCACGTTCGAAGCAGCTTCGTAGAGGCTTCGAAAATGTCTGCAGATTTCGGTATGATATAGCATCAGTGTGACCGCAGCTTAAAAAAAAAAAAAAAAAAACGCTGGATACCGACGCAGGCCTTGCATCCCTTGAAAAGGAAACAAATAAATGCAAACGAAAAATGCCACCGCCTTCAGAAGGTGGGCCCAGACTTCCTTTGTGCGCGGGGAGGGTCGCAGAGATAGGGTCCCCCGTCGACCGCAAACAGCGCGGAGAGCGGAAGTTTTGCAAGCATCCATAAATTCGGTCCTTCACTGGTCAAGCTCGCTGGCTCGCTTGCAACACCTCCCGACGACGGACTCGATGAAGCACCCGAGTTCAACGACCTCTCGAGCGGGTCTTCTTGGGCAACGCTTCGAACATCCCCAACCGGCGCGGCCTCTTGCACGTTCCTCGCAACCAGAAGCGGCGGTCGGTACCGAAATTTCGGGTAATTTTGATACCGCCGCCATTCTCGCTCCGTATGTCAATCATAGTGCGGCAGTAGCCGATAAGCGCACCAAAGGATCAATCATGAAGTAAGACGTTTAACTCTGACGTCCACACCATTGCGGTGGCGCTGCTGTCGGCACTGGGCATGCGCAGAAGTTTCATCTCTCGCGAATCTGGTTCTTGCGAACGTGCATTACACACATCCGTAAACCGAGCATTGGCGTACAGCTACTTTTGCGACACTTTTTTTGCGAGCAAGGAAATGGCAATCAACGAAGGAGGCTAAAAGAGTAACGACGGGCATCGAAGAGCAGTTGCAGGTGCAACGAAGACGTCATTCGTTGTAGTCGCGGAGGATATCGTTTTTAAGGGCCCTTGTGTTCAACTTCGTAATCTTCACCGAATTTCTGCACAAATCAATATATGAGATAACCTTAAAAGAAACCGGATTACTTCTTGAAGGGCAGTTTCCTTTTAACTTCGTTATTCCTTCGAAATTAACGGTTTAATGCCTAGAGCCTCTTCCGGAAAACGGACCCTGCCAGTGTTTGTCCCGGATTAAAATGCACGGTGCGGAGTTTCTACACTCGTATTCACATCGAAAACCGTAGTAAAAAAAAAAAAAAAAAAAAAGTTACGCTTTTTGCAGAACTTTGCCGATTTCCCCCTTCGTGGCTTGAATTAAGACACGTAGGTGCATCTTAGATTATATTTGCACTGTTTTATCTAGACGTACGGTGCACGTCCCAAAAGCCACAGAGATTCTGTGTCTTCATTCGACAACCAATTTTTGTAAGAACTAGGTACTTCGCGCAGTCCATAAGTACTTCGCCAAAATTAATCTTTTCTAAGTATATAGGCAGGATCTAAAACATGACCTGAAGTCAAATTACCGACTAATTTGACCCTTCCCATAAAAAAAAAAAAAAGAAAAAAAAAGAAATGAAAGCATTTTGCGCGAGTTTTTCCTTGGAGCCCGCTTCCCCGCAAGGCCCGGCACACTCTCCCATCCAACCCGATGGGAGAGCCGAGGAGCGGTTGGCCTTGAAGCCTTCAGGACGAAAACCCTTCGGTGCTTCGAACTCTCTCGGCCTTTGGCTGCAGTGGCTGCCCTGTTCTTCCCACGTTTGCCGCTTTGACGTTTTGTTCATGCCCTCCGAGGAGCACTCCCACCAGCGCGGGCTCTCGCTCGCCGCCGCCGCTGCCGCCACCCGCGAGCAAGGGATGGGATCGGCGCCTTCACAAGGGGGGCTCCTGGCCCTCTCGGACAGCGCGTGCTCTTTAATATTGACTCCCGGCGATTCTCGCGAACGCCGCCCTTCGGCCCTGTGAACAAAACGGGGGTCCCGTGGAACAGGATGTTGGTGCCGTTCGGATCCCCAGGGGCTGGCCGAAGCAGACGAGAATCGTTGGCCTCGTGTCCGCCCTCCTGGACTCTGCTGGTCGGCATCGGAGGCACCGTATAGCAGATGATGCGTACCGTCCTCCAGGTACATACGGGCCGTCTGGGGGTAGCTGGGTGTGTTCCCGCTGGACAGGTACGATTGGTCCTCTGCACAACTGGATCTTTACGAGTAAACTATACCGAGAGCAATTCTGAAGGAGAGGAGGAGATGAAACCGTGGGGGGGGGGGGGGGGGGGGGGCGGTCAGAGCGCCGAGGACTGATGGGAAGGATAGTGGGTAGACGCTGACTGTCTTTCTCTATGCCCACTGTCGAACTCCAATCAGAGCGAACAAGAGCTCCTCGCGCAGGGTCCGGCGTTTGAACGCCGAACAGAAAGTGTGGCGTTCGAACGCCGAACGTCACACCCTGAGCTTTCTATTGTCGTCGTCTTTATTCTGTCCGTCTTTCGACGCGTTTTGTGCGTAATGAACCAACTAGCCCAACTCACCCATTTGTCCTCCAGACCTACAACTCTGGTCCATGATTTTGAAGTCTATAGCGTCCACAAACTATGGGGTGTCACACCGCGGTACCACAATCGCTGAAAGCGGCGAATATATCCTATTACGAGAGTTCGTTGCGTCCATGTGGGACACACCGGTGCAAGCGCCTGCAGTTATAAAAATGGTATTTTCCTCAGAGAGTGCTCCTGATGCAAACGAGGCGTTTTCTTTGCAGAGATACGCTATCGCTGTCGCACCCGTACCTTTGACAGAGCTGCAGCACACCGCTTGTGACGTGGACCTTTGATCCGCAATATATTACCGCACCCTCGTATACTTCAGTGAAGGGTGGTGTTCTAAGGCATGTCCACATGAACACACGTGAGAAGTGATTTGCTTTGCCGGCACGGCGAATATGACCGTTGTATATGACGCCCTCAGCCGCTTTATAAAATGTTCGAGCGTCCGTCAAGCAACTAAATCCGGTGGCCTTTGTTGTAAGTCGTTTTCGGGGGCGAACGTGGACTGCACGATATCTTGAACGCTAAAAGTCATTTGAGTGAACCGACCAGATGCGACTGAAAGCGTCATATCCAGCTGCCATTTTTTATCTCGCATGCAACGCAGGTTACGTCACTCTTGTATGTTTGGAGAGCCCCTTACTCTAGTTTGGAGAACAACGAAGCCGGTTAGGTAAAAATACTTGAAAGGTGCTGGCTAAGGTTGGAATCTGAAGCGGAGGATTGGACCTCAGACGCAGAGAGCTCACGCGCCCAGCCTTTTATGTGTTCCACACAGCGTGGTGCGAATGGCTACTTTGATGCACAATACGACGGCCAAGTTCGTCTGTTTCTTGCCCAGCAGGTACAATGACGTTCCTGCGTCGAGCTCTTATTTGTAGGATAATGGGTAGACTCAAAGGTCTCCACCCACCGAAGCCCTCCAATCAAATCGAGCAAGATTGTTCTTCTCCTCGTGTAAAGCAAACACTAGCGTCAGGGGTCAGGCGTTCTAGCGCCGAAAGTAGTCGTCGTCGTCGTCTACTACTCCTAGCCATTACTGTTCTGTCTTCGCTAAGGTTTTGGAAAGTCCACCGGCTCTTTACGAACGAGGACTTACCGCCGAATTCAGAAACCTCACTCAAACTACACTCAAACTGAAGGGCCCCTCCACTTCCTCGAGGAAGGTGCGAGGGCCGGCGCTGGCCAATCGCGACGGCGGATCCGTCCTCGCGATTGGCCAGCGCCGGCCCTCGCGCCTTCCTCGAGGAAGTGGACGTGCCCTGCAGTTTGAGTGTAGTTTGAGTGAGGTTTCTGAATTCGGCGGTTAGTCTTCGAGAAAGTGAAAAGGAAATACCTCGAAATGCATATATTTTCTGTCAACCTCCAGACGCGCTGCTAAAGAACGAACGGGAAACCCGCAACCAATATGTCGTCTGCTCCCAGACGACATATCCAATCCAATCCGTCGATGGCTCTCCCTCATCTACTTGGGGAATTAAAGGAGCGGTGCAACGATATTCAGTTGGAATGTTTTTCACTTTACACGAGCTTACTGGCACTAGTGGGACTCAAGGATACTCGCACGCAATGCCACTGGCCAAGAAACTCCTTTGTTGCGGTGTAATTTCAAAGACAAAAGCGATCATTTTCATTCAATCTCTTCTTTGCAAAATTTGATGACGTAATGTGGGGATCGCAGCACACCCCAAGGACGATATTTGTATGCGGTTCATAGATTGGACCCGAGCATTGCGTGGGCACTCGACTTGGGCTCGTGACAATTGCTAGCTCGAGAAGCATTCGGGTAGTGACCCGTGTCCAATCGCTGCGACGACGACAATAGCCGAGCAATGACAATGTCTGAAACTCAGCGCGTGTCCTTTGCCAACCCCAGCGCGTGGCTATGATCAGCATTGGCGGCATATAATCGGCTCCAGATCACGTGGCCGCTTGTTCTGGCTGCGAGTTGAGGGAGTGAAAGCTGCTCATTTTTCTTTAATTTTTTTCTGGGACTTCTATTGCGTGGAGTGAAAAACGAACGCGTGTTTCATAGGTCATTAACGTCAGGGATCCGTTCTAAGCGGTATTTGCGCAAAGTACGAAAATTATTGCATCGCCCCTTTGCGCGATGTAGTAAATCGAATGTTGATAGGAATTTTACCTCTGTGTCATCACCACATTAAAATCTCTACTGCCGACGTAGTCATTTTGTTTAAGCAGTTGTCGTCCCGAGGACCGAAAAACAACTATTACAAAAAAAAACTTGCAGCGCGCGTTTCGGAAGTTAGAGAAAATAGAAGTTGAATGAAACAGTCACCAAGGTAGCTCAACAGCAGATACAACGTGACCCCTCGCACCGTGCACGTGAACCGCAACTATCGCAGGGTGCGCTTCTTGGCGAAATTGTTTTATTGGGGCCCGCGTGCCATAAGAAGCAGTTTCACTTTCGCCATTCGGGCGTCTCGAGGCGTTGCGCAAGGCCGGCCTCAGGAGTCTGGATCACGAGATAAAGAGATGGTTCGTCGTCTTCCACTCGATGTCCCTTTGTTTCTCTATCTTTATCGTCACTCGAAGACAGCGACTCCTTTGACGACATTGGGGCCTCCCCTCGATGCACCCCCTATCCTGACTGCGCCCTCCGCCTTTCTTTTTTCGACCTCGAAAACAAAGAAAAAAACGCTCGAGGTGCCCACATCGAGCATTCCTAAGCGGGACTCACGTTACCCGTACGCCGTACAGATCAGCCCAAACTTAACGCCACCACTGGGTTCCCAAACAGTGAGCTCGTGTCGGCTACTTACTGTTAAATTTGTCACCAAAATGTGCTGGATGCCTTCTCAGGATAGGATAGAAATCGGGAACCCAAACATTCTTCAGATAGTTCAATCGGCCGCCGCGGGGACTATCAGAAACGGCAAATGCCGTGGCGGTGTTAAGTTTGAGGTGCACTGTACATACGTTTCCACTCAACTGAACTCGATATTCTTCTCAACTAATGCAGCATTCCTATTGGTCGCAGATCCAAGAGGTTACGTCCTGCGTTTTGAGATGTCCTGTCAGTGACCATAGTCGCGCTGTGGTGCAAAGTCAAGTCACGTGACGTGACGTCACGTGACAGTACGACTTCGCACCGTTAGACTTACGGCTAATTTCCCGCTACATTTAGCAGGAAGTTATCCCACCAGACTTAGCGGATGACGTCACTGTACGGCTGCGGCGGTAGCGATGCGACGGCTACGCAGATCCCACCTTCGCTTCCGTTCGAATGCGTTCCGCATTAAAAAAAAAAAAAAAATCGTAACGCGTTGCATTACGATTTGCCACGGTCATTCGAAACTGAAACAACTCCGTAAGGGCACCGGGGTCAAGTCGTGCTCATCACAGCCAGCCGGTGTCTGCCTCCGCATTTTGCAGCCGGCCCTCTTGTTTTCGATCGCGTAGTTCGCTCTCCTGGGTGGGCTTCTCTGAGGTTAAGCCCCGCCTGAACCGTAACGAAAGATTTGGCATCCGTGAATTACCTCCGTAAATGTAGTAGCACAACACGTACAGTTGGAGCTGTTTAGAACTTCATAAAACGTGCAAATTTTGGGGGGGACTTTTTTTTTTTTTAAGTTAAAAAAATTGTTTACAGTAAGGGTAAATTATTTTTGTATCCAATATATTTTATTCGAAGTAGTACAATTAAAGTTAAGGGGCGCCAGAAAGATATAAAAGCTTATTAACAAATTGAACCGCGGTTATAAAAGTTAGAATATTTCTTGTATCCACTTCATTCAGGTGTTTCTATTTTATTGAATTTTGACACCAAGTTACACATTCCTGGTGGTATTCGTAAATAATATATATATATATATATATATCCGATAAAATAATTTCATCCAACATTTCATGACGGACATCCCCATGATTTGTGTAACAATACGTTTGGCTGCAGAGCAGAGAGATGGGAGGATATGGGACAGTTTTCACGCTACGTTAATGTTCTTAAACGTAGCGTGAAAGACGCTTCACATTAACTGAACACCACTTTGTCCTAACTCTTCTAGAAATGTAAAAAAAAGAAAAATGCAAGCGCAAATATGTGTCCCATTCCATCCTCCCCCCACAGAGACGGATGGGACACATCAATATTACGCCAAAAACTGAACTATAATGAGGCAGACGGGTCTTCATCAGACATGAAGCCCGATCGCAGTCGTCTGTTTTTCCTCCGATTGTCCGTGGTTTTGGACCGGAGAGGAAGAGTGCAGTTTACATTTTACACAAAACAAATAATTGGTGGCCTAAATGCAATATGAACTAAAATGAGATGATTCACCATTAATACAAGTGTAGTGAACATTCGTGTTAATCTACCAGTGAGAACACCAATCTTTATAAAGGGAGGACTGAGATGCCGAGTGGGGGCTGAAGCGCCCACCCAGCTCGACGCGCGTGGAGCGAAAGCTCGCGCTGAAGAACCCAGGGATCCTGGGTTCGAGCCCCACCCCTGCCCGTTTCGATCTGGATGAGCATCGTACCGGCGTCCGGTCGTGTATCACTACTGCGTGGTCCACGTTAAAGACCCCAGGTTAGCAGTCGTACTGCACTGGCAAAATTCCTCATCTACAGTGTAAACCAGTGTCGCCCCTACTGGCAAACCAACCTTACGCTGTATAAATCACTAAAACGTCCAATTCGACCTTTTTCACCATTTCTCACCAGTTGCTTTGAACACGGCCAGTTGCCAATTGTGGCAACAGGTGAGATGTCAAGCTTAAAAAAACTCAGTGGTTAAAAGCAGCCTATTAACACATCTCTTCAATGTTGGTTTACGGCAGCTGTTGGCCAAACCGTTTTGGTTCAAGTATAGAGCAAAACGAATATGTGCTGATATGTGGTATATTTACTTTTGAGTGTCGAAGTGGCACCCCTCAAATCGTGTACACCACGCCAAGCAGGTACGCAATTACAGTTGAAACTATCGCTACCACGGCGTCATCAATCGTACATCAACGTTTTGGAACTATTCACTGGAGAAATATATTGACTTTCCCACTCCTCCCACCTTCACTTTTACACTCCACACTCTTCCCCACACCCTACAAAAAAAAAAAAAAAAAAGTCTGAAAAGGTTTTAAGCAATTTGTACAAGAAGACAAAAATGTTTATCCGGAATACTTTTCAGGTTCCTTTGTGTCCCACCTCCATGGAGCGTTTTAGTTCCAACAAACGCCACAAAGCTTCGAGTCATATATATATTAGCGTAAAAAAAACCTATTATTAGCAATATTGTAATCGAAATCTTTTTTACCCCCTTCTTATCGACGCGAGCGTGTTTGTTCGTGTTGTTTTTTATTTTATCTTTGTCCAGCAGAAAGTTACATAGAGATACGCGGATCGTTACAAGTTCAAGAGAGATAAAGACAGAGCCAGTCTGACTGTCCCTCTCTGGAGTATCTCCTCCACGCTCTTTTTTTTTCCATCCGTAGCGCCGATAGCAACATTAATCGTGACACACTTCAGATCTCTATATTCGTCTATGCCCTGCTCCGGCTCAGAGGGAGTATGTGAACGGGCTTGGGGAAAGTTGTTTATCTGCGTAATCTTATGCGCCACGCTTGTGCATGAATTCAGTCAAAAAACAAGCAAGGAGCATCTGCGCACGTCCGGTTGAGCCCACTCTTCGTGACGTCACCCTTTCTTGGCATGAGGTCAGAAACTGGACCAATTGTAACCACACGTTTCTAAAGGGTCGGGGGGTTGTCTTCAAGCACCCTTCCCTCGGGGTAAGTTATGAGCCGTCAGAGCAATACTCCTTTAAAAGGAGCGGCGAACCTTCGCCGACTCTTGACGTCCTTTAACGCGCCCGTTTGACAGGGGTTTAAGTCCGCTTTAAATTGATCCAACATTATTCGTCGAATATTCGCACATTCTAAACAAAGAACGCTGTCGACGATTATCATTATCGCTTTCGGTAGTGTACTTTCTTTTTTCCTCGTCTTAATTAGTGAACACGAACTCGATAACAAGCTTCGCAAGTTTCGCAAGTGCTGCGCGGGAAAATAGACAAAGCAGACTTTTTAGAGTGCGAATGAACAGCGGTGCGACTAACTATCGTCATCGCTATACTTCACGACATCGTGGTATGAGATGGCAGTTTGTTTAAACGGTTGGTTCACGATATCTTTCCATTCCAGTTCCGCTATGGCAGTGCCGGTAACGCTGTGCTAAAAGCGCCCTTTTGTCTCGAGGAAATAAACTCCCATTTACGACGCCGAATTATCTCGCAAATAAACTCCGTGAGCCTCAAGCACCCCCAGTCATCTTAAGCCATGAAATGATTTTTTTTAAACTTCTGCCTCCTTAGCTTTCCCGGCGCAACTCAAAAAGGAAATGAGAAATCACGCGGTCGTGACGTGTTTGGGCACAGGCACGATGCTTAGAACACTTCCGCAGACAGTGTATGCATGGCTAAAGCCGCAGCACACTGCTTCCCGCTGCCGGTCGCGCAAAGATTGCCTCCAGACTGTCTTTTGCACGACTTATTAGCGACGTGACGGCGACTTTGCCGAGGTGTTCGTCGGGAAGTGAGTGAGAGGAGGAGGAGGAGGAGGCCTATTTTTTTTATCGGCAGCCCTTTCGTCTGGTGCGTTAGCGCGACGCTAATAGCTGCCGTGCGGCGCCGCGACTCCGCGTGGCTCGTCTCGGTTGCACCGCTGATGAAGCACAAGTCTCTCCCAGGCAGCGTCTGCTCGACGCCCCGCGATAACGCCAACTCCGCGGCTGCCACCGTCGAGCTTCTCAGCAGATAGTATCAAAGGACGCCTAAAAGAAATGCACGAATGCCGGTCGCCGCACGTATACTGATTACTCCCGCACTCTTATCGCCGTACTATCGGTGCCATTTTTTTTTTTGCCCCACATGAGCTAAACAAGAAGAAAAAAGAACCCGGACGCGGTGTATTACTTTTAGGTAGTATAATGCACAAAGCGCGTTGCAGCTAACAGTGGACAATCAATCCTTGCGGCTTTATAATCTCAAACAAAAACAAAAAACATGTACGATTTGAACGTATCACTATATACCTTGTTTCACTTAAAGTCTGACCGCGTGCCAACGCGTGTCAGAGTGTGAAAAGGAGTAGAGGGAGCGCAACACAATTAGGACGAACGAAGGATTCGTGGTTTGATTTGTTTCCTATATGACAGGGGTCTCAAAACACGCGGCCCGCAGACCAACCGGCTACGAGTCCCGGTTCCCATGCATCTTGAGCGCTAGAAATGACATGCGCCTTCGTGATCTCATCTCGCCGGTTCATTTTTGCTCGGATGGTCGCTCCGCTCTTCTAACTTAATCAGATAGCATTTACTTATCTGTGTACATTTGCCATTTGTTTTGCTTTGGGTGGGTCGGTACGCGGAGTGGTCTAGCGCACACCAGCTCGGAGCGCGTGTAGCGAAAGCTCGCGCTGCAGAATACAGCGATTCTGGGTACGGTCTCCACCCTCTGCCCGTTTCGATCTGACTGAGCATCGTACCAGCGCGCGGTCGTGTATCACTACTGCGTGGTGCACGTTAAAGAGCCTTAGAATAGCGGTTGTGCTGCACTGGCTAAATTGCTCGTCTATGGCTGGGAGACAAGACACCCGTTGAGGCAGACTAAGTTTCACGCAGTATAAACATACACACAACCCAATTTGTTTTTTCGTTTTATCGTTTGCTTTTTGTGCTTTTTGTAATGTAGAGAGATTCCGCTACTTAAGCTGCAAGTGCGAGCTCTTTGTTGAAGGATGCATCTTCGCTGCGCCAACTCTCGATCAGCAGGAGCAACTGCTCAAGATAAAGCTACGAGCTCGGGATTTTCGCCTTCAAGAAAAATACCACCGCCATTAAAAGACAAGTATGGGTATTGTAATAGAAATCGGCAGGTAAGCGAGAACTGTCAAATAATTAATTGTCTGTTTAGAGATGTGTTCAGCTTCGCTAATTTCTGAGTGAATTGAGAAACTGGAACGACAGTGTACTCGCTCTCTTGTCCTATTAAATATATGAGCACGTTGGCGGGGCGGTGTTATTTAAGATATTGTAATCACATCAGGTCAGGGCCCAAAGTAGACATGTAAACAATCAAATCTAAACATGCCCCTGGCAAAACTAAGAGTGCAAAAAGCATTGAGCGCGAAGTATATTCTGTTTTAAATGTCTTGAACATCCCCCCCCCCCCCCCCCCCCTTTTTAACGTTGACCCTCGGCCTTCCCCAGTGTGGGCTATCTTCCCGCTACGCTGAAATGAGTCTGAGACCACTGGTATGCGGACAGCAAGTCGTCTGCTTCTTGCTCAGGGGTGGCGGTGACGTCAGAACGACACCAAGCTCTGATTGGCTGATCGAAAAAAAAAGAAATTGTGGGTAGACCTCAATGCTCGATGCCTTGAGGCCTACCCACTATTTTTTTCAATCAGCCAATAATAGTTCGGCGTCTTTTTGACATCACCACAACCCCCGCCAAAGAAGCAGACGAACTCGCGCTCCCATTGGCTAAACCAATCAGTGGCAATCACGCACAGTCGAAAACGCAGGATCGTGGCGCATTTACCGTGATCGGTTTAGTCGGTGATATGAAAGGCCCAAACATGATGCCAGCCTTGTCGATGAATTTCTGCCACTGCTTGATTGATTGCCAGCATCGGACCGCAGCACCGGCTGCGATCGTACAACGCCACATTGACACTGGCGGCTGGACCGCACTCGCAGAACGGTTGCGAACGCGGTTGCTTTACGCGACACTGACAGGCTCTTTATGCTCGCCAAGGTTCTTATTTCTACGTGGCAGATAAGAGCCCAGCTACCCAAAACACAATTTGCGGCTAAAAATTGCGTTTTCTTTCCGCCCCAAATCCGCCGATCGAAAACTGGCCGGTTTGAGTCGCGCTCACTCTCGTCTTTTTGGTCACGTGCCGTTCAGACACAACAACTAAATATAATCAAAGTCGTGGGTCGTCGAAAGCACACACTCAATATTTAAATATATATATATATATATATATATATATGAAACCCATTTTAGTGGTTCCAAGTTGCAAATGAGTTGATTAAAAAAAAAATAAAGTTGCAAATTACCCGAAGCTAACGCACTGCATAATTCTCAACACGGCGTCGCATCGCGGGGTCGCGGGACAAGCGCGGGAGTCGCGAGCTGCATGGCTGGACGAAGTGACGACCGGGCGTGGGACCTCTACTTCGGTGTTGTCGTTTGCGGTACGGGCGAATCTCTCGAGCTTGGAAAAAGAAATTTTAACCAATCAAAGCAATAGAGGATTTATTCCGTACGACACGCCAGACTACGCAGCTGACTCCCACGAAGACGTCGCCGAGTCGTCGCCCCTTCCGCTGGCTGAAGATATCACTCGTCTTAGGAACACGAATTGGTAAAAGCTTGAAACACGCGCAAACGTCAAGCACGATGTGCATGCGTACGATTTCTTTACTAGGTGCAAATCTGGCCAATTCGTAATGCTGCCCGACTTCGAGCCTGTTGAGTGCCTTTGCAACAGGGGAATTGATAGCAAACTTTCTGATCTACAGTCAACTGGCTGCATATTACTGCGAGCGAGGAGTTCCCCCTCGTGTGCTTAACCATTACAGTGTTAGAACTGACGTCTGCTTCGCACAGCCAAAAAAAAAGGGGGTGGGAGGAAATAAAAGTCGTTCACTTCACAACTAACTGTAACGCCGGATTAGAGCGCAGCTCTTGAGGAGAAGGATGGAAGGGTACTGACGGATAGGTGACTCCCTGAAGTCACGTGACCACAGGGGGGTAACCCTCGTGAGAGTAACCCTCGTGGCCCTCGTGGGGGAACCCTTTTGGGGGTAACTAACCGTCGTAACTCTCGGGAGAGTAACCCTCGTAACCCTCACGAGGAGGGTTACGCGCGGTTACGCGCGGTTACGCGGCTCAAGCCGGAAACGGGCGCCTCAGAGCTTCGCTCTGAAAACACAGTCGGGTGTAGCCACGTGAATTCCGGGAGCTCTCCTCCTCTATATTTCTCCCTTCTTTCTACTCGACATGTCGCTCCATTACTTCGTGCTCGTGTTTCGGCTTCGGTTTCGAGCAGTTGCGTTTTTTTGTGTTTTTTTTTTGCTTTAATAAATATGCACGTGACTTTTTAGCAAAATATTGATTGGGTAGTCTTCTGACACCATGCTAAATCGACTGGCAAAAAAAAAATATTTTAAAGGTGTCAGTGTTTCTTGTTTTTTTTAAGAAGCAGTGCAAAGTCAAGCTCATTCGATGATGAAAACGAGCGAATCTTCTTGCCGCTTGCGATTTCAACACCGGTGTGAATGATGCATTGAAGCGAACCGGTGCGTATAGTTATCTTTATATATGGAGAATTCACTGACGGCCATAGTAGCAGTGTGCGCGACTGCTGAGCACGTGCTGACGACGAGCTTCCCCAGTTCTTTTGCAATGTGCATTCCGCACCATCGAGACTGCCGTTCTTAGCAGTCTATATACGTGAGCTCGTTCTGAGCATGAGCTCTGAACGGCGCACTCAAATATGGCGTCTAGTGAATACCCCCTATAGTGCGCGTTTTTTTCTTTGCCAAGATGACGGCACGTGACGTGATACGTTGGTGCATGAGAGCTGACTTGAGTCCACTCCACGAGACTCCTTCCACAAATAGAAGGTCCAGCGCCGACGAAGCCAAGCGCTGGTTAATAGATGCGTCTGTGGCGATACGGCAGGCATCCCTTGAGCAAACTGGACTGCAGACCGAAGCTTCTTATCTGCTGCCGGAGGGAGTTGGGGGAGGGCGGAGAACTTGAAGAATGTCAGGCGGAGCGAGGCGTCACCTGGCAACCCTTACATCCGAGCTGTTTTCTTTGAAGAGGATGTCAACAAGTTTGTGATGATCCGTCCCGCATAGAGTACGGAACAAGTGCTTCGTGTTGTGTCCCTTTCCTTTTGTCTCTTTTCTCTTTATACGGCGCATATTGTGTAAAGATCCCTCTCTTCATTTTAATGCGGTTATACGTTTATCGACGACAGGGATGCGTTTGGTCCTAACTTTGGTTCTTGTTTGTTTGTTTGTGTGTGTGTGTGTGTGTGTGTGTGTGTTTGTTTGTTTGTTTGTTTGTTTGTGTGCTCGTGCTCGTGCTCGTGCTCAGTCCGGGAGGAATAGTGGAATCGAAAATAGTTCGCACAGTATTACGCTAATCGGGAACGTATTTTTTTTCTTGTGTGTGTCTTTGCTCTTTGTGTTTAAGTGGTTGCATAATGTTGTGCTCTTTTTTGTTTTTGTTTTTGTTTGTTTATATGAGGTACATGTGAGTTTTCGCTTTTCATTCCTTGGATGTTGGTGTCTGGTCGCTGTCCGTCAATTGGAAGGGTGCAAAAGCCTCGTCATGTCAAAGTGTTATTTTTTTTTTTGCAGACTACATGAGGGTTTGATTTAAAAATAAAAACCTCAATTGATTGATTGATTGATTGAGCTTGTGAGCTAGCTGGTTAGAAATACTTCACTATTCTGCCATAGTCTCCGTCAACCTAAGAAATGTAGGGTAATCAATAAGATAGTGGCATTAGCCAATAAGAACGTCGAACAGCGAATCACGAAGCGTGAACATTATGAGCCACGCCCCATGATTTTTGAGCTCTCTGTGATACGTATAAATGCCACGACTCACTCGTACAAGCCCATCGATTATGTATTGGAGCGGGAACGTAGAAAGGAACCGGACAGGACGGTCGTCCTGTCTGGTTCCTTCCTCTGTCCCTGTAAAATTCGCGCAGTTCCATTATGAATACATACCAACTCGCCCAGCTATCCTATTTGCTAATATATACAAAATTCACCGATTTTTTTTTGTTTGTTTTGGTTAAACCTGACGTCTTTCTCTTGTGTTGTACAAATTAAAGTGGGTGGCGCATCTGTTTAGTATTTTAAAATATGGTAAAGCTGAGAAGAAAAGAAGGAAGAAAAAAAGCGGACTAATTTTTTACAGGGAGTATTCATTGGCGGCCATAGCTGTGTGCGCGAATGATGAGCGCGTGCTGATGGCGAGCTTCCACTGTTCTTTTGCAACGTGCATTCCGCACCATCAAGAGTGCCGGTCTTAGCAGCCTAGCGGTGTGAGCTCGTTCTGAGCATGCGCTCTAGACAGCACCTACAAATATGGCGTCCAGTGAATACTCCCTATAGGTTAACATCTTTTCTAAAATCCTTGACCGGGCTGTTCAAAAAAATACACGAACTGATAGAGAACTCCACGTGCCTTCAATGTTGTGGCGCTTTCCTTCCAAAGGAATTTCATGGAAGGACCAGTGGCGAAAATATAAACTCTCAATAAGATTGCAAAAAGAAAGACAAAGAGACGTAAGAAATTTGGCGCAAGCAAAGGGACGATTCTCTCCCTGCATAAAATAAAATAAATAAAGTATTTTTTCACGCGATGTGTTGGCAGCTGAAGGAGTGGAACACTAGCTATAAGTCTACCTCGTTATCGCTAGCGTTAATTTCGAACGGTGTTTCGGTTGCCAATTGACGCTGGGCGCGCGAAACACTGTAAACTTTTGAGCCCTGGAGTTCTGAAACAGTCCTGAAAGAGTGACCACGAGGGCTAAAGTAGTGAAGGTTACTCTTAGTAAGAATTAGTTCCGTGGCTCAAACTTCTCACACAGAAAGCCCCCCCCCCCTTTTTTTTTTTTCAGTAAAGAATGAAAACCAAAAAAACTTCGGAAAAGTAAAAAAATAATAATAATAATAAAATGAACAAATGAGCACCACACAATAGGTAAATATTTATTTAACATGCCCTTAAAGGCTCTCCAAGGGAGGAAAATTACATAGGGGGGAGATACATAAAACAAAAATATATTAATAACAAAGATGTAAACATGTGATGCATTATATACAAATACAGACTAAAGCAATTCACAAAAAAGATAAGCAAAATCCACATGAGTATACAAGAGAGAAAACGAAAGCTCGCTATTATTATCACTGCACATGAGTTCACGAAATACTGTTCCATCCCCTTCAGTAGCTATGCGTGCTGGCAGGTTATTCCAACCGATGATTGTTCGTTGTACGAATGATTATGCATAGGACGGCGAGTGCCATATCCGTTCTGTTTAACATTACAGGAGTGATCCGGACGTAAAAAAATACCGTGGAAAGATTGACTCGTGACTACATGGTGTTCGCACGCGATCGAGCGACTTCCGGAAGCCCCGGCGGTTAACTGCCCCCCCCCCCCCCCCCCTTGCAGCAGAGTCAGTACTCGCACACTCGGAGCCTGACTCAGACTCAGCTACAGCCTTGTCTGCGCGGAGCTTAGAGTTCGTCCCCCCGCCAGACGGCACACAATCTTTTCCCCTCTTTCCTTCGATCGACAACCCGCCGCGGCGCGCCAAACAGAGCCTCCACTCGGGACGCCCCAGCAGAGAGCCTAATGCAAAGACCAAAACAAACGCAGTCGTCCAAAACAATCATGGCATACCCGGGTGTAGGGACCCCAGCAGCCGCAGAAGCCGGTCTCCGGATAGAGACAACGTAGCTACATTCCGTTCACCCCTAAGCCGACAGTGCGGTGCAAGTTGCGCACTCGCCGAACCAACCAACAGCTTCGCTTTCATCACCTGTCCCCATTTTTTTAATATAAATAAAATATTATATATTAGTATTATTTTAAGGTAAAAACTATTCAATTAGATTACTCGACTAATTGAGAGGAAAAGTAATTAACCGTTTGAAAAAAGAACCGTTACTTTTCGTGTTAGTTTGGATTTTCAAAACGGCATATCTTTCTGTTTTGTGTTTGTCCTTTGTCCCCCTTGTTTCCCTTCTTCGGGGATTATGTTCGTCATTCTTGTCCAGCTGACTTGCACATTCGCATTTAATCGTAGTATCAGGATATTTTTCTGTCGGTTTGAAAACGGGTCTTTAGTACTATTCATTATAGAATCACCGGATTACAATCCAGTCATCTTTGAAATCCACGGCCTTTGGTGGACCTTACCTCTGTCCGATACTCGGTTCGAGGATTCCTTGGAAGTAAAAAGAACCGCAGTTACGAAGGGGAGAAAAATATAGTAACTGCTACGAGTAATTTTAATGCCTTAATAAATAATCGGGTTACAACTAAAACTACTACCTATGAAGGTAATCGAACGATCACGGAGTTACTCAAAAACTACTCATAACGAGTAATTTTATCACCGTGTAATGAGTAGCATACAAAGTCTGCCCGACTCCGCTCTTTGCGTGAAGATATCGGTGAGAGCGTGATCACGTGATGAAGGATTCAACGTACGATTGGTTCAAGGCGCTCCTAGCTTCCACCGCACTGCCAGCTTATGGGGTGGACGTAGTGTGGCAGCCGCCGCCGCCCACACGATCATTCGGTCTCATTCAGAACGGAGCCCCACGCGTGACTCAGCGCGGAGTTTGCCGCGAACACTTCCCAGTCATTGCGCCCTGCTACGAGTCGTCGGCACCAGGCATTTCGACTGCCTCGGCCTCGACTACTACCACCGCGGAGAGACAAAAAAGACCAAGAGATGAGCGCGCGAGCGACCAATTTAGGGAACTGCGGTGGCCCCCTAGGAATTGCCTCCCCTTCTTGTCGCCATGCAGCGCCCGCCCGATGCTGTTTTGGCTCGCCTCCTCGTGGAAGCTTCAAGGACAGCCTTACAAACGCGTGGGTGGCACGAGACCCCAATTACACTAAAAAAAGAAGCTCTCGTCAGTGTAACGCCTGATGCTGTCTGCTCTTGAGTTAAAACTACTGCCAACCTTAGCATGGCTACTCTTACTGAATCAATCGGTGGAACAATTTTACACTTATTTCAGCACCTTCGCGTGCTTTCTCCTCTTTAAGCATTTTTTTTTTTTTTTTTTGGTTTCGAGTCAATGAAATTGAAAATTATAAAAGTTCGCCTGCTTGTCTGTATTCTCCTGTCTTCTCAATTCAAGAACACAACCAGACTTAACATTTCAGTGTGTTGAATTTGGATATTTCGATCACGCTATTTCTGAGTCACATCGCAAGGCATGGTTTCGGTAGTAGTATTAGTTTCTTGATTTTCAGACAACGAGACAAGAATGACGTTGACATTCACGCTTGATAAATCGAAAATATGAAGCGTTAAGGTTTTTTTTAATAATGCTGCACGCTTTACAGTCGTTTGTGCGAAAGAGTTTTCACATAGACAATGAGGCAATAACAGTAAAAGAACAGAATCATTTAAGAAAATTTACTGCG
The DNA here is from genome assembly GCF_016920785.2 of Ixodes scapularis. NCBI lineage: Eukaryota > Metazoa > Arthropoda > Arachnida > Ixodida > Ixodidae > Ixodes > Ixodes scapularis. Next base: position 100,393,519 of record NW_024609879.1, on the reverse strand, counting down.
TGGAGTAAAAAGGCATACCATAAAAAGGCATAACGAACGTGACCACTCCACCTTTGTTCGGCTGCACTGATATCGTCGCTCAGCCAAAGCCTGCAGTGAAATGCTGAAATGAGGAAGCAAGCTCTCGCTCACGTTGACGCATATAACCATAGGATAGACCCTTATGGTCGCGCTATCCGGAGAGGCACGCAAATTGGAGTGACTGGCAGCTTAAGTAATGCCGCTTATTATGTTTACGCTGTTTGCTTCTTCCAAACCATCGCCTCCATCTCACGAACACATCCTGCGCCCTTTTGCAGATTAGCTTTTGCGTATTAAGGAAGATAACACCCACGGAACGTGACAAGAGACAGCAAGAAAGCGACTGGCCATACCAGCTAGGACCTCTTCTTGGCTCTTCTCTCTCAGTGTTGCTATACTGTCCATTGTCATATAATAAAAATAGCAGAGACACGCAGGGGAAGTCCGCACGCAGACCTCCGTTTGTGAGCGTCGTCTACCTGGCTGTATGAGCACTGTTTCTATACGTGCTACTGTACTACCTTTGGGCAATACAGCATAAGTATACTAATGCTGCGCTTTACGAAACGAAAAAGTACACCTTTAGCTTACTTGTTGTATCTAATGTATATTTTTAATAAACGTTTAGTGTGTACTCCGCATTTTCGCGCGTCAACTCAGTCTGGCAACTAAGGTGCACATACTAAAATTCGAGGATTTTTTTTTTTTTTCCGGAATGAGCCAAATTTTTTTGAAGCGAAACTGAGATAAACAGGAATTTGCTCTTATTGAACTAGCTTTGAGCCTTCTACCGCGGCCAACCTTACATTGTTTTCTCTTCGCATGATACGACCGATCTCAGATTATTACGTTTGTCGAAACGATGGGCGCCCAAATATACTCCGAATCTCATCTCAAAATTTAATTAGTTTCAGTTTCTAAATTTGGCTTATAAAAAAAAAAACACCTAGTAATTTGTGCGTACCAACAACCTACAAACTGTCAATATACTTTGCTAAGTGTTTCATAAAAGTACAAAATTAGTACACTTTCAATTGATTTCATTTTACCGAGGGTACCTATACCAGCCTTTCCAACCTATCATTTTCAGTTGTGCGAGACAACTAGTTTACTCTCGCCCCCGTACTTTGATCATCTCCTTTCTATTGTGTGCACTATTTGTTGCCAAAGCGCTCTTGCTGTCCTTAGATTTGTTCTGTTCCCTATCCACCTAATCTGCTGTTCGCCAACAAAGCTCGTCTTCCTTCAAGGTTTGAAACCGTATCAGACCAATGTGTGCTTGTTATTCGTGTGCATGTATCTGCTACAGTTAACAACGTGATCCTTCTGCCGGGGTATTCCTTTGTTTGAATCTTACGCTTTCTTTTTTTTTTTTTTTATTAAGAGAGGGAGCACTATTGATAACGCACTCGCTTCTTATGCCACTGTCGTCATGCCCGCATTATTACGCATGATGCAATGCTATTGTTACGTCTCTAACGTATGCATCTTCGCGAGCGTAGTTTTTTTCTCTCTCTTTTTTTTTTTTTTTTTTTTCTGCTGGGGCCAGGTTGTCTCGCCAATCTGGCGAGACGGCGAAAGAAGGAAGTCTGTAGCAAGCAGCAAATTTGCAGCAAAGATAAAATTCCCGAATAACTCTGTGACTTAGTAAGAGGAACGAGCAATCGCAGGTTTTTGTGTTCTTTTCACTCAGAATTAAAAGACTGTTATCAAACCTAAAAGTGCAATGGAAAGCGCCTATTCGGGGCACCAACCTAACGTGTAAAACATGGTGCTCGTTAATATACAGTCTTAATAAAAAAAAATTTTAAAGTAAAAATGCGCCGAGTTTGTGTTCGCGCTAACAGTGTCGCAAAGTGTTCACAAATTAAAAGTAGGCACCGACAGCTAAACAAAGGCAGGACCAGGCTCGTGATTCGCTCATCGGCGAGGCTTACCGGCCAATCTTATCCGCCACACAGGGATAATAATAGGACGTTCGGAATTCGACACGCACCGCGTTACTTAAACTTTCAGTGACTATCATGAAGCCGCAACAATTATGTGACATCGTAGAGTACGTGAAGAAATAGCGATGAGCTATGAAGCAGTGTCCACCTACTTTTGTTGCCACGAGTAATCTAACCAAATATTTGCTTCTTAACGCGAGTCATCTTAATTCATACAAGTAATATGTTGTTTTTTTTTTCTTGTCCTGTAGCATATGCAAAAAGTGATCTAAATGGCATAAGAAACACGGTCCCGTCTTCAAGTCGTAATACACTTCTGCTCTCTGGTGTCAGCCCTAGAATAATTTTCTTTTCAACCCCCAGAAATTTTCAATACCCTGGAACGGTTCTTGTTCTGATATATCTAATCTAAGTAGAAAACACTTCCCACCATTGTTTATCGCATTCAGTCGAGCAGTAAATGACGCCTTCGTCCCCCTGCACTGCGGCCTGGCTTATCATCCTCACAGCTGCTTAGACGATTAGAAGATTGCTGCTCCGAATGGAGCCAGGAAGAGTGCAGTTCGGATTCTCTCTGCAAGGCGTCCATGAAGGCGTCACCGGACCCACTACAATAAACCGTTGCAGGCGACCGGTTTCATGGGGACTGTGACGTCAGTGTTTTAATCTTTTCCCTCCTACAGACACCTTAAAACGTGTGCGGTTTTCCGGAATCTTTCTTTTTTTCTTTGTTTTAGGAAGCACTTCAAGGTAATACGGAACTCTAAGTCATTTGCTTTAATTTAAATTTATATAACCCTTCTAAGTGATTGGACAGAGTTAAATAAACAATAGACAGCGACAGGTTAAAGGCCGACGATCAGACGCGAGATTCTGCAAGGCAGAAGATCCTCCTCTCCCCGGGGGAGGAGGAAACAGGCAACGGTGGACAGGGTAGAAGGGAGGAGAGGAGGAAGCGGGGGAAAAAAGGCAAGAGCGAACCGGGCGTCAAGGACAAGCTTATCATCTTTCCAGCGTTTGCTAAAGTGGAAAGAGTAGAAAGTTTTGTTGTAGGTGCATTTCCTGTTCTTTTAACCTGTCGCCGACCATATAGTAAATGCGATTTTTTTTTCCTTAATAAGCGGGTAAAAGGTATAGTTTCAAATGTATGACTCGCGCGTATGGTGCCTCTTTTAATAGTAACCTGATTCAAACGTGTGAAAGAAGGCTCGGAAAATGTTTTTTTTTTTTTTTTTCTAATACACTGCAGGGAAGCGGCAGAGCAGGAATGACATTTGTTCAGTTTTATGTTCTTATTGGCTGCGGAGAGATAACAAGATTCTCTGGACCGGCATGGAACAAGAAACACGCTTAGGCTAGCAGTCGATACCGAACTTGCCGCCATCGTTCAAAAGCGTACCGAGTTGAGTGGTTGCTGTGTTTTCGATCACAAATCGCATGATTCCTCCGACCCGCTGTTTCGCTAAATGAAGCCCGGGGCCCTATGTTGCGCTTTTTGGACTCCCAGGGCGACTAGGGAGAAGCGACACAGCAAACGCAGATTGGATGATGACAGAAGAAATCAAAATCAACATCCAATCTGCGTTTGCTGCGTTGTTGACGTCACTTCCTTCTCCATAGTCGCCGTGGCAGCCCAAAAAGCGCAACATGGGGCCCCTGGTCACACCGATTGAGGCATCAAAACTGGCAGCGCGCGGCACAGCTAAAGAGAGCAATCCGGCGAGATATACATAAACTTGGCTCATATACAGAACAATGAACAGCGTCAGACGCGATCTTGCATTTCCGACTGTTGGCGACGAGAAGGAATTACAGGGGTCGCTTTGTCCAGCTTTGTTTTCCTCGTAGCATGGAATTCGTCGTCCCTTTCGGTTTAGTTCTCCGTTAAGAAGCCGCAGGGTGTGGCCTCTTATGTTCCCTCCTCTCGCTTCGTGATTGACTATTCCGCCTATTTACCGGTTCACGCCAGAGTCTGATTGGTTGCTGAATGATGACGTCATGCTCGGAGTCACGACCCCGCATTTCTAAAGTTGTCATTGCCTGCAGTGTCGAACAGTGTGGAAAAGCGAAACAAAAAAGCACGGCTAGAAACTTTCTTGCGCGATAATAAAGTGAAATCGAAATAACGAGGCGGGAGTAGGAAGAAAAAGGAGGCAAGGCAAAATTGGCGCGAAAATAAAGCAGGGTGGGAGAGGAGGTGGGGGGAGTGAGCAAGGTGCAATTTCTCGGTTCCCACGCCCGCTTCCCTGCGGAATGCGGATGGCGCTCTCTCGTCTCCCTCCAAAACAAGAGCGCTTGTTTGGCTTTTGCCGGTGCCGCCGCCGCCTCCAGCGCCTGGTGGCTACCCTGCCTGTCTGCGCTGCCGCCCGCCCGCCCCGTAGAAGCCACCGCGCCGCGCACACGCCGCAAACGCGCGAAGGCGAGTGAAGATGGGCATGCCTACGTGGACACACACACAAACACGCACACGCACGCACGCACGTAAATAAAAGACGCGACAAAAACATAAAAATGAAGTGGAACAACAAAGATAGTATGGCGCCTCCTCTCCCCACTTGGGTCCCCACACAACAACACTCCCCGTTTCGGCGTTTTTACAGCCATCCGGAGAGAGAGAGAGGCTTGAAAAACACATTTCGTATAATCGTTCTTTACTTTTTACGCTATTTTCGGGAGAAAATGGGAGAAAAGTTAGGCAAATTTTCTCGTGTTGATAACTTTCTTTCTTATTTGTTGGCACTGTAAATTTCATTCGAAACTGTTATAGGAGTGGAATTAAAAATTATCCGATAGGCCGCAGTTGAATAACATAGAAGTCTAGAAACTTGGCAGTATTCGAAATATAGCAACGAGGTTGCAAGATTGGGTGGTAATCATCATCGTCGTTTGTGCCGATGATGATGGGCAGGACATACGAGGACAGACTACGCAGATCTTGGATCCCTCGCCTCCTTAGCTCGCTTCATGCGCTGTTTGGGTAATGCGCGGCAAAGCCTGTTTCGCGCGTTATGTTGCGCATAAGGTTCTCTGTTGTGATAGCGCTATTTTATATCGGTAAAGTAAAAGTACGTGGTATTTAGTTCCGTAAACATTCATGCCATATTTTGTAAACATGTCAACTGTTTAAAGAAGTTCGAGGGCACGCAGGCAACACTGACATAAAGTCATTTTGCCTTATCCATAACAATCCAATCCAATCTTCGCTACCCTGACTCGGTGTCGAACGCTTGATCCGACTCATCTTCATTTTCTTAATAGCAGTATTGTGCCCGTTACCGAAAAAAAGTAACGAAATAGCGTTACTCGTTAGTTTGGTAAAAAGTAACGCGTTATCGAGCTACGTTACTCTTTTACAAACGTAACGATATACCGTTACTTTTCAAAAATAACGAATGTTACTTTTACGTTACTTTTCTGTTCGAGTACATATGTTTGGCGGAGATGTATGATAAGCCTCCTTAACAAGCTTGGATAAAGATAAAAATTTACAGAGTGGTTTCATAGTGTTTTGATGCGCGAAGCAGCTTAATTTTCGGCATGCAGATTAGGCATTAAAACTGTAAATTACCTGATTCTGTTTCCTTTAGTTGATACATTTCATTCACACCTGCTGGCCATGGCGACGGACTTATATTCATGCCCATCTCACGCGCAGATTGAGTCGGAGATGTTAGTCAATCGGCTTTTATAAACTGCAGCATGCGAACGAGGACTGCTGGAACACAACCAGCCAGCCAACACACCTCATCTGTGCGCCGGTTTTAGTAACAGTCCGATTCATACTATTACCAGAGACTGATTTACTTCACTATCTGGAACAGGACACCGGTTACCAGCACACTGGCTATAATCACTTGCTGCCTCTTACCAGCAGTAGCTCTTAGTTTTCTGTGAGAAAAAAAAGGTTTCGTGTTTGTAGGTTTTCTTTCCAGGTTTAAAACGTTTTTTAATTTTTTTTTTTATCATGACCTTAGGGAATTAAAGACTAATCAAGCGAAAAATTCTTCTGTGTACAAAAGTGGGTCAGGAACTTCAGGCAGCGAGGGGGAGAGCGAGGGTAAAATCATTCCACAAAGAATGTTTCTTTTTTTTTTTTTTTTTTGAAACTAGAGAAATGAGCAAATCGCTTCGCCACTAGTCGTCTAGCTGTGTTTGGAGATTTGTGTTTGTCCTTTGTCCCTCTTGTTCCCCTTCTGCAGGGATTATTTTCGTCATTCTCGTCCAGCTCGCTTGCACCTTTGCATTTAATTGCATTATAATCAGTTGTCTACTGTTGTAAACGGATGTCTCTCCACGGCTTCCCCCCCCCCCCCCCCCCCCCCCCCGCTGTCCACTTCTGCTGCACAAAGCAGGGGGGGGGGGGGGAGGGGAAGAGGAGGGAGGCTGTAACGCAGTCGTTCGTTCAAGCCTTGTGAGTGGTGACACTATGAAGAAAAAAAAAAAAGAGGATGAACGGAATTGGCTGGTAGCCGAAGGCTTTTTCCCCTTCACGAAGTGAAAAACAATATTTTTTTTTTACTTTACTGTGACGGATGCTGGTTCCGTGCAGCGATTCCGTGCAGCGATAAGCTGGTGCAGGATTTTGAGATAAGCTCGTGCAGGATTTCACCAGTTTTGGTCAAAAGAATCGAGTAACGAGTAACGAAATTTGACAGCCGATACCATAAAAAAAGTAACGGAAATACTTTACTCGTTAGTCATTCAGAATACTAACGAGTACGTTACTGCGTTACCAGTAACGTCGTTTCCTCCAACACTGCTTAATAGCCACTGGTTTTGATCCCGGGTTCTCTTTGCCAAATCGCTTGCAGGTGGTATTTTTTCCCTTCAGTAGTGGCAAGCAAACGAAGCCGCCTCGAGGCCTCGATAAGCAGACGAAAAACTTGTCTGCGCATGACGCGTTTGGCGCACTGATACGTACGTACGACGGAGCAAATATACCACGTGGTTTCAAACGGGCTCGTGATTGAACCTGGCAGCCTGTAGCATCCCAGGTGGGCGTCCGCGAGGTGGCACCACTAAAGCATCTCGTCGAAAATATATATGTTGTGCCCGAAGAAACTGTTTTGTGGCTATTCGCAACTTCCGCGACCTGTTGAAAATATGCTCTGGCGCTTATAAAAATGGCTGTCATCTGGATTATTGTCGTTCAACAGCAGGACGAGTTTAGACCAGTGACCCATAAGACATCTTAATTTTGTTAAATACGAGTGACTTTAGAGCCCGAAGTCAGAATTAATGCAAAACACGAGTTGTTCGCTGGAGGCATGACGACAGAATTATGCGGACACGTCTTAATCATGTTGGAAGCATGTTTACTACATACGTGCTTGAACATGTCTGCAGAAACTTTTTGCATGATAAACGTCATGCAAGGAAGAAACGCCTCACAGACCGTGTTTTTAGTTTGTCTTTTGTATGATATATTAGCCGTGTGACCACTGTTTTACACCATCTTTTTATGTCGCGAAAGTGTAAGCAAAAGACTTTATTGTGATTCCGCTCATCCACGAGCTACAGGGAGCGAGATTCCCTCACCACAATACCCCCATCGCTGAAATTAGCGAATAAATAAACGAGCAAAAGACAGAAAGAACGAACTAACCAAAAGATGTAAGTTACTTAATGACTACAGTCAATTATTTTGTCGTATCAAGGTGTCTAATGAGCAGCATCTCAATAACTAATCATTCATGAAAATGGACCCCTTCAAGCATTACGCCCTCTAACGGTCGATCTGAAAATACTGCAAAGTGGCGTGTGTAAAGGACACCATAAAAATGACAAGTTTAATAATATGTATACGGCCTCTTGGAAGTGAGTATTACACCAGTGATATACTTGCCAGTTTGTTGGCGTGTTTTGCGCACGCTACTCTGCAGTATTTTCACATCGACCGTAAGAGAAGCGTAGTTCTTGAAGGGATCTATAAGCGCATAAATTTGATTCTGCTCTAATGAAACAAAACAAAAACGAAAAAAATTAAGGCGATATGATCGCCTGATGATGAATACTTCCCATACGCCAACGCGCGTGTATGTCTCCTGCCGAGAGATTGTACTCGAAGACGATAAGGGAGCTGGGATTAAGTAGGATTAGAGAAAGCCCATTAAAGCGGAGCAAAAATCGCCACCAGATCGGGTAGCTTTCGCTGGCTCTATATATAAAAGCTCACGCGCTTGAACACCCTTTAAATACCGCGCCAACCTTGAAGACCTCTTTTCTCAGAAAGAAAGAGCACGTAAGTGTCTGTGTAGCAACCTCTTCTAAACCCTTCCCACCGTCGTAAAAAAAAAAAAGAAAGAAAGAAAAAAATAGTGGAAAAAACCGTTTTTAAGTTTGCCGCTGTTTTCTAGTCTATTCATCAAGGTGGCCAGATGGACAACGCTAGTTCCCCTCCAAAACGCTGTTGACAGTCGGCCAGTGCTCATTAGCAGCTAGTATGATTAATTATGTCGCTCCAGGGACGTTCCTCGGGGCACATAACGGTATAAACCATCCTCTCCCAAAAAAAGGTTCCGCACGTCTTCAAAAGCGCCGATGTTCCGATTTTCCCCTCTAAAATAGGGCACATTCGGTTTAATAACAGAAATAACGGAGAACTATTCTCGAGCCATGATACGTCGATCGGAAGTGGTCAAAAGAGCGACCGGGTTTTGCTTTGCGCTTGGAAGGCCGCGGCATCATTAATCTGCGCCAGTTGGTGGGAGTTTGGGGATGCTTGGGGTTTCTCCTTTTGGCTCACCCACTTCCCAAAGATGTATACCATTTTCTTGTTTTTAAGCGAAGCCCGTATGTGTCTTAGTAGCGATACCTTTTCGCTGTCTGCTTTTTATTGCGGTGCGTTTTACTGAGAAGAAACAAAAGATACAGGATGAAAAAGAGAGAACACTCCAGCGCAAATGTGCGTGATATAGCCGGCTGCGGCAACTCGTATTAGCAAATTGCGAAATGTGTCCAGATGGGACTGTTTCCACGTGATCCAAGAAAACGAAAACGTGAATCTGAACTGTGGCTATACTCCGTTTCACCTTATGTTGTACCGCAGACACGGCTAGAAGCGCGAGCTCATAGCGTTGGGAGCTACTCTTAACGCAAGAGAGCTTGTGCCGCCGCGATGTGCCCTAGAGCAAGGAGCTCGCGCTTTTAGCCTTTCCTGCGGTACATCATAAGGTGAAACAGAGTATAATATGAAAACGTAAAAAGACAAAAGAAAAAAAAAAAAGGAGCATGGAGCAAAAATAATTGGGCAGTCGAAAGTTGTTTCGAGCGAATGCCTCTTTCTAGGGAAATCCGTACGTCTGCTTTGACAGCGTTGCCTCGGAAAGCTGTCCTCGCTGATGCAATGCGCGACGAAATAAAACTTGTTCGCGCGTCTTTATTGGGATGAACGTGAAAGGTGCATCAGTCGGTGGGGAAAAATCAAAGAAAGCAATATATAAAGAACCAAAAATGCGCTATATAGGGTTCCACAGAAGAAGTCGCCGTGCACACTCGAACACGCGTCACACTGCCCGCGGAGGCGGCGAATGTATACGTCCACGAAAAAGGACTGTGGTTGCTCCTTGAACCATTTGGTCATCATGGTCATGACTCCGCACCGGAGAATAATCGTTGTTTATTTTGTTTAAGAATAATCGTTGTTTATAGTTGCCTGCCGAGTCCAAGTATCGCAATCGTTTGACCCAAAATAATCACTAAACGCGCGAAATGAAAGGAAAAAAAAAAAAACGGAAGCGTCGCCGCAGCGGCACGCCATTGACCAGTCACGCGTGACGCGCCACATAAAAGGACCATCTCGATTCTCGCTTGCTACGTCATCTGCGGATGCAATCGGGCGCCAAGATTTCTGCCCTTGTAAATCGGGTTCGGCTTGTGATTTTTTGAAACCTTTCGGTGGATCCGAAAGGGGAGTGTGTCCAGAGGACCCTCGACGTCCCAAAAGTATACGCGTTCTAGCCGTTACCAAAGCAGACAGTGACCCCCCGCACTAATAAGGGCAGACATGGGGAACCGCTCGCGCCGACGCGATGTGGCCGGCTTCACACGTTCAGAAACGTACTGAATGCTACTTATTGTAACGTAAAATGTAGACAGTAAACGGAGTGCTGTTGACGGGACGCGTCAGGCCCATTTAGAGTGACCCTCCCCAAAACAGTCGCCAGAGGACAAGAATTCGGCACGCATCGGCCTTCATGCTTGGCAGCTGCTGCACACGTGACCAATCGGCTTCGGGCGACGGGAGAGCTTCCCGTGAGGTGAGACGGGCGATGAGACAGGGTCGCCGTTCTGACATCGCGCGATGTCCTTGCTTGCTTGAACTTCAAAGTTGCCCCCTCCCCCCCCCCCCCCCCCCCCCCCAACTAATGGTGGATTCCACGTGTAGATCCGGAGCGCCTTCTAAAAGGCGCGAGGGAGGCGAAATTCCACTTCGTGGGACCCGCTCCAAATCGACGAGCGAAAGATGAACTCGCATTTTTGGAGCTACCCGCCCGAGACGGTCTGCTGTTCAAAATGGCCGCTGCTCGAACTTGACAAGCGGAAAAGCCTACCAACGCCTCAGCCGACTGAGCTTTCCGACGATCAGTCACCACTGTCGCAGTCTATCTTCGGAAATAACACGCGACACAGGCCGGGTGCAACATCCGTACCACGGAGCTCACATCACAAATAACGTGGAAGACGTCCGCATTCGCCACCGTCAGATACCTTTCAGTCGCCTCGAAGCAACGTTACTAGAACCACTCAGTTCGGAAACTGCCGTAGAGACTGCTCTGAAAAAGTGGCCCCGATCTGTCCTCCAGTATCGAGCTAATGGCGAACACAACGCCGCCATTTCTCCCGCAGCGGCAACTCGAGAAACTGCACGTTACTACTCTTTTGGCTTTAATCGGCCATTTTGGCGCCGAAACAGATACAGCGGAAGAGGTTACAGGGGTGCCACCCCCGTCTCCCCTGCGAACGCGCCGCGAATTTCTACCGAAGTTAAAATGCACCTAGGTGGGGACGCGCTATCTAAAAGCACCGCTGAGGCATGGTTGTATAAAAATAATATTAATTGTCCCGCAAAACCTTGCAAACTAGAAATTAAAAAAAATATCACGCGCCCTTCATTTCGTACTAAACTCCAAAAAATTTCACACAAAAAGAGTCTTTTCCGTTTGTTTTTACGCAAAAACATGCTTTCTAAAAGCTCAAGGTGACCACAGTACAGATAAATGATAAAGAGTGGCGCTGTTGTCAAAATTAGCTCGGTCTCGGTGGACGCCAGCGGCCCAAGTTTCGACGGCGAGTTTCACAACTGAGTGTTTTAGTAACGTTGCCTCGAAGTGACGGGGCACGCACAGCGATCGCCATCGGTGGGACTGAGATTGCTGCTAAGACTTTAATGAACACAAAGAGGTAAGAACCATCACTCGCACTGTCGTTGCCTAGTCTGCTTTTGTTCTATTGCACGAGAAAACGCCTGCGGCATGCAGTGTAAAAAGGTAAACATTCGGTTGAGGGAAAATGAACCGGCCTAACCTTGCGACTCCTTCAAATTTTCTGTCGTTCTTCCTCACGATTACAGATGTCAGCGCTTACGATTTGCCACGCTCCGGTCCCGGCTTTGCACCTATGATCTACGAGAGCTAGAAACGTTCGAGCCGTCACAATCCCGCGTAAACAACCGACGCATTCGAACAGACGAATCTCGACGTCCTGGGCGGTTCGGCGACCTCGCCGCGCATGCGCACCGCCGAGTTAAAGGAAATGACGTAGCACGCTTCTGTCAACTTCCGCCAAGCTCCGTGAAGTTCCACGGATCAAGTTTGGCGGGGTTGGAGGTGCTCCACGGGGCATGCGCTGCCCCAAATCTACGTACGGAAGATGGCCTACATGAGCCGGATTTGCCAGCTGAAGACGCGCGCTCCAAAAGCGGCGCTTTTGGAGCGCTTTAATTGTGCGAGCGGAATTCTCCGTTAGACTGTGCGAATAACTGTGCACAGGTTCCATCCTTGTGACAGTGGTACCCTCTACTGCGTTTTATTCGTTTGCAAACAAATACTACGCGACCACAGCTTTAGAAAATCCGGGGATGTGTGCCCCCCGTCCGGTAGCCCTCAATTTGATGTCGAATTCGTAAAAGCTTCCTGGGCTTCCACATTCACGTGTTTGTCTCAAGATCTGTCCACTGCATTAAACCACCACCGTGCAATATCATCGCCCGATCGCAGTAGAAGCGGTACCATAAACAGTCATTTCATGAGACACGAACTTAATGTGAAAAAAACACTGCGTAACTTGCAAATAAAGAACTCAGTTCAAAACAGAACGTCACTTGCGATGCTTTGACTTTCCAAAAAACGCTCCTGAAGAGAAGGAAAATGGAAGGAAAACTTTACAGAATATAAGTTTACGTTTTCAAAAATATGTGCCCCCAAATAATATCAGCAACTGTAAAAAAAATATATATATCCATGCAAAAACAAGTTGCACCTTGAAAGTCCGATGATGAACTGCATGTCATTACAAGATAAGCCTTCCACTCCCAAGTAACTGGGTAGCGGAGTCGGTCCGGGAAATTTGGTCACTTCTACGACATAAAAAGTTACCAAAAGGGAAACACTAATATCAGGCGGTTAAGTCAAAAGAGCCAGTGGAATCCCACTATTTGGCTACATATAATCGCGGCTTTCTCCATACACTGCAAACCACTAAAAACGTAGTAGATTTTCTGGAACAGTCGACCCGTAATTCCCACCTAGTTTCGGCTCCTCTTTGTGTGTGCCTTAGCATCCGCTGAATTGCCTTCCTACCTTTAAAGATGGTCGACAAAGCGTCGAGTTCGAGTGAGCCTTCTTTAGAACAAAACCCACACGTAATTTATTTTATTATGCGCCGTCCGAATGACGTTCCAAAACAAAAGGTACAAATTGTTGTGCCCAAACGCGTCTGTTTGCTCAGTGGAAACCCATTCCTTCGAAATCTTGGTGTCGGAGTGAAAAGGGCGGTAAGTTGGAGGAACAATTGCGACGAACGCTGATCGTACAAGCCGGCAGCTACACGGGAGTACGGCATCGCGCAAAGAAGCAAGTCAGCTGCTTCGGTTCCACAAAACTTCCGCAAACGTGTGAACAAACAAGAAACAGCCAACACGTCGGGTGATTGGGTCAAATAGGAGTTTTCGCAGATCGTTCCCACTGTCCCGCAACGCTCTGCGCAACCCGCTACGATACCCGGAACTCTACAGGGGCGGCTTCTTTAGGAAGTTTTCGTAGACCGCGTTTCCCCCTCTGCTAAGCCTTCCGCAACGAAGAAGCCGCTACTGCGCCTGCGCGCCGATGGTCTTGACTCTAGAGTTCCGGGTATCGTTGCGGAGAGCGTTGCGGGACAGCGGAAACGATCTGGCGAAAACTCCTTGATATCTTGACCGGTCAACAGATAAAAGCAAGCGTGGTGCATGCAGTGGAAGAAAGACGGCTCAAAACGTCAGTAGGAGCAGTCCCCAGCCGGTCCTTCGGCGACGTCGGCTGACGGGCTTCCTCCTTTCTCCCCTTTTCCTCTGCCCCGAAGGTGCGTGCCGGGCGGCGTATTCTTAATGGAACTATGCAGCTTGTCCAATCTGTCTTTTTAGCGGTTTGCATTGACATACCCCTCATTCTCTTTAAAGTCCGCCCAAAACAGAAATTTATGGTCAGAAGCAAAACCAGTTCCTTGGACGGATTCCCAACCACAGCGTCCATGTTGTGAATGTCTTCCGACGCAAAACAGGCATGTGAGGAGAATGAACGCACGCTCGCTTATGCTTTACTATGCGCAATGGCATTGGCTTTCTTATGTGCTGGTCTATAGGTGTTGGGCCTTAGTTTGGACGGGTTCCCGGACATTTCATCGAACGCCGTTTCGTCGAACGCCGTTTCATCGAAAAAATGGACGTTTCATCGAACGCCGTTTCATCGAATCGCTGACGGCCGTTTCATCGAACATCTTTTAAATAAAAATGTGAAATCGATGCTCTTTTATGCACAGATCGAGTGCATTTTCGTGTAATTCACCCATTTCATCGTCAGGTTTTTTCATGACCAAACTTGTAGCTGTTACAATTTATTTTGAAGCAAGTAACCCATGAGGATATCTGTACCGATTTTTATGTTTGTTTCGCATATTTTTCTTATCTGTTCGCCCCCTCTGTATTCACCCGATGGGCCTTGAGGCTATTGTAACAAATGAATAAAAACTCGCACTCCCGGTAAGAGCGCACTCCAACTCATGGAGGCCAGAAGGCGACTTAGGTTTTGCGCAGGCGCAAAAACTTGAGCCATGTGAGCCTCCTAGCCTCTCATGTCTTTCTATTGATACTTTTTTACTGCCCGAAGCATGCAGTAGCTAAAGCTGAGGTGCTATATATAAAACTACAACAAAACAATGTTTCTTTTTTTTTTTTTTTCTGTTTTAAGACTCAATAAAGTCAAAAGTAAGTATGTCACTTCAAGTTTTATTTGAAAACTTTCGGGAGTTCATGTGTGCGTGCGACAGCCATTCACCGTTTCAAATGATGAGCCATTGCTCTCAAAAAGTCCCCCACAGCCATGGCCCGTCGGTACTCATAAAAAAGGCGGACCTTCTCATTTCTTGCCGCTACAGCCTTCTTCTGGCGAGGAGGCTCTTGGGAACTCAGCATCGCCTCCAGCTTGTCTTCTGCGGCGGTGCAAGTCAAAAACTCCCAGAACCCGAGATGGGCACCTCTGACCAGCTTCACGAGGCGGGAATGCCAACCTGGCGTTCGATAAGACGGCGTTCGATAAAACGGCGTTCGATGAAACGGCTTCGATGAAACGGCGTTCGATGAAACGGCGTTCGATAAAACGGCATTCGATGAAACGGCTTCGATGAAACGGCGTTCGACGAAACGGCGTTCTATGAAATGTCCGGTCCCAGTTTGGGTTGAAATCCCAAGCGCAGCGACCGACGTTGTTGCAGTCATGTCTGAACTCATCGTCGACAACGCAACGCTCGCCGCTTTCCAGACACGAACGGCACAATCGGTCGTGTTATTTTGGTTATGCGACTTGTGTGACGAACAAGCGGTCTTCTTCCACAGTCGTAGTGTCGAGTTCTTCCTTAACCAGCTTGACCATTCAAGACGACTACGCGCACACTACGAAGCGACATGGGCTGGCGCCACACCTCCTCGATAACGAGGCCATTGGGCTGGATCTTCTGCGTCATCTCCAAGCGGCCAGTGGGGACACAGACGGATTGAACACGAGTGCTCAGTCAGCGTTTGAAGGGGGACTCTCGCCTCCACTGTGTCCCTAGCCGGCCGCCTTTAAGTGACGTAGATAGGTCAACGCTACGGCCTTGGTATCTATACTCGTTGTCACATCAAAAACCGTAGACAAAAATTTTTAAAAAAAGTTCGTCTCCTTGCGGAGCGTTACTAATAAAACGAGGTCCTCTTGGATTCCGTCGCTTGCTAAATTTCATGTCCGACTTCTGTCGTGTGATCGGGAGTCACGTTACTTGCACCCGTGAAATATGCATGACTTTCGGCTACATTTAAAACTCATCGTCAAATAAAACATACATTCCAGACGCATTCGCTCTGTCGGGCACGTACCCCAAAAATAGTTTACAGCTTGAGGTGTTCAAGATGTGGCACTGGTTTTCATATTGGTTCTTGCTCCGGTGTGACTGAGGGAAAATATGGCAAAAAAAGTAAGGCGGCCAAAACGGCGTGGGAATGTAATAGGTGCAGCGAGCTTAAGTCTGAGACAAGGGTAAGGTCAGATGACTGCAAAGATGTGCCTCAATCTGACGTATCGAAGGAGGTACTCAGGATTAATGGGATACTAACTG
This sequence comes from Ixodes scapularis, assembly GCF_016920785.2. Taxonomy (NCBI): domain Eukaryota; kingdom Metazoa; phylum Arthropoda; class Arachnida; order Ixodida; family Ixodidae; genus Ixodes; species Ixodes scapularis. The sequence goes on along the minus strand of NW_024609879.1, from coordinate 100,377,707 downwards.
GAATCGTGGAGATAATAGAAAAGTTGGATACGTTGATGACAGTCAAAACTACCGCAAGCAATATCGAGATCTCAATCCAGCAAATGTCAGACAAGTATGACGACGCTTTAAAATCATCTGGTGGGCTAGTTGGCTAAACATAATGAGGAAATTAGCGCAAATACAAGGAAGGAAGAACTAAACGTTCTTCCTTCCTTGTATTTGCGCTAATTTCCTCATTAAGTATGACGACGTGCTGAATGAGTTGAGCAGACAGGCCAAAGAAATAAATGCCATAAAGAAACGACTCGACCTAGTCGAGGCCACGAACAGTGAGAATGAAGTAAAAAAGCTAAAAGCAGAGGCAAATAATCTTGAGCAGTACAGTCTGAGACAAAACTTGGAGGTTCATGGGCTGCCGCAAACTGAGAACGAGCACTTACTACCTAAACTAAATGACCTTGCGAGAAAGTTGGATCTGGATGAGCTAGCTGACAATGACTTAGAAAGTGTTAAAGTGTTGCCAGCTAGACAGGCCAAATTCCCAGCTGTGATGGTGCGTTTTGCTTCTCGAGTGAAAAGGGACCAATGGATGGGAAAAAAAAAATAAAAGCTTAAAGAGGCAGGATCAGAGGTACGTTTTTTCGACAACTGGACTGCGCAAAACAAGAGGCTTCTTTGGTTGGTCAGAACTCGAGCGAAGGAAAACGATTATCAGTTCGCTTGGCAGAAATACGGAAAAATGTTTGTTCGAAAAAGACAGGGTGACCGAGTTATCAAAATTGATACTGAAAATGACCTGGACAAAATATGCTGAGGGATTTCACATAAAGTATTGGTTTATCTTTTTTTTTCTTCGCTTTATGGCAAGCTTGGCGAAAACGATACGATACGATACTACGATAACACGTCGTTTGTTGACCTTTTGCAGGGTTGTCAGGCCCTAATTAAGGGCAACCTCTCCTTATTTCACTTAAATTCAAGAAGCATGAGAAACAAAAGCGACGAAATTGATGTGTGCTTGCAGCTTCCTGGATTTTAGGTTTAATGTGCTGGCTTTTACCGAAACCTGATATACTTCTAGAATTAACATGGTTAATTTTGATGGCTACAAAATATGAAGGAAGGTATCGAGAGAACAAACGTGGGGAGGAATAGCGCTTTATTTCCGGGACAATATTACCTTCGACGTTATGCCTGAGCTATCGGTATTAACCACTCATTGCGAATCTCTCGTTGTAAAATGCTGTGGCACTGTCATAGTCCTTGTTTACCGTCCGCCTTCTGGTTCAATTAATGACTTTTTGCTTTATATGGATGACCTCATTGATAGAATTTCGTTTCTAAACTTGTCTATGGTTGTTTAGATATGAATATTGATCTATTATGTTCTAGCCCAGCGTGTCGACAGTTTCTTGATGTCATTGAATCCTATAACTGTAAAAATGTGATTGATGTACCAACAAGAATTACACAAGAAACTGAAACGTTGATTGATCTATGTGTTATTAGTTCACAAGTGAGTAATGTAATCTCTGGTGTTTTGTCGTGCGACCTAAGCGACCACCTGCCTATATTTTGTATATTACCATGTTCAACGTCTAGAAAATGTCCAAAAACTGAAATGTTGTATAGATCTATCAACCACGAGAAAATTAATTCATTTTGCCTACTTATGTCTGACATAAACTGGGATGATGTATATCATGCACAAAACCCGAGTCAAGCGTACGATATCTTCTTACAAAAGCTGCTCGACTGTTACCACGAATCATTTCCGTTGCTGAAATTACGAACGCACAAGAAGGCAAGGAAGCCCTGGATAACGCAAGCGCTCTATAAACGGATTAGTGACCGTAACAAGTTATACGACAGATTCATTAAGAACAGAGACAAATGTGTTCTGGCAGAGTATAAAAGGGTGAGAAATAAGGTTAATTGTGAGATTAAGAAAGCACGACTGGAATATTAAGCATATAAGTTTTTGAGCATTCAAGGCAATCCGAAGAAGATTTGGGATACAGTATCAAGCTTTAGCTCGAAAGATGTACATAGATTTCCGGACCAATTAACAATTGATGGTGTCCTGTTCTCCGGTGAATCATTAGCAAATAAGTTTAATTCCCACTTTGTAGCCTCTGGTACATCACCATTCTCGATGGACCACGATGGAGCGGAATCTCACGTAAGCAAAAATGTACCTGCCTCAATTTTTCTTTCTCCTACATGTGAGGAGGAAATATTTACTACGATCAATGCTTTGGCTAACAGTACCGCAGCAGGCGAGGATGAAATAAAAGCTGAACCGATTAAAGCGGTGTCTAACTTAATTTCAGCGCCTCTCGCTCACATTTTTAACGCCGTATTAAGCAAAGCCATTTTCCCAGAGAGAATGAAAATTGCTAGGGTGTGCGTTGTGCATAAAGGGGGAGCACCAAATAATCTAAATAATTATCGACCAATATCGATTTTACCATTGTTTTCAAAAATATTAGAGAGACTTGTAAACGCAAGACTTACCAGCTTCCTTACAGCCTATACTCTGATCGTAAACCAGCAATATGGGTTTCAAAAGGACAAATCAACCGAAATGGCGTTATTGAAAGTAAAAGATAAGATAATCAGCAATATTGAAAATAAAATCTTTACGCTCGGAATTTTTTTAGATTTTAGAAAAGCTTTTGACTCGATTAAGCATGATATTATTTAAAAAAAATTGCCAAAATACGGTATAAGAGGTACAGCGTTGGAGCTAATTCGAAGTTATCTAACAGAACGGTCACAGTATACGGTAATAAACGGAGTGCAGTCCAGGCTTGAGCCTATTGAGTATGGTGTACCTCAGGGATCTATCTTAGGTCCCCTGTTATTTCTTCTCTACATAAATGACATTGTTAATCTGCCACAAACACCCGACATTATCATGTACGCAGACGATACAAATGTATTTTTTTCTCATTTGAACTTGATGGAACTAGAATTTTTGTCGAATGAGTGGCTAAACAATTTATCACTATGGTTGCGGTCTAATAAACTTCAGCTTAACACTGGTAAAACAAAATATATTATTTTTAAACCGAAAAATAAACCGGTTAGTTATAACATGAGTATCACATTTGAAGGAACTATTATCGAAAACGTAAGCTCACATAAATTTCTTGGTGTCTGGTTTGATGAAAGCTTGACTTGGTCGCGCCATGTTGAACACCTCTGCTCGAAATTTTGCCAATCTATTGGCATATTACGCAGGCTTAGATTGCTTCTTCCATGTTGGTTAAAACGTCAATTATATTGCGTATTGATATACTCTCACCTAAACTATTGTCTACTTATCTGGGGTACAACAGGAACTACGAATTTTAACAGGTGGCTTGTTTTACAAAAGAAAGCGATTCGATGCTTAGACAATTTAGATTTTTGCGCTCACACCGCTCTTTCTTTCTCCAAACACAAGGTTTTTACAATTCAGCAACAATATAACTTCAAATTAGCCTTGTTAATTTATAAAAAGATAAAAAACGGCGGGTCCTCGTCTCTAGATATATATCCAAGGAAAATTACGACATATAATTTACGGCATGAGTTATTCCTTCAGGAGAGAATTCGCGGGTCACAGAAATTGAGCTTTTTGATTCCGGAATATTTAAACAAATTTTCAGAAGTATTAGATTTTATAAATCGCTGTTCTTCTTTGCAGAGCTTTAAAAAGGAAATAAAAGAGTACATTTTTACGCTCTCGGCTTAAATATTGGGCCGCTGTTTTTTGCTCTCCAAATTCAGATGATTACTATTTTATGCATTCATTTATGAATCGATTTAAGGCAAATCATCCCAGTTTGTGTCTGGTTTGTGTTTGGTTTGTGTTCACTTTCTGTTTTGTTTGCGTTTAATTTATGTCAAAACAGTCTCTGTGAAAATATTTTCACCTTGAATTTTATTATGACTTAGCGCCGAAAGGGGAAATGGAGCCTCGTCAGGTAGCTTCGGCAACCTTTTGCTCCTCCCTCCCCGACATTTCATATGTCAAATAAACTTCAATTTCGTTTTAAATGTGATACTATGCTTTCTCAATGTCCTCGGGCAAATACATGCACAATAAAAAAAAAAAGAACAGCGGGAAAAGGGAAGAATTGAGCCGCCAGCAGTGCTGACGGAAGTGAAAAGAAAAAACGCTATGCCCAACAAAGGCCATGTCATGCATCACCGACTTTATCTGCTTCCTACGTAAAAACAACCTGTAAAAAAAAATTAATAAAAAAATAACTGATATTTTGAGTCTGCATAGCAAACTTTCGCTCCACGTGCGCTTTTTTTTTTTTTTTTTGTCATTCGTAAAAAAATAATAATAAGCAGGCCAGGACCGGCGATTATACGGGTCTTTCACGGAAAAAGAAAACCAACACAACACAAATACGAGCCACTGCAGCCACACCGGTCACCTTCAGATTCCCGAAAGTTAGTTTATCCCACCAGCTAAAGCCAAGCAAGTATCCTTTCCTCCCCTAGGTTGACAGTGGGCCAAAGGCTACGCCATGCTACGCGCCATTGGCAAAAAAAGAAAAAAAAAGCCATTCGAGGCCGGTTGGTTTGGAGAGCGCACGGGTCCCACTCCACTGTCATCGTGGTTAAAATGGCGCAGAACCGTCAGAACCCTTTTGACCCTCATCAGGGTATTTTTGGTGCGTTCTACTAAGAGGACCCCCTACGCTGACAGTGCGGTGGAAGCTACGAGCTCGCGCCGGACTAATCACCCGATCTCCCTTTCCGCGTGGGTATGGGGGCGGGGGTCTGATCACGTGGCGAAAGATGGACCTATGATTGGTCCACGAAGTGCATAGCTCCCACCGCACTTTCAGCTTGGGGATGAACGGATCGCACCAGGATGCGGAGCGTGCAGTGGGGTGGATTAGGCCTAATCTAGCACGGTGGCATTGCTGGCCTTCCAGGGGCCTTTGTTGTCGTCAAGCTCGTTCTGAAGGATCGAAATGTAGGAGAGGGCGTATGCGTCGTTTCTTCATTATTCCTTTTTTTTTTTTTTTTTTCATCGTTCGCACAGGAGGGTCTTTTCTCCAAACAAGAAGCAGCGAGTGGCTCCTTGTCAGGTCTTGCTTTCCGCACTGCTGCCTGCGCCCCGACCGACTTGAAATCAAGAAAGGGTAAGTCGAGAAAGAGTGGCTCTACGTATTTGGTTTTATTAGTTCATTAGGTAGTGTCAAACTGATTAAATTAGCTGACTAGATGGTGTAGCTGTTTCTGTGTATTCGCCAGTTCAAGAAGTTACCTAAAAAAAATGGAACCCTGTTATAGGGTGAAATGTTTTCTCGAAATGCCGGTCGTATTTTGGGGGAATTTGTTGAGTCGAACGGAACAATAAGCAAAAGATATACCAAAAGCAACGTTACTTGTAATTTGTCTTTCTGTAGCATCTACTTTATTTTACTTCTGCAGTTTTAAATTTAAGCGAATGAGGATAAACTTACACTATTTTACAGGCGCATTAGCTATTTGGCATTTACTTTTCTATCGTGGTTCATTCGAGGTGAAGGCTCCACCCTCCTTATGCCGCAAAAAGCGCTTGCTCTCCGTTGTTTCTTCGTGACATATTCACTTGCTCATCCTAAATCCTGAAAAGTGCAATTCGGACTGCAATTCGTTCTAATTCTTAGAAGTGGACGTATTGAACACAACAAATCTCAAGGTAGATCGAGAACTCAAAGCTTCAATTCATGTTGTCTTTATTCGCGAACCATCCAGCACAGCGTATGTTGCAGTTGATATCCTCCACACAGTGTGAACTTCACTCCAACCCTAGTGCGCGTCATGAAGGTGATCACTGCTGGAAGCTGATTGGACAAACCGAATACACTTCACAAACCACAACCCTGCACAATGCTTCATTACAATCGTTTTGCGGGGCATTCTAAAGGGCAAGCGCCCGTAGCTTCGGGAGGTGCCCTAATTGTGTCAAAATTGCTTGTGCAATATAAAAAAAATACCAAGACAAAAAACGCATGATGTCAACAGGTTTTCTAATAATTTGTAGGTATTGAAAATAGAAATACGTCCAAATTTAAACAACATGACGTATCTTTGAGGTCGCTAAAATTCGATAATTGTAGGCGTTTAACGCTTTTAGGCAACCTCCGCGTGCCTCACCCAACGGCCATGCATTTTGAGGACAGCGTAGATAGCTAGCAGAGACTGAGAGTAGGGTACCTCAAGGGAAGCCTCCAAATTCCTGCCAATGTGTCATGAAGAAACTGTCCAGTTTCGTGTTGATCATTCTGGTAGATCGGGTACGGGCAACGGTGACGAGATGAGGGCCGATAACGCTCCTGGGGTACATCCGCATCCTCAAAGAGCTCTCAAGGCTACTGCATACAAAAAGCGAGCTATGCACGCGAACAACGCTGGGGACAGAGTTAGAACCGGATCACTAGTCAGAGAAAAAAAGAGTGCCCGAGTTCGAGCTGGAGAAACCTCCTTATCGCTCAAAAAAGCGGCTATTATCTGACCAGCGAACAAAGGACACACAGAACCAAAGACATACGAACCTAGTTGCCTCGCTAGCCTACAAAGATCCCAACGGCCACCTGACCAGACCCACCCGCCGTCAGCGACGGGCTCCCGCCGTCAACTGTTCTCTCGTCGGCTGGCTTCGTGGCTTGCTTCGCGTTTGGTCTGATCGGAGTCCGGACGAAGGAGGATAAGGAGGAGGAAGAGGGGGTTGTTACAGAGAGGGGGAGAAGGACAGCCCGTAATCGGGGTCTCGTGGTGGGTCCCCCTCTCCCTTGACGTACACTTCCATTCGGCCCCTCCTCGCCATCCCAGCCGAGCAGTCCGATTCATCCCGATGTCGGCTTCACTCGGCGCTTGGCGAGTGAACTGAGCAGTTCGACGGGCTAGGCCCCCACACAACACACAAACGCCGGTCGTCTAGCTCGCCGTACGCTCGCAAAACCAGCGGCCACGTCCTTGTTCGTCCTGGTATACACTCGCGAACATCCTAAGCGCCCGCTGCTTCCGCCTTCCATCCATGTTGTGATAGACAGTCCCGTGTGTGTGTTTCTGTCGTGTCCTTCTAAACAACGAAGGCGGGGAAAAAGAAAGGATTACGGCCGTTCATTTCCTTTGCGGCGTGTCTCAGCAGCAGAAGGATTGCGACTACGGGACGCGGGCGCTTCCAACATGGCGGAGCTGCTGTGTCTGGAGCAAGACGTGGACTTCCAGGACCGGCCGGAGGGCGAAGGTCCCATGCGTTCGTACCGGGACCCGACAATCTTCGATGACGCCAGTGTGCTCGAGAACCTGCTACGGTCCGAGGAGAGGTACGCCATCAACCCACGCTACTTCACCTGTGTCCAAACGGAGATCGCGGTCAACATGCGACGCACCGTCGGACAGTGGATGCTGGAGGTGAGAACTCGCAGGCTTGGTTCCGTTCAGCATGTGTCCCGTTGCATGGTTCGCGGCACGTCTTGCTATGGTGGTGTCTGGGTCCCAGGTCTCTGTCTGCCCTCCAGTGGCTGCTTGGATTTGTTACCGCAATGCCGGGACCGGTGTTGGCATTGACCCTCTTCAGCGTATCTCTGCGGAACAGAACACCGCCTTAACTCGTGTGCACAATGGAACAATTTTAACACATTGAGGAATAAATCTCTTACAAACAATGTGGACAAACTTGTTTTAATAATCTCGAGGCATGTTTTCAAGAAGCGAAGAAATAAGCCAGACGTTCTGGAAAGAGGGAAGCACGAAGATTACGTGCGTTGGTCCCCTTGTCCCAAGACCACCCAGTGTCCGCAGAACAAGAAGCGATTGAGGATTCACCTCGACATTGGCATTGCAATCGAGCGTCCCAAAATAAATTGCCGGCCCTCGTCGGTGCTTCACTTCGTCCGTTTTATTCTTACTTACTTTTACGAGCCCTGACAGAGGTCCGTCGGCCTTGCGCTTTTATTCTTTCCTTTTTCTGTCTTCATTATCAAGGCCTATCTCGAAAAGAAGCAGTCTCTGCGTCTTTTTGGCCGCAGCTGCATCTCCGGCCAGTCGGCATCGCTACTCCCGCTGTGGTCAGCAATCGTTGCGCCGTTTTACGCAAAAAGTTGTACTCCCATTTCTAGGAATCGCGCGACTTGGATAACCTTCGCGATCGGCCGCCCCGATATGCGATATACCCCAACCGACGCCTCTCCCAAAGAAGCTTATTAAAACAAAAGGACACCCGTTCCTCTAAACGTCGGACCATAGGGCAAAAGTAATAAGGAAGACGAGCCGCTAAAGATTTGACTGCGTCCTTTCTGTCTCTCTTTATTATGTAAAAACTGACGGAGATGTTGGCCCTGACTTAACCGCCGTGGCTACTCCGCGCTGTCCTTCCTTTTTTTTTTTTTTTTCCGTTAGTTTCCTCAGTCTCCCATCTCCATCGTAGATCATGAAGGACTCGTCTACACTTTATCGACTTGACATGGAACAATGGCGTGGTTTCGTCGTAATTCCTTTAGAGAACAGTCGCCATTTTTTTCGTCTTAGGTGTAGTTTTGTAGGCCTATCGAAAGACCACACCTAATACTGCATCCCCCCCCCCCCCCCCTTTTTGTGTGTGTAATATCAGTAGGAAGCTCGACTTTACTGACAGGTGTAAGAACTGTACTGGGCGAACCACCGCTGGATGGTTCGACTGACACTTCGAGTGGGAAAACTGCGTTTGAGGTGAGAAGAGAACAGGTGCGATATACGTAGATAGTGAAGACTGCTGAGCTTCGGTGTCGCCAACACGACGGCAGGAGCTTTCCTTATCGCGGTCGGGACATTCCTTGGGCGTCTTTTCGACCGTGGGATAGTCCAGATAGAAAAGTAAAAAGAACAAAAAGAAAGGGAGCACTCTTGCGAGCATTGTTTCGCACTCTTGTCAGTCTTTCGGAGCGCCCTTCCTCCGAGATGAGGCTTGATGTCCAAGGCCGGGCTCACCATCCGATGGGAGGCTGCTCTATTCCGTCCGATGGAGCCAATCAAGCCGTGCCAATAGTGCATAGTCACAGAGATCGTGGTCTTTGTGCGTTTCACCGTCTAAAAACCAACCACGCACATAAAAAAAAATGCACAATCATGCCACATTCACTGCGTGATTGGTCACGTCAATGGTGGCGGTCGCACGAGACTTTGCTTGATTCGTTCCATCGGATATTTTAAAGGTAACTGCGGCCGAAATGAACAAAGGCGTGACCGAGCAAGTCTGTCGAGCTCGCAGCTATCGATGTGACACGTAGTCTACCTCTGAGATAGGGTTAGGGTCAGTTTAGGCCATTCGGTATTAGTCTTCAAGAGTCGTGCAAATGGGAATCTCCGAAATATTTCTCCTAGGAAACCTGTTTGTAGTAGCCCGCATTCTCGAAATCATTGCGTTTGATAATCTGTTGTTGTCATTGTTATTTTCCGCATCAAATTCCGTTCAAGTTACGTTTGGCGGGAAGGAGGCTTTTCCCGCCTCTTCATCCTTGTGTGTTCAATATTGTTTTTTTTTTTTTTTTTTTTTTTTACTTTTTTTTTTTAAGATATGCGGCTCTTCCGATTGGACCGCCGCGGCGTCCAATGGGAAGCCGCCACAGACTTATACTCTCGATAATGGATATTTTTTTTTCTTTCTTCCTTTGTCTCGTGAGATGACTCGAATAGTTCTTGTCCGTTCTCTAACAGACTGGCGGTCCGAAATATTTCACTCGAGAGATATTTGGACTTGGGAATAAGATCAAACTTGACCGAGTGTTGTGGAGGTCGCTGGTTAATAAAAATTTCCATCCGCCTCGTCCAGTTAGCTTCTTTGTTTCTTGTTTAGTTTGTTCTTTCTTTAAACCGGTCTGACTCTCAAGCTAACCGTCTAATTTCGTTCCGCTGCATTTTCTAGCAGTAAAGTTGGTAAAGATAAAAAAAAAAAGCGTTTCGCTCGCCAAGTGAAACTGGATAGTCCGTGTTTTAGTTAACGTAATGTTAGCGGATGTGCGCTTCCTCTTCTTTTTTCTTTTTCGCTTGCGGTTTAGATTTTTACTCGATTCAGCGATACTCGAGGGGCAGACGAGTATCGTCTGACTTACACCTACGGTTCCGTATCGGGATGGAGTTTCAGATAGGCGGGGGGAACTCCTTAAATCAGTTATGGCCTGCTATTTATTAGTACGATATAACGCGCTATTTTAAGGCCCACTCATTTGGCGTTCTCTGGGCATTTTTAAACCAAATTTGGAGTTGGGTGTTATTGGGATTATTGGCTAGCACCTGTTTTTATTTTTATCTCTGAGTAATTTTAAATACATTTTTGCTGTCTCAAGCATTAAAGCCGCTTAAAACGCTGAGTGGCATTTGAATGGAAGATGCCAGAATTTTGGTCCATATCGTATAGTGTTGAGTATTCATTAAAACTGGCCTGTGGCTATAACATTGGTGCGTCGTCTATAATGGGACGCTATAGCTCGACAAATACCGGAATCACAGCTCACATATGTAAAGACATAAACGCATCACATGCGTGTAAGTACCCTGTATCAAACAGGTCATATCTTTAGAATATGAAGCGTAATTCAAGAAAACCTCATGTTTATATTTTTATATACATAACTTCAAAATATAATCACATGCAAACAATCTGCTCGAAATGGATTTATCTATTCTGATTTAACGAATGCTTTACAAATGGAAGCTTATGAAAAGTCCAGCAGTGTAAGGGCGGTAAGCGTTCAATAGTGACTTCCACTACCTGCAGCTTTGGCAAATAGTTCAGAGGAATTATGCATCTGAGTGCTTAACTTCTGATGTTTCGGAAATGCAAAATGACAGATAAATAGTTTATGCATAATTATAACAATAAAAAAATGTAGCAAAGAAAAAAGTCTTAATTATTGGCCGGAGATCCTTGAATTCTAGCGCCTTTCAGTTGGAACTTAGTGAATGAAGGGAATTGCTATTTTGCCCCAGCCCAGCTACGTCATAATTCAACATGGCAGCCGTCATAAATAAGCGTTATATTGGCGATGTGAGCCATCAAAAGCGTCGGTGTGGTCGGCCTACCACAATTGGCCGAATGCTGACTATGACGTCAGCAAAGGATGTCTCATCGACGGAAACAAGAGGAATGCAAGAACATCAATTTTGCCGGTGTTGGCAGTGTTCCTTTGAGAGCGCTATGATTTCAAGCTTCCACCATGTCCATTACAAACACCATCGAACTTGTTGTTCACAAGGTCATGACGTCACGAAAGGTAACCGAGGGCGCCACCGAAACATCTCGCCGCTAATAGGGTGTATTCAGTGGACGCAACATTTGTGGGTACTGTTTAGAGCGCATGCTCAGAACGAGTTCACATTGATAAACTGCTAAGACCGGCACTCTTGATGGTGTGGAATGCACGTTGCAAAAGAACTCTGGAAGCTCGCCACCAGCACGCGCTCAGCAGTCGCGCACACAGCTACGGCCACCAATGAATACCCCCATAGACGCTTGCAGGGAGCCACGGTTTTAAATTAGCCTTGTTACCGTGGATGGTAAATACTTGGTTTGGATTTCACTCTGGAGACCGTGGGAAATCTTTAGCCTTAGGGGATGAATCGCACTTTTGGTTTTTAGTCTAGGTGGCGCAAGCTACCGCCCGTCATGAAGGCTACTGCCATTAGCTTCCATCCAGGAATGATTATCCGACAATCTACACACGCCAGAAGCAAGATGGCGGCGACCAGAGGCCGTACCTGTAGACGTTTATAATATTTTATTGTTCTTCGTAGCTTCGCTTTTAGCACACTACGTTCTGTTAACGACCTGTTTGAATCTAGCTATCTAAGAATATACTCGAATACAGCGTGGCTTTTGTCTTTGCTCCAAATGATCGTAATTCTGGGATAGCAGTTATTGCCTACGGTGTGTTTGTCCTCTCGCACTTTTTTTTTTTTTGCGTGTTTTTTTTAATTACCAAAAAGAGTACGTTACTATCTCTGGCGACCAGAGATAAGAAAGCTAACAATATCTGGTAAAGAGAAAACACTACTTTAAACGAACAATGAAAAATAAAGGTGCATAGAAAAGACGTGCTAACAATAAAAAATTGCGCTTTTTTTTTGTGACAGAACGTAAACATGTCTTGACTTCATATCGTCTCTCCATAAATTATTTTATACAAAATGACGCACTTGTCTGAAGAGACATCTTGTTTTGAGTGAGTTAGCTTAGAAAAGAGTGCCGTTGTGACTACTTTGCTAAGACCTAAACTAACCTTGAGGAGATAACGTTGTTTCAAGAGTAAACAATTGTTTTCTTATCTTTAAATAAGTAATCGGATCACACAGGCTACTTACGATGCCAGCAATTTTGGCGAAAATGCAACGCTATAGCGCTACAAAAAAAAAATAATTCCATACTACGGCAGAAGTTTGTGCCCTGTTTCGCAACCGATTGCTTAGAGGCGTTCCTCTCTTAAAAATTCTAATGCTAAAAGCTAATAAAAAAATGCACCAGCTTCACTGGCAGAGGGCATACCTTCATTTTGGGTATTTAAACTGTCGATTTGGAATTAAGAAACACTCGATAGGTGTCGCAAGCCACCGCGCAAATCCGATATGTCAGCCAAATTTATTCACGTGTCCATCTTGGCCTATTACACGAGAAACTTCCAATTTTAACTTTTCGTATCCATAATCTCTGTTTGAGGCCGGCACTTCAGAACTTCGTGCTTAGAACGCCACACGTTCAATGTTTACAGCACCGAGAGTGAACAAGATGTGACCCACCCTATACCGGAAGAAAATTGATAAATTTGTGAATGGATACGATGCACTAGAAACTCGATTGTACTGGAGATGTTAGGTTTTTGGAACAAACACAGGCCATGGTTTTTGAAACGTGTACGCAAAATGGGATCTTATCTCTAGATCAAATCACATCAAAGCCCCCCCCATGTCCTAATCTGTGTGTCTTCACATGCTGATGCTGGATGCTTCACTGAAGCTGTGGATACTACCAGTTTTCCTCGACTTGACAGGTGTCTATCTCTAAAAATGATCGCCGGGAACGCAATCAAGTAATTTTTCAGTATTAAATAATAAACAGTACTAACAAACGATTTCAATTGAAGTTAACCTGAGATAACTACCTCGTCCCTAAAGCTCGACGATGACAGATTTCTTTTCCCAAACAATGCAAATGGTCTTTCACAACGTTAGTAATCCTTTCTATCGCTTGTTTCTAAATACGCTCCTTAAGGTTAATAATGCCGCTTAAACATAAGAAAAAAAATGATAGCACTGTTTTTGCTTTTGCCCAACCAGACAGATATCTGTCAATGGTCAGCTTTAAGTATATGTTGCCCAGGGATCCAAGACAAAGCACCTAAAGCCAGTTGGTCGAAACGGCTCTACTTAACAGAATGAACAAGAAGCGCTTGCCCACGCACAGACAACTATAGTTTTATAGTTGACTGACTGCCTGTGTCACGAACAGTCAACGGATGTCGTCACGCAACACTTTCTGCAATGCCCTACAAGATGACGTTCATGCGCCGCGTCTCCGTTGCGGACGGCGTGGCGGAAAAAGGAGAACGTCTCATAAAAACTCCCAGTTTTTATTGGGGCACCCCTGTCCCAAAAGGACTAGGGACAAAGATACGGGTGGCGTGCCCTAACTCTGGTCCTCTCGTTCTTCGTGTCTTACAGGTGTGCGAAGAAGAACAGTGTCGTGCTGAGGTCTACCCGCTGGCCATGAACTGCCTCGATAGGTTTCTGTCCGTCCAGTCGGTTCGGAAGAGTCAGCTCCAGCTCACGGGGGCAGCGTGCATGCTCCTCGCCTCCAAGTTCCGGCAAACAAAGCCGCTCACTCTGGAGAGGCTGTGCATGTACACAGCCTACTCCGTCAACAAGGACGACCTCAGGGTGAGTGGCCTCCCTTTTGCATCAGCAGTCTTCATGGCTGTGTCGGTTCTTGCTGAGCACGAGCCCTTCTTCATGCCGTAGAGGTCGTAAATCTTGGACCAGGCAATGAAGTCTGGTTTAACAGGTAGAGCCATCTAATGAAAAGAAATGGCAACTTCGAGACAACCCACGGCCGCAAACTATGCCCTGCCGAACATCGCCGCAGCGCTCGTGCCCTATCGTTCGGTGGCATGGCCTACCCAAAGTTGCCCTTTTTGGCCACCGGCCGCGCTGACTTACTCCGTTTCACCTTGCGATGGACCGCAGTGAACGCTACGAGTCATCCCAAATAATCGAACTGTGCAAACGCACCCCGTGACCACACTCCTCGTGTGTGACTGTACCCTTTCCGAGGGTCACGTGATACCCACGCGGCATTGGATTGGACGTGATGGCTCGTAGAGTCCGCTGCGGTTAATCGTAAGGTGAAACCAGGTGTAGCTGCGGTAGAAGCTACGTGCATGTTGGATTAGTTGCACGTCTGTTTCAGAGCGGAGCTCTTAGGCGCCCGTTTTCGGCTTGAGCGGTGTCGGCGTAACCGCGAGCCCCCCTCCCTCCCCCCCCCCCCCCCCCCTCAGGACCTCGGGGTCCTACGGGAGGACCTCGGGAGGACCTTGGGTTCCTTCGGGAGGACCTCAGGTTCCTTCGGGAGGACCTCGGGTTCCTTCGGGAGGACCTCGGGTTCCTTCGGGAGGACCTCGGGTTCCTTTGGGAGGACCTCGGTTTCCTTCGGTAGGACCTTGGGTTCTTTCGGGAGGACCTCGGGTACCTTCGGCGACCTTGGGGAGGGGGGGAGAGTCACGTGACCCCCCCTCGAGGTCACATGACCCCCCTCCCCCCTCCAAGTCAAGTGAACCCCCCCCTCCCCCCCCCCCCCCCCCCCCAAGGAAGCTTGGCCGGCTTTGAACCAGAGACCTTTCGTGCAGTAGCCAGACGCGGTACGTACCCGTCCGCCAAAATTAAATTTCTAATTAATTAATTAATTAATTAGCAGGGGGAGACGAGGTGAGGAGGTTGAAGGATGAGGGCAGGCGGAGGAGGTGAAGGAGAAGGACGGGGAGGAGGAAGAGGAGGGGAGGAGATTGAAGGATGAGAGAAGGAGGGAGAGGTATACCCTCCCCTCAGTACCCTTTCCTCCTCCACCTCAAGAGCTGCGCTCTAATTCGGCGTTACAGGGAGTTGTAAATGGCTTTCACTTTTTTTTACCACGTGATCACGCTCTTATTCTTGCTCTCGCGCCGAGAGCGGGGTCAGCTGATGAAAGGGGAACTATTGGAGTCACATAACTGTTGTGTGACAAGACTCTGACGGTTCTCTCAAAAGTAGAAAGAAGGCATGGTTGTCCACTTGGTTCTTGAACGTCTCAAATAGTACTTCCCGGCGTTTCTCCTTTTTTTCCGTTTTTTGGGGGTTTTCGCTGGCGGTGCGCTTCTTACGGAGTGCTCCGTGCGTCCAAGATAAAACCTCCGCCGGTGCAGTGCCCCTTACAAGTTTCCCGATAGGCTTCGACGAGGGGGGTCAAGCAGCTGGAAACCGCCCTTTATGCACAAGTTTTCGTCGTCAAATCTGTCATCAGCTGACGAATCGGCCACAAAAAAAATATATATCACGCAGTGTTGGCTGGAGACGCGATTCTCGAGGACTTGCAGAGGCCGCGGGTATCTAATCAGTATTTTCTACCTCTCAGCTCAGTCACTGAGCGTCCGGCGTAAAGATTGGAAACAAGAGACAAAGCAAAAAGCACGGCTTCCTTGAAAAGCGTACTTAACTCCAGTCTACTCTAAACACTTGGGTTTCAATTTACGTTGATTCTTCTTTTAGTTTTAGTAATTGTCTTTGTCAGTCCACGATCTGTCAGACAAAAAGATGGGTTGTTCTTTTAAGTTTGTGCTTTGCTCCCCGATGCAAGGAGAATGATCGGATGAGCAGAGAAGTAGGCTGTCGACTGACGATGAGGTGACTCTGTACGAATAATCCTATACATTTTTAATCACTACATGCTTACACCTTGTTGATTATATTGATGATGGAACTGGGACCCTGTTTCTGGCATATAGAAGTTCAAAGCACTTTAAATAATAATAAAAAGCAACAGCGCAAAAAGACGATGACCCGACAGGGAGACACAGAAAAGAGAGAAAGGGCACTTCGCTTATCTTTTTGTGGTCCTCTGTTTGTTTCCTCTTCCGTTGCTGCTCCCTGCTATGAATCAACAACTCGCCCAAGCCTCCATCTTAACAATTTGAATAAAAGTATTGCTTCACTTTTTTTCTACCCTGACCTAGAATATTCCAACTTCGTTAATTGTAGCAAACGCGACGTTAAAGAGATTTAGTAGATTGTTCCGAGAACTCCGCTAACGGTATTAGGTAGCCATCTAATTCATGCGTAAAGGCGTCAGCGGACAATCCGGTGTCGGTATCAAAGTTGTCAGAACGATCTACTGAAACACCATATCAGGGAGTTTTAGCAGATTGCTCTGCTGTTTCCGATAATGATACCTGACACTAGTGAGTTTTCGTAGATTGTTTCCACGGTCACGCCACGTTCTCTGCAACCCGCTACGGGATCTGGGACTCTGCAGGCAAGGTTAGCCCCGCGCATGAGCAGTAGTGGCGTCTTCGTTCCGGAGAGCGGAGTGGAGGTGGGAAAACGGTCTACGAACTACGAAAACTCCGTACACTGTCGACGCCATTGCGCATGCATCGTATCGGTGTCGGGTATTCTTATGGGAGGTGTCGGAACAATCTACTAAATCTCGCTATTAGCGAGTTTTTGTCAACCGCTTTCCTCCCTCCGCTATGCTATCTGCAACGAAGATACCGTTACTGCTCCCGCGCGCCACTAGCCCTGCCTGAAAAGACCCAGATCCCGTAGCGGGTTGCGGAAAGCGTTGCGGGACGGCGGAAACGATATACGAAAACGCCCTATCGAAAAAATGCCCTCCCTTGGCAGCTGTGGAATTCCTGCCCAATGGCGGACTAAAACCGCAACGTGCACGGCACACTTTAATGCGTCTGGGTGGATTAGATGGCACAGAACATACCCACAGAAAAAGGTGATGAGCGCAGTGACGTTGCACTTTCGACGCTGTTTAATTGGCCTGTCAGCTCCTAGCGTTAGCCGCGCTTCGACGTAAGCTATCTTGTGGAAAGACTTGCACGTTCCACGATGTCAGTTGGTCCGCCATTGAGCAGTGGTCCCCACCTCCTAGTAATCGGCACGTGACTTTCGAAAAAGGTCTATTAAGTCACGTTCTGTTGATGATAGCGTTACGTTTTACCGGACACGGCTTCCGAGCCAGCCTGCGCACGTTGGACCGCCCTGCCCAAGTCGCGCGACGGTCTCGAAAAGGAAACATCGGTTGCCACGATGTCTTACAGCATCACTACCACCACCGCAGGATAACAAATAACACTGCCGCGCCCGGAGAGATAAGAAGCACAAAACAAAGCGAACGCTAGATAAAAAAAAGAAGAAGAAGAAGAAAAGAAATGAGCCATTAGCACGGTTTGATTACTCAGCGTGGCCTTCAGCCCGAACGCATCTGGCTTCTGCACAAGCCGCGTCCCTTGTTTCGGGGACGTTGTGCCGCCTAGAGAACAACGACCGATCATCATCGTCGTGGTGGCTGCTGCTGCTGCTGTTGCTGCTGCTGGGAAACGCATTTTCGAGGCCGAGATCAAAGTTTATTGCGATCCTCCATAACTCTCTCCCAAACGGTTTTTGCGAGGCGCTTCTGGTCCAGGAGCTGGCTTCCTCCGCAACAGAACACGTCTTCCGTTCATTTCTCTTTCGTGCGCAAGTTCAGGGGCGAGTTATGAGTACAATGTACCGGGTATCGTTCAAAAGCCTGCATGGTTAATTGACCTAACCGGGAAGGGCATGCGGCGATAGTCAGATACAAGCAAGGATGTGCCAGAAGCTCCTTCCATCACAACCTCGTTACCGCCAGCCACTGTTCCTCCGCGATGCGCAAGTAGTCCGCTGCAGGCTCACTTCGCGCTGACGTGCGCATCGATAGCTGTGCGCTCATGAGCAGCCCAGGAAGAAGTCAAGGCTCTTCGTAAGCCCGAACCCCGGATATTCAGAGCCGCACTACTTTACACCCTTCGTGGCCAAACCTCTAAACAGAATATACAGAAACAAGTTTTGAACAGGCATCGCATTTTCTTGTCCCACTCGAGATCTCCCACTTCAGGAGTCTTTAATCCATCATTTACTGGTTTTTCGCCAGTCACCAACATTGAAGCCAAGACTCGTTTCACGTCGCATAAAAGTTTTTTTCTTTTTTTTTTTGGGGGGGGGGGGGGTGGAGGGGGGGGGGGTTAGGGCAGGGCAGGCAGCCAGCGACCAGGCCAAATGAACAAACAAAAGAAAGGACGCCGACCGATTCTGGGGAATTGGAGCAACGGACAAGCTTGTATTCTTTTCCTTCTTGAAAAGTCGAACCCAGAGCGCTCTCCCCTTGGCTCATTTGCGCGGCCGCGAAAACAGCCGTCTGTGTAGGCTACTTCCGGTTCTACAGGACGCGTTCTGCAAACAACACTGCTTCACAACGCTACGCCAGGGGGAAAGCAAGAAGGCGCTTTGGGAGAGGGAGGACGAGGCAGTCGTCGTGTTGGCAAGAAACCGCCAAGGCGCGAAGAAGGAGGAGGGCATGTACGCGTCTCTTCTCCAGCTGGGGAAAAAGCCGTCGCAAGGGTTGGGCAGGCCACAAGGCGGCCAGCAGGAGGTCTCGGGAATGCGTGCAGCCTGCGACCGGCGGCCATGGCCCCGAGCTTCAGTTTCGTTTTCTGGGAACCACGCCGTTCCCGGCATAGCCCTTTTTTATCTTTTTTTTATAACTATGTTTTCTTGCTTCCTAACTTCGTAGTAGCCTTTGTTTTTGAGCCGGAGTGTGCGCTCTAGTGACTCACTTCCTCGCTATTCGTTGGGTAGGCTTAAGCCAAGGTCACACTGCTGATACATCATACAAAAGACAGCCTGCAGAGAAATTGTGAGGCCTGTTTCTTGCTTGTATGACGCTACTGTCACATTGATCACACAAACACTGTCTGCAGACTGCACGCATGTGTATGAAGCAATCATGCTTGGACATGCCTGAGGCGTGTCCGCAGATAGCCCTGTTCATGTCTGCAGCATCCATTGTGTCTTTTATTGTGATGTTCACGATAGCTGATGCCCCATCATACCCTCAGCGCGTGGTACCATATCTAATAATTTCCTTCTCATAGACATGTCCGAGCGATAACAGTGTCGTCTAATAACTAGAGCCAGAAACCGAAAGTAGAGAACATGTCTAACGTTCAACTTGCACTTGTTCTTTCGGCTGCCCGCGATTGTAGATGTGCAACTCGCGTTTCTGTTTTCAACTACCGGTTCAAAATTTTCTGTTCCAGTTCCTGGATCTTTTATGCTAGCTCTTGGAAAAGCTCACATACTCAAAAAAGTACACTACCCCAATATAGAGTGGAGTTTCAAAGTCTTTTACAAAAAAATACCGATTTGAAAATTCTCGCAGTTACCA
Source organism: Ixodes scapularis (assembly GCF_016920785.2). Taxonomy (NCBI): domain Eukaryota; kingdom Metazoa; phylum Arthropoda; class Arachnida; order Ixodida; family Ixodidae; genus Ixodes; species Ixodes scapularis. The sequence continues at coordinate 100,358,251 of NW_024609879.1, read as the reverse complement.
TTTCTAGTCAAAATCGGACGAATGCATCCAGTGTACTTCCATCTTGCGTTTTCCCACACTCATAAAAACATCTTTTTTTCTCATCGTTGTTGGTTTTTTTTTTTTTTTTGTGCCAAAGTTTACAATCCCTGTGTGCCCTAAAACCAGTCTTGTTTACCGCGGGGAACGCGGCAAAGTTTTCCTCAAAACTCGTTCATCGGGGACTTGGCCGCAAACACAAACGAACCAGCAGTCGGCTACGAAGCCCCAGCAGCGTCCATCGGCAGCACCGCGTCCAATCCTGCATTGTCTGTTTCCTTTCCGCCGCCTCAGTTTTCTTCCCCCGGCCAGCCGCGCCTCCTCATACCACATCCCCAACGGTCAACGCGCTCTCGTTCTCCGAATTCAATCGCACGTGATTCAAGACGTAACCGAGCTTCTGTTTCTTTTTTCTTTTCTTTATATTAATTTTCGGCGGGGTCTTTGTTGACGGGTCGTGGACTCTGACGGCGTAGCACTCCTTCCCACTCACCCCATTTTTTCTTCGTCTTCTTAATCCTCAAATCCGATCCCGCAAAAGCTGGTCCCCCCGGAAAGCCGAAACTGCCTTACCAACTCATGGCGGCCACCATTCAGACATTTCTCAGTTTCTTGGAACAAAACGTCACACATAGAAGCAGAGCCCGAATGTACCTTCCCCCCCCCCTCTCCCCTCTTACAAAAATCTCCTAAAAGAAGACGGGGCAGGCAAGCAAAAGCCGTCTGCGGAATGTAGACACCGTATTTCAACTCAACCCTTTCCCGCCAAACGCGCCCTTCCCCCCTCCCCTCTCCCCCCCGACACACAGTCGAATCCCTTGTTATTGGCGCCCAACGCCGGTTAGCTGAAACTGAAGAATAAAAAAATAAAAAGCACACACAAAAAGTAATCGCCTTGTTTTGATCTTGACTGGTCGTCGGCACCATATAAATAATAATAAGTAGACGCAGGCGCCCTGCGTGTTCACAAAACGACGCTTCAACTGGCTTCCAAACAACAGCTCGCCAGCGCCAGCCTTTATTGGTCATTTTGTCTGTATGTGTGTCTTTTCCGGCGGCACCTCTCTGCTCAGCGTTATTGTTATGAGCATTAACGCGTCCGTGAACGCTTTGGGACGGAGTCCGATTTCGCTCGCCCCTCCAGCTCCTGTTTTCGGTGTTTTTTTTTATACGAAGGTTTGGGTTTGGGTGCCTTCTTTTCATCGCTCCAGAAGCGATTGCTAAGGCATTGTAGAAGCTGCGGGACTGTCCAAAAGACGTATTGTCTTTTTAAAGCGTTCCCGGCGAATCACCGCCATTCCGCGCCGTTTGTCACGAAGATTTTTTTTTTTTTTATACCTTCAGTTTTCTCTTTTTATTCATTCATATTTTCCGGATGGGATCCTAGGAACGCAAGTAGGGTCTGGCAGGCAGGTGAAAAGGGAAGTCTGTTGAGACCGACTCCCCAATAAATGAGGAAACGTGGCACGCAGACATAAAAACAGACGCAAAGTATTTATGTGAGTCTCCCCCCTCGAGAAAGGATTCTTCACGCCCAGATAAGGCACTGACGTTCTGTTTCGAACCACACCGACGTAATAACGAACAAAAAAAAATATAAGAAGGGGTATGGATGGAATGCTCGCACGGTGGGCACATCTCCACCCTTCCTTTCGTTTCGGGTAGGGTTCGTCCGTTTATCGCTCGGGGTGGGCTTGTCTCGTTCCGTTCGCTCGGATGGACGCTTTAAGTGGGCGTAGTAAGATGGCGGACGCTTAAGCAGGCGACACTCCCGGAATAGCAGGGGAGACCGCCGCCGTCTTGACGTTTCAAAGGGGTCGTTAGTTCTGTATAAAGCGAAGGGCTGTTATTATTAATCGCACGGGAGTTCCCCATTCCCTACAAGAAGGTTCCAGTGAGAAAGCCGCCGTGTTGATCGCCGCTTGGACTTCAGATATTGGTGCGACGGCTCTGTCGAAGGTGCATCTTCGTCCTGTGGCCGGTTTGGTGTTCGTTGGTATTGCGCAACAACCTCCCCGGTAAGCAAGGGTCTAAGACCCACCATGACACAAGCCCCTAGCATCACAATATGCTGCATTAGAGTACACAAAACCACCACCAAGCAACAACGGTTGTCGCCATTTTTTGGGGCATCGCTTCCAGCACGAAGCGTGTTATACTAAACCCAAGTTCACGCTGAACGCTGTCGCAGCCCTTGTGTGCAGTACATGCTCAGTGCGTGGCCAAAACATGGCTGCCTCGGATAACTGCGTCAGCAGCGCGCTTTTGAAGAAGATCTATCTGGCCAGGTGGCTCAAGCCACTGCCCAATCCAAAGAGGACAGCCAAATGAATCCATCGATCTAATATTACTGGTGATTCGGAACATGTTCAGCAACCTTTGTGTCTGTCATCGTGTCGCCGACGCTACCCATCTATGGTTGACCTGGCACTCTTGCCAAAACGTGTGTCCTTGTCCTCGGCAGGCGTCTCGTAACTCCGAACTTTGTTTTCTCCAGTCATCGGGACGTCTCGTAAACGCACGGGACGCGTCCTTCCACCGTCGATGTTCCGAACGAAGAACCTACAACGCCCAGAAGGAATTCCAGACTTCAGGAGGTCCCCCGGTCGACCTTGTGGAGGGTATAGAGACAATCATCTTCCCCATGCATACGCGAGTGGTTGAACGTGGTTGAACCCGGTCGCCGCGGTTACCTTCGCTATTTTCGAACATTTCTCATCCGCCCTGGGAACGCAGAGTGGAAGAAACGAGTTACAATGGTCATCGGAGGGGGGCGCCCCTTTGAAGTTGGACCTGCTCACCGAACCTCGCTCCCTCCGCCCTCCTTGTCTGTTGTTACTTGTTGCTCGTGTCGGCTTCGACCACCTAGAAAACAAGGCCTGTCATGACGTCATCGCTAAAGGGTCACCGACCTGCCCCAAGTGGCAAATACGCGTCGCGCTCGTTGTGGGACGCGTGGGTTCACTACTGATGACGTTCGGGGGGAGGGATGGGCACAGGCCTTGTCTACTAGGTGGCAGCGCGTCGACCGACCGGGAAGACCTTGCAAGCGGGAACTGAGCGGAGTGTACGGGAATACCTGCTCCGTCTGCAAACCTATTTTGCTCTGCCCATCGCCGCACGCGGCCACTTTGGGTTCTTCGAATCAGAACGGCCTTCCTCCCTTTCGAGAGGAAGGTGAATTTCGGCATACCGAAGTGTCCCTCTTCGGGCCGGTTAGTGTTACTTTCTCCGCCTTCTTTTGTTCTTGCATGCACATGATGTGATTATGAGATACTGCCAGTTGTAGTGACGCCGCTTGAAGTCACCCGCTGGTTATATGCAAATCTTTGGAGGCCGTAACCAAAACCTAGCCGCATTTTTTTTTTTTTTTTTTTTTGTATTTACTTAGCGAAGCATCCTACTTGAACTTGTTTCTGTTTCGCTTTACTTTCGTACCAGCGCACTTCTTTCATTATTAAAAAATATTAATCTAGTTTCTCGAGCTCGTATTCGAGCTAGTATTCGAGCCAAGTGGTCTGACACGCAGACCACTTTCCTGTTACTGTAGTTGCTCAAGGGCGTGGCAAACGAGAATATAATTTTCCCTCATAATCTCTGGACTACCTCCAGGGCCGGACATAACGCCGGAGATAGTCCCTGAAAGTTTCTTAAACTCTTGGACAATATAATAATATCCACCAGACTTATTAACAGCAGTGTTAGCTGTTTGTCAGTCGGCCTATAGTACCTGGCAGTATAAGAATGCCGCGGCGAGCATGAAGTATCTTATTAATGTCCCGCAGTATAATGCAACCTCAGTCTGCTACGCTTCTCGGCAATTAGTCAAATGGCAGCGAATGCACTTTTGAATGCAAACGAACCCGGAAGAACAAGCGTCACTCGCGTGGTAAGTGTCCTCCCATCGAGCACCTGCCTCGAATCAATAAACAGCTCCCTTTCTCGGCTCTCTCAAACAGCCTCCTCTAACAATGGGACGCCAGGTGACAAGGAGATTAGGCCGGCGGCAGGATCCGCGTTTGTGTTCCGCACACTCGCTATCCTCGTGAGTGACTCCGCTCGCCCCCTAATTGGGGCCAATGGATGAAGAGCAACGCGAAAGCTGAAGTGTTGATTGGCTACGGTTTGGGACCTCGTGATAAAGTAGACATTAAACGATATATTCTTTTTGTTATTGTTACACTCCGTGATTGGATTGCGGCCTTTGCACTCATAAAGAATGAAATAGGCACCAACATTTGCTTGGCGGTGGTAGCTGTGAGCACACACAAAGATAGATACCCCGTAACTTAATTGTACTTCAGTATTTTTTTTTTCAACTGCTAATAATCTCGCGTGAACGGAGGATGATGCCTCTTTTTTGAAGTCAGCACGGACGTTTTCTTTTAACTATGCGTAAAGTTTGGCTCAGTACGATAGGGTGAGGACACAAGTTGGGCTCACCTACATTAGGTTAAGGAAACAAGAAATGTCATAGTTAAACAAAGAGCCACGAAAAATTTGCAGCACACAGACACCTGGGCTATGAAAGCGTTTCTGGAAAGCTAGATTGGCACCCTAATGAATAATAACCTGACCTTGTGATGGAAAGGAGGATGTGTCCTTGCCCCGTAACCAGTTCGGGCTTCATAGCCTAATCATTAATAGGATTGATTCTAACACCCCAGTAAGTGCACAACGTCAGCATATATTCATTCCAACGGGCAGAAAATGTCAATACTTGAATCCTGCACACGCATTGATAGGCCAAGAGCATTCGATTGAATTACGAAACAGAGTTCATCCTCCAAGATTGAGACACGTTTTGAGAAATAGGTATAACAACGCTGAGGCATGCCCGACCGATAGGATAATCTACGAGAGGCTGGTTCCAATGTGGATCGATTGGTAGCGTGTGTTTAGAAAGGCTAGTTTTTTTAGATAAAGAACACTGGCGAAGGTGGGACATGCTGCCGCTCCATTCAAGGGCTTCAGCCATGTTCATTGTTCCATACATTATGGTGCGATAGCAACATTATCGACGTCGCCTTGATAAAACAATTACCGAAGGGCGCTTAAGCTTCGCCTTTAAGAGTGGAACGTGATAGCGGAACATATAAACATATGAACTCCGGCTGGTTCCCAAGTCGTGCAGACGTGCCAAAGGGGCACGTCTGGTGACAAACTATCTTTTAACCCTATCGCGTTAAGAGATAGTTTGTCTCAAAACGTGTTGTCACCGCACTAAGGATCGACTTGGGGTGATCAAACGACGGCGTGAGTGGGACCAGACCGATAAGCTCTAAAGTGACGCAACTGCATGTACAAAGTTCACTCCGAAAGATTAGATGTATTGGGAGAGCCCTTATGTAATGCGCCAATGGGGCCTTTAAGGGTCAATAAATGAAATGAAATGAAATAAGCATTCAATTTAGAAGAGGGCGTATCTCAAAAGTAAATGCAGTATAAAAAACGAAAAAAAAAAAGATATTATCGCTTGTCTGTAAATTGAACGTTTGCAATGAATTCATTCCTTGTCCATTCAACTTGTCAGGGCCTGATCTCCGGCTAAGTTTGCCCCGCAAAATGCAATCCACCTATGGTCATGATTACTTATTACTTAAAGGGACACTGACCAGCACCACCTAGAATAATCAAAGCCTCCGGATCGCCTCTTCTACCTTCAGGAAACGTCATCAGAGTCGGACTGCGCTTACTCGGCTATTGGGCCCGAGTCCGACCTTGGACGCGCTGATTGGACACGAGCCCCAGCCGAACATTGACGCAGCACTCGTGCCCGATCTCAAGCCTCGATCGATCAGACTGTGATGGCGGTTCAGAGGCGTTCTACTTATCTAGGTGGTATTGCATTGACCCCCCCCCCCCCCATTTTTTTTTCGTCAGGTGATTTATTATGGTGTTAGAAGACTACCCAATCAATATTTTGCAACTGCGTCACGTATATTTTTAATAAAATCAAAATACGCAACTGCTCGAAACCGAAACTGAACTGGGTAGGAAGAAGTATAGAGAAGAAAGTTACCAAAAGTCACGTGGTTGTGCAACTTTTTTTTTCAATCAACATATTTGCAGTTTTTTGGAAGCCACAAAAACATTCGTTATCATATTTTTGTATTTCGTCTGTTAGTACTGAGTGTGTGCCTTTGGGTATGACCGAAGAGAGTGAGCGCGACTCAAGCCGACACATGACGACATGTTCGCTCATATAAAGCGATGGTCCCAAAGTGGAAAGGAGGTCTCTGTTGTTTCCCGCATCTCCCGCTCAAAGATGCGTCCCCCGTGAATGCCTCATTTTCACGCTCCCCGGAGCGCACAATCGAGAGCGTGCTCGGAGCAGAAGAGGAAAAACAGCCCGTACCGGAAACCCTGCCCTCAAATTAACTCTCCGCGTTCCGGTTCGCCATTGCTTTCTTTCCTCTTTTTCTTTTTTTCTCTTTTTTCTCTCGAGCATTTGTTTCTTTCTCGACGCCTTCGCGAAGCCAAGTGCTGGACAGTCGTGCCGTTACTTTGTCCCTGCTCTACACTCCAACCCAATTTAACTTGGCAAACGGCAAAGGCTACGGTCCCCGTGAGCCAATCAGCACGTCGGAGGGGCGGCACGTGAACCTTACTATATTTTGTGAAAGGTTATGAGATTGTGGGAAGCTCCCCCCACCCCTTTCCACCTTAGCATAGGGAACTCTGGTGAGGGAGCGACCTCCTCCCCAGCGTTCGCCCTACTAAAGCGGAAAGAGGTGGGAAGAGCTTCCCCTGAACTCTTAACCTGTCATCGACTCCTGCAGCCGTCACGTGCTTTGCCCCAGTCGCTCCGATTGGCTCGAGGAGCCGTAGCGTTCTCTCTTTGCCAAGTGGTGCTGAAACAAAATGGAGTCTCGACTCTCGAGGGACGGGAGCTAGTTCTCGCGGTCAAGATAAAACAATACAACAATAATAACAAGATCGCGAGAGTGAAAGCAAACAATAAGAAGCGAAAACAAGGAAAAATAAGAAACAATGACAATGGGAGGAAGTACCGCCTTTAGCGGAAACGCGAAACGGAACTCCCCAGCGCGAGGAGGCCGTGGAAAACTACGCGTTGCTAGGCTTCCCTCCTCCATTTGCCGCGTGGCCAAATGGGTTTCAGTGAGTCTCGACACGCGACGTCTTCGGGGTCGATGTGGTGCCGAGGAAGGCCAAGGCCGGACGCGAGTCAACAAACCAGGACGGCCTTCGCCTCTTCGTTTCTCGCTCCGTGCGTTCTCCCTCCGGTTTGTTCTGCGAGCGGACATGCCTCCGAGGAACCACCGGAAACGAGTTGGTCGTTTGGCCCTCCACTATGGTATACCGTAGTGGAGGGCACGACTTCTGGCTACAGAGCCAGAAGCCGTGCGAGGATATATTCTCGCACGACTTCTGGCTTTGTAGATATAGTTGATATCGATCGCTTGCGTAAAGTTATCTATGTGTTGTCTTGGGCCTGTGGACACGCGCGCCTTATCGATCCACGTGTCAAGGACAGTTTGCCACGATTTCGTTTCAGTTCGTAGGCCAATTACTAAATTATTTTGAAAAATCCTTCACGGGGGTCCGTTTAAAATTGACGGCACAACGGCGTATTTTGTGCGCGAACTCAGGATAAAAAGTCGGCTATACGGTAGAGCACAATATTTATGAGCTTTTGTATTCTTAAAGGGAGTCTCCGGTCGAAAAGGAAACCAACATTAATGGCTGGTATCGCTTTAGTGGCACGAAATATGATCACAGCCGAAATAGTACGTCAAAGTGAGGCAGCGTACGTACTTCACTAAAACCAATTTTAAAGATGCGACCAGCTGCTCTTTGGCAGGTGGCAAGCGGGTTAGCGTTTAGTCAAGCTACACGGAACGACGCGTATCGCAGCACCACCGTGACGCCACGTCGCGGCCGTACAGCTGATATCAGTGTTCCCATCCCTCTCTAGCAGATAATTTCGGTTTTGCCGTGGACGCCCGAAACCAAACTTTGAGCCGTGATATTTATAAAGCTAGCTACACTCAAGATCGACAAGAAAAAAATAACTTGTAATTTAGGGACGCTGACTGAGCTCAAAACTATCGTAATCCCACTTTCGAAAATATTGACCGGAGCTGTCTCTTAAGTTTAAGTGTTTTTTCTTAGCAGTACCTTTTCAACAAGCCTAAATGGCCATGAACTCGGTGCCTCAAATCTTCTTTCTTCCCTACACTTGCTCTTTCTGCTCTAATCATTCACTCGCCTATACACCAATCTTTGGTTCATTCCCCTACTCCTCATTGGCGCTCATCATCCACGGCTTTCTAACCCTTCGACGTGGTCAACCTGGAATGAACTGCTGCATGCCACACTCTGATTTTGCGACAGCTTCGCAGAAGACACGAATGAATTGGACATTAGAGAGTTTTAGTAGATCGTCCCAATGGCTCCGACAACGGTACCCGATACTCTGCCGCCGCCTTTGCGCATTCATCGTATCGTCATCGGGTATCGTTATCGGAGGTACCGGAACGATCTACTAAAACTCTATACTGTCCCTGAGGTCTTCACGGAGCCTTGCGCTAGTCTTAGTAAAGGCTTTCCATGGTACCATCCAAAGCTATAACTTTGAGTAAGACTCGACAAAGAAGGAAAGCTTCGGCCTTTTGGTGGCAGAAAATCAGCGCTCCGAAGCCACGTTGTCACGTGCCTAGCTCTGACGCCCCAGTTGGCTCACTAAGGACGTGGCTTTCACCGTTCGTAAACTTCCGTAGAAACTAAATATAGACCATTCCACTGTTCGCATTCTGCCCGCCGCCATCTTTGTCTACTGGGCTGTGGAAGGCTTTCCTAGCATGCTAGAAAAACAGATCCTGGTTAGTGCTTGTGACCTGAATATCCAACGAGCCTGAATATCCAATAGATCACGTGACGGGCGAGACGAAAGATCCAATCGACTCTGAATGTCCAGCAAATCTGAATACCGAACGAGACGGGAGGTCCAGTCGAGACGGAAGGTCCGACGTGCCTGACTATCCAAAGAGCCTGAATGTCCACTACTGGATCTGCCGTCTCGTTGGATGTTCAGACTCGTTGGACATTCAGACACGGCATCCCGGTTAGTGTAGTTCACTGCCGCTTAAAATGGAAGCGCATGTGAACCACTTAGCCGCAGAACAAAGGGCCGGGGGCGCATGTGTAAGCTGATGCACCGGCGGCGTGCGAATCACTCACTCGCCGTCGTCGTCGTCAGCGCGGCCGTGCTCTCAGTGGGGGCGCCGTGGTGACGGTGGGAGCCGTGCATGCCTCTCGCAACGAACGACATCCGATATGCGAACTGCGTGCGTTCTCAGCTCTGCAGGGGCAAACAGTCGGCGCCAGCAACGCGGCTGTCTGCCCTTCACGACCGCCCGTCGCCGCCGCCAAGAATCTGTGATGACTGCCGCCTCCGCTGCCTGGGACATGCGAGAGTGCGTTGAGGCATCTATCCCAGCATTCCGGCGTGGCCAGATGATTCGGAGGGTGGACGGGTGGATCGGAAGGCGATTGAACGGACAAGGTTCATTCCTAGAGTAGAGTATAGTGTGGCGAGAACGCGTGCATGATCGACACGAAGATGTAAATAGACGGGTGAGAGTCTACGGGATTACTTTTCTGCAGAGCACACCCAGAACCAAGAACTGATCGTTGGAGTCGGATCGTTTTCCTGGCTTCGTCACTTCTCTAATGTTTGACTGGTACTGGAGACCAACACGCGGCTGTGGCGTCACGCCACTGGCTGCTGTTGGCACAGCGCATGCGCAGAAACTTCACCTTACGCCAATTTGGTTTCTCGAACTTGAGGATCTGCCACGCCTTCTTTTAATCTCTCAGTGTACGATTAAGACAAACTCATCGTTTTTAAATGGGCCCGTTTTCCCAATTAATCTGCGGGCATCGCGCTTGCGCAGAAAACCGTGTTTTTTTCTTTTTCTTTCGATGACGAACCATCTGTGCATGACCTGTTTGAACGCTAACACCTCTACATTTGCGTGACGTCAGAAACACATGCTGGAGACGGTGGCGCTGCGCTGACGTTGGAACGGCGCATATGCAGGCGTTTTTCTTTTCGGTTTTCTACGTACAGGTCCCTTACAAAATGTAAGTTATAGTCACAGACAGCTTAAGGAACGTTAGGCGTGGCGGGTCTCGACTCCCGGCATCTTTTTATCGTTCCGTAGCCAACGAGATTGCGAAATTCGTCGATAAAAAGGACCGAAGGAACAGATCGCGAAGCCTGAATGCAATGCACCACGCCCTGTTCCTCTTGAGGACTCTCAAGAAGCTATCGCTTAGCGAGGCATCAACTTCCACTCTTGGTTCCCCCACGAGATTCCTTCCTTGTCAAGCAGCGCCTATGGACAAACCTCCTTTGTTTACGGACAAACATTGCCTCTAAGGTGAAAACGATCGCTGTGGGCTGGCGTAGTGAAGCTTCTGGCAGGGGGCTTTAGAAAGAAGACTCGGTCAGGCGAGTTACCGACACCGGAAAGCTCTGAGGGACGACCGGAAGAGCGGCGTCTCTTGGCCCACGCATAGATTTCTTGCTGTCCTTGCAATCTTATCGGAGGGCCTGACACTAGCCCCGCCAGTTATCTGGGGTCCGCTCTGCCCGGGGGGGAGACTTTGTTACGCCGATCTTTCCGCCGATGGACACGCACTTTCCCTCGCGGCGCTTTTTAAGACGCGGTCACATACATTATACAATAGACATCCTGCAGACAGTGTTTGAGTCGTGTTTCTTCCTTGTATCCTCCTATGACGGTCACACTGGTCATCAAAGACTGTCTGCGGACATGTTTGCATTAAATAAACACACACATATATATATATATATATTATATATATGTGTATATATATATATATATATATATATATACACACACACACTACGCTTGAGGGGCGTTCGAAGCCTTACGTCGACGCAATGCTTGCGTCCAACGCACGCTCAGGGTGACCGCCCAAAATATGGCGGCCTTTGATGATTGCTTCGGTAGCTTCTGGATGGTCAGCGTTCTCGTCAAGGTCTGTGTGGCAGACAAATTTGGTGATCGAGTCCGTGGATACGTGTCAAATTATAGCGGTCGCTACTCTCCTCAAGGTGTTCGCTCAGAGCATAAGCGAGAAACAGGGCGCAGTGAAAGTGGTTCACAATTACATTAGTCTTCGCCATGATCCGGTTGTAGCCGCCTTTTCTCGATCAATAATTACTAATGCGTCAGTATTAGTAGCCACAATACAGGGAAAAGGTGATGGCGCTCGTCTGTGGACAAAACAGTGGAAGGGGAAACGCGCCGCCTAGAGAGGAGGAGAGTGGTGACGAACAAAGGCGAGAGGAAGGTGACGTCACGGGGCGGAAGCCAATCCGCGCGCGGATGCTCGGGAGACTCTGAACTTCCAGGAGTGCGGAGCGCCTTGCTTTGTGCTACACAGATTAAAGGACGATTCATTGGTGGATCCTTCGGGAATCTGCTAGCATGACCTTTGGGAAACGCCCCGCACGCAACGAGACCAAAAAGAGGCAGCAGAAAATAGAGGAAGCAAAAGAGAAAGCCAAAACAGAAAAGTGAAGGGGTCGGCGTTAGCGTTTCCCAAAAGGGGACGTCTGTGGCGTTTCCGAAGGGTCATGCTAACGTATTTTAGGCTGAGTAAGTTCTAGGCTGTATAAAACTATAAACATACACACAACCCAATTCTTTTTTTTTTTTTTTGCGAATCCACAACTATGCCGCTAAGTTTTGCAAAGGAAGAAATAGTGTCCTTTTCTCCTCGCAATTTTAACACGACAAAGAGGCTTCTGAATCAGTGACGGTCTGTGCGAGCGTAATTGGGACAGACTAGGAGTACGCCTCTGCAAAGTCGCGAACATTCCAACCGGATATCGTTTCATGACCCCTTTATGGATCCACCAATGGATCTTCCTTTAATATTTTGTCTACATCTCCTCTAAAAAGCATCAGCTCGCCAGGTTACTCGGCCAAGTTATGATAACTCAAATTAAAAGCTATTTTGTATAAGGTGAAGTATTTTTGTTTCTCCGCGAAAGTAGTTCTTACCAAATAACTCGCCATTTACTTTAATTTTGTAATATAATTTAATAATGTAAACTTTCGAGAAATCCTTGACTCCAAGAAACTACCGTTAAGAAATGAAAGTAAAACTGTAATATAACAAATGCGTGAAAACTTATTTTACAGAAAGCCCATTTACTCCACATAGGCGGCGGATGAAGCGCCATAATCGTGACCGAAAGAATAAAGGCATCAACAAGCGCAAGTGCAGCACTCACAGAGTTACAAGAAAGAAAAAAAAAGAAAAAGAAACATATTGAGCGCATTTTCGAGAAGTACTACGAGCGCTTGCAGATGCCTCGGCATTCCGAGTGTCTTGTTGTCCGGGAGGGGGGGGGGGGGGGGGGGGGGGGGGGCGGAGGGAGGGGGGGGGGGGAGCGCCTACTCAGCCAAGGACAGCCGCAAAAGACAGCCGCGCACGAACACAATTGCAGGTTCCTGCGGCACCTCCGCTTACCGCGCATCCAGCGCACCTACCGAACCTGCACGTCACCGGCGCCAGCAGCTCTCCTCCTTAGCAGCCTGGGAAAAAAAGTGTTGTTTTCGTGCCTCCGCGTCGACGACGACTCGGTCCGCTGGAATTTCCGCTTTCCCCGAATGACCCTCCAGAGCGGCAACATCTCGGGAACGCTATGTGCGTAGGGCTCCGTCGCTGATACCACCGCCTTTTCATCGACAAACGTTGAATGAAGAAGCGTTCACACACGCACTCTCCACGCCAACAAAAGGGAATGGCATCATTTATTTGCTTTGTCATGAACGGTGCGCCCGGTTTTCCCTCGTTTGCCGAAAATTCCGTAAGGGTGGGCGCGCATTCTTTTTTTTTTTTTTTTGATCGCGACCTCTCCGCCCCATGAATGAATCGGAACGTAGTGGTAGCAGGCAAGCTGCTTCGGGGATACGACACCGTGGTATGGCGGCGGCAAGGGTCCGGTGGTCGGTGGGAAGCGTTGAAGGTGGGGTGGGGAAATGGGCGACTTCTTCTTTGAACCTGTCGCTCGAGTCCCCCCGAGGGCCGCACAAAAAGTGTGCCGCATTCCGATCCACGGGGGGCAATGGGATCAAGAGCGCGTTAGCCGGGGGTCGTCGACATATTGTGTGTGCGTGTCGCGCACCGCCGCCGAAAGGCAGGTGGTTGGTGGAATCCCGATTTCTCCTCCCCTCTTTTGAATTCTTTATTCGTGGAGGGATCGGCAGGAAGATGTGAGAAATCGAAGGCCCTCCGAAGGAATTTGAGAGCGGTATCAGCGAGTGACTGCGTTAAAAGCCCGTCGCCGAGTGGGGAAAAAAAAAAAAAAAGAAGCTGCCCTGGTTCCACGAGGTTGAATGAGTGACGCTGCGTAGCAGTGACGTGGTCGCGCCAGCGGGGTTTTTGATGAATGACCACGCCTTATGTTTCTGGGTTAAAGCCTCTGTACCAGGTTCCGTTCAGATATGTCCGTGAAAGTCCTGGAATCATCCGGCTGTTATAGACCTTTCCAGCGGCAGTCTCGAACGAAGCGAGCGGGCAAAAAATGCTGAGTCACTGAGCTGTGGACGTATGCGCAGCGTCCGATATACCGCACAGCAGTTCAACAGCGCATGCTTAAAAGGCGTTCCACAACCCAGCAGACAAAGATGGCAGCGCGCAGGAGGCGATTTCTGCAAAGGTCTTAGACCCTTTCCGAAATTGTGAAATAATGCATAGATTACAAGCAGCCGCCATTAGTTGGTTTCATCGCTTCCGGCGTGAAGCCTGTGATTGGTTGCGAGTTCGCGCCGAGTACTGACGCAGCACTCGTGTGGAATGCGTTTCGATTCGAGTGCGCTCCGAATGCTGACGAAGCTCTCGTGTCCAATGCGTGCTTATAGTGCAGGACCTACTAATGGCGGCCGCACATAATCTACGCATCATTTCGAAATTTCGAAAAGGGGTCTATTGCGCTGAGCCTATTTCACGGGTTGATCCCTAAATATGACATATAAAGATCGCGATATGTTCCAGATATGTTCCCTTGTTGCCTAATGCATCATTTGTTTCGAAGAGCGGTTCATGGATTGGATCTCAGGGCTGTCAAATATCATAAGGTAAATTGCGGTTTCAAACTTTCAATGGGGAAAGGCTTTTTTCCGTCTAGCATTCGTGCCATCACTAAGGCGTACTGTACGTTAAAAGACCAATAACCTGCCATCAAAATTAATTAATAATTTCCGTAACCGCATCCGCGGAACCTTTATCGGCAAGCTTTGCCTGAGATTAGTACCGATGAAGTTTCGCCCTAACAATAGACCCTTTTCAAAAGTGCATCCAATCTAGTAACTGCTGCGGCAATTATTCCACTCCGCCATTGTTTGTGCACGTACTCTAAGCATGTATTGGACACGTGTGCTGCGACAGCGTTCGGCGAGGACTTTGATCCCATCCCACGCTTCGTGCCCAAAGATGGACGGATGGATGCTAACGGCAGTAGCTTTTATAACGGGCGGTAGCTTGCGCCACCCAGCCTAAAAAGTAAGAACCCAAAGTATCATTTCTTTCCTTCGCCATTGTGCTTACCCTCTGCAATTTCGTAAGTATTACCAGGTGGCGTGGGATATCACCAGGATGACATTTGGGGTATCTGGCCAACAAATGGCGTCCACCAATGTTGCTCAATGGGCTTTTGAAAATGGTCTACTGGCAGACGAACAATTGCTGGTTGGGCGATGAGAATCCTAGCCGTACGAACCGGGAGATATGTTTGGTTTCCGCGACGGTTAGCCGCCCGCCACGGCCGGCGGCATCGAGTGGATGGAAATCGGTGAGAAAGTCCCCATCGTCGGCTCGGGAACTTCCGTTGCTACTGGTTTTGATGGGAGCCGAGTCAGGGCAACCGCGGCAGCGCGTGCCGATGACGCCCATAAAGCTTTCTCGCTTCCCGTGTGCAGCGAAACCTGCTTGTTCGCGGAGAGAAACGCACTACACCGCGTCTCACGCCTACGGTGGACTAGACTACAGCCAAGGTTACGGGCCGCCAGGTCCAATCGCGAACCAGTTACAAGTCACGGGACATATTGCTCCGACGCGCGTACGCCGAGACGCGTGCCACGCCAACACCGCGTGGATAGAGAGCCGTGGTGTTAACTTTTTTTACGTCACCTATTGAGGACCAGCGTTTGTCACATATTGCACACGGCTGATCTGTCGGAGTTCAGCTGGGGCTGGATGAACGCAAGCTTCAGCCGAACTCTGACGTAGCACTCGGGCGCAATGTGTGCTCCGTGGTTGCCCTCAGTAGGTGGCGTATCAAATTCAGCATAACGGCCTTGCTGTCTAGGTGTTGATCAGGCACGCACGACAACTGACTCGTTATTGGATGATGCTCACTTTGGCTGATACACGTTCCCCTCGATTTGGCGAATAGCTCACGCCTTGTACTTGTTTAAAAAAAAAAAAAAAACGTTTGAAATACTTTTATTTTGGTTTGCGACAGGCACGTAGCCAGGATTTTGTTTCGGGGGGAGGCCCACTCATGACAAAATGCTGTATGAGGAGGAGGGGGGAGAGGAGGACCCATGCAAAATGGAAGATTTCGGGGGGGGGGGGGGGGGGGGGGGGGGCGAGAAACAACTCCGCGAGAGGGTAAATGTAATCCGCATCAGCAGGCATTGCCACTTGATTCGATTCGCATCCGCAGTTTGTAGTATGAACCATAACGATCGAGATCTCAGCCATAATCTACGCAATGATATTGATTATCGTCCCGCTGCATTCGCACGCATTTCTTTCTTGATCTGACATCACGAGAGGCTTTGACGTCATAAAACCAAGCGGTCCTAATCTACTAAACGACAATCTCGAGTCTATAAGAGAGCATTTGTTTCCGATCCGTACTAACAGCTTACTATATATAATCGTATCGGTTACGCCTTCTGAGAAAAATGAGCGGCCTTATACACCGTTCTTAGTTGTAAAGACCGGGCGCAAATTAACGACTCCAGCGCCATCTACCTTTATCCGAAACCGTTTGGTTAACCTGACGCAATTACACAACTGCCACCCGGACGGGGTGTGCATTCAAGAAGTAGCACTGGCACCGCCGCAAATCGACCTGCTGTTTCGAGTTTCGAACTGAATACGGTCAGTTCCAACCTGGCGCATCGCTGACATGTGACACCTGGGAGTGCGCAAACGACGGATGCGAGCCCGACACGGCCGGCATGTCTGGTATGTCTGTCATGCGTGTACGCCGAGCCAGTGTATCTCTAATAAAAAAAAAAAAAAACTTTTTTTTTCGCTACCTGTCTTTACGGCACATCCTGTCGGGCGATACGCTTAGATGGCGCATTAAAAGTGGGGCCAAGGATCCATAACGGCGTTGCTTCTGTGGTGAACACACCCTCAAGGTTGCAGGTCGTGGGTGTGTTATCAATTTATCATTCTAAGCTCATGCATCGCTTGCACGCGACGTCATCGCACCATGCTGGCGGTCATTCCTATTAGTTCTTGACGGGAAAAACATATTCGTTAGTGCAAAATGTGTGCTGTAGACGTTCCACTGACGTTCTATCAGCGGCCACCTCAATGGCCGCTCATGGAACGTCAGTGCAGGCCATGTATACACAAACCCGACTCTTTGACGTCACGCCACTACGGCGGCGCTGCTGTCGTCACTGCTCATCCGCAAAAGCTTCATCTCACGCGAATCTGATTTCTGCGCAAGCGCAGTTCCCCACACCTGGTGTAAGCAAACGCACGCTTGTTTGTAGACAAGATGGACATGAGAGCTTGGGGATGGACATGGACATGAGAGCTTGAGTAGGAACGTTAGAAAGAGCTCCGACCGGACTTAGCCTTTCGAAAGACGTTCTGAGAACCGCAGAAACGAATGCAATCTACGCGCATAATTTCCCGCGGCCTTTCGAAACGTGCCCGTCGAGAAGCTGTGCCTCGCATCCAGTTGTGACCGAAAGGCCCTCGACGTTCTAGACTTCGATTCCTCTTGATTCATCGCAGTTCAACGTGCTTTTGAAGGCCCGATCGACGGCTCCGCGCTCCTTGATCGTCTCTCTGAGCGCCCATGTTTGCGTTTGCGTGTGCCGCGGCGTGATTACGAGTTTGACGTGGCTACAAAAGGGACTCGACGAGAGTCTGGCCTTCTCTTTCGGCGCCGCCGATGCCACAAGAGGAATTCGCGAGGCCCAGTTCGCGAACAATGGACTCGCCGTCACGTTGCCTTGTGGTCTACATGGCGTCTTTGTGTTACTTTCTGTTAGTCCCTTGCGGTGTCAAATGCGTGTTTCATCTCGCTGGAATTTGGCAGACGTCTTTAACGATTCCTTTGTTGGTTTTCGAACCCTGAATTCTGGGCTCCCAGCCCAGTAGTCTTGGGAGTTTAGGCGTTCTGAAAAAAATTGAAATGAAGGACGAAGGGTCATCATACGTAGACATGCTATTCGGTATAAAATGACTACTGCCTGGCGGGCTTTTTATTCCACCAGGGAATCAAAGCGGTTAGGGCAGTCACTCTATGGCCGTGAAAATTTCTTAGTTGTTGAGCTTTGGGATTACTTTTGTCGGTTCGCTTTATGGTGAAGAGGTCTTCGCTGGTCGGCTATTGGCTCCCGGATACTGCGGCAATTCTCAAAGAGAATAGGCATCCGTGTTGAAGAGGCGGCATTTCAGTTCATCTTCCAGTCAGTCATTTCTCTCTCCCAATAGTGCCTTTTTTCAATCAATTGAAGCGGTATTGCATCAGATAAAACGAAATAAATCTATGCACTTTCCATGATGATTTAAAACTAACCATTTCTTGCTCAGTTCTTGTCAATATTTTGTTTATCATGCGGGTTTCGTTTTACCCGGCAATCAACTAACGAATGCGGTTTGCAGACATCAGAGCCGTTTCTTACCGCGTGTGTACCGACATTTCCTTTGCCATCAGTTAGTGACACTCAAATGCAAACGACTGTTAAACAAGGTGAAGTCGACATGTCTGCGAACGGTAACCCTAGCTTGTCGGCCTCCTGATACAGAAACGTAAGCTTAACATTGGATCGAGATGAACTAACATAACGTGACGTAAAAAAAAAACTGTGACAGTGACGGTTTCTATTTTAGGCGCAGTCAGTTGCGTACTACTCTTTCTTTACTTTTGCAATGGTGGATCTCATTTGCTCCTATTTCTTTCCGCCTGTGTCCTTAGGACTGGGAACTGCTGGTGGTGTCCAAGCTCCGGTGGGACCTGTCCGGCGTCATAGCGAACGACTTCCTGGATCAACTCATCCACAGGATAGAACTGCCCGGGGAGTCACGCGGCCAGAGAGACCTCATCCGGAGTCACTCGCAAACCTTCATTACCCTCTGCGCCACCGGTGAGTCACCAATCTGTGCTCCAGCTGGATAAGTGTCATGGGGTCCGACTCAAAACTCATCATTCGGAATGACCGACTAATTTCGAACTTTCGTTTTTTTCTTACTTTTTTTTTTTTTTTTTTGCGTGTGTGTGGGTATTTGTCAAAGGAATCTTTTAAATTTTGTTTGAGGCTGTCTTTTGGAAATGGAAAAGCACGGATGGAGGAATTAAGAAATAAGTAACACAAGTACATCTCTGCTCTACTCAGAAAGTCTGGTCGTGAAGTATGGGGTTAAAATTATAGGGTCCTCAAGGAGTTCTGACACGTTGTTATTGGCGAAATGTTGTTGCTAAAAAATTAAACAATTAAAAAAAAACTTTTTTTTTATTTAACCGCTCTTGATTAGAGTATGAAGTGTTCACTAAATATCACCACGAATACTGCATAATGGCTAGTTCTCAATTTTCTAATATATTTGTTAATAAAAGTCGCCGGCGGTCCCTAGTTGAACCGGATTTTCTTAAAATTCCGACGTAACAAAAATCACTTTTTGAACGTTTTGCATTGGATGACCGAAAGAGGAGGAAACCAACACTATCATCCGGCCTCACTGGGGCCTGGGAACATCTCCGTTCTTCACTCTATCGAGGAATGCAAACCTATCTAAGCTCGGCTCCGGCTATCTCTCCCTTTAGAATGTACATATCGTTGGGTCCACCCCGTTTAAATTCAGCGGGCGTCGTATTAATAGAGCGCCAGACACAATGTTGCCTGCGTGTAAGAAAAAAACGAAAAGAAACAAGACGATTGGTTCTAGGAACGTGCCGCCACCCTGCCAAAAATGCGGTCCTGCCGTGTGATAACGACCGCTTACATTAGACGACGCTCGGATGGCGTGGAGGCGACAAGAGCGACAGTGTTGAGCGGGAAAGCTCTGCATTCAGCTGGTGCCCTTCCCTCACCAACTCCAGGAGCTGCATGCATAAGGAGACGGCAGTACACGCGCCTCTCGGGGCTTGGCTCGCTTTGCTGTTTGATTTGTACATGACGCGTATTGCAGGGGCGCCGCTGCATGTAGTATTCGGCAGTCCCTGCAATGGATCGCTGGTGACATAGGGTTCCTCTGAGCACACTGGGCTTCTTATGAGCGAGAATCTTTGCCGTACCGGCTGTCGTGACACTGCAGCTTTCAGGCAGAGCATAGCATCTGTAATAGTCACTGACATTTTAAAAAACGCGAGGGTCCCTTTTTATGTTCAGACGTCTAGCTTCGTGATTGGCTACTTGGCGTCCTTATCGCCAATCTGATTAGCCTCTGATGTTCGCAGCTCTACACACCCGGCGTTTCTGTCAGTGACTATTGCAGCAACTGTAGGACTTCGTGTTCATTGTCCAAAATGTGCTTCATCACGAGTGTTAATTGCTGCGACTTGTGAAAGTCAGTATGCCGTATCAAGATACTTTACTGACGATGCTCTTTAGAATGACACTCCGGCAAAAGCGGCGACTAACACAGCGGTTTTTCACAATCCAAATGACGATACTCTCATTTCTCCTTGTCTACATAGCTGTGCCCGTTACGTACTTGCCACATATCGGGCATCAGCGCTGAGCTTAACCTATCGACACATCCGATTCCGTGGAATAGCTCATTACTCTTAGCGTATCTGTGCCTACCATTCAACTTGACACATTAGTGACACTTCGTTTGAATCTCCAACGAGCCTAGGACTCACGCTCAGCGGCCTTGTCATCGAAAGGCGGCCAAGCAAGCTCACGATACGCTCTGAGCGTGTGTCACTGGCGCAGTTCACGATGCTGCGTGCGCCGTCGCATCATCGTCTCTGAATGGGGCTCCCTTGATTCATCCATTTCCGCGGCTCGTCGTGGCGTGGGGCCCAGCGACGACGAGGACCAAGAAGCGGGACAGCGACTCCAAGGTCGTAGCGTCTCCGCGGGTGTCTGGAGGGCCCACACCCACGCACTCCCCTCCGTCCCCCCCGCCGCTGACACAGCTCCTTTCTTCACAATGGAAGGAAACATCAACGGGAGGGATAAATGATCTGGCCGCGCTGTGGTGGTGGCGGCGGCGGCGGGCGGCGTGGAGCTCGCGAGAGCTGCGCTCTTGATGAGCCCGGATTCCCAGGAATCGGCCACTTGCTTCCTGTCTTCGAGAGAAGAAGGGACCGAAGAGGAGGACTCCTCCGTGGCTTGGAGTCCTCGGATGCGCTCCACGCCCTCGCAACACTTCCTCCTTTCCGCCTCTTCGCTTTAGCCCCTTCTGGCGTTCCTCTAGAGTAGACGGACTTTGGAGAGTGTGCCCTGGGATGGTCAGGGGGCGACCCGTCGTTTCAGTCACGCCGTCAGGATGTTTGCTCTCTTCAATGAACCGTGCTTTTCGTTTCTGTTTGAATGGGGGCGGGGGCGTGCGTACACTTTAGAACTGAATCCGGGTTTGGTATACCGGTTCCTCCGGAGTCCTCGCACGCTAAAGGTAGCCATATCCGCCTCCTTGACTGAGAAAACGGGCATTTAAGTTGTGCCTGAACCGTTTCTGCTTCTTTCTTTCTGGTAAGGCGTGCTTTGGAGACACTAAAGAGTCGACTCTTGCCATCAGCTATTGCTTACGGTCTGTTTATTTGAGGGCCTTCTTCGGGAATTGATGCCTTCGCAATATTCTTCAGAGATGACAAGTCCCCACACCCCAGACATTTCGAAGCAGAGCTCCAAACAAAATTGACTCGATTGTGGGGTCGCATTGGAGCTAAGTTGTCTGCTACGGAGCCCTATTGGCGACCCGCGCGACCAAGGGCGTCGCTGTGGTCACCCTTCCACGATTGACCAAACTCTCAATATGACGTCTTTTGTATGATGAATCCTAGTTTAATTGAAAAAATAGCGATGTCCGACTGCCATTTTTTGATGGTGTTGGTTCAATGATGCATTGCTGCAAGCTTCCACCCTACATTTTAAACGCACCATCGAAATTGTCGCTGGCAATCGATAATCCTGGTCGGTCATCAATTGTATATCTATCGATCGATCGACGCAGATAGGAACCATACCAGGGCCCCACCGGAACATCTGGTCGCCCATGAACTACAACTAAGTTACCAGGAGCGGTGAAGGAAAATGACTGTAGCAAGACGAGTTCATTCAGAATCCCGGTACTCGTTTGTTCTCTCATCTAACGTACTATTCGTAAGACTGTCAATGGCCAACCGGACGGAACTACACCATTCATAATGAAACGCGACGCCCCGGAGAGAGAGAGAGAACGTAAGAGAAAGGGAGAGTAGAAGGAAGTGGAAACAAAGCGGGCACATTGTCTCAAAATAAACGCGATAAACTAGAGACAGGAAGAGCGCATGCACTGCCGACGTCCTCTGCCGCCTACGCGCGGGATACCCTAAAGAAAATTGATTTCCACTATCGGCAGCTGGCGGGAAGTCCTCCGACGGGAACCACATCCTCTCGCTGCAGGGTCTCAGATCCGTCACGGGGCTAACTCTCTCACAATCTGCGTCCTCTTGGGCTCCTCTCGAAGGGAGCCCTCCAGCTGTTTTTGATTAGGACTCTCTCTTCCTTGCTCCGGGGACTTCCTGCCCGCTTGGCGCTTTGCATGCCACTGGGTCAAGGGCCCGCTAGGTCCAGGATCACTGCGTTGGGGGAACGAAAGCGCGGTGTATAAA
Organism: Ixodes scapularis; assembly: GCF_016920785.2. Lineage (NCBI taxonomy): Eukaryota > Metazoa > Arthropoda > Arachnida > Ixodida > Ixodidae > Ixodes > Ixodes scapularis. The sequence goes on along the minus strand of NW_024609879.1, from coordinate 100,336,146 downwards.
CAATTAATTGGCTACTGGAGCTTATCAACGCGTGTGATCTCTCCGGCGCTGGATATCTGACCAGTGCTGATGTTCAGCCAGTAAGCACAGACGAGGTATGGAAGGACACTAAACCTTACCACTGAAGTTGATGCTCCGAATGAGCACATTCCCCCTTGCTGGTTGTTACCACGGCAGACTTTAATTTGTGGCAGAAAAACCGCAAAGAGACGCCGATGACTTGTTTGGGGCTACTTCGTCGCGCTCTCCCACTGCTGAATGCCTGCAGACTGCTGCAATGAACGGGCCCCTCCAACTCCATGGAAACCTCTTGTTTTGTTTGACGACACTTGAAGCGTACACAAGCCCTGTACGAATGGGCACTGAGCATACAGGCTATTCAGGTCTCCGTGGGAACTGGCTCACTGTAAGATCTGTGAATATTGATGTTTTTTACACTATGTTTTTCAGTGAGCGTACGAAGCCTGCAGGTTGGAAAGTCTGCCGCGTATAAACGTTCATACACTTAAACAGCCAAGTTCATACTGGAATTTAGTTTCGCAAGAAGCACTGCATTTTTACACAGTGAAACCACATTAAAAAAAAAAAAAAAAAGAACATATCAATTTGAGCAAGAAAGAACGCGACGTGGGAAAGAAACGAACCCCCGAAATGGCCGTCCAGAGTGGGAGAACAGCCCATTTTAGCTAAAAAAAATGCAGGCCTACGTCACCGTTCAGGAATGTCCTCGCGGCGAAGCGCTGCCTCAAACGAACGCTGCCGGGTGCCTTATTAGAGGAACGTGTTCGATGTCATTAATGAGGCGCTTCGATCGCCGCGTCCGCGGTGGGTGCCGTAATTGGGGCTGATAAGCAGCCTGGCTGCTCGCTTCCAAGTCCTGCGCCGACAACGACATCAACATAAAGCTAAACAAGATGGCCGCGAGCTAGTATTCTGCCTCCCCTCGTCGTCCTCCTGCCGCTCAAGTTCAGGGTCGTCCTAGCCGGTCCGGGATAATTAGAGACGAGCTAGAGAGGCGGAGGCCCTTTCCTGCAACACCGTTTCTAATCCTGGGGGTGTCAGGGACATATTTCGCTATTTGTTGTCGTCTGGAGGAGGTGGAGTGACACGCTGGTTGTTTCTGGTCTCTGCCCCCCCCCCCCCCCCCCCCAAACCGTTTTGGGTGTAAATTCTAACGAGGGGTCTAAAGAGGAAAAGCTGTCCCACGCCTACTCGTTGGTGGTGAGAATGACACTGGGGTTTTTGACCCCGAGGTCGCGCTCGGGTCAGCGGTTATCTACTGCGCGTCGTGGTAGTAACGTTTGTTACAGGTCGTTCAATAGGTCGAGACGTGGCTCGTAGCGCTGCTTTGGGTAGATCGGGTAAAAAAAGATCTAACCCCCGGGGGGGGGGGGGGGGGGGGGGGGGGCGGGGTTGTTTTTTGGAGTTTTCCGGATTTATCCAAAAACACAGAACCCTGGACCTATATTATACATCGCACGCCTTACAATGTTCTGACCTCCAGCGTTTTCTTGTCCGCATAACATATAAATTAAAAAAGGAACAATTTGGGCAAATACGCAACCCTCGCATCGCCGCAGAACAATTCTTTAAAATAATATTTTGAAACTCAAGCCCCGTGTTTTGATCTCTTGTTGAAGTCCGCTAGAAGCTGCGTGATTTAGCGATCTTAGTACGAATTTTCATACTCGGTGATCTTAATGTGCGAGGTAATTTTACCGGAACGCGGTCTTGGGATGACTCCCGTGTTATGCACCTTAGGAATTCAAGTTTAGGCGTCGCGCTGCTCGGGCCAAATTAATTCTTAAGAGTGTCGAAACAGTCTCGCTAAATTCCAAAAAGCTGCTTGACCTTTCACTCTAGTGACATCCACAGCGTCCAATTTGCTTTTTGTTTTACCCATGGAAAGACTAACCTATTGTAAGGAACTGCTTGCGATGAATGAACCTTCGCTCACAGCTACGGTTCACTCTTGAGTATGATGGAACTAAGCCCCGCCGATGGCTTCCACTTGATGAACGAGCGCGCGCGCAGCTCGTTCACGGGGAGACAATTGCTGTCGGGCGAAACTTTCTCACGCGCTCCGATTCTCGGCCCCTAACCCTTTTGCCGGTCCCTCGCCAGCCAGCCGAGAACACGGCGTCAAGACATCTCTTCCAAAAGAAGGAAGACGCAAGCAAGCCCCGATCGCCCCACGGATGAGGTGTGCCTAGATTTCAGAGTGTTTCCAGCTGCTCTCCGCTCTCCTCCCTCCTCGCCACTGGGCAACTCAATGCATGTGCACCTGTGACCAATCTGCGTGGGAGGCGTCCGCCATTCAATTCCAAACGCTGTTCGTGGTTTTAGTCGCTCCCTCTCTTAAATCTGGGTTCTCTGGGCGCACACAAGACACGCTGTAGCGCGGGGGTGAGGCGGCAGACGCAGTCTGGGCTCCTCGGCTGCTCGTAATTTGCCGGCAACTTGTCGCTGCATAAAGGCAAGGGAACGGAATGCCTCCTTCCCTCCGGCTTCTCTTGACAAGTGCAAGAGACCTGCCGTGTTTGATTTACTCGAAGAAAGAACGTTCTAAAAGGGAAAACAAGAAGCGGAGCGAAGGGCTCCGTGGGGTGCCGGTGGCTCCTGCCTCCGTCTCTGGAATGCAGACTGGCTTCCTGTGCCTGGTGGCTGGGCTCTCCCACAAGACTGAGGCAGCAGCGCGGCACTGTTGTTCCCAAGAGACTCCAGAATTACCCGCTTTATGGTCGCGTCTGGTGACGCTGTAAGTTGATGAAGTTGGAATCAAATCACAAAGGCTGCCGAAGCTAGGAGGGTCGAGCGCAAAGCCGCCTGCCAGTCTGGAGCTTTCCATGAAGTTTGTTTTGCGAAAGAATTTTACCCGGAGACGCTTCATTGCTGCTTTGAGAGACTAGGACAAGCTAGGATTATATAGCCCCCGCCAATGACATGAACCCGTAGTGCAGCCCCGCAGAGTTTACGCTCCCACGTTCGTTGCTCCGGACAAATGCATGGAATCGGTTGATCGGATACGACAGGAATAGTTTACTTGGCGCAAGATACAAATAATAATTTCCAGGAAGCTTGTCGTCTTCAAGTACTCTTCGAAGCCAAACTATAAAAAACCGGCGACACCGCTGAAAGTTCACTGTCCCGTCTACAGCGGTCAGGACAGGCATCGAGAAGCCCCAATGGAAACACTGACCTAAAACTGTCGACTTCGTCTACCCGACACATCAGTGCTTTGCGCCTTATGTCGTCGTCTTCTTACCTTGTCCTAGTCTTTCGGCGCTTGTCTTTTTCTCAGTGCTTATGGCTACGTCTTGTTGGTAGCGATACAACTTCAGAGCATCTCGACCAGCCACACGCGTTCCCTTTTTTTTATTCGTGTCCATCGACTCTGTCCAGCGTTCCAACTTCCGGATGATCTCGCTGCAGTGTCTCTCGGCAAGGTCACTTTCAGATTTCCGATAACCTCCGCTCAGTTTTTCACAAAAGAGTTACGCATAAAGGACCAAACGCGGACAGCACATCTTCCTGTAGCTCTTTCGTAACAGAATTGTATGCAATACCAAGGCGCTCTCTAAGAAACTTTCCGCTCAGGTTCAGCGACACCCAAACGTGACGCGGACCGATCACGTCTTTCGGGGCGGCGGATGAGGACCGTCGTGGGAACCGCGTTTTCGTCAAGGCGCTGAACTGTGTCCAGCCACCACCGCGTGCCGGCGGCGGCCGGCGTGCAATTTCGTTAATCAAGGAAACCGGGCCAAGATAAGCGGGGACGGGTTTCTTCTGCTCCTCCCCGCATGCTCCAGCAGCTCCGGTCACCGTTCCGTCAATGGCGGTGCCAAGTGCGCCGAAAACTGGTTCGAGACCGACCTACGTCTGGCATTCGTCGACGCCGATACTCGCTAATTGCTCGCCCTGGGGGGAAGGACTGGCTTTCCGAGTATCGGAGAGTAGCCGAAAGTGACCGTCAGCTGACCGATATAAGCGTCTCCGCGGAATGCGGGCCACCCCGATGGACCAATACCACCTGGAAGACAAGGCCTGCTCATGACATCATCGTTAGTGTATCGCGGACCCGCTCCAAGAGGCAAACAGGTGGCGCAGCGTGAATCCACAAGTGATGACGTTTTGGGGGGAAAAGGCGCGAGCCTAGTCTTGTAGGTGTTATTGGTCGGATCCCATCTGGCCACCCCGTTTCATGGCGGCCTCGCTGCGACGGCAAGAAGGCCCAGCCCGACGCTCGCGTGCTCGGCATTCCTGCGCTCGGGAATGACCTGCGCACTCTTCTTATATTCTTTTGATTTGGTTGACGGGGATCTCGGTCGACAACTGCGGCGTGTGCACGGTCGAAGGAAACTCTGTTGCTATTGTATGCATTATCCGAAGCATCTGTCGATGTTCTGTCTGTTGAGGCGACCTTGAGAAGACAGCTCCCGTGGTCGCTACTGTGACTTCGGAAACAACTGCGGGGGCGGCAGCCCCTTCGGTTGCGACGAACGTGGCGTGTTATTTATTCCAAGAGTCTTAGGTGTGATCTCAATATCCCGGATCAGACCAGCTTCTCTCGTCAGCGGGCTTATGCGTACAGATCAGATGTAAACCCAGGATCACGAGCTTAAGATATTTCTTTGTGCTGTTGAGTTAATGGTTATTAATTACAACATTAGATTCTCGCATGTTGTGCGCTCTTCAATATTGTTTTGCAGAGCATAGTCTAGACACCATTTCAATATTTACAAGTCCTCAAACAAGTGTGCGATCTCCTCAGCCCAGCAGCCCAGCAAATCACGCGCCACACGCATGAACACTGAATCCGGAACCGGCCAGGAGCTAAGTCAAAATAGGATGGAATGTTTAGGTTCTTCGTGGACACAATTAGCCAAATTCGGAAATGAGACGAATCGAGGCAGTGTCGTAACGCTGCTCAGACTACACTGTTTGAAATCTGGTTCCACATATTTGGGTCATCTGCCGAACTCTCTAAAAGAAACACAGCTATAACGCGAGAATGGCTACGTATAAAGTGCATTTCAAGATTGACTCCATACGTCTCGACGCAGTTGGTTCAGTCGCTCTTGAAACCCTATCTTCAACTTACACATGCGTTGGCTTTGGATGACGTCGCGCTTGACGCAAGGAACAAGCTACCTTCGAACGAAGGATTTGGTGCTTCTGTAACGTGTCAATGAGTGCGCGCCGTGACATTGTTCCTTTCTCGTTCCGGGTGCGCCGGCAAGGACCACATACTATTAGGGCCATCCATCGTCAGCAAACCCAGAGTCACACTGCTTTTACATCATACACGGGACAGTCTGTAAGACATAAGTCACGCGGTCTCCGTGGTTCGAATGCCGCGTGCCAAGTTTTCTCTTGTGAACTACTTGCCATGCGGCATTCGAACCACGGATCTCGCGATGTCTCGCGTTCGAATCTGTATACAGACCCTCTTCTGTATTATGCATAAGCAGTGTGACACTGGCTTCGAATGCCGCATGGCAAGGAGTTCAAAGAGAAAACTTGGCACGCTGCATTCGAAGCACGGATATTCCGGTGACTCGTGTTTGTCGACTGTCTTTTGTATGGTGTATGAAGAGCAATGTGGCCCCGGCTTAACCGTGCAGAGTACTCCAAGACTGCTTTTCATTTGTCGATATAAATATATTTCAATTGATATATCCTAACAGCCCAGAAGACTACGTCACATACGCCAACTACAAAAGCAATATGGGTTTACCAGAATATGATTTGCGAAGTAACATACCGATGAGTTGCTAACTTCGAGACACGCACAGTATTCGGGTTAGGTAACTTTACCGCGCATATTTTTTACTGATGAATGAGGAACGAGAGCTCTGCTTCTTAGGATAAAGGCAAATAATATACCTTATTTAAATGTGGCGTGAATATGTGTCACCACAAAGCTTGTATAAGTAAGAAAAATATACGTTTAGTCTTTCTTTATGACACGAACTGAAGACTATGCAAATATAATACGATGAATCTCACTATAATCTTACTCATCGACCGCCTCTACATCTCCCTTGTCCGGAGCACCATCGGGGCCCAAAGAGAACAGTTAAACTAATCTTTCAGCGTAACATTTGGTTCAAAAGTGTTACGCTAGCAACGAACACACCTTGCACGAGGCTAATGCGTTCCCGGAAAGCACAATCCTTCAAGTTGTCGCGCCCATGTTAACAGGCCTATTAGACGGCCAGTCTTCGACCAAAAACAAGATCGAGACGGCGCCATCGTTCAACAACGCCAAACAAATTTCCACATCGCAAAACCCGACTCAGTTGAACCAACGCCACCTAGAAGACAAGTCCTGCGCATGACGTCAACGCCAGTGGCCCCCCGACCCTCTCCAAGCGACAAACACACGCCGAATCTCGCCGCAAAGCAGCAGACGCGTTCGTGGATTCACCTCGTTCGGCCTCCCTGCAGCAAAGCGGGAAGTCGGGGGTGGGCACTGCTCTTGTTGATTCCACTGGGACGAATCCGGCGGCTTCCATTGGTATACCAGTACTTTGCATCCATTCATGCCGCTCTCTCTCTACCTTCCCTCGTAATGCATTCCAACGCGTTTGGTTCGTCTTTGTTTTGCGCGTGTTTTACAGGCGGCACCAAGCGCTCGCCGCGCCCTCCTCCGGAGTACGCCCTCTGGGCTCTTCGCACGATCCACCGAATCCGGGATCATTCATTTCAACTCCTTCGCTGATCGCCATGGTCTGTCTTCTCCGTCGCCGACTACCCGCGGTGTTACGGCATCACTGGGGTTTCTCTTCGCCGCCCCTCTGCAAATCTTTTTTTTTTTTTTTTTTTTTTCGACGGACAAGAACGGCCGCACTGCGTCGTTCCGGCGTGAGATGTTGGGAACCACACTGCGCTGAAGATGCCCTCCCCGAGTGTCTGAAGTTCGGTGTGGCTTTTACTGTTGCAGCCATAGTTTGTTCTTTCTCCACCCCTTCTTTGGAAAGTTCGATGTCTTCTGCACTGTCCGTTGGGTCCAAAACGGAAGACAGTGGTTTATGTTTCCGAGTCGAAAGTAATTGCAGGAAGGCGGCGGCGGGGAAACGGTCACACTGCCGGTACATTATACAAAAGACAGCCCAGGCACTGTCGGAGGCGCGTCTCTTCCTTTTGTGACACTTCAGACACTCCTGTCGTACAAAAAGTTCGAACATGTATGAAGAAAGCAGGCTTCGAACATGCTTGGACGTGTTCGAAGTTAATTTTGTCATTGAATATTTTGTCTGATGTGTGAACAGTATATGACTGCGGCCTGGACTGTCGATCGTCGTGGAAAGAAACGGGAGAAACATTTATTTACACGCTAAAATTATTCAAATAAATAAACAACAACAGTGGGGAGCGGTAGGCCTTCCGGCCACTTTCCTAACATGGCTTTTGGGAAATGTGTCCGCCCAGTTTGATTCCTAATATTCGGTAAAAAAAGGTTTTTCAATAAACAAAATGCGTTCGGGCTCATTACTTCCGTGATTGTGAAGAAGGCCGTCACACAAAAGCAAAACAGATTCGCAAAACAAGGGTAGCGATTTGAATAGCGCGCTTTGCAGCTAAAATGCAAAAACTGATTCTGCCGAAAAATAAAAATGCATATAAATTATACAAACAAATTACCCTACAGACACAGACTTAAATCAACAGTATATCCGAGTTGTGTGTTCTTCAGATGAGCAAACTGGCCGCTTTGGCACCAGGTCGCCATGTCCTGTAACAAAGCCAACTACTAGATCGAACGAAAATGGCAAAAAGGTAGCATCTTATTACCTACCATACCCTGTCCATGGCTGGTGGTACATAGGTTCAACCTTCCCCATTCATTTCGTGCCGACCTCGATGGTCGGGTATACGTGTGAATAAAGACCTCCTCTCAGTCTTTGATGGAAGATGTGATGGTATTGTTATAGCGTGAGCCAGTCTGCGTCGTGACCCTTTCCTGAAAGAGTTGTTTCGCGAAACGGGTGCCGAGTTAGATGTTAGTAGTACCAAGCCTCGTGATGATTCGTTTTGGCCTTTCGAGAAACGTGACATTGTAATGGTAACTTAATAGGTTGGCGAGAAGGGAGGGGGAGGGGGGGGGGAATCTGACCTGCCGATTGTTAGAGAGACATCAAATAGAGAGTAAGCGTGGACGGCTGCCTTCAGACCATTTCACCTTACAATGAACCGCAGCAGCGGATGCTACGAACCGCCTAAGCCAATTCAAAGTCTTGTGTGTGTCACGTGACCTTGGGGAAGGGGGCCAGGACCACGTGATCACGTGATACGGTCACGGCGCTTTATTGGCTGGGATGCTTCGTGGCACCCGCTGCAGTCCATCGCAAGGTGAAACCGACTATGCACGCGAGTGCTTTGTGACTCACGATTCTCGGAACTGTGGGTAACTGCGGGTTCCTCATGCCCTTACGAACAAACAACACTGTTTGCAACGCGTTGCGGAAATGTTGCTCACGTTATTTTTTATCTTTTTTTTATTCTTGTAGTGTCATTGAATAGCGCGCGTCAGTCGCCGATAGGGACCACACTTGTTACAAATTACTCCGTGCATCGTTTTTCTGTTTTTCTTTCTTTTCAAAACTTTTAGCATGGGGTAATGACTTAGCACACCGTAAAGAGATCCTGGCCCGAAATTTGGATTTCGCAAAATATGGCCGCAGCAGCGTTGAACGGGACGCTATACGAACTCCCAAAACTCCAAGCGAGGACTATGACGTCACGATCCCCCTTTTGAGAATGAGGGGAAGCGGTCTCGCTTCTCCTCTCCTCCTGGCTTCGGTTCACCAGATCGAGGGGACGAGGCGAAGAGGAGAAGGAATGAAAATCGTGACGTCACATGTCTCGTCGGCCTCATTGGCCGAGTTCAATCGCCGTACTTCTCCCCCCCCCCCCCCCCCCCCCCCAAAAAAAAAAAAAAAAAAAAAACATATCGCTGTATGAATGATGTTTTTGGGTTTTGCAGCGCCTATCGCTCCAGCCTTGTTTTGTGGGTTCCAAATTTCGGTCCGTATCCCTTTTAATGCAATCGCATCTGTGTTTTAAAAACATAATACAGCTTGATCGCTCCGAATACAGTTGGTTACTAACGTCGATTGGTCACTAATGGGGATGGCTAACACTTGAAAAGGAAAAGCCCCAAAAGCAGGCAAGGGCGTTTTAAAAAATTTGAATCTTGACGTTTGATCATTTTATAGCAATATCCCTGACAGCTTCAGAAACGCAGGGCGTCGCGAAGCATCGCATTATCACTCCGCAGCCAAGCAGAGCGCGGCGTTAGCCGGTAAGAACCAATCACGGTTACATGTCTCGAAAAGAACAGCACATCGCTAAACTAAGCTTTCTATTGGCCGCGTTTTGTGCCGATAACATTCTTGTCCAGATTCCGCCATGGCAGAACTGAACGATTCCCGCTTCGGTCCCGTCATCGCCGTCAATGGAACACCGTATAGCACGCCCCGCGGGAGGCTCTGTAGCCCTTCTCATTCCAGAACCTCCCCGTTCGAAAGTCGCTACTGCCCCCTAGACAAAAGCAAAGCTCCCGAGATCGATGTATTCTCACGGAAAAAAAAGTTGCACCCTGTCGACACCGCAAAACGGCAACAGCAATATAATTTCTCGATTCCATCGAACTCGCCGCCAAAAAAAAGAAAAAAAGAAATATTCTCAAGAGAAACACCGCGGCGTCGACGGTGGCGATGCGCCGTCGGCAACTTTCCCGCCTTCGGCCAGTACCACCTACAAGACCAGGCCTGCCTATGACGTCATCGTTAGTGTATTCCCGACCCACTCCAAACGGTGATCACGCTCAAACTCGACGACGTGTTCTAGCGTCGCGCTCGTAGTGAGGCGCTGCGACACGTGCTGACGGTGACGCTGCCGCAAGTTATTGGTGACGTGCGCGATCGAAAGCGTCACTGTGATCGGCCTTCCACGATTGGCAGAATGCTGACTATGACGACAGCAAAGGAGTTCTCATCGATAGAAATAAGGGAAATGAAAGACCTTTAATGTTGACGGTGTTGGCAGTGTTGATTTCAGAGCGCTATGATTTCAAGCTTCCACCACGCTCATTACAAACACCATCGAACTTGCTGTTCGCAAGCTAATGACGTCACGAGAGGGGACCATAGGAGGGCCTGCCTGAACCCACGAGTGATGACGTTAGGGGGCAAAAGGCGCAGGCCTTGTCTTCCAGGTGATATCGCTTCAGCACGCTTTTCGAGCAGGCCTGTTTCGTTTTTTTTTTTTAAAAAGACCCCCGGAGTCTGTTGTACACGCGTGCTTCTGTGTCTGTGATTCTCTCATCAAGGTCGGGGTTGGCTCCAAGCAAGCGAAAACTTCTTTCGCACGCTCGCTCGTGCGACCTTCTCAGACATACATTCGCGAGAGAAAAAAAACAACAACAATCCAACCTCAGGAAACATATCTAAAATGACGACAACAATACACTGCCTCTAAAAGTAGCACAGGTGAAAGAAAAAACGAGCAAACAAAATTCTACGACTTCCCGCACCTAACAAGTCCCTTTTTGTCTTTGGCGTGCCTATCTTATTCGCTCGATACGCTTGCCACTAGATCTCAAAGATCGCCTGCCAACAGAGCGATACCACTGGGACGACTCAACGAATCGCTTTCGCAACTTTTTGTTTTTGTTTGTTTGTTCTAAAAGTTTCCCTTTTTTTGTGTGTGTGACGCACAGCATGGGGCACAAGCACGTCAGATGAAATTCACGCGGTGCTTCTCTACGACTCTTGCCCACCGACGAGACATCTCCCTTTTCTTCCTTTGTTTATTTTATTTTCGCAGTCTCTTTAATTGCATCGTCGTCGCGTAGCCTCCTCTGACATGTTGTTCGACTAACGACAAAGAAAAAGCATTTTTATTCTCATCTGTTTGCCGGAGAAGGGTTAAACACCCGAGATGACGTGGAAAGAAAGTGTACGGAGTCGTTGCGCTTTCCGGGGGACTGTGTCGTCACTTCCTTCGACCCCTCCAGCCCTTTTATGTATACTCCCAACACTTCATCAACCGAAGGTACTCAATTTGCTAGATGATGACGTATGTGGTCGTGGGACAAGTTACAATGGATGTTCCGGTGCCTGCGCTAGATGGCGTGAGCTGTTTCACGATACAGAGGGTATAGTTACTGTCATCCATCCATCCATCCATCCACCCATCCATCTGTCCATCCATTCATGCTTACGAAAGGGGTCTCCTGTTGTCAGCTTGAATAATTAATAAAGAGGGACCGTATTAGCTGGCTTTACTTGTTTCGTGATTCCGTGAGTGACACGAAGTGCTGTTTTACTGATTGGCTGTCACGCTTTGAAGGGATTATTTGCTGGCTCGTGTTTCTCAGCATTAGGACCATGCTACTGACACTAAAGCAGAAGCGACGTCTTTTATTTTATTTATCGTTTTATTTGTTTGTCGTTAAGATTACATGACACGTGTTCAAAACAGAGAGCTGTCATTGACACTTAACCGGATAGTGCGTATCTTATCTCTAGTACAATATCTAGTGAGCAGATTTTTTTCTTGTTGTCCCGATGGTCTTGGCCTGAACATTTATCTGTTAGTGATTCTGCACTTGCGTATTTATTTGCTACTACGACTTCTTCACTTTAGTCATTTTGCTCATAACTTTCTTTTTTTAGTTGTGTAATGCCTTTGATTTAAGCAATACAATTTTAAGAAATGTTTTACCTAGCAACATTTCACACTGTTTGGAGGCTACAGCGCAAAAAGGACGTAGGACGAGGTCGAAGAAACACACAGACAGGGCGCCCTGTCTGTGTGTTTCTTCGACCTCGTCCTACGTCCTTTTTACGATGTTCCCTCCAAACAGTATGTACCACCAACTAGCCCAACTACATGCCTTGCTGCAACATTTCACATTGGGCATCGAGTTCAACCATGAACTAGATGCCCAAAATTGCACCCCAACTCGTGACTTGAGCACTGGTGCATTTGTTTGACATCTTGCCACGTTAAAGACTTCATTTTACGTAACTATCCTACGATAACATGCTGGTTCCCTCATTTGTTATTCAACAGCGTCACTTCTACACAAAAAATAACAATTCTCTAAGCTGGATGGATGGATGAATGGATGGATGAATGGATGGATGGATGAATCCGGCTGAGCCCTTTAAATCGGGCGGTAGCTTACGCCACCTAGCACCTAGCCTTTTTCGAGTAACGAGCGCCGTCTAGGGGGTTGTCTGCGAATTACAAATGAAGGAGAGTCCAACATTCCTCCACCAATGAGAACACAGTCATCGTTCCGTCGTATTGCTTTTCATTGCTTTTTGAGCTCCATACTACCGGTGCTGAAAAAGTGATCGTCAAGAGAGAGAAAATACGCGGTACACGTGCCTAGAATGTTTGTCCTGCGGGACGGTATGAGAGGGTGTACGTATGAGCAAGCGCTTAGTGGAAAAAGCTTCATTAAATCCATGGTACGATGTAGATTCGGGTTACGACAATGCGACGTTGTACCGCGATAGACGGGCAACTTTCGCTTAACGCCAGTGTCTGGTGCTTGCAGAGTTCGAGTTCAGCCTTTCCCCAGCGTCCATGGTGGCCGCGGCGAGCATCAGCACTGCAGTCGCGGGCCTGGTGCGACTCAGCTGGAGCCAAAAGCGAGAGCTACTACAACGGCTACATGAAATCACCAGCATAGAGGTGGTAAGTGTTGCCCACCACTTTTTTATTTCCCTCAATGCACTTGCTTCGTGAGGTGAGCCGTTAGGCCCTTGCAGACTGTCCACGGGTCATCATAGTTTGCGGACGTCGCGAGCAGAAATGCTGCTTGGACGTGTGCTTACACGTTTACACAGCAGTACACAAACAAGTTTATCTTGTGCAGCGCGGGAATGGTGAATTGAATGTCGTGGTCGTTTCTTGGACCCGTGCACAATTTCCATGCGCGGAACCATCGATCAAAGATGAATTCCCACAATCTTTTTTGTTTGTCCATGTGAGCCGTGTTCGGCTAAATGGAAATAATGACAAGAAAGTGTAACGGCATACCTCCAAAAGGAACGTTTCTGTCAAGCGAAAACGCTGAGGTAGTGCTTTGTGGCCTTATCTGTGGATTCTGAGTGAAACGTTGTGAACAACAATGTAATTCGATCACGGGCATCAGGTAACTTGGTCGTAATCAAGAATCTATACAAAGAGTTTTAAGATGCGTAGCGCGAGCGCTGCGGATACAGATAGAGAGCTACAAGCACCTCATTGTATCCAGAACGGTCTTGTTTGAAGGTCTCCAAAGAGTGACCAGGAGGAGCAGTAGCGAAGCTCCCTGATACGGGCTCTTCTTTCCACGGTGGCATTAAGAAAGATCGTTTCTGACTCTATCCGTCCGTGCGCTTGTGGGTCTGGGGCAAGAAACGACTCCTGCAAGGAGTGGCCTGCCGCCTCTAAGAGGAGGGAACTTGGGAAGGCGGCGGCGGCGACTCCGAGGCGCCAGAAGCACCAGAAGCAACAAGAATTCCGCGACCGTGGTTGGTGGAGGTGGTGGTGCCGGCGGTGGCGTTCAGTCACGTGTCGTCAGCAGCCCCCCCCCCCCCCCCTCCCCAAATTCCAGGGGCATAGGCGGAGGTCCACAGAAAAAGCTGAATGGCCCCCTCCGTACCAGGAAATGGTGTCGGCGAGTCCCTTGGAGAGCCGTGAGCCGCGAGACGCGGGGCGAACCCGACACCGTCCTGTCGCCGAAGCGTCGTGGCGGCCCGCATTCCTTGTTGGGGCTGAGGCTCCGTTGTGTGTGTGCGCTGCTATGTCCCGGCGGCTCATCGGCTGGCAAAGAGAAGCGTGGGACTTGGTCGCAGAGTGGCAGGAAGGATGCACCGATCGCTTTGTTCACTTTGCCGCGTTCTGTGGCTGTGAGGCAGTGTGCGTTCTCACTTACTCATACTGTTCCCTTTTTTCGGGAAGAAGAGTACGTGCTTCTTCACGATTGAGATCCGGTGAAATAACTCGCCCAGTCCAAACCTTTCCTTGCCCTGAAGGTTTCTCCGATTTCCACTGCCATGCTTTTGTTGCTGGCGTCTTGGTCACCAGAGACGAAGAGAGTTTGCTGCGGTTGGTGTAGGTCTAGATGTGAGCGGAGAAAAGTGTACTGTGTTGTGTGCACCGCAGTCAAGAACTGCGCATCGCCGAAAGCGCAGACTTTGTCTCAGTGCATGATTCGGGGGCTCCGCTGACTGTCGTTTCCTCAGTAAACATTCCCAAGAAAAAAACAAAAAAAAAACGTAACTTTTAAATAAAAGGAACTGAGTTCTGAAACTTATAGGACATAAATACTTGCGAACGTTTTCTAATGACAAATACAAGGTAGTGCCTGACGTAATTTGGATTTCTTATGGCAAGCAAGAATGAAAATCAAGTGATCTAAACGAGTGGTCCAATATACTTGTCGTTTTTCTGGTACAGCGTAACAGCAGTTTCGTAGAAATAAGGCAAGAAATAAAAATAAAATAAAATAAAAAAAACTTCTGACGATGACAAAGTATGACATCTTTCTCTCAATAACATCGTGAGAAACAGACACGATGCCTATTTAAAAAGAGAAAAAAAAAACTGTCCAAGACGAGCAAAACCGGGAGGTCTGGTTTGGAACAATAAAACACAAGTTCCCAATCCTGCTGTGCACTCCTGAGCGCATCACAGGAGCGGCGCTTCTGTTGACAACATGTGCGCTAGCACGGAGTAACCCTAGAAGCCTGACAACAGTGTTATTCCTTGTCATCTGTCGTCGACCCTCGCGCGCAGTCTGTGGGAACGCTCTCATCGCAACCGATCGCCCGAGCACCGTTATTTTTAAGCGCCATCTTACTTTCCTTTTCAACAGCTTGCCCTCTCTCTCTCTCTCTCTCTATTTCTTTCCCTGTTCTCACACACATGGAGCAGTCATTCGTTCATTCACTGCAATACACCGAAGCCAAAGGGAAGCTATACCCCCGCCAAAAACAACAGTGTAATACATGCTAACGAGTGAGGGGCTCGTAAAATGTAATATGCCGCTACCAAGTGACGCAGCGGTTCAAACTAGCACACATCCTTTGGGGGGAAAAAAAGAAAGAAAAAAGCGACATACACTTTTTTTTAATGTTTTTACTATTAACATCGTCGTCGTCGGCATTTTATTCACGACGTGGGTCCTCGGCATGGCGACTCCTAGAGCGATCTAGCCGTATATTACAGACCGCGCTACTGCCACGTGGTAGATCCAAGTGGCTGCCTCCCGTCGTCGTTGTCCCAGTGTCTTAAAGTGCCGGCGTGCTTTTTTGTTGTTTTTTTCCCCCTCAAATGCTCGATAAGTTCTCACGTTGCCAGACGACGGATGCCCCCCTCGACAACATTTGGGGTTGACGCGCCTCTTGGCTCGACGTCGTCTGACTCGGGAAAGGAGATACTGCGGGCTGATGAATAAACGAGCTGCGAAAGAAAAACTCCGTCTTAGACAAGGAGGACCAACTGGCAAGTGTTCGCTCCTTGCTGTTGCAGACCTTTAAAATGATTTTGAGGACCGCGACGAGATCTCACCGACGAAACCTCTACCAAAGAACACGACGTTGAAAGCGTTTACGAGGAAGACGTTTAAGACTGTTCTTTCTTCAGCGATCGTTTGTCCCTGAGAGGAATGGCCACGCAAGATCAGTACATTAAGTTCACTCCAGTCCAGGATCCTCTAAAGAGTTCTAACGGGATCCCTAAAGCGGTGGTCGCATCGCTAATACATCATACAAAGGGAAGTCTGTGGACGTCTTTATTCCTTGTATGATGGTCACACCGGTCATACAAAAACTCTCTGCAGACATGCTCGAATCAAATGCGCATGAAACGAACGTGTATTTTGTATGATTGTACTAGCAGTGGGTCTGCGGCTTCAACCTCACGGATCATTTTCGACCTAGGGTTACTCAGCAAAATTAGGTTGGCTCAGCACAGTCGCCACGCCGAATTCAAATGAGGTCCTCTTGGAACTGGGCACTCGTCCTATAGGTAAATGGGAAAAACCGTCTCGTACTGCAAAGAACCACGACTGCCTCTGGAAGCCGACAACTGCGCATCAGCACGTTCGCACCCTCGTCTTCACGCGATGACTTTCCTAACTGCGCATGCGCCTAGAAAGGGTGCGGTCAACGTTTCCCGGAGTCAAGGCTACAGGATGCCACGAGCCTCGTAAGCACCTCGTAGCCTCATTGGGAACACCGTTGTTCTCGAAGGGCACGTAAAGGCT
The DNA here is from genome assembly GCF_016920785.2 of Ixodes scapularis. Classification (NCBI taxonomy): domain Eukaryota; kingdom Metazoa; phylum Arthropoda; class Arachnida; order Ixodida; family Ixodidae; genus Ixodes; species Ixodes scapularis. Next base: position 100,319,870 of record NW_024609879.1, on the reverse strand, counting down.
ACAAATCTCCCGGCTCAGTAGAGGTGCAGGAGCGGTGGAGAGAAGTGCGGTTTTATTTGAGCCGTGCGGTTTTCTCTTCCATCTCTCGGCGCGGCTTCAGAAGAGAGAGTTCTCCTCTAGAAATAGCTTTTTCTTTTTCTTATTTTCTTCTTTTCTTCTTCTTGCTTGCTTCTCCCTTCTCCTTCTCCCTGGAGAGGACTCCACTGGGCCACCCAGTGGGCTGAGAAAAATTCTTGGGATGAAATCTGGTCCCGACTGACCTCCTCGCGTTAGCCCTCCCTTCCTCCTCGAGCAAAGGAACGAACGACCTCTGGGTGTGGCGAGCGCAAAAGAAGGAGTTTCACCCGCTTCTCTGCATCGCTTGCACTCGACAACTGCTTATCGGCGCTTCGGATCACCCAGCCGGAATCTTTCGGCCGGGCCCTTCGCTTTGTGGAAACGCGAGGGTCCACACTACGCGCCGGGAAGAAAGGAGTGCTGCGTCCTGGGAGCTTTTCGCGCCTCCTCGTTGATCTTTCCACCACACCGATGCCGATAGACCTACTGATGTCCGTATATAGACCGTTTTCGCATAACCTCATACCAGCGCGCAACTGACGTACCTTCGAACCGCTGCATTTTTATATTGCCCGCTGACACAGGGCATGCAACCGGCGAGGGTATGGGCGAAAAGGCTTCGAAACGGACGTCGTGCGTGAGTTAGTTCAGAGTGCTTCTTTCTACCGTGTTACAACTTCCCAAAATCTTCGGTTGTCTGGCTACCACAGCTTCGTCGTCGTGTGCACAAATAATCTTAATGAGCAGAAGAACAATCGCGGGAAATGTAAGATGAGCAGAAGAAGCTGCGGCACGAATGTGGTTGCAATGTTATTGAGCTTCGCACGTTCCCCGAAGATCCTTCTTTTTAGCATCTTCGAGCGTGAACCGCGAGGGCTGTGTATGAGACTCATCATCACATTTATTTTCACGACTACTTCGTCTTCGACAAGGGAACACTGTCTTCGGCAAGGGAACACCGCAGGTGCTCCGATTACGCTTTCGCTGCAAGGCATGCTATTTCTCCACGGCATGTTAGGGGTATGAAAACTTCTACGTGCCACCATTCAAGGTGCAGCTATCACATGCCGAGAGCTTGCCTGCATAAACTACAATAAACTGCTCATATATACCTTCGTTGTGGAAGCTTAATCAGACGGCTTTAAATGCCTTCTATCCTACGACTAACGCAAAGTGAGTGTCCCTGCACTCACGTTGAGGGTGATGCAGAAAGATGCTTATAGGATGTGCTTCTTTCGTACACGTATATAAAAGATGAGTCGTGCGGCGTGGCGTGGGAAAAAAATGTGGCGTTTACAACGGTGAAGGGTCTGCTTACTCAAGCAGATTTAAGGAAATCCTTAAGTAGAGGTATAAGCCTGAACGTCCATGCCTATGTGTTGCAGACCCGGCTGGCTCGAGGAAATTCGAATCACAATTTTTCCTCACACGTCGCCTCGAGAGTGAAAACGACTCTAGACATCGACAGTGTCTAGCGGAAATCTGTCAAAGATGTACATTACGCAAATCTGCAAGAATTGTTTCCTCGCTGATGGATGGTTTCCTTTTCGAGAAGACCTCCGCGATTCTTCACACGTGACGCAGACGAGAGAATTTCGCAAGAATTGCTTTCAAAATCCGACATAGGACATGGCTTGTATTTCAAAGCGCGCGTCTCAGCGTCCCCAACGTAAAGCAGTCAAAAACGCAGCATGTAATTCCCAACACGAAAAGATCTGTCTCGGTCAGCGAATGTCACAAGATGGCTGTCGAGCATCACAGCAGAAAGAACCGAAGAACGGCAAAACTTTATGCTGCGTAAGTATAACGCCAACAAAAACATGAAAGTGGATGAAGCATCGGAATTCAAGTTTCGCGAAAGCCGCAGTCACAATATCATAAAAAAGACACCGTGGTTGCTTGCTGCAGTGTCGGCAGCAAGCATCTTCAAAGCGGTTTGTATCATACATGTGCATGCTTTAAACATGTCATGTCTGCAGTCAGTTTTTGTATAACCAATGTGACTGTCATACGTATAAGCAAGAAACACGCCTCATACAAGGTTTGCACACTGACTTTTGTATGGCGTATTTGCAGTTTGCCGCGGCTTATAGAGACTTTCTTCAGTCAGTTGTATCAAACGTTGATGAACAATGGCCGACAAGCACAATCCCCGATTATTAACCAGGGGTGAGCTAGGGTCCACAGATGAAACTCCACCGAATTCAAAACCTAGTTCAATTTCTTCAACTCTGGCACTCCGTTCACAAGCCTCCAGGATGCTGAAGAGTTGCTGATGGACCATTGAACCTTGCACGCCTCCAAACAACAGACTGGGGGAAAAGCATAGGCGGGCTTCGCGCACCGCCTTTCGGGCGCATTCCAACTGTAAAGACGCGGGACGGGATCTTTCTTTCTGCACAAGGCAAATAGTTCCCGATTCCCACGCTCTTCAGCATCTACACGAGTACAGAAGAGACACGGGCGAGCGCCGAGCGCCTCTGCTGAAGCAGCGCCCTCTCTCGGCGGCGCGGAGAAGCGGGAAAGAGGCGAGCAGACGTCAAAAAACGAACGAGACAGAACCGAAAACGAAACTTTTCCACAAAGCGGCGCAAAGAGGCGATGGCGGCGGCGGCGGCGGGCGGCAGCAACGGCGCGGCAGTAATCAAGTGTAGTGGTACTTTCGCCGGCGGGGCAACCGAGCCTCGCGGTGTGTTTTCTTCTTTTGTTTTTATTTTGTTCTTTTTTTGTGTGTTTTCTGCTTTATTATTTTTTTTTTTTATCCGCTGTTGCCGCGGTGGTCCGGTCTCGGCGGAATGCGGCTGGTATAGGGCTTCGGAAAAGACGGCGGCGTCCCGTATGAATGGCCCGGTAGGCCCGGCCTTTCTGTCTGTCGGCAAACGGCGGGAGTTTTTCGCGGAAGAGCTTTCGAGGGGGAAGGTCGAGGGGGGGAACGCAACTGTGGGCAATGCCCAAGGCGAGCGGCTTCGGCCAATCTCCAGCGTTGCTCCCCCGTATTTCCACGCCTCCCATTTCAGCGGCATGGAAGAAGACCTGCCTAGCCTACAGGCAGCAGGGTCAGTTGGCCGTGCCCCTGCTTGTTGCCAAGTTCTTTTTATCTCTTTTCGCTTTGTTTTGCCGGCTTCGTGTGGCCCGCTTAATTGGGCTGAATGCGCAGAACGGCGGCTGCTTTGCGCTTTATCGCCTGGCGGCGAGCTGTGTAATTAGGGGATTTCGAGCGACCCACGTGACTTATGCGATTGGTTCATCACCCAAGTCTCATCAAGTGAGTGGCGCCGGATGCCACTTGCTCTTGAGACTGTCACGCGAGCGTTGGATCAGGGAGAGGGGAGATTAAGAATGGAGCGCGTGGCGCTTGTTTTCTTACACCTCCGCGATTCATGTAACCGCATTTGTCTCCACATGCTTTTTTTAAATTTTTATGCGTTCCGGTGCTAACTAGACTTCCCACCTTCGCCGCACAGGGTGTCTTGTTGTATGCACACCCATTTCGATATGCGATCTTACAGCTTCGAATCACGATACTGCATCTGATTTGGCAAGACGCTGGTTCTGGACACGTAAACTTCATTCTAAATTCTTGCCCAGTTTTCTTTTTTTTTTTTTGTTTTTTTTTTTCTATTCTCTGCATCTAGTCTCGAATGTTGTTCGTCATCCTTTTTTCTTGAGGTGAAAACGAGTATATTCGTCTAAACAAGGCGATGATCGATCACACAATGAGCGCATCGTAGGAAATGCTAAACAATTAGTATTTCGAACGCGGTCGGCGCCTTGTCTATCCCTGGATGACATCTCAATGTAAATCAACGAACCGTTGCCTCGTCCATCGAGCGGAGTTAGGAGGAGACTGGTGACGTCCTCCGCTCGATAGCGCTGACTTATGGTTTGTTTAGAGCAGAAACAAGAGACGCTCAAGATATACGGTTTCACCGGGAGGCCACCACCGTCGGCGTTGGTCCCTCGGCTTCCTTGGCGAGGAATTTGGTCCCCGGTGGTTTTCAGGCGCCCCGCGTTGTTTACTTTGATCTCTGCAAAGGCCCACTCAAAAGGGGGGCCTCCTCGTCTTGTTCGAAGGTCTACCTTGGGAAGACATTTGTTGTTCCGGGTTAACTAGCTTCCGACATGCTGGTGGGCTCGAGCTTGACATGGTCCCCGAAAGCTTTCCACATGGCCCTCTCTCGCAGCGGAAGTCGCCGTTGAGGGAGACAGGGAATGTTCTCTCCCAACCACTCATTTCTTGGCGACTGCTCTGTTTGACATTTTTTGTGTGAGTTCTTGTTTAAAAGGTAATTTTTCGAGTTTGGGGGGATCTGTATTTGGGGTGGTCCGAACCGTGAAAGTTAATAGACCATTAGTGATACGAAGAAATTAGGTCGTTAGCACATATCCATAGAATAGGAAGTTTCAAGGATGTCAAAAAAATTAAACCGCAACAATTCTGCAGATGGCTTAGAACGTTGTATGACGAAGTGCACTCTCCGCCAATAGTGTAATCACTGTTCATGAAGTGCTCGCGTACCAGCAAAGTCTTGCTAACAAAGCCTCTTGTTGTTCTTGTCCTTCCAGGACTGTCTCCAGGACTGCCAGCACAGGATCGAACAGATGCTGGCGCGCAACTGCCCGGAGATCGCACGGTCTTCGAGCAGTGTCAACACTTCTGCAGCACCGCCGGCCTCGGGGGACTACTCGACCAAGGTGGCCAACGAGGCGGCCGGACTGGAGACTGAGACCCCGGACACGCCAACGGATGTCCAGGACGTGCTATTTTGAGGCCTGTGGCCCTCGCTAGACAACTATCGACTGAGGTCTAGGTGCCGAAACCAGCTCATGAACCCTCTCGTCATGTGCGTGAACTGACTTTACCCAAAATGTGCCTTGTGCAAGATGGAAGACAAGCCCACGAGCTCGACAGAACTTTGGTGAATGGTACAGTGAAAACCGCTTCGCTTCCTTGCCTGCGTCCCTCGAAGACAAGAATGGCGGAAGTCTGCTCGGTGGAGTCGTTAGGGTCCTCGTGTATGTGTGTGGACATCGCGTTTTTGGAAGTGTGCGCTTGAAGAATTGGAGACGCCTAGTCAACGACGGATTTTGAGACTCTCTTGTCGTGTATTTGTTTTTCCGCCGAGTGTCGTTTTACTCTTGTGTTTTGAAGAAAAAGGGGTCGACAAGGAGTTCAATAATAAGCTTTTTTTTTTGTGAAAGTACTATACTTTGATAGGAGTAACAAGAAATGTCTGGTGCACGTGTTGTTTTTTTAGTTGGATAGCGTCGGCAGGTTACGTCAAGAGTCTGAAACTCCAACTCTTTATTCTTCTTTTTTTTTCTACGTAGGTCGCGTAATTTGTCAGTACGCCCGTGCCCAGCTACATTTTTATTACATCTGTACGGAGTGAAATTGTAAGACAAGAGTGTTAAATGGAAGCGACCGCGGGTATTTTGTGAATGACGACGCTTGGTTGAAACTCAGGAAAGGCTAGGCAGTGTGAGGCTACGTGGGTATTATAATAATAATAATTATTATTATTTGTGTCGTTACTTTCGATTACAATATTTTTTATTATTATATTATTGTAACCGAGCCAAGCACGAGGGCATTTCTTGCGGTTGCGTCTCCGTCGTTTTTGTGTGTGCGTGTAGGTAAATGTTTCAATTAATTATACAACTATAAATCGCGCGCGCGTAAAAAAAAAAAAAAGTTGTGTCTTATTTCCTATTTCCTAGTTGTGTCCCGTTTTTCTTCTTTTTTTTTTATGGTATTTTTCGAAGCTTTCATAGACAGAATAACATGAAAACGAAGACAGATCCCATACGCTAAATGGAGTCAAGAATGCGAAAGTGACTTAATACCTCTTGTGGAAAGATAAGTATCACGCAGTTCAAACACAGAAAGGGCAACTGAAACAAAGCAATAAACCATTTTTCGAATCATACTTTCTGCACCCAAATGGGTTTTGAAATACCAATTTGAACCTTGGGAGTAATTTGACCGGCATATTTGAAGCTGGTGGTTGTTCCGGATTAATACCGGAGCTGAATTCCGGATTAGATCCGGCTTCGTTGTCCCGGCCCGCGGAGTTAAATTAGGATTCATCATGATCATGCGCTTCTTCGTTTTACTGGTTTAAAAATGTTGAGGAATTTCGCATTTTCGCTGAGACAACTTCTGACAACCTTGTTACCGCGGGATGTCAAAAAGTGGTTAGTACATGTCTCGGTTTGCGAATTCTAGACAAGATTCTTTCAAAATTAACTTGACTTTCCTGGACTGAGGGAAGTTTGGTTGCAGTAGCCCTTTAAAGACAGTCCAGAGTATGTTGTAGTCATCTTGCAATACCTCACAGCATCATAATTTATAGGTATGTCCCCTTTAATGTGTGTGTGTACGTGTGTGTTACGTCTATGAAAAAGATACAGAGCTTCCGGGAAAGCTTTGAGAGCTTGGATAACGCAGTGGGCGGAAACTTTTCCCGATTTTTCGTGTTTACTTTTTTTCTTCTAGTGAGTCTTTTTTTTTCTGCCAAAATATGCTGGTCATATGCGTCTGTCATGTCATGCCGAGTCCTGTGTCTGTTCCTTTTTTTTAACTCGAAGTAGTCCATTAGTTTGTCGTTTTTTTTCTTTTTTTATATATTATTTTATATATTATATACGACACACGCATTTAGAATTTACAGCATGAATTCTCCCGTCGTTTGTGACAGCCTGTAATAGCCGAAGCAGCAGACTTGACTTTTTTTTAATCATATATAGTCAATTAGTGAACGTTAAGAAATGGTAGGAGAAACAAATTGTGATCTCCCGAGACACAATGTTTTGATGGAGTACGTATGTTTTTATACGAACTGTCGAGTTTATTTATTCACTGCCTTTCGTCCCCGATATCTTTGAAACTGACCCGTCTTTTGTATCGTTGAATTGTGGAAACTGTCAGCATGAAGCTATAGACATTTTCCATAGGGGCGCCGCCATCTTGAATAGTCGTCACTTCCAATATGGGCGACGACAAAATAGTAAAACTTTTCAACCTGTAACCAGTAAAAAAATAGAGGAGAACCGAAACGAGAATGTGTGACGGTTAGGCTTATATCCTAAATGTCTTCTATTGGCGCGGCGACGGCAAAGTTATGTTTTCGCCCATACTGGAAGTGACGACAATTCAAGATGGCGGCACCCTTGTGGAAAAGGTCTATACTGAGTCCAGCCGCGACTACCTGGGCACCCGCAAAAATCGAAAGTGAAGTGTTATATATATATATATATATTTATATATTTAGCATATGGTACCTATTGATTGGACGTTGTACAAACACGTGATCACACCGACGCAGAACCTCTCAGGTACAACGGCAAAGTATTTGTCCTCAATCGGAGTGTGACAACCTGAGCAGCATTGCAGCTCTTCTTCAGTTTATCCTGTTTCATAAAAATGGCGGCGTCTTCCGCCAGGAGATTGACACTATTCTTCGTTCTGAGTGATGGAACTCTTTTCCACAACCCCCCCTCACAAAATGGTGTCCTAGATTACAAAATGGTGTCCTAGATTGTTCTGAAATGATACAATCGCATTATTTTACGGTGGAGTAGTGAATTGCACTCTTTTGAGACATATCAATGCAAGTGAACAGCAGGACATGACCCAACCGGAGAAAAGAAAAAAAGAAAAAAAAAATGTCCTTCAAAGTTTTGTGCCATTTATTTGATATCGGCTAAGTGTGTGTTTGTTTTCGTTTATAACAAAGTGCCTGAAATGTTCATAGTAATGCTGTGTTGTTGTTTTTCTTCTTCCACAAACTAGAAAAAAAAAAAGAAATTGTACGACGATCATTCGTGCACATGTGTAAATATGTTTTTTATAGAGCATATTTTTTTTTCAATCGCAATAAAAAAATAAACGGGAAATGTTCAACTTGATTGCCGTGTCGTCGCTGATTCATTGATCCAGGCGAAACCACTGGCCATTTTGATCTTAAATCACTCGCCCTGGGGCAGAAAGCCAGCCACACTTCAGAATGATAAACTAGTAAAAAGAAAACAATCTTCCACTGGCAGTCAACCTATTAGAAATCCAATGGCTGCTGAAACCTTAGCTGGTAATGTTTCATGGGTAAGTTGTCAACTACTGAGAACCGAAAACAAATTGAGTTTCCAAGAATAAGAGATAACCCCTATGTTGCAGTCGTCGCATTGCTCATACGTCATAAAAATTAAACCGTGTTCGCGGCAGACATGATAAGATAATTACCTGCAGAGACATCTCAAGCACGTTTGATACTTCGAACACGTCTTCAGGCCAATGCGGCAGGACTCTCGTACATGGAAGAGACAAGCTACATGGCGAGGTGAAACCAAAATGAGCTGGAAGACGCCATGTTGTTCTCCAAAATAATTCTTCACCGTGCGTATTGGTTGATGTTACTTTAGCAAAATGCGGATCAGGAGAACTCGTTTACCAGCTTGTTTCAGTTCGTTGCCCAGGACAACCTTGACTTGACGTTCGCATTCTTCAGGGAGGTGCAACGAATCATTGCGGAATTTGCCACGGAATTGAGAGTGACACGAAAGAACTCTTACGCTATTAAATCAGTCAATGCTGATACGGGCCTGCACATCTGTCTCTTTCTTGCAGAAGAAAAAAAAAAATGAAACACTATGTTGAAATTAACCTGAGTCTGGGGTAGAGAAGAAACATGAAAACGTAGAAGGGACAGAAAATAGAGAGGACGACTTCTCCTGAGACGTCGCCCTCTCTATTTTCTGTCCCTTCTACGTTTTGATGTTTCTTATCTACCCCAGTCTCAGGTTAATTTCAACATGGTTAATATTCAGCAGCTCGTCTGCACCCTTACGATTTTTCCTATGAAAGGCTCGTTCAGTTATTCAATAGAGCTTAAGAATTATTCAAAAGTAGGAAACCTTAGTGTGAGCTTTCCGTTTCTATCTACCCCGCTTCCGCCCGTCACAATTCTGGTGCATCGAACCTTAATTGCTTCAAAATTCTTGCCCCATGGAACGTTCTGCGATTACAGTCGTGTCAAAAGAGCTCACGATAGTCATTGTCAGGATGAGAACAGCACGGCGTCTCTTTCTAATGTCCTTCTCATCCTAGCAGTGACTATACATAGCTTGAGCCGACGTCACATCAGCGAACATTCTGAAGGACCTTGCTGCCGAAAGCACACCATGTGCAGCATGCATTGCGCACCACCGCATTTGTTTCTCTCGGCAAGGACTGGTAGGCACGACCATTGGCACGGTGCGACGACATCACGTGCAAGCCACGTATAGCACTCAACAATTCCCTTACATGAACTCGCAGATAGCGCTACGTCACTCTACGACCCTATGCCGGTCCTGATATATCTTGGTGTTAAGAGAGAAACCATTGTCTCCGCAAAACAAAACAGCACCATTAGTAACAAAACCTAAGAGAAGCAGCTCACTCGCCCAATCGTAGATGCCCTCGAAATTGGTTCGGGGCCCCGCAGAAGGACACCTAATTTCCGAGAGATGTCTCCCGGTCCAGGAGCCGGCGAAACGAACTTGCTGCGCGCCATCGATCATCGGCAGGCGTCAGCAAAGGTTCTGCTCGGCAAACAATCGGACCAATAACCTGGGCGTGTCCATCACACAGCGTCGCCGGGCGCAACCCCGCAACAGTTCACGCGCAAGACAGTCCCTCACGACCCAATTGAGCCAGCCAGCGGGGTCCGGGGTCCTTGAAGTTCCCATCCGTCAATTACGTCCCAGTCCGCGGTTTTGACCACCTTAATGAAACGGCCTTCACGATGAAGCCCTCCCCAGCCGTTTCATGGACCAAACAGAGCTGCCGAACCGGATCCAATGACGTCACACGTGCTGCCCGATAACCTGGAGCAACACCAATACCAGCGGTAGAGAAATGCACCGTCTCTTTCTAGTGTGCAGTTTGTTTTCGTTTCTTTACTCCCTTTGCGCGCGCGGCGGTGGAGTCGTGACCGGGCTATCGATGCCACGCCGATAATCTCCGAAGAAAACCAAAAAAGAGACTGTTGTTTTGTTTTGTGTGTGTGTCCGTTTTTCGCGGCCATGGGAAGAACCGCGGCGTTCCTTTTGGCATCCTCTGCGACTGGACCTCCCATTCCGAATTCTCTTCGATGCTATCGGAGTGTGTGTGCGCCGCCGACCGACCTCACCGAGAATGTCTCCGTCGGGACACCGAAATACTTTTTCTTTTTTTAATCCGTCAGACATTTTATTTTATGCTCGGACTCGGATGTCTTTATTGACACTCCGGGAACCATTAAAGGCCGCGATCGGATTAGTACCCACCAACGCAATGCATGCCGCAAAGCAGCATTTTGAAAGTGAACACTCCTGGGATCCTTGTCGGCAAGGTAGTCATCCACGTCGCTCAACTCTCGCAAGGTCGAGCCTGAACGTCAGCTTTCTGTGGCCCGAGTCCATGCTGCTCCAAGTCGTCAAGGTTGATCTGAGTACGGTGTTTACGATCGGATCGATTGACAAATTCTGTCTCCGGAGAGTAACTGAAGTTGTTTCCCGGAGAAGCTCGTTACCTCCTGGTTGTTTTCGGTAAGAACTCTCATCTTGCTTGGAATGCTTGCTTGTTGGGCTATATTCAATTCTACATAATAAAAAAAAAATCTTTATGGCTATAAATACCATGTCAGCTGTCCTCTGTTTAAACTTTAAAGCGAATGCGGTAGTCTTTCGTGCTAGGCATTCATTCGATAACCATGTGTGGGATTGCTCATTTATCGGGAAATTAGTTAATTATATATAATTTGTCCAAACTTTCAGTTTAGTTTGGTTTGTCAACCGGTGTTCAGAAATCACAATAAAAACCCACTTCATGCCAAAAAAAAAAAAAAACAATCGTGAAGGGAAAGGATGACAAACCAAAAGGTAGACTTTTGACCATCGGTGTTGAGTAGCCGCGTTTTCAAAATGATGGTTATGTGACCTTGACATCAACATGTCTGTCATCCGCTCAGAATCTCGAAACGAGAGGCCCGCAATGGTACTATAAGCACGTACAAAAAAAAAAAGAAAACTCAATTGCTAAAAAAGCGAACCAGACATTCCAGGCGAAAAACCAGAAACGCATAACGCTGAAACATTTGTGCACAAGAGGCACTAACATTTAAGTGTTCAAAATAATGGAGAATCTGAGAAGTTGTGGATACTGCTCACGGCAATAGGGGAAAGGTCAGCCTCCCGATATCTTTATGCTGTTCTCTCGAAGGGATGGGACCAACAGAGATGCATGAGACCCATGGCTACCCGATGAATGGTCTCCTGGCGCAACAGACGCCAGCAAGCCACCGCGGCGTGCGGTTCCTGCCCCTCTCACAGTGCACGCAGTGAAGACGACGGCGTGAGCAAAGCAACGCACGGCGTGATTAATTCCACGACGGCTCAGGCTGCCCGAAGCTTGCGTCCCATGGGGAGGAGGGGGCAAGACCAGTACCACCTACAAGACAAGGCCTACGCGTGACGTCATCGTTAGTGGGCCCCCGACCCGCCCCAAGCAGCAAACACGCTGAAGCTCGGCCAAAATCGCCGCAAAACGGCAGACGTGTTCGTCTTGGCGTCGCCGCGTTCTACCGTCGCCCGCGTTGGTAGACGCTGCAAGACGTGCTGGTGCAAGCTGAGGCTGCGCCGCGCAGATCCTCTAGAGTGACGTTTGGGGCAAAGGCCTTGTCTTCTAGATGGTATTGGTAAGGCCCACTTTGCATGGATGCACGCCGGGGGCACGGAGGTGGTCGGCAACCATGAAATGAAAGAGGAGGCCCGCTGCTTCTAATAACATTGGGCCGGCTCTCCCTGACCGTGTTCCCATGCCCGCCACTCCCGTGACCCGTTAAAGGAATGCCTGATGGGTATCTGCACGCCGACTACGCAGGCGCCTCGATATCTATTACGGCCATTACTCTGGGGATAACAAGGCGCGCCTCTGCGCGCTGCTGTGGTGCTACATCCGCTTGCGTTTGGGGGTTCGGGCTTCTTTTTAATTTTTCTTTTTTTTTTTTATTTGTGGCCCCGCTAACCGCAATGCAGACAGAGAACAATAACAACAACGACTTGCTGGTATGTACTCAAAAAAAAAAAAGGGGGGGGGGGGGCGGGATATTACAGGAGCGTGAACTTACTGCACATGCGTTCGTAATTCTCTGATCGATCAATTGCGGTGGAGGAGGGGGGGGGGGGGGGGGGCGCTCGGTTCGAAGAAGACTGGGAAGGTGGGGTGGATAGGAAGGGGGGGCGGGGGGCGTGTGCGTTGACATGTCGCGACCGTGTTATGTATCCCCATTGTTCCGCACGTCGATTATTTTTTTTTTTCCCAACGAGGTCTTTTTTATTTCGAGTGTTTATTGACATGACGCTCTTCTAGCAATGCCAAGATCACGCTCTTGCGTGTTTAGCCTTTAAGCCGCGGTTATGCTGCTCATGCATCATACAAAAAACAGTCTGTAGATATTCCCTGAGTCCTTGTATGACGGTCACATTGGCCATACGAAAACTGCCTGCAGACAGGTTAGAAGCACGTATGAAGCGGACGTGCTTCGAACATAGGTGTGTCCGCGGTTATGTCATTATGTCTGCAGTAAACACCGTGTCTTTTGTATAATGTATGATCAGTGTGATGGCGGCTTTACTTTAAACTAAGCCCGTGAGTGCGGGCAACGATACAGGGTTTTAAAATCGCCTCGCTCTTTTAACGTGAAATTGAGAGACATACAATCCTCGAGTTCGAACCCAAGCGAATGGTATAAACTACTGTTTTATCGCCTTTCTTTCGCTGATGTTCTATGAATATAAAAAGAAAAATATATTAACCCCCCTTTCATTACTTTCGAAACGCTTCTTCTTACTACTTCAGCACTAAAATTTGACGTTCCTGAGCTATTACGGGTTAGAAGTCCACCAGGCCATGTATACTGTCGAGAACGGTTATAACGAACTCGGTTATAACGAAATAGTGACTACAGCGAAGCGATCTCGATTTCCCGTTCCCTTTTGCACTTCGTTATAATCGAAGTCGGTTATAACAAAATAGCGGATATAGCAAAGTGATTCCCAGTTCCCGTTGACTTCGATACAACCGGACTCAACAATAGGCGCTTTGCAGCAGCTATGCATGGGCGCCGTCATAATTGACCGTCAGTTTTTGTTTCCGCTTATTCCGTTCACCTCACTTCATCACTACCATAGCAGGCCAGGTCATTGCCATTTTAGATTATACTGTGTCCCTCTCCCCAGCATTGGCCTTTGTGGAGGCTCGTCAACGCTTGTTTCCAGCGGCTCGGTATCTCAGTACGACAAGAGAAGGTCAGCAATGGCGGCTGCTCTCTGACGAACGTGCAAAGCGTCTATAGATGCACCACGGGGGCGAAGCTCCCCCAAGGTAGGGTGACCAGACGTTACGTTTTGGCCGGGACAGACCCGTTTTCGAGGTCCGTTTGGGCCGTCCCGTCTTTTTGTCCCAATAAGGAATCATGTCCCGTTTTCGCAGGAGTGCATAATTTCGAACTTGGCACAAAGCGAGTTGAAGCAAGCGGAAACTATGCCCACTTGTTACAAATATATTTTACAAAAAAGAAAAAAAGTAGGTACTTTAAAACATTTACCCAGTAAAATTCGGAGAACTGTTCTTGCCCACAAACAAGTATTTTTGTCAAGACTCGTGAATAGAAATATTCTTTTTGTTTAGTTAATGAATACAGCACGCATGAAATATGTTAACGCTTTGAAATCGTAAATCTGGCCTTAAATTTGTTCTCCCAATCTCAACCTTTACTACACCCATCCCCTCCCTTCCCTCCCCTCCTCTCTCTCTCTCTCCTTCTCCTCCTTCTTTCTCCCCCTCACTCACTCACTCACTCACTCCCCCCCCCCCCCCCCCCCCCCTCCGGGCTGGGATGTCCCGTTTTCTACCTTGAGAAATATGGTCAGCCTACCCCAAGGTCACAAGACGTCCTTTGGCCAACCATCATCATTCACTCACCACGTGTCTTGGAGCTTTGTCCAAGTCCCATTATTTCTGCAATCGACCACTACATCCGATAACTGCTGGTGGAAATTCTCTATTAGCCCCGAGAAGTTCGCGTGGCGCCCCCTTACGGTGAACCGGGGTGACGTCACGGCGATGAGAGAATTTTTCCCCGACTCGCCCCGCTCGCCCTGTGGAGGCTGGGACGACGCTAGCTGTCGGCGTTCTCCTTTCTATTTTTTTTTGCGTGTTTTTCGTAGGAAGTGTAAATTTTTATATGCGCCTTTATTGATGTATGGCCTGTAGCTACAGGCGAAACTTCAAGCAACATTTTAAGCATGATTGACAGGGCAGGCAACGCATGAATCGCAGCTGGTATATGAATATAAAGAAGTATGGCCACAATTGCAAGAGCATCATGCACTATAGATTTATATCTCGCATAGTAAATGTTGCTGATGGTCTGAATGAAATGGCAGGTTATGTGTACTATATTTTTTGCATCTCTGCTTTTTTACACGATCGCCGAAGCAGAAAAGTTGCATGCTGCTCGAGCATCATGCAAAATACAGTCTGGACCATGGGGAGAGAATCACAAGTAAGGCAGCCCAAGAGCAGGGGCAAAGTAAAAAAAAAAAACAAGGAACATTTATTATATACTTTGCTCGCATTTGACCTTTGCTGGATTCGAATTTGACCTTTGCTGGATTCAATGGATTACATGGGTGGTGTGTGTGGACTTGTTTTATATCAACCCTCAACTAATGTATAAAAAGCGTAAGCGAAGGTGTCTAGCTCGTTATTAGTCCCCTAAGCCCTAAAATTGATATTTTACTTAAATCGAATTGTCCTGAAGCTAAAATACCAGAAGCTTTTCTCACGCAGACTGTCGCCCTTCACAGGTTCCACATTTTCTGCTACTAGAGAGTTTTAGTAGATCGTGATTCGAGGCCCCGATAATCGTAGCGGGAGCTCGCGCTGCCACTTCTATGCATGCTCTGAAGCGCGCGCTCATAGCGGGCCTTTGAAAACGATCTACTAAAACTCCTACTAGTGCTGCATCTACCACTGGACAAAAGTTCGAATGCTTGCTTTTACTCCTGTTTTCCTCTGTTGTCAGAGAGTCCAGCTGTAGGAAGTTTGGAGGCTAAGGAAGCTTTTGGGGAACTGCAGCAGTGTCTCTTTTAATTGGAAATGACAATTCAGACTAAACGGTGTATTTTCCGAATACCCAAGACTGGAATAAAGAATGTCACGAAAAAAGTATAAACATTCCGAATTACGGCACTATTGCTGTGCATATTTTGGGTAGTTCAATACATACAGGCAACTGGGGGCAATTCGACCGTTTTTGCTGCTACCATACAAACTAACTTCCAGTAATTGTGCATCTTCTAAGAAATATGCCTGCATACGTGTATAAACTGTATAATTAATTCATGAAGAAACTACATTTACGTAAAACAACCCTGTTCCACGAGCACTTCAAAGATAATCAGACACAGGGCCTTTAAAATATCTGCGAACCAGCGCCTGCAGAGTGGCAGCGCAGAGTCGGGGTCGCAAGCTAAATTGCCGATCACCGAAAGGCCCATGATATAAATGCCACTTCAAATGCCTTGAAAGCGGGATGCAATATCGTCCTAAATCATGAACATGCAAGGAACAGAATTCCAGCGTTTGAAACACTTGCGCCACCGCTTCACCGACCCCTCGCAAGATTGCCTTATGTCGTGTGGACGGACGGGGAGGTTCATCGGCGGAATTGCCTCCGCCGATCGCTTTCGGGATTTGTAACCCAATTTTAAAAGTAAAAGGGACAAGCAAACTTATAAAATGTACGGAAGCACGTCAATATCGGCCTAACTCAACGTCTTGTACACCGGGTGAGCGAAGTCCAGCTCCTCGAAGAGCTTGCGGCACACAACGCCAAACCAGGAAACCGGTGCTGGGAAACGAGCCGATGCAAGATCGCGGAGCGGAGTCCTCCCCCTGACGTCACGGTATACCTCACCCAATCAGGGCACGGCGACCGCAGCGACGCTTGTGTTCGCTCTCGGGGCTAATAGACCATAGAGACCATCGTACAACCAGTTTTATGCGAAGGCAACGATGTACGGTCGACTTACAGGCAAGGGCTATCGGAGCGATTCGTTCCTCGCATGGAAAAACAATTCTCAGTCTGCTTTCAAGGTCAGTCGATTGAACTCGCAGCCTGCGGGTGACCGTAGTGACAAGCAAGCAATCGGGGTCACCACACACACATACACTACCATTCTATTCGGCTTATCCGTTGACTCGATTGATACCGATCTTTGCTCGGCACCGCGTCGACTGCATAAGGCAGCTCAAATACACGATTTCTTTTAGCTTTTGCAAAGTTGTTTACTTTTTATGCATTGCTCCCGTTTGTGCACACGTGCACACACACAGCTGGGAAACACCTGTTCTCCACAAATATTCCCGATTCTCCACGGTTCGTGGCGCGTCGACGGCGACCTCGTCACGGTGACTACCTACTATCTCACACTGTGCATGTGTGGCCTCATTCTTGACTGGAAGGCTCAAGCGTCAATACACAAAAGCGGGATTGCGCTGTCTACTTGGGAATGCTACGACGAGGACATTGCATCGCAGGCGCCAGAAAGGCTTAGGTAGAGGCCGCTTGATGGAGAGCACGTCGCTTACGCTGCACTGGACCTTGTCGAGGGCTGCCCCGGTGAGAGGACTCCTATTGACGAGAAAAAGTTTGGGAAATCCACGAGCTACATGATGGCGCAGAGACTGGGAAAAAAATTATCGGTCGGATGATCTCGTTTACATTACACGGCCCCTCTCGCCCGTCGAGTTTCATTGTCTATGTCATCGTAGAGCAGAAACAATGAGGACTGGCCTGCCTTAAACACTGATGCGGGAGCAGGAAGCCGATCTGCTGATAACAATAGACTTCTTTCAAAAGTGCGCGCCATCCTGGTAACTGCAGCGCCAATTAAACATTCGAAACCACCATTGTCTGATCATGTAGTCTGAAGTTCATGTATTGGGCATATACAGGCTGTTTCAGAGAACGCGCCGGACAAATCGCTCCTGCGAAAACTACTCATCGCAACGAAAAAAGGCTTGTGGCGTTGTGGTCCTAGGCCAGGGGCCCGTTTAAGAAAAGCATTAAAGTCCGGGATAATTAACTTGGTAATTATTTTTGCCTAATTAACTTTTTTTAATATTGTGTTTAAGGGCATGGTTTAAATTGGAAAATTGCTCAGCATCATTGAAAACCACTAAACCAACAAATTGCAGAACGATAGAAGGCACGCGAAGCACTTTACGGCCTTCTGAAAAACCGCACAAATTCGACGGGTTTTTAAGTTTCGGTTTGTTATCGGAGTACATCTCGGCCCCGGCAGCACCGCGCCGCGTGGAGAGATAGTGCAACTCGACTCTGCTGCGTCGCGCGATGACAGCGCAGCAAAGGTTGGTTGCACTATCTCTTCGCGGGGCGCGTTCGGCGTGAACTCGGCTCAGCACGTATTGAGAACGAGTGCTGCGTCATCGTTCGGCGTGGTCTCGGATCCGATCACACGCCCAACGATTTTGTTGCACACGCCACACGCTTTGTGCCCATGGATGAGTGGATGGATGCTAATAGCTGTACCTTCGTAACGGGCGGTAGCTTGCGCCACCTAGTCTAAGTCTAAAAGTACAAACATGATTCCTCGCGCCCAATTCTAAGTCAGTGACCGCCAATGTTGCTCGATGGGATCTTGAAAAGGCTCTAATGCATACACTTAATACCCGAAACTTTGTGAAGTGTACGAAGGACTTATACACCGACTCATGTTTACAAACAAACCGGAGCGCCCCTAGCGGACGCCACCGGCGCCGCGCATGTGCGGTGGAGGGTGGGCAAGAAGCTCGCCGTCGTCCGTAGACAAACCATTGAATTGCGTTGTTGTCGGCGTCGGTGGGAACCCCCGTGCTCTTTTTCGCGTTGGAATTGTTGATTCTACGTCCTCCTAACAAAGTCTGACTACTTGAGCGGCTTCAGCAAAAGTAACGAGGCTCGTTACACCGCAAAACTTTGCGTGAAGAATGTGGCGTGCGGCGATTCATTTCAGGTGGACGCCGCAGAATGGGCGGTAAAGCCTGACTCCCACGATGAGATTCTGCTCGCGATTTTCAGTCGCGACGTCGCTCGGGCTGCAAAAGTGTGGACCGTAGCTGAGATAATGGACGTCGATACAGAAAACCGCAAGTAGAATCGGGCATTACAAGCCGGTGATGGCCACCGGTAACAATAATCAACATCTTCTTGTACCTACTTTTTACAGTTAGCTTACTTACCCCAACCAACCTACAAAAATGTTTTCAGGCCTGCACTTAGTTTTTATCGCAATTACCGGGCCAACATTTGGTTTACGGGCCGCTGTCGTTTGAACGAGCTGCGGCGGAGCGCGCGGCGGCGGCGGCTCCGGCGCGCCAGCTGTGCGCCGTGTGACGTCACTGCTCCTCGCTCTTGCACAGCACGGCTCTTTGACAGTCACGCGAAACTGCTCAACCTCGGCCGTGTAGCTCACGCTACAAAAGCAGACAAGTTTGAAAGAGCAGACGACAGTTCGAACGTATGCGCAATGGAGTGTGGGCAAGAAGCACCGCGTCCCGCGTCAGCAAACCATTGGAATGTCACGTTGTCGGCGTCTGTGCGAGCCCGCAATCTCTTTTTCGCGTTGGAATTGTCGATCGTAAGTCCTCATAGCAATGTCTTACCACTTTAATCGCCTGAGCGAAATTATCAAGGCTCGTTACGCCGCTAAACTTTGCATAAATAGTTTAACGCGCGGCGATTCATTCGCATGAACGCCGCAGAATGGACGCCAAAACCATGATGAGATTCTTCCAGATATTTTCAGTCGCGACGTCACTCGTGCTGCAAAAGTGTAGAAGGTAGCGACGATGATCGACGTCGATACTGAAAATCGGAAGCGGCAACAGACCAAGCGTAACAAGTCGGTGATGGCCACTGGTACCATTGATCAACATCTTGTATCTACTGTTTTCACCGAGCCAACTTAAGTCTTTTGAGGCCTGCAATTACTACTTATAGCAATCACTGGGTCAAAGTTTGGTCTATGGGTCATTTTTGTTTGAACAAGCAGATGACAAAAAGCAGACAAGTTTGAAAGAGCAGACAAAAGTTCGAACGATCAGGCGGCCGTGTGAATTTGAAGAGGGACTGAACCCGTGGGTGGTCCGGACAACTTGGCGGTTTTCTCTCGTTCATGTTGGAACAAAAGAAATACATCTGGCGATCACAAAGTGTTGCCCGCACAAGCAATCGCAGTTCAACAGCGTCTGGTTTGCCCTTTTCACGGCTACTATCCACGTTCTCGGACCAAAGGAGGGGGCAGAAACACATGAAAACTAATTTTCAAACCTATCCAGCCTTTCTTGGTACAGCCCCCGTCGCAGCATTTTGACGCGAAGGTAGGTTTTTTTGTCTGGTTTCTCCGAAAACAACACAGGAATGCATGTCTCGCACGGCGACTTCTGCCCACCGCCCCAGACCGGAAGTGCGCCTGACGCGCCACCACCGCGGCGTGACGTAGGAGAGTTGAGTTCAAGCCGGCGTTTGCCCGGGCACTGCGCGTGCGCAGAAACCAAATTCACGTGAGGTGAAGCATCTCCCCGTGTGCAGTGCCGTCGACAGCGCCACCGCAGCTGCCTGACGTGAGGGCCGCGTGTTGTTCGGTGCGTTGCAACGATATGCAATTGGAATGTTTTTCTCACACGAGTTCACTGGCGCACGCAAGGCCATTGACGAAGAAACCGCTTTGTTGCGTGAAATTTCAAGGATAAAAGCGAGCGTTATCTTTCTATCTCTCCTTCGCAAAACCTTAGGGCGTTGCGTGGGGGTTCCATCATATAAATTAGCTTAGTTACGGAACTGCTCATAGACGCTGCATGCACGAGTTGTACCCCCCCTCACTCACCACGACTCGCCTCCCGTCGCTCGAAGCGCTGGGCGGCTGCTATGGTAACTGCAGCGTATTCTGTGGAATACGTACATTTCGAAGTAAAGCATCTAGATGGCGTTCTACCGTACTCTATGGAACACACAGTTACGAAACGAAAATCTAGATGGCGCTTTAAATAACGAGAGGCGGACT
Source organism: Ixodes scapularis (assembly GCF_016920785.2). NCBI lineage: Eukaryota > Metazoa > Arthropoda > Arachnida > Ixodida > Ixodidae > Ixodes > Ixodes scapularis. The sequence continues at coordinate 100,299,659 of NW_024609879.1, read as the reverse complement.
AAAGGGAGTGAGGGGAGGGGGGTTTACCTTCCTCTGCGGGAGTTCCACAACTGAGGTAATCTAGTAACGTTGGGTCACAGTATCCTCCAGTGACGGTGTCTGAATGCAGCTTATGGATTGGACCCGAGTATTGCGTGATCCCTCGATTTGGGCTTGTGATAATCAATAGCTCGACAAGCATTCGGGTAGTGGCCCCTCCCCTCTCCGAACGCGGCAATGACTACAATAGCCGGACCCTAATAATGTCTGGAACTCAGCGCGTGTCCTGTGCTTTACCGACCTCAGCTCTTGTCTATGATCAACATTGGCGGCATATAACCGTCTCCAGATCACGTGGCCGCTTGTTCTTGCTGCGAGTTGAGCGGGTGAACGCTGCTCGTTTTTCTTTATTTTTTTTTCTACAATTTTTTTTTTTTTTTGCGTGTGGTGAAAAACGAACGCATATTTCATAGGTCATTGACGTCAAGAATTCGTTCTAAGCGCATTTGCGCAAAGTACAATAATGTTTGCACCCCCCGTTTAAAAACCTTTAGAATTCTTTGGAACCAACTCTCGCCGATGGGCATGCGCAGAGTCAAGGTCACAATTTAATTCGCTTATTATTTAAAGGATCTCTTTCTGTAGGCCCTTTAAGCACCCGTGAAAAAAAATCCATGAAATGCCTCGTCTTACCTAGAGTCACGGATTAGAAAAATGTTTTAATGCCAACGAATAAATTAGTCATCAGTTTTCATGATCATTCTAGAACCCCTAGGATCTAGTAGGATCAGGGATAGTCAGTTGGAAAAGGTACGCGAACAAATCCCCCCCCCCCCCCCTTTTCCAAAAAAAGAAAAAAAAAAGTAATGGAAACTAACTGAACAAACAAACAAGTGGGCAGTTTGTTGTACTATTCTTGAATTCTTGTTGATTCCCGGAGGTGATCAAGACATCCGAGAGATGTCAGGCATATGTCATGTTACACATGATGTACACGGCTGCCCACCACACAACTCTTGGCGTCACCGAGTGCTGAGTGGCGCTTGTTGTGTCTCGTGAGACGCCGCAAAACGCAGCGGCGGCGATGCTGAAGCAAACTAGGCGGCGCTGCGTAGATACACTAAAAAAAAAGGAAGTTTTGCGCATTGTTCATACGCCACGCAAAGTAGTTCTGACAAGATTTGGTTGTGGAAGGAAGGTGCGATGCTTCTGGCGTTTGAAACGTGTTTTCTTGATAAGATAACGCATATTTAATCTAAAAAGCACCTACCATATATATCCTAATTCTCCATATAAATTGGGAACATTAGTAATGCTCCGCGAGGAGCCGGACGTTTTTTTTACTACGGTTCATAAAGTGAAAACGAGTGGCGTTGGCCCACCACTCTTGTCCCACATAGTCACGTGATATTTTTACAGCGTTTGATTGGCTGGGATGGCTTGTAGCGTCCTCTGCGGTCCATTGGAAGGTGAAGTGGAGTCCGAATGACGACTCTGACCGCCGATGAACCAACAGTATCATAGCCTCCTCTATAGTCACAAAGCCTGGCAGTTCAACGACGGAGCCATAGACTGCCCGGTCGCAGATTTAGAGTGCGAGGGTCTGGTAGCACAGAGCATTTCTCGGGGAACCTGGACGTCAGCGCACAGCTTTTGTAGCGGCGAAGACCCGAAACATGATTTTCAAACCCGACGAAAAAAGAAGCGCCCCGATAACTACGATTAAAAATTAAAATAGCGCAAGGACACGGACAAGAACAAGAAGGAAGACGAACAAGGCGCTGACTTACAACTAGGGCTTATTCGTGCTAACATCAAGTATATATACTGAACGTCATGACAAACAAACAAAGATAAAAACATGTAATGGACGCCACGTGCTCCTTAGCCAACGTTATGCGCTGTCACTTTGTGTCGAGAAAGCAACATTCCTTCTTGGATAAACATATGGAAGGAGTGCTGACCGCAGTTTTCCCCCAGTGAAAAAACGGGTGAGCTTTTGTCCGGTGAGCTTCTGTCCGGTGAGCTTTTGTCCGGTGAGCTTTTGTCCGGTTACCGTATTTTCGGGGCGAAAAAAAAAACGGTCTGCTAAAACTCTCTATTCAATAACTCGGGAGCATGGCCTCCCAGACCCGCGTTTGGGGATCTCGGAGGCCATATCGGGAGAAGGGTTTTTCGGCCTCTCGCCGCAGCGGGGCGCCAGTCATGTGGCTTCCTCTCATCCGTTGTCTGCCGCTCTACCTTTTCAATTTTGGCGGCCGCTTCTCGTGGCGATCTGCCAGGCTCTGTGAGTATAGAGGAGGCTATAGCAGTATCCATTTTTTTATTATGTTTTGGGTGTGCGCATGTACATAGAAAGGGTGCGCTCCTGCGAAAACTGCGGATCGCACAGAAAAACAGGTTTATGCCGTAGTGGTCTGTGCCAAAGGACCCATCGAGAAAAATCATTAGCGCTCAGTATTATTGGGTAATTACTTTTAGTAATTAAATCTTCAATTATTAACTTAAAAGGTACGGTTTCAATTCAAAACTTGATGCTAATCATCCGAAACTACTAAATCAACATATATTACAATGACGTAAGGCACGCGCAGCATTTTACGGCGTTCCAAGAAATTCTTTAATCTGGACGCGTTTCTAGGTTTCGGTTTCTTATCGGCCCAAATTGAGCACATTTTCGGAACGCCGTAAAATGCTTCAGGCGTCGCATATCGTTGTAATCTGGGTGGATTTAGTAGCTTTCAATGATTCTAATAAAGCTCCTAATTAAAACCATTCCTTTAATATTAAACGTTAAATTACTGAGAAGTAATTAATTACCCAAATTATACTGAAAGCTAATATTTTCTTTAAATGGGCCATTCGACAGAAAATTACCATTGCATCAATCTTTTCTTTCTGCGCGATGCGTAGATTTTGCAGGAGCGATTTGGCCCACGTTTCCAGAAACGCCGTGTATACATCCCATGCACGAAGACGTGGCGACTGTATCTCTCTTGACGCACTGACCTTGAACGACGTTCTTCACAGACAAGGGGAAACCATTGCCCTCTCCTCAAGGCCTCGTTGTACGCGCCCTCGAAGCACTCAACCATTTTCAAGACTTATTCACACAAAGACACGCGTATTCCGGTGATAATTCACGGCGCTCGCAGAGCGTGAAATCGATAATCCGTATTATAAGAATCCCCCGGCCACCGAAGGAAAAAAAAAAAAAAAAAGAGAGGGAAAGAGAACAAGTTTGCTGGCCATTGTGTGCTTTGGCTCCTCTTGTGTGACTTCTTTGAACATGCATGTCCATGCATGGTTATCGAATGCCGAGAAGTTTCTGACAGACGGCGAACGGAATCAAGCGTTGACAAAAGAAGCACGCACATTTCAAAAACGTTTCATCACTTTTGTTGACAGAGGTCAAAAAGATACCGCCGTACCCGGATCAAAAGTTCGAATCAAACTGGGCTGCGTCATTTCTGGTTTTTGCAGCGCCGACAGCCAGACTGACGGGGCATACCTTTTGCGCGGAAGACACTGCATTTTCTTCCGTTAGCCCTGTTTGACTTCTAAGCAGTTGTCAAACAAACGCAGTACAGTTTGTCGAGGCAGGTGCGCTCGAGTTAATTCGGCGTTGTCACGTCTCTTATGGTCGAATACAGTTGGACATCTGACACATGGTCCAGTGTTCAGGTGATCGCGAACAAAGGAGAAACAGGGCGAACAGAAAAAGAACAATAATATTAGACAAAATAAAAAAAGGCTCCTTTCGAAATGCGCAGAGATCCGTGCCGTGCAACAGTAATATAAAAGGAATCCCGGAGAAAAGCTCACCGGAGAAAAGCTCACCGGAGATAAGCTCACCGGAGAAAAGCTCGCCGCAAAACCGGCGGATGCGAAGAAAAGCTCACCGGCCATTGAGCGTATGCGGATAAAAGCTCACCCTTTGTTTTTCTTCTTTTTATATGGAGGTTGTTGGATCATGCGTAACCTATATCAATTTATGAACATTAAAATTCGTCAGCTTTGTAAGAAAGAAAATATCCTTTTATTGTAATATTTGTTAAGCTTATTAGGTATATTGCTCCCAAATTAATAATTGCGGGCGAGTGCTTTCTATGGCTTACTCTCTACGCAACGAAGCCTAACTGAATACTTTATGCACCTGAAGAACAGGAAACAGTTCCAAAACTTAATCATGTCTGCCTAAAATCTAAAAATCTAAACTGTAATTACCGAAAATACGAAAGTGCATGCGCAACGATGCGGTGCCTGAAATGAGATTTGAAGTTTTTGTTTACCTTTGAAAATAGGATAAAACAGTCAGTAGGATATTGAGGCTTCTTTCTTCCGCGGACATGCACGTTTTCTAGCCGTTCGTGCTGGTGTTTCCACTCGTTGCCTTTGCGCGATAGAGCCCTTCTACTGAGGACCACCTGTGATCTTCAGAGCTGCACACTCTCATCGTTGTTACTCGTGACCTATATAATAAGTAGTCTTGTGTAATGTAGCGAATAGGGCGAGTTGGTAAACGTTATACATAATGAAAACCGCTCAAACGACGACGCCGGAGTGAAGACAACAAACACGACGCTGTTCTCGCAACTAAAGTTTTGTTAGTGAAATTAACAAAAAGAAAACAGCGCAGCCGACACTGATTACATCAACAAACACCTACTTATCTATTAGGCACTACAAAATATTTGGAGCTGAAACGGTTCACCACACCGCTATTCATATTAGCTTGCAAAGAACAAACCTCTTTATCTGACAGAGCTACCGAAGGCGCACTGTCAGCTGTCAATAAATTGTTGTCTTTTTTTACCGGTGTACGATGTTCTTATTTTATACTTGCGGCTTAATTAATATACAGAATGGGTGATTACTAGTTTCTGAGGAATTAGTAAATATGCCCAATGTACTTCAAGAATATTACAAAAAAGAGGACATATTTTTAATGAAGTGACGAATGCGAATTGCGCTAAATTGCCACGTTTGACGGAGAATCTGCTAAGTTAGGAAAAATCGGTGAGCTTCTCTCCGCATCCGCTCAAAGGCCGGTGAGCTTTTCTCCGCATATGCCGGTTTTCCGTTGAGCTTTTCTCCGGTGAGCTTTTCTCCGGTGAGTTTTTCTGCGGTGAGCTTATCTCCGGTGAGCTTTTCTCCGGTGAGCCTTTCTCCGCTACCCATATAAAAGATACTTTTTTTTTCGTTTTTAGGTTCGTACAAATTCTATCAATTGCATTCGCAAGATTGTTAAATTACATGTATAATTTTGTGATACTTTAGAAACCCTAGAAATCTTCTATAGACCGAATAGCAGATGAATTTTTCGATTAGGGGTCACCGATTAACTGGCTAATATTCTTTAACGGTGCGCAGTTTTAATATCTACCGGATTATATGACGTCATGTTCTGGTTGTGCATCATTGTACAATGCCCCCCCCCCCCCCCCCAACACACGCACATACACGCACAATATGTGAGTATGTCAAAACGAATTTATTTTTATGGTAACTCTACCCTATAGAAGACACATCTACCCACAGTGAAATGTTTAGGGTGCGCGTCGGTTGTGCATCCCCGAGTATCTGGATGTTCCTGGAGTTGCTCAAGGAAGGGCGGACACTGGCCGAAATGAAGTTAACGGGGCCCTGCAGGGACTTTTTCACTGGTTCTTAATTCGCACCGATCCTGAGCACACTGAATATAGTATCTGAATGAAACTTTTATTTTCTCGAATTTCGCTTTATTTTAAAAGATATAGGCAAATTAAATTTACAAAAACAAGCAAAAAATAACCTCATTCATCACGTCCTTGGTCCTGGCTTGAGTGGCCGTGAACTAGAGCGAGCGCTCACGGCTGCCGCACTCCGTGTCGACGGCTCGAGAGGGCACCGCTAAAGCATGCTCTGGATAGGCTGTATGAAGCGGGCAGCCAGGGCGGCTCGCATTGCATTTTCTGCTCGACTAAACACTAATTTAGCATGACACTTCATTGGCCACAAACGACAGCAAACACGGGGTAAAGATCAGTTCAGAACGGGAGCCACTTCGCGCTGCCACACCGCCAAACGGCCAAACCGCAAGCCAAACCTTCTCGCCGAAGGCCTTCGAAACGCTCGGAAACGGTCTGATCCTCGTATTCGTCGAGATCCTCGACGAATACGACCGCAGCCCCGCCGCGTACATCCGGGACCTCTCTACGCTCGCCGCTCGTCGGTGCCTGATCCCACTGCACCTTTCTAGTATGCACCGCCTTTTTCACCGCTTGGTGGCGGGTATGTCGACGGGTAATTTCTTGTTTCCGTACTTTATAAACTACATTTGTTTCTTTTTCGGTCTAAAATACTGAACAAAAACTACTTTTATAAATAACTGAAACGGTTCGCGCCACTTGTATTTTGTATTTCGGTTAAAAAGAAGCTTTCAGAAGCTCTGACCAGTAGTAAGCCCAGGACCAAAGACCACATTTCGCGCGCCTTCGGCACCGCGGGTCGCCCCCGTAGGTGGAGGAGGTTTCCGCGTCGTCCAGTTAAAATATTACGCACTGATATTTAGTTACTCTCTCCGTGCCCGCTGGCTTGCCCGAACCCCAAAAGATGTGGAAACCGCAAAAAAAGGTAGACGCTTAAATATGATTGCAGGGCCCCTTTAAGTCAAGCCGCAATCAGAGTCGTCTCGATAAGAGCGTCGAAGCAGCAAGAAGCACGAGACAAGCGCCTTCAAGCAAGTTTCTCGATTAGTTACCGGGACGACTTGTACCCGATTGTGTTGGAGTCCCGGGAAACCGGACGGCGTCTATTACGAAAGTAACTGCGATTCAACCAGCTATTCGCGACTCCAGCAAAATGGACGCCACCAAGCGGGAAAACCGAGAACCAGGCGGGACAGGTCGCTTTGCGCCTCTCCGCGTCTCTGGCGGCTTTCGCGGGCACGTGTTGTCGGCGCGGTGACGAACAATGTAATTTGACGAAGGTCTAAATATTTCTTAAGTTTGCCCAAGTGTTGATTAGTGCGGTGAAGCCTCAGTAGATTCTTTCCTTCCATCACGTGTTTGAAAGTGTGTTCACTCCACAACACACGGTCGCGTGCTTTCGATTTCTTGGATGGGGAGGAATCATGGAAAAACGTTTTGATTTCTTGTCTGTCCCGAATCTCATTCAAAGTGACGACTACTTGGTAACTGATAAGTGGTTTCTTTATAAGGATGTAGAACAGTGGACTGAGGACGACAGACGATCGGCGTTTCACTGGAGGAAACACCAATGTTGCAGTCAAGTGAATGGGAAGGTACGATAGCTGCTTTTCTTGAGTTTGGTTGTGTTTAATTAGCTTGAAGATTGAGCCACCCACGCTGGTCGGTGCGTACGGTGACTTAGATTCAGCCCGTGAAAACATCGCTTTTGTGCCGATTGTGACTCATATTTTACACCAAAGTTCGTACAATGAAGGTTTTCCCCCTCGCCTTCCCAAAGGCGCTTTTTTTTTCTCGTAGAGTTTTTTCCCTAAAATCCTTAAACAAAAGGGTAGTTTTAGGGAAGCAAAGATTGCCACACTGAGGCGCAACGCAGAACCGTTATAGATGACTGGTGAGCGACACGCCATTGGTTGTTTTGGCGTTGGTTGGCTGTGTGGTGTTTTTTTGTTTGAGCCGTTTTTAATAAAACTTCAGTTGATAGTCAGCGCTTGTCCTGTGCTCTTCTCTCGCCGTCTTCGTCTTTTTGCGCGCTGTTTCCAATTTCCGAAAACCGGAAACGACCCACGACAATAATGCAGTCTTCAATGTAAAAAAAATAACAAATAGAAGAAAATAAAAAAATTAACACAAAAAATACACTTTTTTGCATGGTGTCTATTTGACCCCGTTACAGCAAAACATTGAGGTTTCTTTTGTTTCTCTTCTTTTGTCATCAGTCCGGCACTCATTGCTGTCTGTAAGAGAACATTGATAAGCATAGAACATGACAGGAAACTAACTACGATCAAGATGACCTCTCAAAATGCTAACAAATCGTCTCCCAACGTTGAGTGCCTTTCTGAACACAACCTACTCGAAGAAGGTGCGGCGAGTGCCGTGGCTATTATGTGGGCTCTCTTTGTTATCCATTCACTCATTTCCGTACACTATTCGCAACTTTCAGCAGTGGTGGTTCCGCGGTCCTGGATGATCGGCATCACAAGAAATGTGCCGGCCTACACCTTCCCTGCGGGAAAAAATTAAGTAAAACTGCTCAAAACTAAAATTAATTACGCGTCGCAGACCCCGCCCCTTACAGCTGTTCTACGACGATCATCCAGATGTTCCCCCCTCACTCACTTTAATCCTCTTCCCGTCTTTTAAAGCGCCATCTAGATTTTTGTTTTATAACTGTGTGTTATATAGAGCTAGAGTTCCTTGATATGTTCCCCCGAAGGCGGAGCAGAGTTGCGCATTTGTTTTCCCCGCGCCGGCCACGCTGCTATTCACCGAGATCCATCACGTGAGGAGTAAAGCATCCGGCGCCGAGCAAGAAAGCTACCTTTACGGTCGCTTCGCCGACGTTGCTCGCGCCCCGGCGTATGTTCCCCTGCCTTCGCCTCTTTCTCCTCCTCTCCTGTTTTCCAAGCGCGGCGGCGCGCGCGGCGCCGCTATTAGCCAAGTCTAGTCACCTGACGAGCAAAGCATCCAGGGCGTGCAGAAAAGCCGGCGCTACGGCCACCCTCCGAGGCTGAATGTGCAACTCTGCTACCGTAGGTAGCTATATACAGGAACTCTATATAGAGCAGGCTTTGAACGCCATCTAGACGCTGTGCTTCGAAACGTACGTATTCCATAGAATGCACTGCAGTTACTATAGCAGCCGTCCGGCGCGTCGAGCGACGGGAGGTGAGGCTTGGTGAGTGAGGGGGGTACCGCTTGTGCATGCAGCATCTATGAGCAGTTCTGTAACTGAGCTAATCTAATAACGTTGATAGGAGTTACGGGGTGACGTCAGAATGACGTCGAGCTCTGTTTGGCTTTGATTGAACGGATAGTGGGTAGATCTCAATGCTAGATGCCTTGATGTCTACCCACTATATTTGTGTTTTCAATCAGCCAATCAGAGCTCGCCGTTCTGACATCATCGCAACCCGCGTGCAAGAAGCAGGCGGGTTGTGTTCTGTTGGGTTCAGATACGTTCCGGAGTATAGAGTGTCCGAAGTCTCCAGGCTCGATTTAAAATAAACCGTAAAAATCGACTCCTGCACGAAGCAATCAAGATTTTTCGTCAAATGTGTATTTCACAAGTCCGTTTTTTCTTGAACAATTAAAAAGCGTAGTTCTCTTTCTGCAAAAGTAGGACAAAAAAAACTTGCCAGGTTCAACGGCGGGCGGCGACGCAGACGACTGAGTAGAGCGGCCCAACTACCTCGTTATCGAGACTGCTCGCGACGACCGTAATTTATTAAAATGAAAGTAATATCTTTATAGTGTATCTTTGTTTTAAAAATAAATGCGTACAATAAAAGCAAAACTTGGAAGTAAAAAAATTAGAAGAAAAGGCACGAGGTACACCTAAGCACTTCACATGAGTTGTGAATGCGAAAGCATGCACGTCATTCTTCCGCTCCTTTATTTCGTCTGCAGCGTATTTGCGTCGACGGCAGAGCGTGCCCTCTCCTCGCCTCTCTGACCTTGGACGTTTCGTGTTATCCGCGCTGACGGACACGCAGCGCCATGGGGTGGCGGTCGTGGAAACTGACGCGCAGCGGTCATCGGGTGCCTCCTCGACGCGCGCCAGCCGATGGGACCGAAGCCGAAATCCATCAGCTTTACTCCGCTTCTTAGGGATCGGGGAAACTAGGTGCCGCTTGGCTAGGCTTCACTTAGAGAAAGAATTTAAGGTGCCATTTGGCGCGGCTTCAAAGCTGATGACGTCAGCTGCTCCATAGGACAGTTAGTTGATACTTTCGCATTAAAAAAAACGCAGTTGCATAATGACGGCGTTCTTGCTGCCGACGGATTTCGTCTGCGTGTCGTCTGCTTTCTTCCGTTGCCGCCGCCGCTCGACTCAGTCGTCTGCGTCGCCGCCCGCCGTTGACCCTGGCAACTTTTTTTGGCCCTATTTTTTACAGAGAGGGGGCTACGCTTTGTAATTTTACAAGAAAAAATGGACCTGTGAAATACACCTTTGACGAGAAGTGTAGATTGCTTCGTTCAGGCTTCACTATTTACCGCCCATTTTAGATCGAGCCTGGTGACTTCAGACACCCTACATTTACAAAAGCCGTTTCTCTCGTAAACCGGTGAGACGTTTTAGGAAAGCTCGAAAACCGTGGATGCGACGCTGACGACCATGCAGATACTACCGATTATATATATATTGAATACGATTTGCCAGCTTTTAGTGCATATTTTTTTATCTTTGTTCAAAGGCAGCCATATTCCCTACAAAAAGCAAATAGCGAAAGTGGCGGTACTTCACAAAAAAGGTGATGAAAATCATATAAACAATTACAGACCTGTGTCACGCCTTACAGCTTTTTCCAAAGGCCTAGAAAAAGTAATTTATAATCGCCTTACCACATTTATAGAACAAACATGATATTATTACAGATTCCCAGTTCGGATTTAGGAATAAGCGGTCCGCGGAGCTAGGCTTGTTGGATGAAAATTAATTTAGTTCACATAGTTTTGAAGGAAAGAACATAATATGGTATATTATTGCTTTCACCGAAGCATTTGATTTTAATAATCACGAGCTGCTTCATCAGAAATTTCATATTAACGGCATTAGAGGACATGCGGTACTTCTCACAAGATCCTACCTAGACCACCAGCGTCAGTATATCAATATTAATGGTCACATCTCCGACATAAGTTCTAAAAGTCTGGCGTACCACAGGATAGTATTCTGGACCGTTGCTCTCTAACATATTTATTTATTTATTTATTTAATTATCCCTCAGGACCCGAAGAGAGTGGGTTAACAGTCAAATACAAAAAATAATAGAAAACAAAAACCTACGGGCAAAAACACAACATTTCTAATAAGATGCAGGAATGTGTCAATGTAGGCAACGCTTAAAGTTGATGTGATCAGTTATGCATGCCACGGACGACGGAAGGTGGTTTCATGAGGCCGTTGTTTTGGGAATAAAATAATTATAAAAAGGAGTAGTCTTACCGTGTAGGAAGACCCATCTTGTGTTGGTGATCAAGACGTGATGAGATGTAGGAGGGTGGAGTTAGCGCTCTGACACGTAAGGAAGCTTTATGACAGACCTTATGAAATAGGCACAGACGGGAGAATTCACGACGGAGTGCAAGATTGGGCAGGTCCAAAGTTAGTTTCGTGGATGTTACGCTGGCGGTGCGGCGATAATTAGTAAGAATGTAGCGAACAGATCTATTTTAAATGGCTTCGATTGCAGATGTTAATACGTCAGTGCAGGGGTCCCAAAGGGCAGAGACATATTACAGCTTTGAACGAACAAGTGTTTTGTCAGTGCAGTGGTCCCAAAGGGCAGAGACATATTACAGCTTTGAACGAAGAAGTGTTTTGTATAGGAGGAGTTTTAGAGATATACAGGGACAGGCGGAAAATTTCGTTTGAGGAAGCCTAGCATACGATTCGCATTATTTGTTATGTACTGAGTGTGAGTTTCCCGGGATAGACTGGACGCAATATGAACACCTAAGTACTTAGAAGATGACACTCGTTCCAAAAAAAAGTGTTGTTAAGGAAGTAGCAAGAAGAGTCGGTGTTCAGTCGGGAAACAGTCATTACTTTGCATTTTTTCGTGTTAAGTTTCATCTTTCATAAATCACACCACTCGGACACACGATGAAGGTCAGACTGACGACAAAAAACATCAGAATCGTTAGTCACTTCACGGTATATAACGCAGTCATCAGCAAAAAGGTTAATTGAAGATGAAACACAGGAAGATAAATCATTTATGAAAATAAGGAAAAGCAGGGGACCTAATACGGAGCCTTGAGGGACCCCTGACCAGTGGTGTACACGTTCCTAAAAAAATGGAACGAAAGCTCGTTCCTCGTTCCTTCTGATGTTCGGAACGCGTTCCCTTTACAAGTTCCACATGTCGAAAAGGAACTCGTTCCCGTTACAGTTAAAGAAATGGAACGTATCGTTACATATACGTTACATTTGTATTTTGACGATTGCCATATACAATTAGATCAAACAAAGTGTTTTTTGTTGTTTTCTATTTATCCCATCAAATGACAAATTTGAATGCAGTGATGGAAAGGCACCAAGAGAAGAAGACAAGCGGAAACAGTGTTTTATTTGTTGATATATTCACCATTAAACATCTCAGCTTTTAACCATATCTTGTGGTGGGCGATTCAGACGAGCCAAATGTAGTGTTACCCCACATTGAACGAGCGTTTCGCAACAACCTCACGCGTTTCAATCTAACAAAGTCACTTGTTCGAACATAACAACAGTTGTTTCTCGGTGTTGCCGTCCGCAAGACGAGCAAGTGAAGAAGGTAGGGCTGTGTGAAGGTCAGTCTTGAAAAGTACAAGTCCTTCTTCCTGAAGGTTGGACTCGTTGTTCAGTTTGAAGATAGGGAACAAAGGGATAAGAAATAAAAATTAGTTTTTTTTTTGTATATTTTATGTCACCAATATTTGGGACACAAGGGTGCGTTCGATGCCGGGTAACCTGCTCTTCTGTTGTAACTGTACGTCTATTTGTGGAAGTTCAGTAATGACTGTAGTCGGTCTTAGATTTCTGGGTGTACGAGGATCCGTGGAAGCAAAGAAAGTAGCTGAGTTTGAAACGTCTTTCTTTCTGTGTCTCTTCCTTCGAGTAAAAGCTTGGATTTTTGTACCGCAGTCTCGGGCGCTGAAAAAAGAATCGATGTCCACTAGCTCTCCTGCACCCGACTGTCGCCAAGCGAGTATGACACAAAATTAACCATATGGTATGTAACCAAAAAGTTAACGAAATCTGCTCTTCGTATAGATGGATACTGTTTTTATACTTTAAGAATTCCCCTTTTAGAAATAAAATAAAAATTACTCCACTGGACGAAAAAAAGGAACGCCGGTCCTTTTACCGTTCCAGTGAAAATGTAACGCGTTCCCGTTCCAGTTCCACCCATGCAAAATGGAACGGCGGCGTTCCTTCGTTCCTCCTAAAAGGAACGCGTTCCAGGAACGCCGTTCCTTGGAACGCTGTTCCGTACAACACTGCCCCTGACGTAGCGGGAGCCAGACTGAATGATGTATTGGTTCCGCACATGAATTAGGACCAATTAGTTTCATTTCATTTATTTAACCCTTAAATGCCCACAGGGGGCTTTACATAAAGGGGGGGGGGGGGGGGCGTATTTAAACACTCAAAATAACACAAACAGGAAAAAAGGCTAGGATGTTTGGGAACGCGTACAAACAGGACGCTAGGTAGTGTCGAGAGAGGAAATGGCAGATCTGAAGTCATTGCATTCTGTGATGCTCACAATAGCTTCCGGGAGGTTGTTCCAATCAGTAATAGCCAACTGCAAGGGAGAAAATTTGAATAGGTTAGTCCTAGGCGTAGTCAGTTGAATTTTGAATGAAAGGAATGAAGCCAGGCAAGTACATTAGGGCCACTATTTAGTTTGCTAAGCTTATAAGGTAGAAATTTATGAGTTACTTTATCGAATGCCTTTGAGAAGTCAAGAAAGATGCAATTAACTTTGGAAGTGCGATCAAGAATAAGATGAAGATCATGAGTGAAGGTAAGAGGCTGCGTCTCGCATGAAAATGATTTACGAAAACCCTGTTGCCATTGAGTGAAAAAGAATTTGATTCAAGGTAGATTTCCAGGTGTGAATAAATGACGTGTTTAAGAATTTTGCATGGAATGCTTGTCAGAGAAATGGGACGAAAATTGGAGGGAGAATGTCTATCGCCAGTTTTATGTATCGGCACCACCTTGCTTACCTTCCAATCGTCCGGTAAACAACCAAGAGCAATAGACTGTTCGAATATCTTGCAAAGTATGATAGAAGAATATTCCTTAGTACTTTTTAGAAATTTAGAGTTAATGTCGTCAGACCCTGCGGAACAATACATTTTTTAAGTTATCAAATATACTTGCAATGCCACCGGTCTCAAGTACAATGGGGTACATAGGAATGAAGTCATATTGTCGAAAGGGGGATATCACAGAAAGAGACGTATCAGAAAATGAATCAACAAGAGCAGAATTCAAAACATTTGCACAGTCATCAACGGGCACAGGTTCGCAGGATGACTGATCAGATTCCAAAACTCTTTAGGGTTATTGGTTAGGAGGGACGGCGAGGTGACTGAAAAATGAACGGTCCTTGCAAGAGCAACGGCATATTTATAGGCCTTGGCTGCGACATGATACTCAGACCCCTTAACATCTGAATTGGAAAACTTAGCCGTTCGAAATTTTCGCTTTTTCTTATTAAAAAGCCTTTTCGACGTAATATGAAACCAGGGAGTTTCCGAGAAAACTGGAATATTTTGTAAAGGAATGTGTTTGTTCGTAAGATTAACCACCTGCATTTTAAATAGTTCCTAGTTTTTATCTACAGAGCGGTCCAAAAAATTAGGCAATTAATTGTCAAGAAACAAACAAAGTTCCCTGTTTATAGCATCGAAGTAAGCTCTACCATAGGCCCGTATCGTTTTAACTTACTTCTGGGTGAAGAACGATCACTGAAACCTCGCACATTTGTTACTAAAGAAATGAACTCGGGAGATGTTGCCATCTAACAAGGTGGCTGTGGTAGTGGTAACTCTCATGGGGAGAGTGTCTAATTGAGTAAAGCTGAAGTCATTACATAAATTTATAAATTCAGACTCTTCTGACCAAAATGGTCGGCAGAAAGCATGCGGGCTACTCTATGATATATATATGGATAGTTGAAATTGCCCAAAACGATGAAGATTGAAACAAAAGTAATGAAGATTGAAACAAAAGATGTACTTTTTGCTAGAGGGTGGACGACAGCACGCGCATATTACTAACTTCTGATGATTCACACACAGACAAATGCCGGTCATTTTCAGCTCACTAATCAGTTGTACACAAAAATAATCGATATAATCAGCAACAGCAATAAGAACCCCGCCCCCAGTTCTTGCACCACTGTCACAACGATAAACATTGTTACGTTTTTCGCAACAAAATATTTCACAACTCTTAACACTTGAGGAAAGCCATGGCTCCGTTGAAACAACATCAGCGCTACTTGAGTCGATAACAGAACAAAAGTCGTTTCGGTGACTCAAAGCACTTCCCATATTACCAGAGAGTATCGATATCGGTTCAACGCCCCACGCCCCTCGTGGCATGCTATGATGATGAAAGCATTTGTGATGTGCTTCGTGAACGACATTGTTAACATTTCACAGTAAGCAAAATTTAACATTTACGCTGACGACACTAGTATATTTTTATCCGCTCAAAATTCCAACGACATTGTACAAACAGCAAATGATATCCCAAGAAAAATAGCCTTTTAAAAAACCAACCTCAGAAAACAAAAACCATAGAAAATTCGTGTTTTTTAGCCCCCAAAACAAGGATGTTAACTTTTTCAGTGATATAATCCTTCTCTTCCTCCATCGAAATAGTACGCACGTTCAGGACTTTGGGAGTGTTTCTTTCATGTCATATGACTTGGACTGAACACATAGATAATATTATTTCTAAAGGTGCCTGCATCATTGGTTTATTACACCGAGATCGTCTAATACTTCCATCAAGCTTCAAATTACTCCTTTATAACACAGTATTCGTATCTCACTTGAACTATTTTCATCTGGTTGGGGGTACTACCAATAAAGCAAATCTACAAAAACTATTTTTACTACAAAAAAGAGCATTAAGTCTTGTATGTAACGTGCCATATAACTTTCACACAGAATTGTTTTTTGTTTGTTTGTTTGTTTATTTTTGTTGAGAAACTAAGGTTTTGAAAATACATGAACAATACGGATACAGGCTTAGCGTTAAATATAAAAACGAATACTCGGATATGTATGGAAACTATTTTCTTTCTAAATAGAAAGTGATTTTTATTATCTTGTTTTCCTCCTGACTGAATTTTTTTTTTATGCAGCATATAAGGAGAGCAGCATAGTTTTCGTCACTATTGTGCGGATACTAAGAAACTACAACCAATTCAAGATATTGAAAACAATTTGACGGCCTCATTGCGTACTATGTGTGTATTTATGTGTATATGTATATAGGCCGCCATCGAGCACTGCTCAACCGCTTCTTTCATTATATAACGCACTTTCTGTTGTTGCGCCGGGTCATGTAGTCTTGGGTGGTGATTTTAATCTACCAGATGTTACCTGGCTAGATCACCGCCCCGTGATTGAAAATTCATCCTCGCTCTACGCAACATTTTCCGAGATTATTAACGAATTCCATTTGTACCAGTTTGTTACTGAACCCACAAGACTTGGCGTTAGTCGTGCAAGTGTTTTGGATATTCTTCTTTGTAATAGGTTTCCATCGATCACCTCCGCTTCAGTAGTCCCCGGAATAAGTGATCATGAGGCAGTAGTAGCGACTATGAAATGTTTGAATGTGCCTAGATATAGAAACCCACCCAAAAAGGCGTACATGTTCAATAGTGGGGATTATGATAGTTTAGGTTTTGATCTTATGAATTTTTTGTCTGATTTCGAGGTGAACATTGTGTCATGTGATGGGAATACCTGATGGTATTCACATCACATGTGAATACTGTAATGTGAAACCAGCACTCACAAGCAGGTTGACCTCTTTGCTTTCCTGTAAATAAACATACCTTCTCTCTCTCTCTCTCTCTTTACCTGATGGAACATCTTTAAAAATAAAATACAAGAATTTGTAGAAATTTATGTTCCAACAAAGGTGGTCAGCGCGAAGCGCAAACAAGATAAGCCATGGATTAATTCAGAAATCAGACGCTCAATAAATAAAAATAAACGTGTTTTTGCACGATATAAAAAAGTAACGATTCACTGATCTTGGGCCAGCTTAAAAATCTTCAAAAAGATCTCAAAGTAAAAATAAAGAAAGCTGAGTCAGAATATTTTCTCTCACTTGATAGCAAACTTAAGGACTGTCCCAATCCTGTACGCTCCCGAACGACTGGAAGGTGGGAAAGGTGGTTCCTCAGCACAAATCAGGTAACACTCATTGTCCCAATAATTATAGACCCATTTCATTAACCAGTATACCGTGCAAACTCATGGAACATGTCATATACTGCCATATGGTATCCTTCCTCGAAACTAATTCTTTTTTTAGTATGCATCAACACGGCTTCAGAAAAAATTACTCATGTGAAACTCAACTACTCGCCTTTACTAACAACTTATTCTCTGCTGCAGATCACTTAGTCACTGTTGACAGCATGTTCATCGACTTTTCTAAAGCATTCGATAGTGTCTGTCATAGTCTGCTCCTCTATAAATTAAGTAAACTTAACATGGACCCTAATATTTTTAAATGGATAGAATGCTTCTTGTCTAATCGCACGCAATATGTAACCGCCAATGACCATAACTCCCCTCACTGTCCTGTAACGTCCGGTGTCCCGCAGGGGTCAGTGCTAGGGCCCTTGCTTTTTATTATTTATATTAACGACTTTCCTAGCTGCATTTCTTCATCTATAAAACTTTTCGCTGACGACTGTGTTGTTTATCGCAAAATTCTGGAACCTGCTGATCATCCTGCTCTTCAGCCTGACCTCGATAACATTTCATTTTGGTGTGACACCTGGCTAATGAAACTTAACCCTGCCAAATGTAAGTCAATGAGAATTTCACGTCATTCAAGTCACATCCTGCCGTGTGACTACTTACTTAAAGGTGTTCGCCTAACGCAAGTTTCGTCCTACAAATATCTTGGCATTATCATTTCTGCTAACCTTTCATGGCATGATCACGTCGACTACACCACGAGTAATGCTAATCGCGCACTCGGTTATCTACGGCGTAATTTTTCTTTAGCCCCAACTAACTTAAAATTCATACTTTATAAAACTTTAGTGAGGTCAAAGCTTGAATATGCATCATCAATCTGGGACTCTCATATTAACTCCTTTATTCTTCGAATAGAAGCCATTCAAAACCGTTCCGCGTGTTTCATCTTCTTAGATTACTTTCGAACTGCCAGTGTCACTTCTATGAAGTCTAATCTTAACTTACCCGATCTTTCATTGCGTGGTAAACTATCTCGTCTTTGTCTCTTTCACAAGGTTTATCATTTCAATTCTCTACTCAGTGACTCTCTTTCTGGCACCATTTCTTCCCGCAGCGACCATCAGTTCAAGGTGGGCGTCCCAAGCAGCCGCACCAATTTGCACTTTCACTCATTCATTCCCAAGACCTGCACAGACTGGAACCACCTCCCCGCCTCCATCGCTTCAATCACTGACACCGACCGTCTCAAAAGTTCCATTTGCAACCATTTTTTGTAATCCCCCTGCTGTGTTTATGTTCATGTTGTATTTTTTTTTTTCCTTCACCACTCCTTTGTGTAATGCTTCGGCCTTGAGAGTAAATAAATGAAATGAAACGAAAGGAACTTTGGAAGTATGTAAAATCGCAACGAAAGGATGTGGCTGGTGTCTCCTCTTTTCTGGTTGATGATAATCTTGTGACAGACGATAGCGTCAAGGCATCCGCTTTCAATAAATACTTCAAATCTGTGTTTTCAACTTTCGCACCTTCATCACTACCGCCGACGGTTGACAATGTTCGCGGTAAAATGAACGAACTCGCGTTCGATCGCAATGACATAAGAAAATTACTAGGCAATATAAAACTTGGAAAAGCACCTGGGCCGGATGGAATTCCAAATATCGTATTGAAATCTTGCACCGATATTATAGCATCATACTTATTAATAATATTTACGAAGTCGCTAGAGAGTGGACGTCTACCTGATGATTGAAAGTTTGGTAATGTAGTCCCAATACACAAGAACGGTAAAAAAAAAAGTGTCGAAAACTATAGGCCGATTTCCCTAACGCGTGAATGTTGTAAGATAATGGAAAATATAATTTTTTCTAACCTTATTAGTCATTTAAATATCAACAATTTCTTTTCCTCGGCTCAACACGGTTTCCGCACAGGGTTATCATGGAACACTCAGCTCCTATTATTTTATCACGACCTTGCTTGTGCATTTAATAGATGCCGCCAAACTGATTGTATTTTTCTAGATTCCAGGAAAGCTTTTCACGTGGTCAATCACTCGCTCTTGCTTCATAAATTACATAGCCTAAACATCGATGTAAAAGTTTTGCAATGGATAGCAGATTATCTTAATGCTAGAAAACAGCGCGTCATCATGAATGGATTTCATTCATCATATATAGATGTAATGTCAGGTGTACCACAAGGCTCTGTTTTAGGCCCCCTTCTTTTTCTAATTTTCAATAATGATATCACGCGCGGAATTTCATCGAATATAAGGTTGTATGCTGACGATTGCGTTTTATACAGAGAAGTGGCCGATGACAACGACGTCCAGGTCTTACAGGGTGATTTAAATAAGATCACAGAGTGGTGTGACAAGTGAAAAATGTGTCCACGTTCGATTCACTAGAAAACGTAAAATTGTCTCTGCAGTTTTTAAACTAAACCATCTTCCTTTGCAACTTTGCACTGCGGCAGTTTATGTCGGGGTACTCCTAACCGCTGATTTAAGATGGAATGATCATGTGAAGTTATTATGTTTTAAGACCAGCGGCATGCTCCATTTTTTTGCGTCGCAATTTCAGAAAAGTGTCGGCTCATTTGAAAGAAACCCTCTACTTATATTACGTCCTCCCAATCCTGGACTACGCTTGTATTCTTCGGGACCGACACACGCAAACCTGTATAAATCAAAGTGAAATATTTCAAAACCAGGCCGCTAGATATGTGCTAAATAACTATAATTTTCATAGTGTCTCTCAATTAAAGCTCCAACTCGGATGGAAACCTTTACAACTAAGAGGAAAGTGCCTCCGTATTAAGTTTATGTATAATATTTATCACGGTGGCGTCGGTATATAGACAAGTCGAGATACCTATTGGAATCTCATTACGTTTTCCTTAATACTAGTAATCAAAAACAGATCCGAGAATTTTGCGCACGGACGCACGTTCTAAAATATTCTTTTTTTTTCGCGGACAGTTAATGAATGGAATGTGCTGCCCGACTCACTTGTAGAGCTTCCTACTGTACAATCACTTTTGATGAAACTTATTGTAGTCGGTTCGATGATTTTTTGTGTGACTTCTGCATGCTGTTAATCTTTTTTTTTTTCTTCACATTATTGCAGTATATATTGGCATGTTTCTCCTGCTTGACATGGTTATTTCCCTGTTATTCATTTTTTTTATATTATTGCAGTATATATGTTTCTCCTGCTTGGGGCCTTGTTATTTGTTGTTGTTGTTCTGCTGTACACCTTTGCTTTTGTAAATATCTTTCGCCCCCCCCCCCCCCCCCCCCCCCCCATCCCCGCTTACTGTAATGCCCACCGGGCGATGTAGGTACCAAATAAATAAATAATATTTATATATCAAATGCTTTTCCGTTTTTTTTTTGTTTTTTTTTTGTCATTATTGTTTGTTAGCAAAGGGCTCGGGATCAGTCAAACTGCTCAGAAAGCTTTTTTTTTCTTTTTTCTTTTTTTACTTGCGCTTCACGTATTACCTAGAAGACAAAGCCTGCTCATGAGTTCATCGTTAGTGCATCTCCGACCCCCCGGCCCCCGCTGACGGGAGCTATAGGTGGCGCTGCGTGAATCCACTAGCGATGACGTCTGGGAGCGAAATAAGCAGGCCTTGTCATCTAGGTGGCTCTACAAACAGCTGATGACGGTGGCACCGCGACCGGTCCGCCTGGAATGTCGGGCACAAGTGCAATGCGATGCCGACTACTGCTACATCGGGGACGGCGGGGAAGGCGGTCGCTGACCGGGCGTCAACGGTCTGTCAGCAGGGAAAATGATCGCCGATCCCCCGTCCATCGGGCGCTTCAATGAGCAACAGCCGCTGCCCTCTTGCAGAGGCCGCCGAAAGAGCTTCC
This sequence comes from Ixodes scapularis, assembly GCF_016920785.2. Taxonomy (NCBI): domain Eukaryota; kingdom Metazoa; phylum Arthropoda; class Arachnida; order Ixodida; family Ixodidae; genus Ixodes; species Ixodes scapularis. The sequence goes on along the minus strand of NW_024609879.1, from coordinate 100,278,641 downwards.
ATTAGCCGTTCGTCTACTTTGAGCTGCTACATCGAAAGCGTATCACCCCATTTGGAGCGGCATCCTCCAGGCAGGCGTGTATATACACGCTGCGTGAAGCGAGATCAATTCGTTTTCTGCTTTTGTGTAATTGTTTTTTTGTTTGTTTCGGTTGGGGTTTCTCCTTCGCTTATCAATTTGGTTTCATGAGACTGCAGTCTCTAGACCCGAATTTCGAGCCTAATTGCCTCCTGTTCTGTTGATTGCTGTGGTCTATTTTGGTCCCGTATTCGTGCTTTACATTGTAATTTCTGCCAGTTGCATGTCTGGCATGAATACGTCTGAACTAACTCCTTGGCGATATAACTCATTGACTACCGAATAGTGTCATATCTGATGTACCATTATGTCTGTCCAGATTTGACAATGGCAGATGATAGTTCGCCTGTTTTAGATATATAACTAATTCTAATTAGTCTAGCTCTTTATCCTATCCAGGTGGCTCTTGAACATCCAGAGAAGCCTGGGATGATTTGGGAATCGTGTCGTCTCCAGTACCGAAAACAGCTTCCAGGAGCTAACCCTGGAAATAACATGGTTCAGCCTTCAGGATGCCAAAACATTCCATCATCCCCGGATATCCTGTGGACGTTCAGACGACATCTCCTCAGGAACCTCCAGCCTGGGCTCATGCATCCGCAACGTAACGGAGAATCCAAAGTCTAGAGCATAACCGCGAATGATGTATGGGTATCACTGTGATGGGTATAATGTGCTCTACTCTGTTCTTTAATTTTTTTCGAGCGTGGTCGGGGCAAAGACTTATCAGCCGCCTCGGTGACTTGAGGCACATTGCTCTAAGTACCTGCGCAAGCCGCCAGTTGGTGGGTTCGACTCCTGGTCTAAGTACCTGCAAGTTGGACAGAGGCTTATTACGGAGAAGGCGCTGTCGTGACTGAGATTTCGGTTGCACATGAAAATATTCCCAAGTGGTCTATTGATCCTCAGTCTTTCGCTGGGGCGTGCCAGACGCCCTTCGTTTGTTTAACAGTTAAAACTCCCCAAAATTATTTTTGTTCGGCGTATCAGTGTATCACTATAGACAGCGTGCGCCCACGTGCACTTTTTAAGAAAGCTAGCAGTTATTTGTGGTGTACACAAGACAATTGACACAACACTTCAAGACATCTTATATTTGTCTTATTGACGTCTTCATGCTTAGAAGTAAGATGCCTTATGGACGTGTCTTCCAGACGTCTCGTAGGTATATGTCTCGCAGACATCTTATAGCGGTTTAGAAATCCAGATAAAAATGCTTGCTGACATCTTGTGCAACCCAAGACGTCTACGGGTCAACAGCTTATTGGTTTTGACGCCACCGTTGGACGCTTATCTTTAAATCATTAGGTATACGACAGCCTTATTCCCATGACTTGGACGTGCCTATGCTAAAACAGCGAGACCCCCAAGATACCAGCCATAGCGATGAATCTGCACTCGAGTAATTCCTCCTCTCCGGACGGTCACGAGACGGTCTTGTCCGATTGAGAATTCCCTCCGAGTCCTACACCGGATGTTGATATGACGATTCGGCGCTTTCGCTGGAACGCTTTAGCCGCGTGTTTTATGTAATACATTCGACGCGGCAGGAACACCGAGAGATTTAACGACACGCGGGTGCAGTGTCGGAGGTGTTTCTCTCACAAGGTATATAAAGGTGTAGGGGTAAAAAGAGCCACCGCGCATGCTTCTTGCCGACGGCGCAAACCAGTTCTTGGGCGGAGGGCGTTGCAGTTGGTTAGAGGGCTCAAAGGGGTCAAAGGGCTGGACGGAAAAAGGGGGGGGGGGGGGGGGGGGGGCACGAAGACGAAAGTGCATTTGTGCGTACATGCCTGTGTGTGTGCGTGCGTGCGCGGCGGAATGCTGCTCAAACAGTTTTGTTTTCCGGTATTCACAACTCCGAATACGTGAGCAGTTCAACAGCTGGATTGTGGGGGGGGGGGGGGGGGGGGGGGGGGCGGCGGCCATAGCACGATACGAGTTCAAAGTTGCACTGAACTTGGAAAAAATATTTCTAGGTCATCGCGACCGTGGTAGGGGGCGCCCGAGGAGCGCCGAGGATACCTTCTCATGCGGGCTCCAACTTTGTGCAGTAAGATGGATGGGTCGGCCGGTGTCATCCTTCATTTAGCGTTGTTACAAGCTGAAGCTTGTGGGCTCAGGTAATAGTATTGGGATGGGAGCGCTTTGCGAGATTAGTGCGGGTTCGTCGGTGGGCTTGATGCGGGTTCACGGCGAGCGGCTCTCTCAGTAAACTAATAGCAGGAGCATAAGGGGCATACTTGTGAACCCTGAAACGGAAAAAAAAAAAAAGAAACGGATAAGGCAGCACAAAACAATGGAAAGTTCAAAATCTGTTTGTATAAATCTAGACATTCAAAAATCCTCCCTCCGAAATAACGAGTCAAAACAAATATATATTTTAATATATACGTGTCACTGTCATTCTCCTTTTGTTTTCTGGCGTGTTGGTTGCATCTTGACCTTACACTCCTGATTTACCACATAAAAGCTCCCAATCCTTTAAAATGTACACAACGCGCTCTGTTTCCCTTTAAGTCGGACTGCAACCGATGCTACGGTTCAATGGAGCCAATAGAGCGCCAAAAGTGCATCCTCATGGCGCTTGCTGTCTTTATGGGTCTGCTATCCCGGTCAAATAACTAATTTGTCGCTCTATTCTCTATTGCAGGTCAAGTACAGCAGAACATGCCTTCTTCATAAAATTTATTATCATTGCCCAGAACTAAAAAGCGCCCTGCTCTCATCCCCCGATAGAATATCCTCCCGCCTAAACAACTCTTGTGCAATCAAACGTATTTCAGGTAAAGCGAACTCATTCAACGAATCATTCCTCCCATATGCCATCACACAGTGGAACCAGTTGCCATCCTCCATCGTCAGCACCTCTGATGGAACAGTGTTTTGACGATAATTTACAAAATTTCTCATGTATCTTGTTTATAGTTACTGTTATTGTTCTACTACCGCGTCTGCTATTGTATTCTTCGTTTTACTGCCCCCCCCCCCCCTTATGTAATGCCCTTACCGGGCCCTTAAGGTGAAAATAAATTAAATGAAATGAAAAGAAGCTCCTTCCACGAAGCCCTCCACTCTTTCCACTTTAGCAGAGTGAAGGCTGCTCAGAAGGCGAGTTGCATAGTCAATCAAGGCGCATTTAAAAGGCTGGGCGTATTTTCGGTTCTTGAATATAAAATGCATAGTACCCTCGCACATGACCGCGGGAGTTTTTTCTGGAAAGTAACCGTCTTATAAACAGCTAAATGCAAATTTGTCTTATTCTTCCATTTACTTTACGCGAAACTGGTTCATTTGTTTTCATTTATTTGTTTAAAGCTTTCTTGAAATAATTCACGAAGTGGTTTGGTGGCGCCCTCTCGTGCGTTTAACATAAAAAAAAACGGTAAAAAAAAAAAAAAAAAGAGCACTCGAGCCAAGATTTGGTATGAGCGAATGTTTGTCAGAAGTTTGGACACGTGCTGGGAAGTTAATGTATTAAAGTACTTCTCACTGCCTCAAGTAGGTTTTGATTACTTGCACTTTACTGAAATGAGTACATTCCTCAAACGCGATCTTGTACTTTGCATAAATTTTTTTTTTGTACTTTCTGGGGAAACTGCGATTCCCGACGGAGCGTCGGAAGTGGTCGGCAGATGGAAGAGAAAGAACGGTCGAAAAGTACAAAAAGGTTTTTCCCCCTTCCCTCGCACTGGGGAAGGCGACCGCCTTCTGTTTTCACGTCGCTGACTCCCGATCTCAGACTTCGAAATACATTCTCCAAATTCGTTTTTTTAGAAATTTGTATGACAAAACAATGCTCGATAAACTCTCAAGAGATACTGGTAGATATATTGAAATATCACCAGACGCGCGAGCTGAGAACACATTGCTCAGTTTGTATACAGAGGCAACTTCCACATGTACCAAATTGGTAGAAATTCCCCAAGCTCCTGAACTGGCGACCTCATGAGCGAGCTCCTAAGAAATTTGCTCTTTCAAGAATCGGGTGCTCGCATCCCTTGACTTTTCCAGTGCGGTCCACCGACTGGTGGAATAAAATATAAATATGCACAAACATAAAAACAAAAACAAAAAAGCGGATTGTCGCTTTTTGCAAATTTGCTATTGTCTTTCGAGACATCATCCGGTCGTTTCTCTGAGAGAAGTGGTGTACAAATAAGTGCCTTATGACTTTGTGTTGAGTAATTCGTCATGTGAGATAAAAAGAAAGAAAACTACTTTGTGGCCATTTGATTATATTCCCTACTCGTCGTCATTGCCGAAACTAATTTATGTATGTACCCCCGATCAGAGGCGGTACCTCCGATTACGTACTCGTACTTGACTACCCCTCGGGCTACGCATACTACAGTCTGAAAAACACTGTATAGGAGAAGGAAACATCACCATGAAATATCGCGTTAAAAAGTACCGGTGTTTTATACTTTGAAGATACTACCTTTTGTTTATAGTATTATTACTTACTACTTCACTTGGGACATATAACCTCCCAATTACATTGCATTTCACTTCAAGGGTCTTTTGTTTTGTTTTTCTTCTGTTCACTTTATCCAAGATTGGAATGAACAGAGCTGGAGCCAACCGACAGACCGACACGAGAAAGAGCGATGCCTCCCTCAGGAGCATTGTCGCCGCAACAGCCGGCAACGGTGATACGCTTCCTGTTGTTTTCAAGTCGAGCTTGTTCGTCGCGTAGCTTGTTTTCCAACGGCACGAGCTGCCAAAGGTTCAATGGCAGCGACTTGTGGTTTCAAGAGCGGCCATGAAGCACCTTTTACGGGGAGTATATTACGCGGAGGTATTTATTTCGCTATGTCGTAAAGCTACCCAAGATTAGGGCCAAAAGAACTGGGAAAACTCCGAACATAAAAGGCAAACACACAGTAAGGAGAGCGTCTCAAACTATATGCTACTACGTCTATTTCACCCACTCCTTACATATCCGCGCAATCCTGCTGACTAGAGTGCCTTCATGTGCGCTTCGCATAGAGTGATGCCAACTGCCTGTTTCCCTTTCCCACACCCTCTTCCACCGCCATTTTGTTTCTCTCATTGTTTCCCCGTGCGCCGGAAAGTGGCCTTTGTGTCCATCGGTAATCCCATCCGAGGGGGAAAATGCTAATCCTCCCTCCGTGGGTTCCACAACGCTGCTCCGAACTTCTGAGATAAGGTGCTTGTTTCCGGGAGGGTTATAAGCCCCACGGATTATCGCCGAGGAACAAAATGGCTGCTGGTTTGTCGGCGAGTGGTATTACAAAGGGTGGCATCACCCTAGCAAAGCGCACATGAAGGCTCCCTACTGCTGACGCCCATGCCACAATCTTAGCGCTATAAACTCCGTTCCACCTTCAGTCCGAGCGCAGTGGACGCCACGAGCTATCCCAGGCGATCCAGCGCCGGGAGAAAATCGCGTGACCTGCCGGTTGAGCAGAGCGGCACAGGATGCTCAAGGTTACATGACACTCTCTCCACGCCGGATTGGCTGGGATAGCTCCAAGCGTCCACTGCGCTCGGACTGAAGGTGAAACGGAGTATAGCCACATCCGTCAAAGAAAATAACCTTTTATACACATTTTCAAAAAATGAACTCTAAGTACTATTATCGCGAAACGGCGCCGTGTTGTTTGCAGACCGGTGGCGTCGCTGCGTTTCCATAGGAGCTAAGCCTTTTTCTTTCTTTACTTTTTCCTCAGGTAAGTTCGCTCTTCGCAAATTTCATTAAAAAAAAAAAAAATGCACCATTTGTGGGCAACGCTGCACAAAGTCGTAGCGCGATAGGTTAAGAAATCGAATTTTCCGGTCGATTTAAAGAGCCTGGCGTCTCCTTGTTTCACCCTGTAGATATGTTTCATCGTATGATTATTGTCGAGCCCTGTTTAGATCCGTATATTCAATGGAATTCAAGTTTTTCTTACTGGCATTGAGGCGGATGCGGTTGTTTAAAAGCTACTTCGCAAATAATCAACCCCTCTAGCAATTTACAATGCAGTAATTTTCAGGTAAAAAAATAAAATAAAATAAATATTGTCGAAAATATTAGGATTTGTCGTTCACATCCAGCAACTTAACCACACAGACACACAAAAAAACTAACACTGAATTGCTTCCGTTTAAAATGTTCACTCCGTTCATGAATTTGTTTGACTAGAATTACAGCTAGATTCATAGAGTACCATGCCCGGGCCAGTTTATACAAATTGTCCAATGTGTCGACTTGTAGCACAGGTGACCCTTTTGCTAACATGTCGAGTGGCATCATTAATCACACACGAATTGAGTTATGTAGCAACCGAAAAGGTACCTGCAAAATTCCCATTCTAATTTCGCTTCCCTTAAAGGACATGCCTCGCAAATCGACAACTGCCACGAAAATCTAGAGCCCTCATTCTTGTAATTGTTCCAAATTATTGGAAGCGTTTTAACTTCTAACTACCTCTGGTAATTAATTACTGGTGCGAACAGTGAAGGAAGTGACATGGGCTAGAAAGAAATTTCGTTGGCTGAAGCAGTCTTTATCGGGATCAAACTACTTCGTAAACGCTCTTCTAATAACTGAACCCTCGTTTCGCAAACAAACACAGACTGACACATTTAAAGCATAGGAGAAACTGTGTGCGATTCTAAGACATCGACCACTGTCGTTCGGGCACATTTGCATTTAAAGAATTTATAATAAGAATCGAGAAGATGTTTTCTTTTTGTATCTACACGCTGTCTTTTTGAATGGGGAAAATGTTCTGCATCAGATTTAGTACTAATCTTGTTCTTTTTAAATGCAGTAATTTAAACCTCGGCGGCCTTTTTTTTTTTTTTTTTTTTTTTTTTTTTTTTTTTTTTTTTTTTTGCGACTGAACGTTAAAAAGTAAGAGGTTATGCCTCAGAGGTTGGTGAAACCATTGCAGTATTCGTAACAGTCGCTGGAAGGAAGAGTGTTCAGTTGCACTGGCAGACCAGATATCGACTCTAGAGCACATCCTTGCAGTCAGTACAAATCAAAATCTGTTGAGGGGCGTCTTAACAGGCGGCTCCTTGAAACGCCTCTTTGTTGGTGGCTATAGAGACGGTGTCCGGAAGATTTACGGGCAGCTTTTCGCTTGTTCCAAACTTATCGTTCTGGAATAAACTCCATATGGAGTTTCGCGAAAAGGTTTATAACAACATGCATGAACCATCTGCGTTGCTTGCTTAACGCTTGCTTAACTTCCTGCCCTCAATTGTCCGTTAAACACGCTAAGGGGGCCCCTGTACAAAAGAAAGCTCCATAACCGTCCTTCCATCTAACAAGGAGCTTGGGAGGTCGCGTTAAATTTTGTTGTTCTGGCACGCTCTTGTACAACGAGCTCACAAACGCCACCTGATCTAGAGACGGGAACATTATGGCATGCTTGTTTCCTTGTTGAGGAAAAGAGAACGAGAAGGCCATTGCGCCAGAGGCCCTTCGAAGTGTTTTTTCTGCTTTGTGTCTAAGCTTTCATAAAAAAAAAAGACTAATATTTTTAAATTTGTAGGGGCCAGCGTGGAGCCCCCTGTCAGACTGGGGCCCAGGGCTGCAGCCCCCTTAGCCCGTACCTTAATCCGGCCCTGCCCGTACCCTCCCCTCCTCCTCCTCAAGAGCTGCGCTCTAATTCGGCATTACAGGAAGTCGTAAACGTTTTTCACTTCTTTCTTCCCTCCCCTTTTTCCTCTTGTCCCCCCCCCCCCCCCCCCCCCCCTCTTTCTCCCCCCGGGAAAATGAAGTTTGCGCCGCTGACTCAAAACATCGCAGTAGGGCAGTAGGCCCAAATAATCCGTAAAGTGCTGAGATTGTATTAATTTTTTTTAAAGAATTCGGTAAAAATAAACGAATTGTTTAAAAATAAACTAGCAGAAACTGAAAAATAATATGCGTGCCATGCTATCTGCCCTGCACGAAACAAGCCGGTCGTCCACGAAACACCATTTCGCCAAATTTAGCCACCGTCTCAAAACCGAAACTAAAACTTACGGATGCGTTTGGGCAATCGGCAGTGCCGTAGCCAGCAACAAGCCAGATTTCCCATCTCTGTAATGGAGTGTCATTCGTAGAGTTTCCCACAAAAAGTTTTCTGGCCATTCCGGCGAAGATATCGCCATGTCGAAGCGTCACCAAGCTTTTGATCACGGCTCATCGAGTACCAGCGCGGAGTAACGTTGTGATGGGTCTCCACGTCCTGCCCGGCACCTAGATGGGATCCCAGACGTTGGAGATACTCCGTCAAGGGGTCTGGGCTTCGTTCACGGGAGGATGGTTCTACGACCCGAGGCAGGATCACGAGTCAAACATCCTGCACCTTTATCTCTGGCTTTTCCTACTATGCTTGCCGTTCTCATTGTACATGGTAAGACTTGCTTGTTTACGGGTTTTGCAAGCGTACGTTACACTTGAGTCGTTTCGGTTGCCTTGAGTCATGCTGACGCCGATAAGAGTTCACTTCCTATCGTCGATTTGCAAGCATGAAAACCTCTCGTAGTCACCCGAGTGATTCCATAAGAAGCACAAATATCCCATCAAATAAGAATGGATTTGCCTGGACCGAGTTGAAGCCTACCTCCGTAGGTAGGCGAGTTTACGGACGATTTGCAGATTACCACTCTGCGAGCAATGGAGCTTTATTTGCTTAGTTTCAATAAATTTCGTAAGTCGCCCTGCGTACCTTTTTTTTCCTGTTAGTTAATCTGGTGGAAGGTCTATGGGAGCGTCCCCAGCGGTGTGTTTCCGTCTCTCAACTGTCGTTAACGTTAATTGCCAACATGGCTTATCAACTTTCATTCGAACTTCAAAAACCGTGTGATTTCCTTTTCTTAAAGGCCCACCTTTCTTTAAAACAATTTTATTACTCTTTCTTTACTGAAAGTTTTCTCCATCAGTAGCCACCATCAACTGTAATTGTCATCAACAATCTATTACTGCCAATCACCAAAAAAAAAAAAAAAAAAAGTTGAATTTCTTCATTACTGGCACATTTTCACTGACGGCAGGTAGATAGATAGTTTGCGGGGGTCTTCATTTCGCAGAGTCGATGATTATTTCTACTGACCATTTATGCTAATTGTAATGTCTTTTAAACTTTCACAATTTCTTTAACTGTTGATCAATTAAAATATATTTTGTTTGCTTCAGTATGGCATCTTATTTTTGTACCGTCAAACTCTTAATCATCATCATCATCATACTTATTGCTTGCCTCAAAGTACCACTCCTACAGTGTAAAACTAGCGGTAAAACGAACGTTTTGGGGGGTAGACCATCGGCATAGCAGACGAGCCCAATGTCAGTGCAGGCCATGTTCGTTGTTTGCATCCAGATGATCCAATAACCACCTTCTGTATGCTGCCATTGTTGTCTAGTGGGCCTTGGGACGAGTTCTGAGCATGTGCAATAGCGCTCCTCCACGAAATATCGGGCGTTGTGCATCTGTCCACAGCCCAGTGACTTCACATTTCTCTTTAGGGTAATAAGCACTGGAAAGGTATATGCTATACTCTGTTTCACGAGAACTTGGCGATCTGTAAAGGCTGCAGGCCCCGCAACCCAATAAGGGCGTCGGAACAAGGCACGTGATAACACTCCACGGTCAAGGCCCCAGAGGCCTCGTTACCGCCACAGCAACAGCGCTGTCTGTGACAAAAAGGGGTTCGAGACTTCTTTCTTTTTTTAACGACAATTGAACTCGCGCAATTGCATTTCAATCGACTCCATGCTACACGACACAGAAGAAAGACGAAGACATGTTACTTTATGAAGACATGTTACCTTTCCCAAGAACCATGTGGCTTTTGAACAATGCTTAATTGATCGCAGCCCTGTAATCAACCGCTTCCGCCGAAAACGTCGCCCTGGCATTAGCACCCGCCACAAATTTGTGGCTAAATTGAGCATATGGTTGCCTCATGAACTATTCCCAAAGAACTCTCAACTCTAGCAGACGGCAATGTTGCGGCGGTGGACGTTCGTCCGAAGTTGGCTGGTTTTGCAGCGGACGACTTTTGGTCAGCGGACGATAGATGGATCATCCGGGCCTGCGTTTGGCGCAGTGTTACAAACGCTCCCGTGACGTGGGATCACGTGCCCTGCTGCGATGCTACTATCGGGTCGCGATGGCCGTAGCCTCCACAGTTTGCCACGTTATCATGAAATGGAGAATAGAGGTATGCTTAGAGTATCGGCACTTCACTCCCTGGTTATCCTGTGGGCTCCGGCATTTAGGTGCTTAGTGCAAAGTGGACACAATATGGGAGCATTACGATTAAAAAATGCCACTACCTGAGCTTGAGATATGGCGTCAAGAAGCTTGGGCAATGTCGGCTTCCTCTGCCGCGCACCATAGTAACATCTTGGGGGCTATGGAAAACCCTTTCCTGAGATTTCAGATAGCTGGAAATAATTTTAAGCGCCGAAAAACCCGAAGTGTGGTTGCTTCAAAGCATAGCTAATTTCGTGGCTCTAGCGCATACAAGCGCTTGTAGGTGTTTCTTTTTTTTTTTTTTTTTAAATGAAGCTGGAACGCTTTTTAAGAAATCTGAGTTTGTCCAGTGAACTTGGCTGCCGCAGTTAACTTGGGCAGAAGCAGTGTCGCCGGAAGTATATTTTGAGGGGGGGGGGGGGGGGGGGGCCAAGTTCTTTTTGTCGTTCTTTTATTGTTGATATACTAAATTTTTTTTTTTGCAGGTATTACAATCTGAGTTTCGTTTACTATCCTTGCTGGTTCCTTTCTCTCTTTCACTACTGCGTGTGATGAGCGCCAGGCGCCTGGTGTGACGTGATGAGTGCCTGGCGTCTTCCTTCCAAGCGTTATAGAGCTGGGGTACACAACTCAAAAATGACGTGGGCCAAAAAAGTGTTTATTAGGAACTGCGCGGGTTTTCAATATCTGGCATCATCGCACTGGTTGCCCTCTTCACTACATTTCGCAGCGTCATTCCACAAGCCGCACAGAAAGTGGCCGGGGGTCGCACGCGGCTTATGGGCCGCATATTGTGCACCCCTGTTATAGATGGTCTGAGCCCCCTCATAAGAATACTTGGGGGAGGCTTTGGCCCCTTCCGGTTCCGGCGTCCCTGGGCAGAAGTAAACACTAAGCCCCTTTAAATCGTGAAATGCAAGCAGCGATTGCCGCAGGCCGTGCGGCAACCCTCCCTACGGCCTGTTATCTCTCCAAGACATTGTGACGTCATCGTCGGGATCCTTGTGCCAGCTTAGTGGCGAGCAAGGGTCATCTGACTTCGCCGATGACGTCACTTTTGCTAGTTTTTCTCTCCACTTTCGCGCCCTTCTGCGTTTGGCACGCCGCAATGGGCGAGGCTTTGTCGAAACTTTAGTTGGCGATTACGACGCTCCTAGAAATGAAATCAAAAGAACATTTAAGAAACACCCAAGCAGCACAAATTTTGGCAAATCATTGGCCAATGGCTGGCAATGGTCTTTTGACCAATGGCCAAAGAGTGGCCATTCCAATCGTCGGCCAGTGCTAGGCTGATAGCTGATAGCCAGCGGCCAGAGGGAGGCAGTCATCGGCCAATGGCTGGCCACTGTCTGGTTTAGTGTTGGCCAATGATTGACCAAATCTGTGCGGTTTGGGTAACCTTTAACGTGCCTAAATTGAAATTCTCACGGTTTTGTTTCGAATTGAATGACCTGTTTAGCTTATTTTTAACAGGCCTGTAGTTAAATGATGTACGACGTCCTTGTGCAGTTCCTGCAGCCCGTGCTGGTGGTGTGGGTCAGCTATGCGGGCATTGTGGGTGCCCTGTTCACCACTCTCAAGATGGTCAATGTGCGGCTGCACCGCATGTTCGACAGCGGGGAGTGCATCGAGGAGTCGAGCGACGATTCCAACCGCTCCGTGTCCGTCGACCACAACACGCTGGGGTCGCAGGGTCACGGCTCCAAGAAGTAAGTTGTTCTTCTCTAAAGGGAGCCTGCAATAATTTTCAATATTATGTTAATCTGTGCAATATAATTAGGGCTACATGTTTTTGGGGTTTGTTTTTCCTCACAGATTCAACATTTTTCAATGGCTACTTTCAGTGTCGGACATAAAATCGGTGTTTATCGGGGCTCATGTAGAAGAAGACGGAACACAGCCGGGAATTCTTCAACCTCCAGGGGAGTAGAGGAACTTCCATTCCCCTGGAGGTTCCTCAATCACCACTCCCCTGGAGGTTCCTGAATTCCTCTCGTGGCAGCCATCTTCCGATAGACGAGCAGACAACAGAGTGCGTTGTCTGCTCGCTGGCTGTTCGACTTTAGCAAGTTTGTTGCTCTGATTTTTTTTACTGGAAGAGAACTACACTTCGAAAATTCACGAAGTAAAACTGACCTGCTCGATGTACAATCGCTGAAAGTTTGAACTTTCTATGTTCAGGCAGCTATTTTTTTGGCTCGTTCTACAGCGTCGGATCCGCTGGAACCACCCTCTACGTTCCCTGCAACACATCTGAAACGCCTCTTCCCTCTTTGATGGTTGCAGGGAGGCGGAGCACATTGAGATGGCAGTGCTGAAGCAGCGTCAGGAGGGGGAAACGCCGCCCGTGCAGTGCAGTTCCCGCAACTCCTTCAACGAGGGGCCCGTGAAGCTGACCAGCATTGCACCGGCAGAGTCTCTGGAACTCATCGAGCGACTGGTGCGCTCCAACGAGTTCGACCTCAAGGCCTCCGACGGCAGCACCTGTGGCATCGGTGAGGAAACTTTTGGAGATTTCAGCGTGTCATCAAGTACCCCCGATTGAGCATTTTCCTTAAATATGGGTGGGAACCTTGTGGACCTTTTTTTTTTTGCAGACCTCCAAGTGGACGTGCACCACCGGAACAGTTCAGGCAGTTCGGGCGGATCCACGTCCGCCAAGCAAGACCACAGCTTCCACGGCACATCCGGCGGTGCTCCCCGAAGTCCCGAGTTTGGGCTTGTGGCCGAAGTCCTTCAAGAGGGTGAACACTGTAATACTTGTGCTAGTCTCCAGTAACAGTCATGATCCATTGGCATCATAATCACCGGCTCATTGTCGCCACAGTTAACTCTGTCATCACCTTGATCCCTCAACACCATCATCCTCATCTCATCCTTTGCTCTTTTCGCTGTGCACCCAAACCAAACATATTATTTTGCTCGATTTTAAGAAGGATTCTGGGTTTTCACAGTTTAGTGTTTCAAGGAACATTTCTGTAGATATTTTTTTTGCAAGTTAGGAGTTTACTAAAGTTTCGTCCTGTTAAATTCCCACTTCCCAAGGAAGGGGCACTCAACAAAGTTCTGTGTTGTTGTATTCACAATTCTCGAAATTTTGTAATAGAAAGATATAATAGCCAAAATCAGACATATAAAACTAGTATAAAAAGGGACGTTAATTATGATAAATACTTCAAAGAAACTTGTGGAAAATAGCTTCCACCTTTATAAACACACTGCCACCTCCTCCCCCTAAGAGGCCCAAATGATATGGTGTAAACTCAAAACTGGATCAGTGGCTAACGCAATCACATATTTAGATTGACTTCTATCAAGTCCCAGAAATACAGACATATCGACCTGTTTTGTTGAGCGGACAACGAGGATAAACCTTCTTTGTCAACAGCGCAAGGTTAAAAAGAAAGCTGTTGAGTTCTCTTCTTAAGACCACCGAATTGAGGCTAATGTGAATTGTCCCGGGTATTTTTGTCCGGATAGTTTGAAGTTTTTAGGATAAATCCCTTAAAAAAATTGACCATTGAGCAATTTCCGGATTTTTTCGGTTAAAAGGGCTAGGACACAAAATTTAAATGGATAGATTACTCTTTAAATGGAATGCTCATAGGCTACTTTGCATATATACCAAGTTTCGTGATCTTTAGAGCTCTAGTAATTGCATATAGCAATTTACGAATTTTTATCATTTTCATCTGGCGACCAGGCAACACTGCCCAAGTTAATCACACCATGGTGCTCATAAACCACATGATCATGAACACTCTCTCAATCTAGGCACCCCCATGGTCGCCCAAGCTCGCCTTGCCGCAATACAATCAAAACTGCTTGCGCAACTTGGCAACCCCAATACTATTCTCGCTCTCGCACCCCAACCCTCTAACCGTCCACCCTGCATGCACCTGTGAGATTTCTCTGGATGACGGTGACCACGGCGAGCTCTTCCGTGACTCACTGTTGCTCGAGCTGGTCGCCAGCAGGTCGCATCCAAAAAGAAACAGCTTCCAACATCTCTCGATAACAATCACTCTCATCGCTGCAGCGATCAGTGTCGAAGACCTCAATGAAGTGAGCGATGCCGTAGAAAATAATCGTCACAGAGCGCATGCTTGAAATGCGGAAGATAAACAAGGAAGTTGAAGCTTAAGACGCCAAGAAATTGAAGTCTGTGACCCTTAAGCCATGGCGGCCTTTTCGAATGGGATCCGAAGGTCCCGCGTCTAAAATGATTGATCGACGAAACTATCGTGCCACTTTCGAAACAAATTTTGCAGGATTATAAGAACATACAATAGGTCCTAGCAGTACATTTGTCTCATATTTTATTTTTGGCGTGTCCTGCCCCCTTTAAATCCCAAAACCCAAAACCCTGTTTACTATGAGGTAATGGGCGCAAGTGCACTTCAGGCGAGGTTGACGATTCATGAATGTACCTCTGGGATTCTAAGCTCGACAGTGGGATGCAGCCTGCAATCCCTAAAGGTCAGCGCCTCGCGTGACGCGATTGAAAACGCCGTTAAAGTTGTGACGTTTGCTTCGGAGTATTTCTGGGTGATCAAGCTCAGAAATCATAGAAACTTGTAGACTTTTTCAGAGTGCAAAGCTGCATGTAAAGATTAATGGGGCACAGACATTTTTCAGATTTAGGAGTATAAGCGGAATAAATGTTCCACGTTGTGTACCGTGAAGATACATGTCACATAAAAGACTAAGTTTTTTCTTTTCTCTTGGCAGTGTCCGACCTCAAGTCGGGCTGCCTCCCGATCACCGCTCTCGCCGCAAGCTCGGGTGGCAGGGAGGACCATCATGGGACAGTGCAGAACAACGGTGAGTGTCTGTTTCCTGTAGCCCTGGAATTGATGTAAAGAAAAATCAACGTTCGTCTGAATCTTTGTTTGTTTTATTCGATGCTATTGCTCTGCTTTTCTTCTAAAAACATTTCTGTGGCCCAAAGAATGTCTATACTGTGAATTGTGAATTTTTATACTAAGAAAAACGGATGATAAAAGTATCAATAAAGAAACTGCTTCGCCAGCCAAAATCTTTCTCTGAAATCCACATGCCACACAGAATAAAGGTTGGTAGGATATTAGTCTCTGTCAAAAGGCCTATTTAGGGGTGCATACCATCTGGGGTAATAAGGTGGTTAACTCATTCTTACAGCGGAGCTGTTAGGCGCTAGTTTCCCCAGTTTCGTGTCCGTCACCAAATAAATGTTGACACAAAACTCTGGACAGCTATCGCCACCTTTGAGTGATGGCGGCAACCAGACAACCGGCTTGCCAGTTGTCTGGCAAGCCAGTTGTTGGCTTGCCGTCGCTCATAGTTTGTTGCAGCCTTTCCAGCCTTTCCACTCTGGTTTTCACCAGAGTGGAAAGGCTGAATTTCTCTAGGCGTCGTCCTAGAAGTCGTCCGCGAGGACAACGCCTAAAGGGCGACGTCCTCTAGATGTTGTCCTCAAGGTAATCCTAGAAGTCGTCCTTGAGGTCGTCCTAGACGCTATCCTTGAGGTCGTCCTTGAAGTCATTCTTGAGATCGTCCTAGATGTCATCCTCGAGATCGTTCTAGAAGTCATCCTTGAGGTCGGCCTAGGCATCCCCGAGGTTGTCCTAGAAGTCGTCCCTGAGGTCGTCCTAGATGTCGTCCCTGAGGTCGTCCTAGGCGTCCTTGAGGTCGTCCTAGACGTCATCCCTGAAGTCATCCTAGACGTAATCCCTGAACTCGTCCTAGAAGTCGTCCTTGGAGTCGTCCTAGACGTCGTCCTCTAGGCATCGTTTAAGAAGTCGTCCTTGAGGTCGTCCCACCATAATAGAGCTTCGCTGGTCTTCCTTCTTCACCAGAGTGGAAAGGCTGAAAGTTTTTTGGTAATTAACTTCTTTGACATAATTGAAAAGAACCGAGTGGAATCTTTTAAGACTGAACCCAGAAGTGTCAACTTTTTGATCAGCTTTGCTGCATATAAAAGCTGATGTAAAGTTGTTGCATTTCCTGTACCTTTGAAATCCTAGTTGATCTAGGCAAGTGCAGACTACGATGCAATCTAGAGAAAAATTGAGTAGTATCTTAACTGTCACGAATGGTTAATCCTGGCGTTTTTCTGCCATAGTAAAAATCGTACGAGGCCGAAAGAGGATATGATTGAGGTGGCGGTGAACCCAGCCAGTTCAGCCTGGGAAGGACATTTTGGAACACCATCTACTATATTTTATTTCACCTTACGATCGACTGTAACAAACACTACAAGCCATCCCAACCAATCCAATGCTACGGGAGTGTTCCGTGATATTGTGAGGTCCGCCGTGACATGAGGGGCATATTGTCACGTGACTTGTTCGCAGCGATGGATTGTTTAGGATGGCTCGTAGTGTCTGCCGTGGCTCATCGCAAGGTCAGACGGAGGATAGTACGGGCATAATTTTCCCCTGACCAAGGTGAAAGTCGTCCCCTAGTATACTGAAGCATAGCATAAGCCTCATTTGGTTTTCTGCATTGCAGGGGCCCTGAGGGACGTTGCATCTGGTTCCTCCATCTCGCTCCATCCCGAGGGTCACTTGCCGCCACACCGGCGACGCGGAGGCAGCAGCTTTCTTTCGTCGGGGTCTTCCGCGGCTTCTCTACGCAACGCCACGGGATCGGTGGAACTTGCGTTCCTTTCGCAGGTAAGCATTCCTATGCCATCTATTAATAATTTGCCTTCTTCTGAATTACTGCTTTGAGAGCGCCTGGTAAACCACGTACGCCACCAGCCTCGGGCAGTGAAGCTGGGTTCTGTTAACTTTGTTGAGTTGTGGTGACCTACCGTAAAATACCGAACAAGCGCCGACGCAAAAGTATAAACAAAGTCATAATCGCGAAAAACTTTCACATGAGCATTTGTTAGCTTTAGGAGCAGAAAAGCAGATGGGGCACATGATAGGGTATGCCCTCGTATGATCTGGCGGAATGGTATAGGAGCACTTTAGTGTTTTGTCAAAACCTTTAAGTATGAAAACGCCTCGGTTAGCTCAGTGGGTTGGAAGTTTGCCAGAGTGGGCACTTCTTGAGATGCGAGCGTATATGCAGTATTTTACGGTAGATTGAACTCTCGAAACCTCGCTTGCGACACACTAGGAAGTGCATAACAGAAAGCTGCTAGCTGCCTGTCATATTGCGCATTCTGCGTCAATTAAAAATTACCAATTGCCCGTCTGTACTAACACTGTTGCGCTATGTACAAGGATGAGGGATTCATTGTTGAACGCTAGGTTTATCGACGCCTCTCGTGCCGTCTTTGTTCCTCCGTCTCCCGTTCAGGATCCGAGCGTGCGTGCGGCCGAATTGGCGCGAGCAGCTCAGCAGCGCAAGAGCGGCACCAACCTCCGTTTGGAAGACGCCGACGCTAAGCGGGTGGTACGACGCGCCCACAGCGAGCTTGAAACCTGCCCTCCTGTGAGTGGAAATCCCACTCTTGTACCACAGCTCTGTCTTGCCCGAGAGTGCCTGAACTTGTATGGTCTTAAGGAAACGCCGGTACGGGTATCGAATGGTCATTTGAGCCACTTTCTTTTATCGAAATCAAATGGAATATAATGGGATTAAAAATAGAATGATTTCTAATACGGTAGCCAACCTTTTTTTTTTAGACAGAAATTTAGCGCGTGCTCATTTATTCTGAAGTTTCTGCGGGGTCGTCGAGACTGGTTCACGCATTTAAAGGGGATCGAGTGCGTTATAGCCACTTACGGCGAGAGGAAACACTGGCGCCATCTGTCGGGTGGTCATGGAACTCTTGCGATCTGCATATGTACATAGTGCGCGAGGTATTTGAGAATGCAACTTGAGGGTGCGTAACTTCCCGTTCTCTTACTATGTCTAGCTAGACGCTCGAGCTTGCCTTTGGCTGCATCTATGTCATATATCTAGCATATCAATTTTAAAACGGCAGCTTCCGGTCTGACACGAGGAATGAAGATGCACGCCGTCCCGCGTCCCGGTTGCTTCGGTCTTCACTGCGGCGGTTTGGATATGGCCATCTTCTCGAATGTGTTGAGGTCCTTTGTTTTCAATGTCGTAAAATGGCTTTTGGATTCTGATGGAGAAGTTGCATCTGACGCTGAGCGAAATAAACATTCCCGGCGGTCGGACTTCGTAGGGATGGCCGAGTTTGCCCAACAGGAGTGGGCATTGCGAACGATGACTTCAGCTAGTCGACGAGGGGCACTAGTCAAGCAGCTCGAGGTAGCAGACTCCACTATCGGGCTTGCGGTGCACGAGGCCCTTAGATATTTGTTGTGTTATGAGGAGACTACAGTTTATCTCCCAGGAAGCCCAGAAAAACCGTGTCATCTGGTCTAAGCGCTCGTCGAGCAAGCTCCGGCACCCTGACGAGCTAGACGTGCTTTGGTTTTCTTCCGACGAGAACTTTGACCCAGACCAAAAGTTTGACAGGAGGATTGATGGGTGACTCCGTGCGAGCCTCGATGAGCTCCCTATGGTTATTTGACAAAGTTTTCGTCCTCTGTCATGGTTCTAACCATTGTGAGCAGCGAGGATCACGTCATGCCTCCCCATTTCTTGCAATGAAGCCTTAGGGCCAATGGCCCACGCCACCCAAGATTGGCTGGCTGACAACCCCTACGATCCCAACATGCAGCCTCCTGAATCTCCAGAAAGGCAAATGTTGTGGGGGGAGGGGGGGGGGGACTGCTTTTGTCCCTAAGGTAAACTTTTTTAATGATAAAATTGATATACACCAGCCAATATTTTCGTTTTTGGTGACGTAGCAAATATTGGGTCAACATAATAGATCTGGCAACACTTTAGCCGTAATGTCGTGTCTCAATAGACCTCCCCCCTCTCCCCCACCGATTGAATGCCAACTTCTGCACCCCCCCCCCCCCAAGCTGACATAAGTCTGCCCCCGTCTGCAGATGTAAACCCTTTGGACCACTATGTCTGGGGCGTCGTCGAGAGATACCAACGAGCAGCCCCACAACACCAAAGAGTCGTTAAAGGCTGCCATTGTAGACATTATGGGCAACATCAACGAGGACCTCTCGATCGGGGCGTGCGGCCGTTTTCGAAGCCGCATCAATTCAGTCATTGCCACCGAAGGTGGTTTAATCGAATGAAATTCGAGAACATGAATAGAATCTGTACCAAATTTTCTGCAAATATATAAAATATTTACTTGAAACGTCAGTTTTTTTTCCTGGAATCTTTGTTATGCTTTCAAATACCTCGTGCACCCTGTATATTCTAATATTTTATTCATCATTCTTTACGGTGGGCTCGAAAAAGTTTGGTAATGTATAGGTGACTATTTCTCATAGATGGTGCAGAGGCCTGATCTCACAAATATACTGTGAAGCCTCGTTAGCTCATGCCTGAACCAGTCTTAGATGCACCTTTCTATCGGTCCCTATAATTTTGCTCGCTTCCACCAGCCGCAGATGCCAAGGTCGGTTGCACCGCCGTCTCACCCTGTGTCGCTGGAAGCGATTCGGATCACCAGCGCGGGTGGCTTGGCAGGTGCGGTGCCGGTGCCGCGCCACACGCGAAGGAGCGCCGAGTTCCTCCGACCTCCGCTGCTCGGCGACGCCATCAAGCCGATCGCCGAACAGCCGGCGGCCGAGACGCCGCCGGGCAGCAGCAGTAGCACCCAATCGCTGCTGGTCCGGCACCGATCGCTGGATGCGGCAACGTTGCGACGCCGACGGCAGTGCGGCGAGACGGGTGGCATTGCCGGGAATGACGATGGTGAGAGTTGGCCTGGCCGTTTGGGGTTGCCACCTTTAACGTGTGGAAGTGCCTGTTTCTAACTTCCTGAGGCATCCGATTCGGTTATTGAATGGACAGGAGGTTCTTTTTTACGGCGGAGCTCTTAAGGGCTAGGTTCCCTAGGATAGTGTCCGTGTATGTGGACACAAACCTACCTGGACAGCTACCGCCATCTATAAGTGACGGCGACAAGCACAGAACCAGTATGGTTTCCGCCGTTGCTCGTAGATGGCGGCAACCTTTCTAGCTACAGTCAAACCCGTTTATAACGAACAGCAGGAAACGCTACGATCAGTTTGATATAGCAAGTAGTTTGATATAGCAAAAAC
This sequence comes from Ixodes scapularis, assembly GCF_016920785.2. Lineage (NCBI taxonomy): Eukaryota > Metazoa > Arthropoda > Arachnida > Ixodida > Ixodidae > Ixodes > Ixodes scapularis. The sequence goes on along the minus strand of NW_024609879.1, from coordinate 100,258,273 downwards.
CATTTACAACAAACTTCCACGATGCATTCGTTGTAAAGCTAGAGCTTCTCTTTCTCTGTCATCTCTTCGCTTTTACCTTGTAACAAAATGCTGGAAAGCTTCTTTTTTTTTTTTGGCATGCTTGCAGAGTTTGTTTTTTTAGCTTATTTTCCCTTTTGAACCACTTCTCTTCATAGGCAACCGCTTTGCGATGAAGTTGTTTTTTTTCTGTGCGTGCGTGCAGTGTCTTTTTTTTTTTGTTTTTTCCCTTTCTGAATTGCTTCTCTTTGTTAATTTTGTTCGTGGCTTGAGCTTTTAGAATTTTCTTTAGATGATTGTTTGCACGTCTTTGGAAGCCTTCCCGGGGGGTAAAAAGTTTGATATAGCCAATATGTTGTTCGTTATAAAAAGTACTTTTTAAATGCATTTTTATTTAAATTTTCCGTGAGTTCGATATTGACAATAATTTGCTGTACGTGGGTTCGTTCTAAACGGGTTTCACTGTATTATAGAAGAATGGATAGTTGGGCACGTTGGTGAAAATTCATCGTAATAAACAGCGCGAAAAACAGATGGCGACGAAGAAGAAGCACACAGTGTATCAAGTACAGCTCCGCTGGTCTCTCTTCTTCTTGAGAGTGGAAAGGCTGAACGTTTTATTTCTCTGATTGCTCGACAGAATTCAACTCATAATTATTACATTCCAGTGGGCTTTCATCACATTGCACAAGACACACCCGTAAAAGTGTCCATCTCGGAATCGTTTCTTGATCCCACGAAGAAAGGCAATAAAGGGGCACTCCGGCCAGTTTTCGAACTACCCAAACAAATTGCATTTTCTGAATACCCATACTTCGTTCTTCATGGTATGAAGAACTTCATGGTCTCGAAATTCAAAAGAACTATTGAAAAAATTGTAAGTGAAGATAATGCCGAAACCAACATTCATATTGCCCCGCGCTCTCTAGTGGTGTGACGTCACAAATGGTAGACTTTCAGGTCGCTCAGGTAGTCTTCAATGGAGTATGTCGACAATGTTTTCTGTGCTTCTCTGTGAATGAGCTTCCAAGTGTTCTTCTTCCACCATCAAACATCTTGTAATCAGTTGGGAACATATTTTGCTGCCCACTTTGTACCATTTTTGTTGTCACACTTCAGTCTTGCGAGTAGAGGCTCTCAATTTGAAAAAACATCACGAGTGATTTCAAAAAATTCATTAACTTTTGATATTTTTTTTTTTCTCTCAATACTTGGTTTTTGGTACAGCCAATTTAAAGGCAAATCGGCGGCCATAAAAAAATTGCTGTGAAAAGCTCCATAAAAAAAAAACCACCTTTAGAAGCCGGACTTTGTAATCTGTGTTCCTGAAATAAAAGTTATACACTCGCACAACAATGCACGCTCTCTTTTAGAGAGGGCGCATCTAAATTTAAGCCCATTAGCCCATTCTAACCTTCGATGGGGTTGTGGCCTATTTGAAAAATGTGACAGGAATTTTGTAGCATTGAGCGTTTGGTAAAAAAACGGGCCTTAATACTACCAGATGATGGAAACAGTGCAGTCCCCGTTTGCTTCTCTCGTTTTTCACCTTGTCTCGTCTCGTGCTTATTTTTATTTTAGCACCCGACTCGTGATAAGAGGCAGACATAGTTTGCTCATGTAACATATTTCCAGCCGAGTTTGGGAAGCCCGAGGAGGAGCCATTTGGAGCGCCCCTGCTGCACTCCGGTGGCGAGAGTGGGGCGGCGGGTGACGCCCACTCCGACAGTCTGATGGCCTCCACGGACACGGTGTCCTCGACCTCGGGAGAGTCTGACCGGAGCAGCAGCACCCACTTCACGGTGATCTACAAGCCCCTGGACCCCTGCAGCGGGAACCCCCAGGTTGGTGGGGCCTCTTGAGTTTTTTTTTTTTTATTTTTCAAAAACCCTGAAATGGGAGCTGTCTTTTTTTGTGTGTGTGTGTGGTTTTAAAGGATGACGACAGAAATGGTACAACGTGGCCAGTAAACCACATTCCCAATTGATTACAAGACGTTAAATGGTGAGAAAACAATGCTTGGAAGCTTATTCACTGAGAGGCACGCGAAAAACGCTCGACATACTCGGGCAAACTCTTTGATAGTCACCGATCTCTCTCGAAATTGGTTCAACACATTCGTAGACACATCTGAACTATACTCGTTTTCACGTCAAGATATGATGGTTCTTAGTATGTTTTTGACATTTTTTGTATGGTATTGTTTTGTCTTGGATTTCTTGTTTGGCTGATTTTGCAGCATCCCCCTTCGTATGTAATACTTCTTGGGCCCTTATGGTTTCTGAAAGAAATAAATAAAAATAAACCTTATTAAAAGAAATCCGGAAACTCGCTGAGCATTACTAGTTTTTTTCTTTGTGTAGAAAATTAAGAGATATGTAGGTGGATTTTGGATTCCAGATACATTCTCTTATCAAGACGTACACGTTTCAAGCGCCGAAAACATTGCTTCTCCCTCCGACAACCAAATATTGTAAGAACTACTCCACGCAACGTATGAACAATGCACAAAACTTTCTTTTTTTTCTGACGTGAAAATGAGTATTGTAACTCAAATTGCAAGTCACAATAATGTTTTTTTTCTCAAGATTATAAAAGGCTCTACTGGCAACATTGAAAACATCGCATCAGATGTTCCAGTACAGGGCAATAAGGGAGAGACATTGCAGCTTGTTCCCCACAGGTTACATGTAGTTTGATGATGTGAAACAAATGCTCGTTAAGCTTACACTAGCAAAACAAAAAAACACGCACAAATATATATATATACATATTTTTTAGGCTGCTTGTTCGACTTACACGTCATACATCATATGACATCACCCCACTGCGAACCGTGGGAAAGTCTTAATGTTAGTTTTTGGCATCACCTTCGTTTCCGTTTTTTCGACATCTATTTTGAATTTAGTGATAACAAATAGCATTCCACAATGAGTAAGGCCCGGGTTTTTTGAAAAAGTACTTAGTGTGGATAGCTCAGAAACCACCGCAGCTCTCCTTCAAAGAGATGAGTCCAATGGAACGAAAATTTCGTCTCCCAATTTCCAGGAGCTTGATTTGCCGGAGCAGTACCCCGGCTGGCTGGAAGGCGGGAACCAACGGAATCCGGACCCACTCCCGTCGCCCGCCTGTTCCGAGCGGAGCAGCGTGGGCGGGCTCGACTGGCTCTTTGGAAATCCGTCGGGCAGGCCCGTAGGTGCGGCGTGCGACGCCAAGGCTCCACCCCCAATGGGTGAGTGCAAAGACCGGTTCGCAGATTCGCTGCAGAGCCGAATCAGTAACGTGATTAGCTTCAAATTCGGTGTTGATTCCTCGCCGTACATCCTCCTCTCGCCACTGACGTTTCCTCCGTGCAACTTGTAATGCCACGAGGTAACTTCTTACGGCAATATTTGTTTCATTGGGAGAAGCGTTACGAGTCCGTCCAAAAAAAGGCTCTCTGCTCGCCATGATTGGTGGTTTTCTTCTCTCCACTCGCCTCCTCTACAGCATTCACTCTGCTAAAGGGGAAAGAGGCTTTGCAAGAGGAGCTTTGTCTGCTTTTCTTAACCTGTAACCGACTACATCTATGAAGACCACCGGGTGAATAGTACAACCTAATTTCGTCGAAACATTTATTAAACTGGCCACTGAGGTCTGACGTACGCCAAGTCAATGAAATCTGCCGATTTGGCAAGCAGCTTGCTGTGCAGTGTTAGGAAATTTGGAAAAACTTGCCTCTTTCATCAGTTTTGTTCAATGTACGCACGAGGGTCCGTTCGCGTACCTGCGACTGATTACGACCGAGTGCCAAAACCTTTTGGGATTTTTTACGACGAGCAATTACACTGGCGACATCTGTCTGGTGGCCGCAGTACACTTTGCACTTCCATATAGTTTCTATTTTTTCGCGCATCGTTCTTCCGTTTGTGGCTCGAAAAACTTTTGAAAACGCTATAAACGACCATTTCTCGCAGATAATATGTACATCTGATCTCGCAAAGACTGTAAAACCTTCGCTTTGGTGAAGTGAAGTTCCAGGGTCACCTTATAGATGGCGCCGGTGTACCAGCGTGTTTCGTCGTCGTAATAGAGTGCAAGAACTCGGCTTTAAGCAACTGCAAGTGTGTGAGAGGGCATCAAGGTCTGCAGTCAGGGGGACGATATTTGGGCTGCATTCGTTTGCAAGGTAGATCACAGGACCCTTTCATTCCACATGAGCGCTTTGTGCCGGCACTTTTTGTCTCTCGGAACAGAGTTCTGCGGTGTGGAGGAGAAGAGGATGCCGTGCCGTTCACAGCCGTCGGAGCCGGCCGATCCGACGGCCGCCGGAAGCCTGGACTGTGGCCTGCCCTTTCAGCTGTCGGCTCTGGCACGGACCAGCGAGTCCTCAGACCAGAGCCTCTCGGACGCCAGCTCTCCCTCGTCGCCCGACGAGATGACGCCGCTTGGCGCCACATGTCGGCCTTCCGTGGCGCTCGGCGCAATCCCCAAGCAGTACTTGGAAGATGGGAACAGCAGCAGAGGTTGGTTGCATGGGCCCCACCCACTCAAGAATTGTGGGCTGACTGCGGACCTTTATGCGGAGACTCGCGTTGCACCCGCGCATATTAAACTCAATTGATCGATTGATTTGAATGACAGAAAGACAAAGAGGTCTGCCTGGACATTTGTCCTAGCTGGCTGCTCTTCAGTGGGTTTAGGAAAGAGTGAAAAGAAAGTTGCACTAGCTTGATCATGCTGACAAAGACCAAGGACTGCGCAATGTGTTCCCACACAAGCCACGCTCCGTGTGTCCTTTGGGCAGGATTTTTATTGTTTTATTATCTGTTATTTCTAGGGGTGTGTGAATATACGGAATTTCGAATACAATAAGAATATGTTCCTCGTTTGATATGTATTAGACTCGAGAATTGCATATTAAGAATTTCCTGCCGAATGTTTGAAAAGACGACGAATAATTCGGACAGAACTTTGAATATTCGGGTAAATTAGGAATAATACACATGCCTTGAACATTCTGAAGTATCTTGGGATGTTTATTCACTGAAGTCTTCTCGCGATGCTTTCATTATTTGTTCTGTGTCGGCTGTTTCCGTTTTGCGTAAAACTCTTATCTGCCCCACAAAACATCAATAGTTTTGTTGTTTTTCTTATCAAGCGAGTTGTGTATAACGTTTTTAGCAATATACATTATGTATTCTTTGCATAATGAATTTAGGCAAAACAATAAGCTTATCTCAATAATCTTTTCTCGAAGTATTTACAAATGTTTGGAAATCAAAAAAGAGAAAAAGCTACGCGAAGAACATGACATTGTCATAGACTCAAGTACTGGACAAGATGGCCACCACTTCTTTCTGTGCTTTGTTTGGCAATTTGTCAGCCATGCTAGCTGCTCTTAATGCGAGTCCTTGTTTGAACGTGTTCTCAGAGTGTGGCCACAGCCGCTGTTGATGAGCCACCAAGTAAGCGAGGAACGAAAGCCGGAAAACATTTTTCTCTGGCAGTACCACACAAAACCCTTGCCATTGACAGCTCGGTGCAAGTCGTGCGCAAGTGTTCTTCAAAACGTCGATTGGAACAACTACAATGTTTCAAAACCACCTACACAACACTCGGTCGATGAAAGAATATAAAAAGGACGCTGTGAACAGACCTCAGGGCAGTCGACCAACAGAATGATATGGTTCAATGGAGGAGGCAGCCCTTGTCGCAAAAGACGAGGGTTGTCGCCATTTCTTATTACTGAACACATATTTGATATTCAAAGCAAGCTTTTTACCATATTTATATTTGATTCATATTCAAAATTTTCAATATTCACACATCCCTGATTTTTTTCAATAATGTTTCTCCCATTTTTACATTAATATCGTATTTATTCGAATATAAGGCGAGCTTTTTTCCAAAATCCGTAGTCTCAAAGTCATACCCTGCCTTTTATTCGAAACTCAGTATAGCAAGCAATATGACGATTTTTTTTCTTTTTCTCGGGTCCTTCAACTGCCCCCTCGCCTTATAATCGTGACATCCTTATATTCGAATAAATACGGTAGTTTTTTTTTACTTTATCATATTTTTACAATTTTATGTTTATTTCTTGATAATTATTTAATTTTATTTCTTATTCATTTATGGACTTTATTTGTTATTTATATGTTTTTAATATATAAATATTTGTTTTATCATTTATTTATTATTATTTATCAACTATTTCCATCCAAATCCTGCCACTGTTGACGGTAATTTTGCATTGAAACGAAAACATTGACCCATCCATAGTAGCTGCACTAGTAACTCGGTGGCTATAGCATCCGATTGCCGCCGCACCGACCCGTGTTCGAGCTTCGCTGGGGAATCAAACTTTATCAACTTTATACATAATCGTAACGTCTGTAACGCTTCCAGCATGTCACTCATTCTTGACACTTATTATGCTGGTTGGGGCTAATTTTTATCGTAGAAAACGCCACATAAAACACATTTTGCGGTAGAAGATAGAGTGATGGGAGGACACATAGAAACAATTGCGATGATGATGCAAGATATGGTGAGGGTGATGTTAAAACTCGCCGTACAATGCGAGTATGGGCCGCAGTCGTGCCAGGGCTGCACCCTCCAGCTTCCGCAATGTGGCGTGCGCTCCGTGTTTTTTTTATGTTCGAAGTGTTTACCTTTTCTCTCTTTTGTAAGAGTTCTGATAAGGACTGATAGTATGTGAAATAAATAAAGGCAGAAAGCTGGCACTGGAGGCAGAGCACCTACTGCATTCTTAAACCTGTCACCGACCGTTCATATTTTAGAGCGCAGCTCTTAGGCGCCCGTTTCCGGCTTGAGTGGCGTCGGCGTAACCAAGGTCACCCCAAGGTCACGTGACCCCCCCCCCCCCCCCTCGAGGTCACGTGACCCCTCCCGAGGTCACCCCAAGGCCACGTGACTTCTCCCAAGGTCACGTGACCCCCCAAGGTGACCCCCCTAAGGTCACGTGGCCCCCTCCCCCCCCCCCCTCGAAGTCACGTGACCCCCCCCCTTCCCCGAGGTCAGGTGACCAGGGGGTCACCTGACCACCTAGGGTCAGGTGGTCAGGTATGAGGGGAGGAGAAGGAGGAGGAGGAGGAGGGGTCTGCCCTTTCCTCAGTACCCTTCCCTCCTCCTCCCCAAGAGCTGCGCTCCACTTTGGCATTACAGGGAGTTGTAAACGGCTTTCACTTTTTTTCGGTCTCTATAGTAGTACCGTAAAATACCGGGCAAGCGCCCACTCAAAATTTAGAGATAATCATGAAAAAATGGGGGATGGGTGCTTGTCTGATCATCAATAGACCGATCTCACCAGCCAGTTTGACTACGCCACTTCTGCTGCAAAGCATAGAGGGAACTTTAGTCTTTCTGCGTGTGCGACAACCTCGCTAGAGCTCTGCGCGTGCAGGCCACGAACAGTCTCGTGCACTGCCGATTGCTTCCTGGGAACTAAAGTTATGGCTGCCTCGCGCATGCGTCAAATGCTTGGTGAGGTCGGTCTATATTACATATAAATGTACTGTGCACTTTTTTTCGTATCTTAGAAATTTGGATATGGGCACTTAATGTGGAATGGGCGGATGCGCGGTATTCTACGGTAATGTTATTAGAAGATACCAATAGGGGGTACACCTTACGTAGAATTGTGAGAACATGCGGTGAAGTGCAGTATGAATTTAACTCGCTTAGAAACATTAAAAGTAGGCAGTTTGTCTCTGCAATCTGTTTGATCTAGCATGGGTTCTGATTTCTCGATTGCACGATCAATGTCTGAAGCCATATTCGATCGGCCATTGGTCGAAGGGTGTTGTATGTCTGGCGTGTTTCCCCGCTCCACAGCGGAACATGGTTACGCCTTGGCTGCGCGCGGCATCGCTGGCTCCACGGTACGATCGGTGTTTAGCCGCCGCCTGCTGGAAATACTCAACCTCAACGATGCCCAGGAGTGCGAGGTGGAGCTGCAGAAGCTCAAGAGGGAACTGGACGTGTGCAGTTGAGTGCCCTGAAATCTTATTTCTACGATAAGTACAGCGTGTACCCCCCCCCCCCCCCTCCCCAACTTTACGGGGTTTCTTTCACCGCAAAAATGAATGATGCCTCGCCGAACGCTCATTCTCCTCTCAAATGTAGCGCTAGTGGTCCGTACCAGATGCCAAAGTTTCAGAACTAACCGTTATTTCAATTAAAAGTTATAAGTGATTTTTTGAAAATTTCAGTGGGAAAATGGGGCTTGTTCTTAGTAACTGGCACCACTCAGTTTCGTGTGTTCGAGGGCTTCAATAGCCACCATTTTATCAATGAAAATTCCAGGAAATCACAAATCATTCTTACACTAAAATCACAGTTAGTTCTGAGACCTTGGCATCTGGATCGGAACGCTAGCGCTTCATTTTCTGACAGTACATTTATATAAACGTGGCGGAGACCACGCTAAAAGATGGATTTACGGCCTGATTTCCGCGTTTTTGGTAACTGGCATTTTGACAATCTGGTAACTGCGGCTGTAGCTTGCTAGGTAGAGTGGGCATGTCTTTCTCAGTTTTCAGCTTCTCTAGAACTGTCTGTGCTTCCAGGGAGACTGGCAGTAAACACGGAAGAACCTGGAAACTCAACCCCTCCCGCAGCTAAGGGTATGTTGGTGTCTCGGCTCATTCACTCACGGACGTACCGTATTGGACAGTGTAAGCTGGAACAACCATACGACGGCTGAGAACTGGGGCACAAAAGAGGGTGTGGACGAGAGTGTGTTGTCAGTGCTCTTTGACTCAGCAGCCTGATCATGCAAAGAACACATTAGCAAGCATCAGTATCATGTGCTTAGACATAATCAAGTTAGCATTAAGTGCAATTAAGCAGTAGCTAAAATGCAAGGCAAGGTGAATTCAAAGTACATTTCAGAACACTGAAAAGAACGTACTGAGTCACAATGTCACCACACTTTTGTCTGTGCACTTTTTTTTGTGCCATTTCAACTTCTTGTCTCAGGACTTTGCTTCTTTGTTGTGTCTTTGTTTCTGTTGTTGCTGAATCGTTCCAGCTTAAACTATTCAAGACTGCACCAAAAATCGTATTGAACACATTCTCGTTGAGCTAACGTTTCACATCGTTTTGCCGTCCAGCCACGGCCAGCAGGAAACGGCCCAAGCTCGCCAACACACGGAGAAAGGCGGGCTGCGGAACTTCAGAGTTTCTCTCGCTGTTGCCCAACGCATCGACCCTCCCTCAGGTCGAAGGGTGCGTCGAGTTTTCTTTTGGTCTTAGTTGGTGTGCTCCCTGAAGCCAACTGTGTAAATCGGAAACAAACGAACGTTGGTGTTTCAAGGACCACAAGTGCAGACATTGCCTCTTTATGTTTTGCGACAGGCAATTCAGGGTGGGCAGCAGTGACATTATCAGGAAAAGTGCATATAATGGGAAACATGGAAAGGTGGATGTGCAATCTGCAATGTTGAGCAAGCTGAGGTGGCAGTCACTCAAGTGGAACTTGTCTTTGACCTTGCAATTTTCATCTGTTGAAGAATGGCTGCATAGAAATCTTTCTTTAAAAGATGGGCTTATCCCTAAAGGGCCACTAAAGAGATTTCCGACTGTCTTTTTAGCATACTATAGCTTGATCTTTTATATTTCAAAAATTCTAAGAAGGAATGTTTGCGTGCATGCTTCACTTTTATATTAAAAATTATGCCTTGAAAGATAGGCTGCTGAAGGCAGGGGTTGCAGCAGAAGGCACTAAGAATGAAGAAGTTAGAGATTGTAGTGATTGCCTTGCACTATGAACTCGTGCCTCAAATGTGAGCAGTGTTTCTCCAAGGCTACACAGAAGACTGTATCTTGTCATGGCCTTGATTGATATGACCGGTGCTCGTTTCCACTTTCAAGTTGCCATTGAGAGTGCTTGTATCTGCTTCTTAAAGGCGAATGCTTTTACGGGCTGATTTTTAAGCCTGAGCACCACGAAATATTGTAACGAAAATATGGTAACACGACCAATGGTCCTTACAAAAGACTGCGTGCCTCAGCAGGATTTGAACCACCAACCCATCGCTTTTTAGTTGATACCCTATCCTCTTTGCCAGCACAGCAGCTTTGATTAGCACGCTATAGTTGTGACATATGTACTTCCATTGTCAAAAGCTTTTAGGGGCAAAGCTCCTTAGGGTCTAGCCTTGTCCATCCGGCGTCCGTGCTCACATCGATATTGCTGGTGCTCGTGCTCGTGAGCTCACATGCTCACACGCTCGTGTAAAAAAAAAAAAAAAAAATTAAGAAAAAAAAAATGTTTGTGCAGTCGACAGGATTCGAACCTGTGCGGGAGACCCCAATGGATTTCTAGTCCATCGCCTTAACCACTCGGCCACGACTGCGGGACGAGTAGGGGGCTTTGAGATGTGGTAGTAACTCAAGAGCTGGGGATGCCATGGATGAAACGTTGCATGTAGCCGCTCAACGTCTATACAGGAGAAGGCGCTGCGGTCAAATGCGTATATAATTGCGTTAAACTTTGCATGCATTGGCTCAACGTTTATAGACGAAAGGGTGCTGCGGTCAAATGCTCAAATGCATATATAACCACGTTCCATACCGCACATTCTCTTTCTGACATGGATGAAAAGGAACGAAAGGCTCGGCATGCTCACCTCAGCGTCTACGCAGACAAGCACCACCAGAGCTTCGCCTCAATCAACATTATTCACCACGGGGTGATGCGGTCAATATTTTTCTCCTAAGGGGGGACAGAAGCTCAAAACTAAGATTAAGATTGATTTCCATTCTTTCTGACGTCTTCTCTATTATCATGTATAAACACCAAGGGGGTAAAGGCAGGACCAGAACGCTGCAAATCACAGGCACTGGCATTGGTGGGCCCAAGAAAAAAAAAATGAGAAAGAGAGTGACAGGGGAGAGGAGAAAGAAAGCGGACGATATGTTACATGTGTTTGTTTTTGCTTCGATGAGCCGAAGTTGTTAGGATATGTGTTAACTTTATTTATTTTTATACAATTCGCAATGCTGGTTTTCTCGCGCAAAATAAAGCTAAAAGAAGACTATAAATTATAAATAAGGGAAGAACATAAAGGACGGTCTCATCCTCCGATTGACTAAAGCCCAATGCTACAGGCCGCCTGGTCCAATCAGGAGCCTGTTAGGAACCACGTGGTATATTTGCTCCCTCATACGTATCGGTGCACCGAGACGCGTCATGCGAAGGCGAGTTTTTCGTCTGCTTATCGAGCCCTCGTGGCGGCTCCGTCTGCTTGCCACTACTGAAGACTGCTGAAGGGATTAAATACCGTCTGGAAGAGATGGGACGAAGAGAACCTCGGATCAGAAGCTGTGGCCAATAAAAAACGAAGATGAGTTGGAAAAGGGACACGGGAATGTATGTACGGATTGCATGCGGAAGGGAGATGCGGGTTTGGGTATGTTTTACGTACACAAAAGTGGGATTGGATTGGATTGTTATGGCTAAGGCAAAATGACTTTATGTCAGTGTTGCCTGCGCACCATCCTACTTCTCCAAACAGCTAACATGTTTACAAAATATGGCAAGAATGTTTATGAAACTCAATACCATATACCTTTACTTCACCAATATAAAATAGCGCGCTATCATAACAGAGAGCCATATGCATTAGATTAGTGCTCTTCGTACTCTGCATATCGAAATTTCTCTCGCGCACTCTTTCACAATGCGGATGCAAGCTTTTTTGAGGCAGTGCTCCGCCCAGCAGCCTTTGGGCCCTAGTCCATTGTAGGGTGAGACGGAGTATAGATACAGACCTTGCAAACTATATTTTCCCGCTATGTATCAAAGCGTTGCCAGCCATGTAGTCCCATCATTTAGGCCGTCCTCAACTGGCCTAAATGCGTGGGACCTTTCTCTCTAGATTCTTACGTTAAGTTTACGATAAAAACACCTCGTTCTTGTCGTCTCCACCTTTCACCAGATGGTTTCATGTGAGGAAAACACGAAGAGTAACTTTTTACAACGAGTTTGTACTCGGACGGTTTCCAGGGAGAAAGGGGACTGCGTGGCGGCCATGGGCTGGGCCCCGCTGGCCCGCAGCCGCAGCTGCACGGACCGGGGTCCGCCGGCCTACCTGCTGGCCAGCATACTTTCGACCCCGGGCACCCACCTGGCCATCTCGCATGACGACACCTCCCCCGGCGCCGTCCACTGCTTCCAGGACGAGCACGGTGAGTGGCTGTGTGGCGCCCGTCACGTGTTTTCCACTGGCGCATTCACCGTGTCCAAAAAAGTGGTCCTTCGATTGCCACTGACCTCGCAGCTGCGTCGCGTCGTCGCCAGCCACGATCCCGGTGACGTCGCAGCAGCGATGGTACTATACGTGGCCGACACCTGTTCTGCCGTAGGTCTCTCTTTAGCTTGACAGTCCTCGGAAGCTTCGGCAGTTGGGAGTTAGGAAGCCGCGACAACCAACGGTCGACACTCGCACACTCTCATACTTTTTGCTGGGACTACTACGTCCAGTTGCCATGGTAGGGACATCCCGTGGACGGGGGGGACAACGAGGGCCTTGCCAACCCTAGCCTTCCCCGCTGGAGGACGGAACCCCTGAGGCGGGGAGCGCGGCGTGTGACGTGTGGCGTGAGACGGGGGGACGGCGTGAGGCCGCATGACGTGCAACGCGTGACATGTGTAAACGTGGGGTGTACGACATGGAGCGGAACGCGTGAGATCGTGACGTGTGACGCGGGGCATGCGATGCCACATGAAGACCCGGTTGAGGCATCCCTATAAGGGGAAGGTAGCGCCTCTCGAATCTCCCCAAGTAGGGAGGCACCCCGCATGATGGCGGAGGTGGTCTCCAGGGGAGCCGAGAAATATGAAACTGATCACTGCGACGGGGCAGTTTGGTTCATGGTTGCCAAACAGTGACCGTCAGACCCGCTGTGGGGCACGCTCGTGTCTTAGTAGCGGAGCTGAACAGTGAGTTGGGCACGTGGGTACTTTTGTACCGGTTGGTTTTCCCAGGCCGTTCCACTGGCTGTTCCAATAGATTCGAAAAGCGCCAGAAAACAAGGACAACAGAAGGAATAGACGAAACGATGCTTCTGTTGTCCTTGTTTTCTGGCGCTTTTCGAATCTAAGATGTACCAACTTGCCCAACTCCAGGTTCTTCTACAATCTGTTCCAATAGTTGGTTTCATTTATCCCCACTTAATTCCAATTGGCTTTTTCCTTAAAATTTCCACTTGGTCACACGATCCATTTCACTTTTTATCAGAATTGGCTTAAGCCTGCAGTGCTCACGCGGGAGCGGGCAGAGGACTACAGTAGAATCTCGATGATACGATTACGGATGTTACGAATTTCGGGATGATATGAATTTTTTTTAGGTCCCGGCCGAGGCCCCCTAGTTTTCAATGGGTTAGGATACGGTTATTACGAATGGATTTTCGTCCCTGTTTGGTTGATATGAACAGACGCTGATAAACGTTGGCCCCGCCGACGGTCGCCGTGGAGAACGCCCGCCAGCAACTCCGCCGGAACAGACGCTGCCCCGCTGACGGCCGCCGTGGAGAACGCCCGCCAGCAACTCCGCCGGCACGCGCATGCGGCCCGCAACGGGTTTGGAGTCTCGCCAAGGTCGTCAGTCACGCAGTGCATTTTTTTGCTTTCGCTTTGAGATGACAGATGGCGCCAGGCTCGCGTTTTTTTATTTTTTTATTTTATCACCGAGGTGGCGGAGCACCGACCGCAGCAGGCCGGGGAGCTTCATTCGAGCGTGCGTCTTGAGCGTGAGCTGGACCACAACACGGAGCCGTTTCTGCTGCTACTGCGCTCGAGGGCACGTGTTTGTTTTGTTTTCCCGCTCGTTTGCGGTGGCGAAGCGAGATGTCTCGCAAGCGCGAAGCACTGTCTTTTAAAGAGAAATTGGACATTCTGCGGAAGGTGGATGAGGACCTCAAGAAGAAGCGGACCGAGCTGGCGAAGGAGCCGCGCGACATCAACGTTAAGCACGATCGTTGGACAGCGCAAACTCATCATGAAGGACGCCCTTCAATGTTAACGCGAAGCAAGCCAAGACGGCTCAATACGTTAAGCTTGAGCGAAGTTAAGCGAAGAAGAAATCGCAGAAAGACATTCAACATTTCTTTGGTAAAAAATAAATAGAGCTTTTCTGTGTGCCTAGGTAAGTTTTTCAGTGTGATTTTTTTTGTTAATTTAGCTAGTTTCGGATGTTTGGGTAATACGAATTTCGGCTAATAAGAATATTTTTGGTGACCCCGCGAGATTCGTATCATCGAGATTCTACTGTAGTTATTTTTCAATCTTTTACAAAGAGCCCCAACCTCAAAAGTTGTCGGTATATCCGTCGGCGTGGCATTGCGTCTCATCTGACGTCGTTTGTCGCCACCTGGGGACCACTTTTGGTGCATGGGTGGGACACTGAACACACCAGTTTGAGACGCATTCGAGTGAGTGTCGGCATCTGATGGAGACGAGTAATCTGTTCCGAATATGTTCCTTTCCGAGGCTGTCATTGTAGCCATCAATCACGACACACAATTTTATTTCTGGGTTGTGTTTTGCTTTTTCTCTGGTACCTAGACTACAGGAATGCTTACGACACCTTTACCCCGAAGAAAAATTGGATACGCTAAGACACTGATGCGGGTATTTGCATACTATGCCGATATAGTAAACATGCTGGCTTTGCGTAGATAACTTTTTTTTTACGGACAAATCTAGCCTTTTTTATAGAGAGCTGTAGCTTCGGCTGTATATTGCTTTTTATTAGTGTCGCGAGAGTAGGGTCTTTTTTAATGCTTCGTGCTGGCACCTAAACTTCATTTTCCCTTCAGTTGTGTTGCAATAAAGACTAGAAGCCACAGTTCATAGCTTGGAGATTCTCACCATGTGAGAGTTTGCTCATGCTTGTAGCCTTCAGCACCCAAAAAACATTTTCTTAAAGTGCCGGGGTAGGGCATATTTTACTATGTCACTAAATATATTCTCTCTTTTTCTCTTTCCTCCTCCCCCCAAAAAAAGAAAAAGAGAAAATGTTTTAATTTAATAGTTATATTACGAGTCATATTTCAAGTTGCTGCGATTCCGAAAGACTGTTCCATTTTGGGGCTGTCATCTTGAAATTAAAGCATGTTTTGCTCCTGTTCCTTCTGATGCAAAATATCTTGTTCCGAACTTCAAGTGTGACTTGCAGCTTAAATATTGCACTGATTTATTATTTTCTTTTTTTAGGGGCAAGCTTTTTTTTTTTTTTTAATACCTAATTACACTTTTAATCCCGGCACCTAACGGAAAATGTGTTTTTGGGGGTTCACTGTCTTTTTAATTAAAGGGGCCCTGCAATCATATTTAAGCGTCTACCTTTTTTGCCGTTTCCACATCTGTTGGGTTCGGGCAAGCCAGCGGGCACGGAGAGAGTAACTAAATATCAGTGCATCATATTTTAACCGGACGACGCGGAAACCTCCTCCACCTACAGGGGTGACTCGCGGTGCCAAAAGCATGCGATATGTGACGTTTTTGGTCCTGGCCTTACTACTGGTCAGAGCCACTAAATGCTTCCTTTTTAGTTGAAATACAAAATATAAGTGGCACGAACCGCTTAAATTATTGATGAAAGCAGTTTTTCTTCAGTATTTTAGCTCAGAAAAGAAACAAATGCAGTTTATAAAGTACAGAAACAAGAAATGACCCATCGACATACCCGCCACCAAGCCGTGGAATAGGCGGCAGATACTAGAAAGGAGTAGTGGGATGAGGCACCAAGAGCGGTGAGCGTAAAAAGGTCCCGGGTGTAGGCGGCGGTGCTGCGGTCGAGGATCCGACCGGTTCCGAGCGTTGCAGAGGCCTTCGGCTGCTTCGGCAAGCAGGTTTTGCGGTGTGGCAGTGCAAAGTGGCTCCCGTTCTGAACTGACCTTTACCCCGTATTTGCTGTCGTTTGTGGCCAATGAAGTGTCAGGCCGAATTAGTGTGTTATTGCACAGCAAATGCAATGCCAGCCGCCCTGGCTGCCCGCTTCATACAGCCTATCTAGAACATGCTTTCGTGGCGCCCTCTCGAGCCATCGACACGGAGTGCGGCAGCCGTGAGCTCTCACTGAGCTCACTACCCCCCCTCTAGTTCACGGCCACTCAAGCAACCAAAGACGTCATGAAGGAGGTTATTTTTTGCTGGTTTTTGTAATTTTAATTTGCCTATAACTTCTTAAATAAAGCGAAATCTGAGAAAAAAAAAAGTTTCATTAAGTTACTACGTTCCGTGCGCTCAGGTTTGGTGCAAAATAAAAACCAGTAAAAAAGTCATTGCAGGGGCCCCTTTTAGGGGGATATGAAGTATACACCCTATTGCTGGTTAAGAATAGCGGGATAGGCTCCTCCTACAAAGCCCTCCAATCTTTTTATTTTAGCAGATTGAACGTTGAAGAGGAGGAAACCGCGAATCGCGGTGAGCAGGGAGCTTTGTTGTGGGTGCTTGTCCCGCTATTCTAGAACTGCAACAGGCTATACACGGTGAAGAGATTGGCTCCCGGTTTCGGTAAAATTGCACAAAGAGCCGAGCTCTCGTTTAGTCGAGCGGCTTTTACTTGCAGGGAACTGGCAGACATACACATTTGACGAAAACAGCACGGGCGTGTCGCGGGGGCTGGAGGTCTCTCCGGACGCAAGGATCTTCCAGCTGATGTTCGACAACAAGTGGTCAGTGGATGGTTTCTTCTTTGTTGGTTCCTTTCTTTGTGTGCAAACAAAGAAATAGTCAGAAGGAGGAGACAGGCCTTTAAGTTTGTGCTCAGTTTTCTATTCTAATATGGTCGTGACACTGCGAAGAGATTGGTTCGGTGAGAAAGCAAGAGCCCTTTTGCACTCGAAAGCTCTGGCATGGACGCATTGCTTTGGCTCGAAGAGTGCAGGGTTTTATTGAGAGGCTGGAGGGATCGTGAAACGCAGGCTGCAGCGAGGAACTGGGCAATCTTTCTCTTCTGTGCAGTTATCTCTCTAGGATGCCGTACAATCTTTTAAGGTAGCTACTGTCTGCAGGGTTTATTTACCGCTATATTTAGCAGGAATCATTCCCCGCTGGATGCAGCAAAAAAAAAGAAATTGAATTGTTGCGTGAATAAAATGTTTAAGTTTAAATCACGTGCCAGTAAATAAATAAATAATCACAAATATGTTCACTACATTTGGCAGAAAAATACTTCCTGCTAAATCTAGCAAAAGGTTACATGACTCCAGAGATCAGAAAAGCTAATAAATAAATTACCAACACAGACTAAGACACACTGCGGGCTCTGTGTCTCCTGGCTTTATCCCTAAAATTAATATATATATATATTTTTTTGTATGATTCGGTACTTTTGTTGAGGCTTTGCCACTGGGAGCTTTTGAAGCAGTCTTACAAAATTCATGATGTTGCTGCGAGCACTGCGCATCACGTTCATGCCCATCGCACTGCAAGCACGTGTGACACGCGCAACACCTCGTCTGCCCAGGGAGACATCCTCGCACAGCAGTTCGAGCTCAACGACCGTGTTGGAGAGTCCAGCACCCAGGGGCTTGCCCGTGGTGCCCTTTGGGTGCACCACCATGGTGCCGAGCACCACGGGGGCCACCACACCAGGTGCCACGGGTGGCAAGCTGCTCAGGCCGCACCACCGGCACCACCACCACCTCCACCAGGGAGGCGTGGTGAGGATCCATTTTGAAACTTGTAGCTCACATTTGGAGCTGCCCTCGAGGAGCTCATTGTGAAATGTTACTCAGTGACGTGATGCCTTGGGCAGGGTGTACATCCGCGATCACGTGACATCATGTGACGTGACCATGTGTCTTCTGCATATGCACCGTTCATTCACGGCAGTTTTTCAGGAGCCTAATGGCTGTTTTCTGTACTCACGTTTGACCATGACCGAGCATGTTCTGACCTTCCATAAGCGCTTAACTCACTGGGACAATCTATTGGGCAGACCCGGAATGCTTCCGACCTGCATACAACTAGACTGAAGGTTTTGCAGGAACAACCCGGATGCGCACGTCAGGAGTGTTCCAGGGCAACCGTATAAATGGCGCCAGTGTGTCAAGTAGAGAGCCTGTATTACAGAGAGTTTTCAGCTGCTCGATTGGGGTTGTGTGGTTCATGAGCCGCGTTTGCAACACGAGCTGCGAGGAGTTGCCTGAAGCGTCAATCGTCTGCTCTCTGTCTTTCCACCTGCTTTCCTTCTCGCCACGCGAAAATGCGCGTGTGCACACCTGCGACCAATCTCCACAAGAGGCGTCCACCATTGAATTGCAAACGCTGTCCATGGCCTGAGATGGACCCTTTTTTTTAATCTAGCTGCTCTCTAGCGTTAAGTGGTTGCGAGAGCTTGTAGCGCACTCTGTGGCGGTCAAATGCAAATGGGTGAATCAGTCCGAAGTAATTGCCACCAGTGCATTAGAAAAAACAATCTAACGCACTTACACCTCCCCGACTTCTTAGGCTTATTTCCAATACTACTAGTCTACTCAGTGCAAACCTGCAACATTTAGCTATTAAGTCTGATTGCTAGGGGTGTGCGAATACCGAATAGTAGTTTTCGAATCGAATACTGAATCGAATCAAGAAAAAAAGCCAAACATTGAATTGAATATTGAATAGTGATTTTATTTATAGGAATTTCTCAAAGTGTGTTGCGAATGAGATTATTACATGTGCTGAGTATGTGCCTGGTGCAGAATATGCATCTTGTACGGAACAAAAGCCAAAATGTAAGAAAGTTCTGGTGAAAAAAAACAAACAAAAAACAGTTGCTGTCAAACGTCGGGCACTAAAGATCCAATTTTATGGCGCAAACATAATCTATCTACCCTAAACGTCACAAAAAAGCCTAAGTTACAGCCGCGCGTGCCTTTTTTTTCTTGTTTAAAGCACAACCTAACACCGCAACCTTTTTTTATATTTGTATATCTCAGAAAAAGGGCATTTTGCGATATTTGGTCTCCATTTTAAGGAAGAAAAAGGGCACCCGGGATTTTATTTCACATAAATAAACAGATAGGTGTCAAATCTGAGTAAACAGGCTTAAAGCAATATGATCTGAAGTAAGAAAAAAAACGTGGTTAGGTGGCGCAAGCCACCGTCCAACTGCTGCTATGCATCCATTTTTCCTTCTATATATCCTGTTTTAGAGAGCCTTGATTTGAAAGAGGGAGCAAGCGAAACTAAAACCCCGGAGACGGCTCCAGTGCAGATTGGTCGTAAGTGTGCATGTGTTGTTTTGTCGCGTGGAAAGAAGGCGAGCAAACAAAAGAGAGAGCGATGACGCCTGCCCTGCCTGCCCGATCCCGATCTATGCTTTCGTCTTTTCGTCACCTTCTCGCAGTTCGTAATTTAAACGCGGCTATCGAACGGTTGGAAACCCTCTCAAATCTAGGCGCACTATTTTAGGGGTGAAGCTCCTTAGGGGCAAGCCATGTCCGTATGTCCGTCCGCCGTTGGGTGCAAGTGCTCCTGCTC
This sequence comes from Ixodes scapularis, assembly GCF_016920785.2. NCBI lineage: Eukaryota > Metazoa > Arthropoda > Arachnida > Ixodida > Ixodidae > Ixodes > Ixodes scapularis. The sequence goes on along the minus strand of NW_024609879.1, from coordinate 100,238,766 downwards.
GTGAGCTCACTCGCTCACGTGCACGTGAGCACGTGCTCCTGTGCTCGTGTAGGGCAAAAAAAACCAAAAAAAAAACGCATCTCCACGTGGTGAATGATGTTGATTGGGGCGAAGCTCTGGTGGTGCTTGTCTGCGTAGACGGTGAGCCGCACCATGCCGAGTCTTTGGTTCGTTTTCATCCATGTCAGAAAAGGAATGTGTGGTATGGAACGTGGTTATATACGCATTTGAGCATTTGACCGCAGCGTGACATGGATGAAAACGAACGAAAGGCTCGGCATCCTGCAGCTCACCGTCTACGCAGACAAGCATTACTAGAGCTTCGCCCCAATCAACATCATTCACCACGTGGAGATGCGGCTGTTTTTTTCCGTTCCGTTTCGTTCCGAATCAGAATTTGCGGCTTGCAGTTCCAAAAGAATGACGACGATAACTCGGCTGGTTTCATCGGCGTGGGTAACGTGGTTTTCTTTCTGTGATCGTGCAATTGCCGATTTCTGTGAGTGCGGCCAAGTGTGTTTTACATCGGCACTTCAATTTGAAACGAGGGGCTTTACTCGTGAAAAGATTTAGGTATGGCGCGGCGGCGCAAACGAGATGTTTCGGTTGTGAGTCAGGGGTAAATTGTGTCACGATCGTGAGTAAATCTGCGTGCTATAAAGTTCGTGGCGTTTGTTACTTTTCTTTTTTCTAACCTGTGCGTTAGATCTTTGTGGAATGGTAGGACCAAGAGGTGTTTCTCGCATGGTCTGTCTAACATCACGGCGCTTACATCAGGAGACAAAAAAACTGCTTTTTTGTCAGCTCCGCGCCGACCGCACGTCTTTGGCCGAATATATTGAATATTCGAGTGAACCAAATACTATGAATTCGATTCGCGAATCGAATTATTCGGGAACTTTCTATTCAATTCAAATTCGTATATTCGAGTATTCGCACACCCCTACTGATTACCGTAATATAACGAGAGATAGCTCACCTAAAATCAGTAGAAATTTGGGTGAAAATATGGAGAGGGCTAACTTTCGGTGTGCAATAAAGAAAAGTTGAAAAAATGCTATTTTCAGATTATCTGCCCCTGCCAAACTTGTTCTTGCAGCAAGGGGAAATGAAGCAAAGATGACTGTACTTCCCAGTCAGCAAAGTTCGCTTATATCCTGCCATAGCTAGCTAGACGCATTTACGTCGAGGTCATCATTAATCCGAACACTTTGATCACTAGGAGTGGGCTATCTTTCGGTGCTTAAAAGATATAGCAGATCAAACCAAAAATAGGGGGCAGATTTCCTTTCGGGGGTGGGGCATCTCTCACGTGGGGTTTTACAGTAGGTACAGGGCTCACACGTATCAGATTTAAATTGACTTTAATCGAAATTTCTCACTACTTCAATGTGATCTGCCTATCGGGCAGAAGCTGATAGTATCTGCAAAGAACGCTGTCTAAGCGGTGCTCTCATCCTAATACCATAAATCTTGTCTTTCTCCAAATGAAGGTAATTAATTGCAACAGCAGACGAAATCAGACGGCATCGAGAGCGCTTCATTTGCCTGCTTATATCCAGGAAATTTATCGTGCTGTGGCCAGCTACTTTGTGGTATTGCACGCTGTGATGAGAACGGCCTGAGCCACCAGAAGGGGAAGTACGGTGCTGAGTGGGCACTTATCGTGCCCGTAGTTAGAGTGCTGCTTGTGCGCTGTGCGATGTGTGTGAACCAGCCCTAAGGCCTGTTCACACATACACCGCAGTGCAAACATGGGTCTATAGACAAAGCATTGACTTCGCGCTATCTGTGTGATCCGACGCAAGTGACATTGCCTTTTCTTGTTTACGCACGCAATGCAGTGCACTCAGCCCTGAATCAGCACTGACAGTAGTGCTGATGCAGCGCTGAGTTTCCTTTATTTCAGTGCCTTAGCCCACCGTCGTCCGATCCAGAACGCCCTTTCTCGTTTCCTCCACAGCAGCAACACCAGCCGCCGTCGTCCCTCGAATCCCTGCCGTCCCTGGTGCCGTCGCTCAACCTGCGGAGGGGCGGGGCCTCTGATTCCACGTCGGCATTGGCCGGCGGCCCGGTGGGTGGGTCCCTGAGGGGCGGGGCCGGTTTCGACGGGGGCGGAGCCAGAGCACCCTTTGCCCTGGCCGAGTCCTTTCTGAGTCACATGGCAGTTCGCGGAGGGGGCGGGGCCACCCTCTCCCAGACAGCCTCCTCTCAGGCAAGCTATGCTCCTTGTTTTATTTTTATCATAAATAATTGAAATAATTTAGAATTCCTTGCAGAAGAACTTCTCTATATGCAGTATACAGTCGCCGACCGATTTTGCGGACTTCGTGAGAACTGAACAAACGTCCGATAAATAAAGCAGTCCGAAAAATCCTCAGGTCACAAACGTTGGCTTTATTGAGCCTAGGCGGACTTGAAAAAGTCATGAAGGCTACCTTGTTTCATGTTCCGCCTGCGGGAGATCACGTCCGCTTGCATCCGCGCCAGCGTCATATACGAAGACGGCGAGAACGTGCTCCACACTTTACAAATGGCGACTGGCTTTGGTTGGAGATGGAAAATCAATGGAACAAAGAAACGAAAACGATGATGATGATGCGAAGCAAAAAAAATACTATAGGACGCCTAGCAGCTGATTCGGCAGCTCTAGAATAGTGCTCTGCCAAACCTATCCAAATCCACTTAAAACATCAAGCCAAGCCTACGGTCAAGCCAGCGAAAAATCCAAAATGGCAGCCCTTTGGCGGCCGCCGCTCGCATTTTAGTCCGGAAAATTTAACTTTAGGGCCGCAAACTGTCCGCAAAACTGGTTGTTAATATGTACTATTTCAATCGGGTAAGTAACGGTTCCCCGTTGATGTCCGGAATAACAAGCAAGTCTGTAATTTTGGCGTCCGATAATTCCGTCGGCGACTGTAGTACCGTAAAATACCGGGGGGCACTTACCCCACTTTCACTGAAAACTGGGCTAATCTGGACCTGGGCGCCTGTCCGCTAAAATTTAGCGCTTAACATATAATTGGCAAAATTCTCAAGCTGGTGAAATGATAAAAGTGGGTGCTTGAACGAAGTGGGCGCTTCCGCAGTATGTTACGGTGGGCTCGCGATATTTCAAACTCGGATATTTCATACTTATGGCTAATTCAAACAAATTTAAAAATTTTGGTTGTGCCGCTATACTTTTTATGGATTTATAAGCTACTTAATTTGAACGGTGTTTTCTTGTAATTTAAATTTTTTGTTCTCGTGGGCTCGTTGAGTGCGCTTCTTTCCAAGCACCGGTGCACTGCGGAGAAACAACACCCGCGGAGCTCGCTTCCGCGGGTGTTGCTCCTCTGCAGTGCAGCTGTGCTTGGCAAGAAACGCGCTCAACAGGGCTAATAGCCTACAATAAACAGCCTTTTTGTTGGATGAACAAACTTAACTTTGTTTTGAGTTGTCATGTGCTGTCTAAACAGTCCATGATAAACAACATTTTTGAGAGATAATTAAACTTATGTCCTACATTTTGCAAATGTTTTGTGTGTGGCATACCTGCTTATGATTGTAGGCCTGTGTAGAGGAAATCATCAAATATCTGCTTTGTATGTGTAGCCATCCATATAGCAAATCATAATTTTATGTTGCATCATATTTAAAAGAATTTATCATAATTCAAACAAAATTTGTGGCTTCCTAGAGTTTGAAATAATGAATAGAGTCTACTGTAGTGTCAGCTTTTCTCTTCTCTTTCGGGGGAAACGTTTTACTACACTAGGACCGCTTTTACAGAAAAGATTGTTTATTGCGAGAGCGTGGTCTCGTGCATCAATTGTGGGTGCAGTGGCACTACACCCGCGTATTTATTTCGGTCGTGAACTTTCATTGGTGTTTCTCCTTCCTCGGCTGCCCCTCAGCTGCCGGCACTATGCACTACAAATGAATAAAAACTAAATAAGAAAAGTCATTATAGTACCATGGAACATACTGATGTAAAATAATGCAAACACAAAGATGGGAAGAGGCGCTGTGTTCCGTCCCGTTCTTCTTTCCATTTTTGTGTATGCCTCATTTTACCTCAGTACATTCTGTGATTACAAACTGATGTCACGTGAAGTGGTCACGTGGCATGCCGTCGCGATGTCACATGTTGCCATGTCACGCCACCCGACATCTTGTGACGTCGGGTAACGTGACGTCCATTTCCGTGCAAAATTTAGCGGGGGAATTACTAAACTATATGTTCTCGTTCACTCCCCGAAACGACTTGCCTTGCGAAAAAAATTGAACGATCGCGATCCTTAAATACTGTGTTCTACGCATTGTACGACTTTGGAGGTAAAAGTCACTGCCAGTTTTCTATCCCTTGTGCGGCTTTCCCCTCAGGACACGGAGCTGGACTCTACGTGCCACATGCGCTTTGTTGGCAGCGGGACCCTTCGCACCAGTCAGCCCCGCCACTACTACCGCCTGAAGCTCCTGCCCTGTCGCTTTGTCCGGGTGGGCTTCGACCGACTGGCGCTGCTCACCGTGCTGGACAGGTAACCTGCAGCTCCCACTGGTGTGCCCTTCAACCGTACCTGCTGTCGGTGACGAGATAGAAATGCGGAAGAAGCTTTGGCATGTGCTTGTTGCTTTCCGTCGTGCTTTGACTACATGTGCACCGAAGTGTTGTCGAGAGTAGAGAACTTGCGCTGTAGTCCGCGCTCCTACTGCATGCTGAGCCTATTTGCAACTGTTCACAGCTTTCAGCAATGGTTGTACCAGAATGTGAGAATGACACTGCTTTGTTTTTGGATGACTGATTTCGCAGTGAAGGTGCATATTTACACCTTTTTGACGTAAAAATATCAAGCGAAGCTCTGATGCTCTTTTTTAGGGTTCCGTGTTTTCCGAGTTATGTCAAATTCAGAGGGTGTTTTTCGAAGTTCATTTTTGCCAAAAATTCACAGTTTATCAAGGTTTATTTTTGTTTGATTCCCAATTCTCCAAAATTTGAAGTTTAATTTCGCAGTGTTTCCTATAAAAAATAAATAAATAATATCCAAATGTAAACATATGCCAGATAAAAAAAATAAAACACACTTGTATCAATTAATATTTCTTCAGCTGGGTTTTGCATTGGTGCCATTGCCATTGGCTATTCTAATTTTTCCCACAGCAAAAGTTAGACACAAGTGTTGCTTCGATAAACATCAATACATTAAAATTAATAAACTCCTGGAGATGGTCGCTGGGAAGCTCTTATTTATCCCATCCTATTCCATCAAACTACCCCACGACCACGTGAGGTGGAGTGGTAAAGGATGTAATAGAGAAGTTTCAACTGCCCCTCTTCCCTATTTTTTGCTATCTCTATGGTCCATAGTTTTCACTCTTACAAAAACATAACCTTTCCTTCCTCTAAAGCACAAATAGTATGGGCAAATTTCGAAACCTAAACAGTGGCTTTTGTTGTGACCCGAACGTACAAGGATCTGTTGTCCTGTATGAACCTTGATGAAATAAGCGGTAAGTCCCCTTTTGACAATGGTCCGAGATTTGAAAGATAATTATAGTGGCATTTTCCCAGGACCATTCACCCTGCGCTAATAAAAATATAAAGTACTGACTTTTTAAGAAAAATTTGGTTTGGGGGGGGGGGGGGGGGGGGGGCATTGACACATCAAAATTCTGAGTTTGTCGGATAAATTCGAATTGACCAAAATTTTACTGGTAGATGTTTTTCTTAATTTTTGCGGATGTATCCAAAAACACGGAACCATACTCATATTTGACAAAATTATAATTGCTTACGTGTCATATGCCTCACCTCATACTTGCTGTTCTACGTTGATCATCCAGATGACAACCATTTTGATTGGTGCCTGTTGTGAAAGTTCCAAATACTGTTTTACGCAGCCCTCCATTACTAATCTGTCTCTCTGGTACCATTAATCACACACCCAACTTGAAGCGACGCAGCGCCACCTAACTGCTGCATGCACATGAAGCGGAAGCAAGAAACTTGTGGTTGTTTGAATGTCCTGAAGTTGCATAGATAAACCCTGTTTATCAGAGTTAATTTGTGTTCGTTATTCTACCATTAACTTTACAGAAACCAAACATACAAGCACTTCCCCAGAATAACAAAATAATTACTATACGAAAAAGCTTGGAAGTGGAAGTTTTCCCTGTTCTTATTTATGTAGATCTTACCAACCAGATGTGAAGTTTACAAAAAACACAGATGTTGAGTGTGCACATCAGCATGGATGTGTACTCAATTAACAGGTTTGAAATTAAGAGCAAATTATCCTTCAGCATTTGTGGCATGAAATTGAAGTCTCAAGAGAATGTCATTGCCCTTAGGACGATTATCAATATTTTTGTCAACACTTTTGGAAAAATCTCAGATCGATTTGAGCAAATGAGTCTCCACAAGGACAGAAACACCCCTGTAGGCACTTCTTTGCAAATTTCTATTTATCCATAAGGTTAGATCAATTACGTGAGCTCTTGTCCTGTTCCTGTTTCCTGGAACTTCCAGGAACCTGACGATTTCTGAGAACATTCTGTCTGTGATGCTGGCCGTCCTGGTTGCTGCCCTGGGAGCCCTGTGCCTGTCCTTGGGCTTCTTCCAAGACATCTACAGCTTCCTCTTCTGCTTTGTCATGGCCAGCTGCCAGTACAGCCTGCTCAAGGTGGGCGGCAGCCTCTACTTTTAACAGTACAGTATTGTGCAGTTGCTGAGACAAAATGTTTCAGTCGTGCTGAGCTCACTTAGTGGGAGTCAAAACTTTATGACTGTATTTCTTTTGTTTTTTGCTTTTGCTGTTTTTCTGGTTTCCTAGTCTTGTGGGGGGGGGGGGGGGGGGGGAAGGGGGGGGAGGGAGACGTGTGCCAGAGATTCTTGGATTCCTGCTTTATTGGACTAAAGGGACACCTACAAGGTATTTATGCTCGCCGAGGTTGTTTTTTTTTAACATGACCTATAAGAGCCCAACTACCCAAACACAATTTGTGGCTTGAACTTTGTTTTCTTCTTGTCTGAGAACAGCCAGTTGAGAATTGGCTGGTTTCAGTCGCACTCACTCTCTTTTTCATGGTCACGTGGCATTCAAACTATGTGTACCAAATATATTCAAAGTCGTAGGTCATCTAAGGCACAGATTCAATATTAAAAATAGGAAAGAATATGAACCCCATTTTTGTGACTTGCAGAAAGTTGCAAATACATTGTTTGAAAAAAAAATTTGCACAGATCACAGGAAGTACATGTACCCGTCACTCTCAATGTAGCGAAGTACCACAGGCTGGACAACGCGACAACGTCGCACGACGGACCAACGTTGCGACGGATGTGGGGCTGCTACTTCGGAGCTGTCCTTCGTGGTACCGGCCAATCAATCTTCAAGTGCAGAACATCGAGTGGAAGGGATATAAGTGCGAAACAATTGCACGACAAATGGTACACGCAACTTCGTTGTTGTCGTCGTCTGCCTCACACGCCCGAGAAGCGGAGAAAAAAAAAAAAATGCAGTCGGGTGTGGCCACGTGACTTGCAGCCATGAGCTTCCGTGCTCGTGTTTCGGTTTCGAGCAGTTGAGTTTTTTGGATTTATTAAAAATATCTGGGATTCTGTAGCAAAATATTGGTTGGGTAGTCTCGTGATATCATATTAAATCACATAAAAAAAAAACCTTTTTGGGGTGTGTGGTTGTTCTCAGCACTGTAAACTGCTTTTACCTGCAAAATTCTTCTTTTTTTTTTTTCTAGGGTTGCACAGCTTGTTGTAGCATGTATTCTGTTATGCCTCTGCCAAACCTGACTAGACAAAATATTAATCATATAGAAAGAGGAATCTTTTTTTTTTTGTTTATAGCTTTCGCAGTGTCACGACACATGCTGCTTACATGTATTCATTGGCTTGAGGCAGAAAGATACAGTAATCCCTTCAACTCGAACTGGGTTATCTCGAAGTATCAGTTAACTCGAAAGATTTCCTTGTCATGGAATGAACTCCCATAAATATTCACTCATTGCTTATCTCAAAAAGTTTTCAGGATCGACCTCGGATCTCTCAAAATCTTAACAACAAATATTACACAAATCAAAACAAAACAAAAAATGATCGCATCTCCATGTGGTGAATGATGTTGATTGGGGCGAAGCTCTGGTTGTGCTTGTCTGCGTAGACGCTGAGCCGCAGCATGCGGAGCCTTTCGTTCGTTTTCATCCATGTCAGAAAGAGGATGTGTGGTATGGAACGTGGTTATATACGCATTTGAGCATTTGACCGCAGCGCCTTGTCGTCTATAAATGTTGACCCAATGCATGCAAAGTTTAACGCGATTATATACGCATTTGACCGCAGTGCCCTCTCCTGTATAGACAGTGAGCAGCTACATTCAACGTTTCATCCATGACATCCCCAGCTCTTCAGTTACTACCACATCTCAGAGCCCCCTACTCGTCCCGCAGTCCTGGCCGAGCGGCTAAGGCGATGGTCTAGAAATCCATTGGGTTCTCCCCGCACAGGTTCGAATCCTGTCAACTGTGCAAACATTTTTTCTTTTTTTTTTTGCCCTACACGGGCACGTGAGCTCATGAGCACGAGCACCAGCAAGATCGATGTGAGCACGGATGCCGGACGGACAAGGCTAGACCCTAAGGAGCTTCGCCCCTAAAAAACGGGCATGGGGTGTTGCATAGAATGAACTGGTGGCTTACTGCCGAATTCACAAACCTCACTCTGATTGAGGGGCCCCTCCACTTCCTCGAGGAAGGTGCGAGGGTCGGCGCTGGCCAATGGCGACGACCCCAGGCCGCCTCTCCGTCGTCGCGATTGGCCAGTGCCGGCCCTTGCACCTTCTTCGAGGAAGTGGAGGGGCCCCTCAATCGGAGTGAGGTTTGTGAATTCGGTGGTTAGACATTGGTTGACGAAAAAACAGGAAAAACAAACACACACACAAAAAAGAATTGTGCACCATTGCGCATATCCGACAAAGTGCAAAATAGAAAAAAGATTGAGGTACACCTAAGCACTTATGAGTTGTGAATGCGAAAGCACGTACATCATTCTTGCTCTACGCATGTTGGCACGCTGACGGACACGCAGCACCATGAGGTGGCCGGTCGTTGAAACTGACGCACAGCGTCAGTTTTAACGACTGGCCACCCCATGGCGCTGCAGGTCCGGCGAATCAGAGCCTGGTCGACGCGCTAGCCAATGGGATAGAAGCGGTGTAAAAGGTGCTGTTGCTAACCGGTTAATGGGAGCTGGCTTAATTTGTAGAAAGATTTAACCTTTTGTGGTCAGATACTCTGATCAACTTAATGGTCATTCCGGTCAGGAACTATTTTGTACGCATGGGCCCCGGAAAAGTAAAATTATTTCACCGTACGAAGGTAACATCGTACACTGAATGTAAGGACAGGAACGTCGGGGAGATTGTTTGTCTACAAACTTCGGAACAACGTTTGTGGTGGAGCGGCTCTGCGGCCGCTGTGTTGCGCAGTCATTTCATATTCATCACTACTTTCACTCAAGTCACAGAGGTCGCCTCTCCATCATCTGATGGAGAGGCGACCTATCCGACTATATCCCTCCATCATCTGATGGAGGGATATAGTCGTCCTCTTCACTGAAATCGTTGTTACTTTCAATTACATCACGCAGAGAGTTACATAAAACGATCGTGGCCGGAACGTGGCTATAACCATCTTGCCAGCGAAGTTGAAATTTGCGCGCTCCTCCGTTGCGCAAAAAAAACATACAACATAAAACATGTCTTGTTTTTTTCTTTATGACTAGTCGTGCCCTCTATGAGAAGAAACTTGAACCCTTTCAAGAGTGATGTGATTGAAGCGTTTTCTAAGAGATGGCGCCACCAATCCAGCAAGAAGAGCGAAGGAGCATGTTTAAAAGGACGCGGGAATGAGTGTCGGGCGACGCCCGACTCCTGACCGGAAGCGCATTTCTCCGATGTTGGGGCCTGGCCCGACGCATGACGGCAAAGGGTTAAGAGCCATTTGGCGTGGTTTCAAAGCTGATGATGTCGGCTCGCTCCATGAGACAGTTAATGCTTTCGCATTAAAAATAAGTCCTGTAGTCATGAGCACCCCAACGTGAACAGCATGCATGCACCTCAAGGATGTCTGTTGTCTTACTTTTGTTCTCCCCCCTCCTCCTCCCCCAGATTCAATATGGCTTAGCAGTCGGTTCCGTTTCTCTCTTCCTCGTACTCAATGCTATCTTCCGCCCTTCATCTTATTTTTTCTTTCATTAATTTTCTTTTTGTAAGTTCTTTTCGTTTTCCTTTTTTGTTCGGTCTTGCTATCTAGTTTTGTTGTCTCATCTTATGAGTGTTGTTTGTGCGTGGTGTGTCAAGTCAACTGGCACAGTTGTTAAAAGGATTCTATTCACGCAATGCCCAATCAGTGCAGTGAAAATTCAGTATCTCGCTTATCTCAAAACTTTGCTGATCTCGATTTTTTTTTTTTTTCAGTTTTTATGACTTCGATTTTACGCGGTTTCACTGCAGTAGTCAAGGAGAGAAAAGAAAGTTGATCCTTGTCAATGTTTTCATTTTAAAAAGGTAGCAGTTTCAACCGGAGTTAATTATCGTACAATTTTGTGGTTTGGTTGCAGAGTGTGCAGCCAGATGCTGCATCTCCAACTCACGTAAGTGCATCGCCTTCCTATCTCTCGCTGCTAAGCATTTGCAAAGATCCAAAGCTTTCGAGTAGCGGTTGAAATAGCTTCTTAAGCAGCACAGATTTGGCCAAGCAATGGTTAATGGCTGGATATGGTCTTTTGGCCAATGGCCAAAGAGTGGCCATTCATTGGCGAATGCTTGGCCAATGGCTGATGGCCAGTGGCCATTGGCCAATGGCAAGAGAAAGGCCATTCATCGACCAATGGCTGGCCACTGTCTGGCCACTGGCCAAAGGGCCCTTTCCAGCCATTGGCCAATGATTGGCCAGATCTGTGCTAGGTGTTCAATTTGGCGTTCTGATCAAATAATAGTTGTGAGAGAAGAAACTTGCATTGCAAAATTTTAATTGCAAAACATTTTTTTGTTATTGTTTTTGCTATCATTTTGCAGATGGTGTTAGCCCCCGATGTAAAACAAGCCAATTGCCATTTTTCACGATTGCTCATAGGAAGTTCTGAAACTGACTTGCTCATATCTTCTTGAGATTGCTTTGAGCAAAAGTTCATCTCAAAACAAAGTATGCCTCGTTCTCACTTTCTGAGAAAGGTATCAGAAAAATACTTTTGGCTTTTCCACTGTGGTGAAGAAGGAAAACCAGCGGAGCTGTACAATAGAAAGTAATGGCCGGCTGCAAGTCGGCGAGCCAGAGTGGAAAGGCTGCCGCCATCTATGAGCGACGATGGCAACCAGATACGTGGCTTGCCGCCGTCGCTCATAGATGGCAGTAGGTGGCGGTAGCCCTTAACAGCTCCGCTGTAAAAAAGGGGCATGTTGGGATGCTTGCGCTCATTTTCAGTGGGAAAAAGGCCATGCACGAGAGAAGCTTGTGGTTTTCTAGGATTCTTAGGGTGCATAGGTTGAGTTTTTACGATAAAAAGACAATCTCGAAATTCACTTTAGCGTTGTTTTAAGGTAAACAATGTTTGACCTTTTGATTCCTAATTTTTTTCTGTGGTTTCCCTGTTAGGGCTTCAACCGTGTGGTGTTATACAGTCGACCGGTCTACTTCTGCCTCTGTTGCTCGCTGCTGGTCCTAGTTCAGTTTCTGAGCGTCTCCGAGGTCCAGTACCCCCAAGTCACGCTCTACGGCCTGCGCCTGTTCACCGACTCCGCAGTCACCTGGGCGAGGAGCTTTCTGATTGGTGAGCGTGCCCGCTGTTCATTCTTAAATGCATGGCAATCGTAGGGCCGGCCTTTAAGACCCGTTCACACATTTGCATTTGTTTAGGACCAAGTTCTTGCAATGTATTACGACGAGAAAAAACACTGTCACGCTGGCACCATTTACAAGACTATCCTTGCATTTCACTAAAGCGAAGGTTTTGCAGTATTTGCAAAATCAAGTGTACATAACATTGTCAAAAGATTTTCAAGCAGAATGATTCACGAAACAAATCGGAAAAAATTACGCTGAAATTTCCGCTGTCGCTACACTGATTCTTGACGAAACGTGTCGAGGGTAGTCCAAACCCGTCCGCAAAACATCGCCAGGAACGATCCGTGAGAGAGGAGTGACGTCTCCTGTGATTTCAACGGTGACTTTTTCCTGGTCCCGCTCGCTCAAAGTTGAAAACATTAATCTCTGCCAGGAGTTGGGGGAGCACAGAGGAGGCCTGATTTTTGCAGTAGCCAGTCGGGAGAAGGTAGTCCACCCTCCTTGTCTCCTTACCCCCCTCGCAAACCTTGTGCGGGAGCGGGGTGTGGTGTGGTGTGGGGTTTTCACTTCTCAGGGACCTTACAAAACTACAAAGGGATCCTTATGGCCTTCGTTGTGTTCTCCCCTTGAAGCCACTCGAAAATCCCATAGGGGAGCCTTTTCTCCCTCTTCCGCCCGTGGAGACTAATGTGCATTTTTCCCTTTGCCGCTCAATCCCTCCCCCCCCCTTTCTCTGCCTATCGCCGGTCCCGTTGCTATCTCTCTACCTTGTCCAGACGTTTTCGTACACATGCACCTGTTGCAACCTGCGAAAGTTATATAAAAAAAAAAAAAACGGGTTCAGTTTTACGGATTTGTCTGGACAATGTTTTGCAGACCAGTTTGGAATGCCCTTTAGCATATGTATGGCTGACCCGACTCGCCGGGAAAAGGGGAATTCAAACCTCTTAACAGTCCGCGTACCAGTGTCTTTGGAGAGACGGTCCGTTCTCCTCGATGTCAGCAGTTTCGGACAAATCCACCGCAGCTCCTCTCGATCACCGCCTACGGTTTGCATACTGTTGTCTACTAAGAGCCAATCTTTCCTCCTGGCTGTCGGCTGCTTTGTGCAAACAGCGGCATCGCTGCACCTCGGTTTTACGTCATATCGTACGTTGGGCATACTGGGGAAACAATACCACGTTCCTATGGCCCGGTGCCATCCTAAGAGGAGTGTGTTTCAACTGTAGCGCATCGTCGGGAGCATGTGAGGAGCCTCTTTCTTTTTTACATAAAAGGGAAGACGGACGTAACAAGTGAACAAACGGAGCTGAAAGAGCTCGGCAATAACTGCGCCATAGACTCACGAAGCCATTTCGTTGGTCGAAACTAAAAACAGATGTGTGCACCGGAGCGGTAAATGCAGACGCATTATTATACCGAAATGCCAAGCATTCCACAGCCACCCGACCGATGGCGCCACTGTGTGCCCTCGTCAAAAGAGATCTCAAGAGGTTTTAAGGCACTCGGTCGTAAGCGCTCACGAATGTGTGAACCAGCCTCGAGGACTTTCTGCATCTGCGGATATATCCGTTTCGAGGCTGCCAACCTCTTCATATGTTATTTATTTTCTTCTTCGTCCGTTCTCGTTTTACCTTTCTTTTTTTTTCCTTCCACAGTGTTTATTCTGGCATTCCCGCTGACCTTCAGCCTCGGACTGCTTCCTCAGATCAACACCTTCGTCATCTATCTGCTCGAACAAGTGGACATGAATCTCTTCGGGGGCTCAGGCAAGTTCATCACACTTTGGAGACCTTTCTCTGGGTCCTTTTTCAACACACGCAACACCTCGCACAATCGTTCCATCAAAGCACACATCTCCTCTCACATGTCTCCTACATCAGTTAAACTGAAAGCGAGGAACCCATTGCAAGCATTGTACAGCCCCCTGGCTGAAGGCAAATTTCCCTCAACGTGCCTTTGCACATCGCAGCACCTATCGCTGTCAATCGCAGCACACTTTGAGTGGTCATTTGCAATAATTTTGTTTTTCATGACATTTATGTTTCTTTTTTTTTTTTCATCTGTCTTTAGCTTTAGTTTTCTTTTTGGTGTGGATCCTTCAAAACATGTGCTTGCCTCCTAATTACAGTATAGACCACTTACAACGTAACCGCTTATAGTGCAGGACCGGGTATAATGCAGTTTTTTTAAACCACCGGTCCGCCTCCAATAGAACTCCATGTAATTACATACCGCTTAAAATGCAGGCGCACGAAGGGAAATACCGGTTATAGTATGGTTTTCGGAACAGCCCGACGACCGCGCCGACTGACCGACGCAGAGAACACGCTTCCCTGTGCGACACTAGATAACGGCACGAGCCACAAGCGGCACTCGCGGGGCAAAGAGGTTGCTCGAAGAAGCGGGGAGAAGCGAAGAGGGAGGCTTCAGTTGCCGTAGCGACGGAGGGACACAGGCACGTGTCGTACACTTGTGTGCATCCCTCCGCTGCGTTGGAAATGTTGGAAACAACCGCAACGACAAACCAATCGCAGGTCGAGGAGAAGTGTTCGCGCGCATTGCATGCCTGTCGCGGACCGGCCGGCCGGCTGCTTCTATCCGGAAACATGGCGTCGGTTTTGATCGTCAACGTAGACGGCGTGGTAGAAGCTCATCGTTCCACGTAAAAGCGCTATCCTTGACTGTGAATTTTCCTCGTGTGTCGTTTTGATAACCCAGCACGTACTAGAAGGGAAGATTCACCTACTCGTGCGGTGATGTTGTGGCGGCACTCTCAAGACGGCAGAAACGCCCGTGTCGTCGTGTTTGTTTACTTCGACTACAGTGGTGCTTTCTAAGCATTTGTGTTTTCGAACGTCGCCCGGATTTTTTATTTGGAGCATTTCATGCCTGTGCCCAAGTTGAAGCTATTACTGGCGCGTACCGTATAAAGGACGCGAATTTTCACGCGTTTCCATTGCCGGAGAAAAGTGATTAGGGTTAGAAATTCCGAACGCTCGCTATGTCCATCCGCAACCCGCGACGCCGTTAAAAGGCTGCACCAGGCAAAAGTCGCTCACTTCTTTCAAAATGTGTGACACACTTGAGAGAGAAGTGTACTAGTCTGGTGAAATAAAGACTTTCCTCAAACTAAGCTTTATTTTTCATCTAACGTAAAATAAATTCTTTTACAAAGGTAAGTTGTCTGATGGCATGTATTTTGGCTTGAAAAATTGATGTTTTGGTTATGCCGCGGTACCGCTTATAGTGCGGATTTTCTCGACTCTCGCGACATACTTTATATGCGGTCTACAGTGTACTGTAAACTACCCAATTAGGGTTCATCCAAGATCATAATTATGACAAAATTCGGGGGTAGGCACTTGCTCCAGTCTAAATTACTCCTGCAACCAATTCTGCAGTTTACAAAACACGATGCATCTGCATGCCCCTTTTTTGGCGGTAAAACGTCTCCGTAAAATATTGCAGAATTTACCGTCACGGATGCACTTTTTTTTTTTTCACACATTTAATTGTATGTGTGTGTGTGATTCTCTCTGTCCACAGCTACGACTGGTTTGGTCTCTGCGGTCTACTGCATCTCCAGGAGTCTGGCATTCGTGGTCTTCCTGTCTGGTGTTGCATATGTCGCTCTCAAGGTGTGATTGGAACATTGCTGTATATTTTATAGCCTCTTCAGTGGTGGTCAGATAGATTGGTGGGCATTTTAATGAACCGCATATATTAGACTCTGTAAGCCTTCAAGCTGTAACTATCACATGATTAACTTGCCCTAAAAAGTTGGTCCTACCTCAAAGAAGGGCAGCAATTTTTGTCGATATTCATACAATGTAAGCCTAGCTCCTGCGATAATTAAAAGAAGGCGATTGCTTTTCTACTGTTTTTTTTTTTTTATTATGGCAGAGATAGACCATTGTTGAAGTTTTTAATAAAATGCAGGAGCCTCGTAAGGGAAAAAATAAATTGCTTATAGTAGTTGCTATTCCGTGTATTCAGAGTTAATTTTTCGTTAAATTTTTCAGAGTTTATTTCTTGCTGGAAATTCTGAGTTTATCGGAGTTTATTTTTGTTTAATTCCAAATTTTCCGAAATTCGAAGCTTAATTTTGTAGTTTTCGCCATTTTTCAAAAATAAAATTTAAATGAATAATATCTCGTTGTAAACGTTTTCTAGATTCCAAAGAGCGCACTTGTATCAATTATTATTTCTTCAGCTGGATTTGGCATTGGTGCCATTGCCATTGGCAATACTAACTTGTCCTACGATGAAAGTTGCACAGGAGTGTAGGAGTGTTGCTTCGATAAACGTCGATAGCTTAAGGGGGGACACTGGCTAGAGGTCGAACTTCTGAACTACTCACGTGATCGGAATGAAATTTGCAGTGGAGATTAAACTTTAGATGTAAGTGTACCGTGCAAACTTTCAGCTCTATAGGACAAATTTTCATACCTACATATATGTTGATGTGTCACTCTTTGTTAAGAAATCTATGATATGCAAATGAAGCTATTAAGCACCATTTTGGCTGCTTGAGTATAAAGTGGAGGATGTGGGACTTTGGGCTATCTAGTTTTAATAACTCAAATGTAAATATTTCAGGAAGAGTTATTACCTCAAAATATGAGATGCATATCTGTCCTCTGTCAATTTTTGAAAACTTGGTTTTTTTTATCACTGAGGACTTCATCTTAAAACAAATTAAAGTAGATAGCCCGATTCCCCAGTAAATTTCAGTTTAGAAACATGTTGACTGTGGTATCAGAATACTTTCCCCTTCGAACAAAATATTCCTTCGTGTGAAATTTGCAGCAAAAAGTGGAACTGAGAAAAATGCATTCAAACATAGAACTCTTTTACTTTGTTACTGCCTCACAATGTGGTGAAAATATTTTATATCGACGTAACTATTGGACGTATGACTATCGGATTTAGTGTAAGGGTGTAAAATTGGTTTCTAAAACCAAAAACCTCAAAATTGAAAAAAGAATTAAAAAGAAAAGTTTAAAATTTAGGTTTCTGTCCCCCCTTAAAATCAATAAACTCCTGGAGCTAGTGGCTGGAGAGCTCGTATTCATCCCATCCTACCCCTCAGCACTATACACCGGGAATCTGTAGGGTACAGTATCTCGTAAAGGATGTACTAATAGCTTCAACTGCCCACCCCCTCTTCCCTTTTCTTTGAAACCGCTAGGGATCATAGCTTTCAATGTTCAGGAAACACAACCCCTCCTTTTTCTAAGAAGCATAAATAATATGGCACAAACTGGAAACCGGAACAGTGGTTTCTGTCATGACCCACAAGTTCAATGACCTGTTGTCCTGGGGGTGGGCTATGCAAGACGGTGGGACGAGGCGGGATGAACAGACCGGGACACAGCAGCAGGCGGCGATGTCCCGTTTCTTTCGTCCCACTGTCTTGCATAGCCCCCCTGATCGAACTTTGACGAGAAAAGCAGCAGATTCCTTTTGTCAATGGTGCGAGATTTGAAGAAAACTGGGGTGGCCTTTTCTCATGACCATTGACCCTGTGCGCTCACCAAACTAAATTAAAATAATATTGTCATTTTTTTTTTGGCATTGATACATTGAAATTTGAAGTTTATTGGATAAATCCAAATTGACGAGAATTTTATCGGCGGAGTTTTTTCCGAGTTTTTCGGATTTATCCGAAAACATGGAACTCTACTTACGGTCTATGGCATTTCTCTAATATTACCTTTGGGCCACCACACAGATTGGATCAATTGTGAGTAAACAGCGTAGCTTGAAAATAGGAGCTCCTTTTTTTCTTTCTCCTCACGTAAAATCGTCCTTCAAATTTTGGACTGGGCATTACTCCCCTCTAGTCATCCACATCCCTAGTGAATTGCAATTGGATGCCTTACGTGGCTAGTTTTATGCAGACCATTCATAGGTCTAACAATAGAGGGGCTAGGTACAGAGGCGGCAGAAGTTTCAAAAGCTACAAATTATTTTTAAACCTCTCCAAATTCGAGAACTTTGTTTCGGCAAGGTTGGAATGCAATGTTAATTTTCGCACGGTGTGTGGAACATCAGCACAAATGCAAGATTGATCGCCTTCGACATCGACTGACGGTTTTGGGCTTGAGGTGCGTTTCTCTAGTGTGGTATGGAATCGAGTTCTTTCCCAACGGCCTTAGACTTGTCTAAACCGAGAGATGCGTGTCTCCCTACAGGAGGGGCACATTCCGTCGCAGCACATCATGTTCTCGCTTTTTTGTGGCTTGCTGGTGAGCTCGTGCTACCTCCTCAGCAGGAGTGCCAGCGACCCCACCATTCTCTGGTGAGCTGAATCGGGGTTGGCTCATTTCTATCTTTGGTCTCTTTGTTCTGATTCTTAAGACCAGCCTGGAGAGCTGCCGTAGGAGCTTGTCTCAGAGCAGTGTACTGTGCCGCCCTCTTGTAACATGTCCACCTTCAACAAACTTTTAGCATAGTAGTGAACATATATGGAGCTACCAAATTTTAAGCAAGGCTACATGTAAATTCAAATTTACCTTTTTGCAAAAAACATTTCAATGAAAACTATCTTTAAGGAAGGCTTATCATGTGTAAATTGAATTTTGCTTGTGACGAGCCTTTGTTTTAACAAACACATATGAAGGAAACAAAATGTTTAGAGCGAGGGTTATCATGTGCAAATGCTAGTTCACTCTTAACAAGCTTCCATCCTAGCAAACACATATGAAGGGAACAACAAATTTTGAGCAAGGCTCATCACGTGGAAATGCTATTTTACTTATAACTAGGTTTCCGCGTTTTTGAAGTTTATTTTTTGTGAAATTCAGAGGGTGTTTTTCGGAGTTTATTTTTGCTGGAAATTCGGGGTTCTTTGAAGTTTATTTTTGTTTGATTCCCAGGTCTCTCAAATTTAGAGTTAAACTCTGCTTTCGTGCGAATTTTTCAAAATTCAAAATAATTTCTAGACAAAAACATAAGTTGATAAAAGTTAGTACTCCCAATCGCCCTTGCTATTCGGATTGCTAATTGTCCTACGACAAATCTTGCATGCAAGTGTTGCTTCAATAAACATCAGTACTTGGAAATAGCCAAACTCCTTAATGTAATCATTGGGAAGCATGAAAGCTCCAGCTACCCTTTACTAAAATCTACATTTTTGTTTACTGTTATAGAAACAACAGAAACACAACTCTTCTTCTATCTAAGAAGCACAAATAGTATGGTCCAAACTGGAAACCGGAACAGTGACTTTTGTCGTGGCTCAGAAGTGCATTGACCCATTGTACTGTACAAACTTTGACGAAATAAACGAAAAACTCCATTTTGTCATAGACCCAAGATGAAAAAAAAAAAATGAACTGGCCTTTTTTCAGGATAGCTAACTGTGTGCTCGACAAACTATATTCGTACGATACTGTCATTTTTGCTTTTTGTTTTACCATTGTGACCTCGAAATTCAGTTTTACGGATAAATCTAAATCGATGAAAACTTTACCGGTGATTGTTTTTCTGAGTTTTTTCGGTTTTATCCGAATACACGGAACTTTACTTATAGCATACTCCTCGTGTAACTAACACATTACTAAGCTTTTAGAGCTTGTTATAAGTGGCTGGCTCTGTTGTAGCTTAAAACAAATAATAATATTAATAAGAAGAAGAAATTTTATTCAGATCATAAACATGTTACATATGCAGGCACGCGAAAGCACTGGTGTGCTTGTATGCAGGACCTGGCGTCCAGCGGGCTGCTACACTGAAATCCTCTTATTGTGTGCATTACTGGCACACAAAGAAAAATAAAAAATCGGATAAAATAAACATTAGACTTGAACGAGGAGCCAGGTACGATCAGCGACAGAAGAAAACTAGAATAGTACATCCTCACCGTTCACGTGGGTTGTAGCTCAGCGGTATAGAGCACCACCTCTTCTTAGTAAAAGATGACGGTTGCACCTCTTAAGGCTGTTTGACACACCTGCATTTGCCTATGACGAAGTTCTTACAATCTCTTATGACGAGAGAGCACGCTGGCGCCATCTATGAGGTGACCCTGCAACTGTATTTCAATAAAGCGCAGGTTTTGCAATATTTGCGAGATCAAATTTATATGCTATATATGAGGTTGTTCGTAGCATTGTCAAAAGCTTTTCAGGCCAATTAAGAAAGAATGATGCGTGAAAAATATAGGGATATACGGAAATTACAAGTATTCCATGGCTACCCGAGAGAGAGAGAGAGAGAAAAGTGTTGAAAGGAAAGGAAGCCTGGAATAATGGCTACCCGAAAGCTGGCCCCAGTCTGTTTTGTCGTCGTGAGAGATTACCAGGGCGCCCTGTTGTAAGCATGTGTGGGAACCAGCCTTTACTCCAATATCTTGGTGGCTGCTTGGCACGACACTGGAATGACATAGCGACATTGACTTTTGTCGGCAGGAACCTGGTGAAACGACAGATCTGGGCAGAGAAAGTCCCCAAGGGGGCCACTGAAGTGGGGGCCACAGAACACGTTGACCCCTTGCCGGCAAAGCTGGAGAAGACCTTTGTGAGTGACCTTTCTTTCACCGCTAGGAAACGTTGAGATGTCCGTCAGAGGGCTGCAGGGGCATAGGCAGAGGGGGGCTCAAGCAAGCACACACATGCCAAATGATCCATCCCCCCCCAACCCCCACCCC
The DNA here is from genome assembly GCF_016920785.2 of Ixodes scapularis. Lineage (NCBI taxonomy): Eukaryota > Metazoa > Arthropoda > Arachnida > Ixodida > Ixodidae > Ixodes > Ixodes scapularis. The sequence goes on along the minus strand of NW_024609879.1, from coordinate 100,218,272 downwards.
CGCCACTCCTCTCCCTCCCCCACGTCATGAATCCCCACCTCTTCTCAAAAAAAGTTTTGTCCACTCATGTAGAAACAATAATGCAAATATGTCGCCCACATGGTCTTGCTCTTACTAGTAGTCCTTTAGGTTTCTACTGTTTGATTTGTTATTGATGGATGTGTGTTTTTGTTTTGGTGACTGATTGATTTGATTGATTATTGATTCATGTGTGTTTTTGTTTTGGTGACTGATTGATTTGATTGATTATTGATTCATGTGTGTTTTTGTTCTGCTAAACTTTCTATGGTTTTTGCCTCAATTTTGATTTTCTCCAAATGTTGTTTTTTACATTCGAGGTTTTTGTACAAGCGAGGTATTTGAATAAATAAATAAATAAATAAATAATCGATGTATGGTATTGATAATAATCCCTGGAAAAGGGAAACAAGGGGGACAAAGAACAAGCACAAATCTTCAAACACAGCTAGGTGACTGGTGCGCGACTTTTTTCAGTCGCACACTAGTCACCTAGTTGTGTTTGGAGATTTGTGTTTGTCCTTTGGTGTCCTTGTTTTCCTCCTCCAGGAAATATTATTGTTATAATCCAGCTTGTCCAGCTTGCTTGAACCTTTGCATTATATATATATATATCTTTTTTTTTTTTTTTTTTTGTAAACATTACCGTGCTCTTAATTCTCAATTTCTGCTGCTGCTGATTTCAGAGGGCAAGACTGAGGACGGACGCCATTCACTGCGTCTTCATCGCTGTCCTAGCGTTTGCAGTCCATGTCAGCACCATGTTTTCTGCGTTGCAGGTAGGAAAAAGTCACGTTAAGGCTTTCGTTTTGCTAAGACCTAAATTAGGGCCAGGTAATTTATTTAATACCTAGATCAGGGGTTCTCAAACTTTTTCGTCCCTGGGAATCCCAGCAAGCCTCAAAAAGTCCCATGGAACCCCCCCTGTTGCCAACTGATCACACTGGGCAAAAACAGGCTCAAGGTACGCCTAAGCACTTCTTATGAGTTGTGAATGCGAAAGCATGCACGTCATTCTTCTGCCCCCTTATTTCGTCTGCTGCATATTTTTCATCGCCGGTCAGCACGCGCGTGCTCCTCGGCGCGCTGACCTTGGATGCTCCATGTTAACGGCGTACTGCCGGACACGCAGCGCCGTGGGGTAAGCGGTCGTTGAAACTGACGCTCAGCGGCCAATGGGAGCCTCGTCAACGCGTGCCAGCCAATGGGACTGAAGCCGAAAATCCATCAGCTTTACTCCGCTCCTTTGGAATGGGGGAAACTACCGTGCCTTTGTCTAGACTTTTCGCATGGCTTCATAGCTGGGAGCTGGCTTCACTTGGAGAAAGGATCTAAGGTGCCGTTTTTGCACTTCAAACTGATGACACTGGCTCGCTCCATGGGGCAGTTAATGCTTTCTCAATAATAAAGGTATTGATAGTCAACAAGAGCACTTTCAGAAGAAGACAAGATGGAGTATTACAGAAAGAATAAGACAGCAGAAGGGTTAACCTGGGGCACAATGTAAAATATATATACATATTAGTGCGAAGGGTGAGGTTGCCTTGTCCGCGACGCCTACTCAGACTGTGGAAAGTTAATCGAGGGGGGGGAGCACTGCGATTTGGGTGCCCGCAGAACTCATCAGACCAGCTCGCGGAACCCCTGTGTTTTGCAGAACCCAGTTTGAGAACCCCTGATTCGGATTAATGTGCAAATCACAATTAAGTTTTTAACTGATTAATAACCAGGTTTTGAGCTGGGAAAAGTTGGGTGCGCTTTTATTAATTTTTGGAGGTGGCACCTTTGTCTCCTATGATAAACCACTTTAGCATTTCATGTATTGTTGTCCAGCATGATTATGAGACCTACATAATTTATTAGAAGACATTTTGGGCAAGTTGGTAGGAGTTGATAGTGAAAAACAGTGCGACTGGGAAAAGGACAATGAAGAGAGATACACTGGACAAGCACTGACTAGCAGCTGAACTTTTCATTTTTCTGTTCCAATAACATTTTAGTTGCTAGTCGGCGCTTGTCCAGTGTACCTCTCTTCTTGGTCCTCGTCCCAGTCGTGCTGTTTTTCGCCATGAACCTAAATAATAATTGATAATTCTATTCTTCAAAATGTTTTCCAGATTTTATTTTTTGTGGCATAATGTGCAGTTTTCAATGAGACTGCACTATGCTGGTTATGTTTATAAAAGTTCAAAAGCAAAAATCTAGTGTTGGTTTCCTTTTAGGCATGATGTTTGGAGTTCAACTCAACTGACTAATCAGTTAATTAATTTCTACCTTCCAACCGGTGGCATTCACATTACCCGAAAAATGGACTGTACCCCTACCTGTGGTTGTGCCACGTTTGGTGAGCCCTGGTGTGCCCCCTGCTGTGCAGCCGTACCTGGAGGTGGTGCTCCACCTGACAGCCATGGGCTGGGGCCTAGTGCTGCACTACTGCATGCCGCAGCTTCGCAAGCAGCTGCCCTGGCTGTGCTGCTCCCACCCCATCCTCAAGTCCAACGAGCACCAGCAGTTTGAAGTCAGGGGTCAGTCGGAGCACCCTCATTTGCAACTCTGGTGCCTGGGGGTGGTCCCTGGGTAGCGAGTGCCCGTCAGCCGTTTAAACGGAGAATGTGTCATTCTACGTTGTTTTTAGGGGCGAAGCTCCTTAGGGGCTAGCCATATCCGTATGTCCGTCCGCCGTCGGGTGCACGTGCATCCGTGCTCATGGAGGAAAAAAAAAACAACCGCATCTCCACGTGGTGAATGATGTTGATTGGGGCAAAGCTCTGGTGGTGCTTGTCTGCTTAGACGGTGAGCCGCAGCATGCCGAGCCTTTCATTCGTTTTCATCGAGAATGTGTGGTATGGGAACGTGGTTATATACGCATTTGAGCATTTGACCACAGCGTGACATGGATGAAAACGAACGAAAGGCTCGGCATGCTGCGGCTCACCGTCTACGCAGACAAGCACCACCAGAGCTTCGCCCCAATCAACATCATTCACCACGTGGAGATGCAGTTGCTTTTGGTTTTCTCTGAGGCTTTACAGATTGTTTTTTTAGAAAGGATGAGAAAGCTATACTAATGCAATCTGTGGAGGTGAGTTATATATGGCCAGGGGGACTTTGTATGGGGGGCTAATTGTCAGGGTAAGTAGAATAAGTAACTACAATTTGTAAATAAACTTTTTAATTAGTGGAAATATAGATGGTTTCAAATAGAAACTAACTGGCTGAGCCTTGTCGAAAACCACTAAATAAGTGAATTTTAAAATGATTTGGAGCGCATGGGGAGTGTGGTGTTGCGCTAAAGTTACTGCGCGTGCAACAAGCTCTAGGTTGGCGCTGCAAAAACCAGGATGAGAAGCGCACGGTGGTGTTATCCCCTACTTTTTCGTACCTCCAGCATTTCAGCTGTTTCGGCAGTGGAAGCTTTAGTGCACCACCGCACTGCTCACATGCTCCGAATCTTTCTCAAATTGACTGATTTAGTGGTTTTTGATGATGCCCAGCAAGTTTCTGATAAAAACCATATGTTTCTTTTCCTCAATAAAAAGTCAATTAATAAATTATAGGTAATTATTTGACTTATCGTGACAATTAGCCCCCCCGTATTATGTCCCCCTGGACGCATAACTCGCCTGCACAAACTGAGTTACTGTAGCTTTTGTGGCTTTTTTTTAAACATATCTGTGAATCCGAAAAAAACACCCTGCACATATGGCTCCTGCATGTTTCCGACAGTGCACTCTTGTAATGATAAAGCATCACACGAGTGCTGTGTGAGCCTTCGGTCCGAGCTCGTGTCCTCACTGCGCATGTCAGGAATTATAGCAAGAGGACATATTTGACTCTCGTTGAGTAAACAGCAAAATTATGAGCGACAGGTGACACGGGGAGGGAAAGTCCTTCTGCTGGGTTCTATGTTTATTTTCGTTTATGAGAGATAGATGCCTTGTATGTGATCCATTTCTTGGAATGTGCTTGAGCTGACTGAACAAAATTAAAGGTTAAAAGAATCTTTCTTCTCCAAAAGTGAGTTCAAAATTCCAAAATTAAATCTTAAATTAAATAAAATTAATTCTTTAAAGGATGTCAATCTGTGTATGTTCTCGTTTAGCAGACATCTTTTACCTTCCAGCACCGACATACCGACATAAGTAGGCTCGCGATAATTCAAACTTGGACATTTTGTACTTCTGGTTAACTTAAACAAATTTCAAAACTTTGGTTGTCTCTCTATGTTTTTATTTATGTGTTCATAAGCCGCTTAAATTCAAACGGAGTTTTCGTGCAATTCATTCTTTTGGTTCTCGCGGCCGCGTTGAGTGCGCTTCTTTCTGAACACCAGTACACTGCAGAGAAGCAACACCCGCAGAGCTTGCTTCTGCGGGTGTTGCTTCTCCGCAGTACACCGGTGCTCGGTGAGAAGGGCACTTAACGGGGCTCAAGCAAAAGTTATCGGGGTTGTAGGAATATTTATACAGCGTGTAGCTGGTCAGCCATTTCAAAGATGCGACGGTTCAGTCATTGTAGATGAGCAATTTAGCCAGTGTAGGGCAACCGCTAGCCTGGGGTCTTTAACGTGCAGCACGCAGTAGTGATACATGACTGCACGCCGGTACAATGATCATCAGATCAAAACGGGCAGGGGTGGGGATTGAACCCAGGATCCCTGGGTTCTGCAGCACGAGCTTTCGCTCCACATGCTGTGAGATGGTGTGCGCAACACCACTCGGCCACCGATGCCCCCTGGGGCTCAGGCAGGGCCCACACGAGCTATGAAAACGGGCACCACACGGAGATTTTTGTAGCAACTTGCGCAGACGCTGTGACGTGGCAGCATGGCATAGGTCCACGTCACAGTTTCCGCGCAAGTTGCTATGAAAACTGCCGTGCGATGCACGTTTTCATCACTCATGTGTCCCCTTCCTTATAGTCCACACTAGACAACTTCTTGGCCCGATGTACAAACTTAATTTTGTTTTGAGCTTTGACGTGCTGTCTAAGCAGTCCACGATGAACAAATTTTTGAGAGATAATTAAACTTATGTCCTACATTTTGCAAATGTTTTGTGTGTGGCACACCTGCTTATGATCTGTAGGCCTATGTAGAGGTAATCATCAAATATCTGCTTCCTATGTGTAGCCATTCATATGGCAAATCATAATTTTATCCTGCATCGTATTTAGATGAATTTTTTATAATTCACAACTTCTGATAATAAAAACAAAGTTTGTGGCTTCCTGGAGTTTGAATTAGTGAGAGTCTACTGTACTTGCAAAATGTTCTAGTTGTGTTTTGTTGGAATCTTTTTTTTTTGTCAGAGCCTGCCAAGGTGATGTGGTTTGAGAAGGTGCAGGTCTGGATGTGGTTTGTGGAAAAGAACTTCATCTACCCACTCCTGTTCCTGAGTGCTCTCAGCGTGAGCACGCCGGACGTCATCCAGCGCTTCGGAGTCGCGTGAGTATCCTCAGTATAATCGGGGGAGTTTTGTAGCTTCCTAATTTATATATACCTAAGTGTTCTTGTTTTCACACATATAAAAAAACGAAAACCTCCGAAGAAGACCTTTCAGCAAATTATTTGTCAGTTCCGATGTAGCCAAAAAAATACTCACAATCGATGCCTCAATTTCCACAAAAAAAAACAACAACATGAAGGCAGCTTACAGGTATATGACTGAGATTTTTAGCGGCGTTCTGTCAAGTGTGATTGTATCGGCTATACGAGCTTCAGCCTGTTCCTTGTGGCGTTGTTATATTTCATAGTGCAGTGTTTTTTTTAATATAAATGCTCATATTTTGTCATTCTTATTCTTTTCTTGTCCAGTACATTTAATATACATGTTTTTTTTATTCGTCACTATGCATTTATTGTGAAATACTTTCTCTGACTGTCGGACAGTTTGGAATGCGTTGGAGACGGCAGTCAGAAAACTTGGATAATGGAACTGACTAACAAACTCAAGCACACCTTCTGAATTTGTTTGGAAATAAACCTTGTTATCTCGTACCCCACGTATGTGGAATTCACTCATTCCTTTTACTTGAAGCAATAATTAAATATCTAGCATAACGAACGATACCTCGGTCTTCAACCGAATTGCGTTTGCTGTGACGTGACAGGTGATGCTCGACAATTGCATGTTTCGTTTTACCACAGAATGTGCATATATGCTTGTTTTCTATGAGAAGATCATTGCATTCCATTGTCAGATTGTAGTGTCCGATTTCAGCGTCAGATTACGGTGCCAGATTCCAGCATCAAATTTCATTGTCATATTTTTCACATGTAGACCATGCCTATGTAGCCCATAGGGACGTCATGATGTCGCGGTGTTACAATACATCCTGAAGTCACGTGACCTACTGACCTCAGGTGATGTCACACACACAGCATGTGCCCAGCTCAATTGAGGCACATTGTGTGCGTCTCTGAGCTTATCGGGTATGATGAAGACGTTGGGATATCTTTCTTGGTGCAGGGGCGGCTGCGTGGTGCTGGTGGTGTGCAGCATGAAGTGCCTGCGCAGCGCCTTCAACGACCCCTCGCAGCACTTCCTGGTGCTTCTGTTTGCGAGCCTGTTCTTCCGCTACGACTACAGGGGACCCAAGGAGCCGTTCCTCGTCAACTACTTCTGCTGCCTCTTTGTCTTCTCAAAGGTAGTCTCGGTTCTTGCCACATGCCAACTTCCATTTGCCGATTTGCTTCCACCTCTTGTCTGCACTTCTGTATTCGGTTATGTTAGTTTGAAATTGAGAAGAAAATAAAGTGATGTAAATTGTTTCATTGTGCATCATGACGTTGCCCATTGTTTTTGATAAAATAATTTTGCTTGATGAAGTGAACAGTCTGAAGATGAGGGTAAAGAACAGTACTGTGCAGACTGAAACAAACTCTTCAAGGACAACTCTGGCAATGTTTTTCAGTTTTGTCCTTGGTCTCCTGTTCCAATCTCTAGTTTTTAAAAACATGCGTTATAAGTTTGGAAGAACAGAATGTGCAACCGTTTACCATTTATTGACGAAGAAGGGTAAAATTGTGGCAGTGTTTTGTCACGCGATTAGCTCTACCTTGACATTAATTTTTTTTTTGCAGGTTTATGAGCTGTTGCTGAAGATGAGCTTCATCATCACCTACATTGCACCGTGGCAGATCACCTGGGGCTCTGCCTTCCACGCATTTGCCCAGCCGTTCAGTGTGCCTCGTATCCTTATCTAGCGCTTCTAGTTACGTCTGAACCAAAGAGCGGTTTCTGAAGGACCATCTTGAATATTGAAAGGTCATTTACCAACAGTGGAGTAACCATTATACAGGGTCAGTCCCAGTTTCTCTCATGATACATCCCTCCAGCTTGAAATCTATTGAGAAGCCATGCTGGGAAATCATCCACGCACAAAACTTTCCATGTCCGAAATCTAACATCTGTTCTCTGTTACAAGAGGAAGCACACAATCAATATTTGTTAAGAGTGTAAAAACTTTGACTTTTGGATACCAGGTTCCTTGACCATTAGACTCCAGATTCAGCCATGTTGTTTGTGCAGGCCATTATATCGGCCATTCTGTCGACGCCGCTCAGTCCCGTGCTGGGAAGCGCCATTTTCTTCACATCTTACGTGAGGCCCGTCAAGTTTTGGGAAAGAGACTACAAGTGAGTGCCTGCCTTTTTTTGCCGGGGACAGACATCCATTAAATAGGATCCGCTACAAGTTACAGTTGTTAGAGTCTTATGAAAAGGCAAAAAAAAACAGTACATACAACTGAGTTGCAGAAAACCTGTCTACTATGCAAGATGTGTTTGCAGTGATGTGATTGATGCGCCAATTGCGCCAAACTGCGCCAAGGGGCTAACCCTGCTACATCCTGCTACATTTCACAGAGATATGGCTAATCTGCGCCAAGCCAAAGGAGCAATCTTGGTCACCTTTTAAAAACGAAACTAAGAGCCGTAATTGAGCATGCATGAGCTAGGTGGCACAAGACGCCTCCCGACACAAAGTACCCTGCATCAATTGTCTATTCGGTCTTGCATGATTTTTCCCGTCCTGCGTTTCGCGCTCTCATTGTCTCGGAAATCTCGTCTCGCGCCTTTTTCTTTTTTTTCTTTTTTTCTAGCGATAGACGTGTGCGTGTGCGGACGCCCCGACGTTAGTGTGCCGGGTTCCAGCCATGCCGTCATGCTGTGAAACAAAACCACGTTTTTGCGTGGCGAGAGTTACTTTGTGAGCTGAAGCGCTCGCGCGACCACAGTCGCCGTGGTCGCGCGACGTCGTGTGTTGCCGTCCCCACGTCGTTGCAGATATGGCGCTTTCTAAACTGAAACGCATCGACATTCCTGCTCTTGTTTAAATCATACGCTGCTATAAAAATCCCTCTTTAACTCAATTAATGCTTGGCGAAGTTTTGATTACCTAGGTTTCTCTCGGTGAGCTTTCTTTCGAGAGGGACCCCGGTACGTGAAAAATCCGCGGCGAAAGAAAGTTGATGACGAGAAGTGAGCTAAAGCAACGAAGGCAATGTCTGCACGCTGAACCCACACAGCGCGCTTGTTTGTCTCGAGTTCAGTTGTTGCACAAAGCGCTCCAAAAGCTTTTTGACCTTGATTCGTAATGTCTTGCATCAATACTCTCAGGTTCTTTTTTTCCTGTGTGTTTAGCCTGTACCTCGCCTGCCGGCCTGGCAAGCACGCGCCGCTGGTCTTTTTATTGTCGTATGCTGGACAGTTACATTTTGCATACTATTTTGGGAACCAGTTGGTAGCATGGTTTCGGTTTCGGTCGAACAGCCGTTGTCTCCGCTCGCGCGGCGAATCACGTGGAACTGCAAGCCTGCCGAAGTTGCCCTCACGTGCATGTGAACATGATTGCACGAGAGGCACCAGCCGGGATGCTTGCAATTCATTGTTTTAGGTTTGCTTACTTTTTATAAAAATCTGCCACGTCGGGAACCAGTAAAACGATAGCAAGTGTTGTTGTTTTTTTTTTGGAATTTTTCGGCAACACTTGCAGCTTTGTATACTTGTGGGATGTCTCAGCACCACAAACACAAGCAGCGAGTTCCGCCCCAACACGTCACATCACAACACAACACAAGTGGCCTTCGTTTGTCCAGCCCTTAAAACAAATATTAATTTTTCTAAGGATATATCCTCCAAACGTCACTTTTTCTGCTCTGAAACACTGTTTTGGCTGCTCCAAAAGCCACTTTTGCTGCTCCAAAACACTGTCTTGGCTGCTCCAAAGTCCACATTTGCTGCTCCAAAACACTGTTTTGGTTGCTCTAAAAGGTGCTCCAAAATGGCTTAGGCCAATCACATCACTGTGTTTGGTATACTGGCAACATGTCATAGTAAGTGGACTCATGCCAGAATGTGGTCAAATATATATTGAATTTGCTAGCTTTTTTATTATGTTTATTGTAGTAAAATCCTTTCACCGAGTCTATCATACATAAGTCGCACTGTATTTTTTAACCGTTCACAAGCATGGCGGTTTTGAACAACACTTTATGCTCTCAACTTTACTAGTTGAGAAGCACAACCTGTGCATTAGAAAATATTAAAAGTTGCTTTGTGTGACTTTTGTGCACTTGTAATGTGTGTCATAATTAAGGTTCTGTCTTTTGGAATGAATTCGAAAAACTCGGGGAAAACGCTCGCCGATAAAATTTTCGTCAATTCGAATTTATCCAAAAAGCTCCGCGATTTTGAGGTCACAATGGTAACATAAAAAGCAAAAAGGATGGTGTTTTACGAATGAATATTGTGAGAGCACGGGGTCGGTGATCCTGAGGAGTGGCCAGATTCCTTTTTAAAATATCTGACTAGTACTGATAAAAGGGTTTACTGTTTATCTTGTCAAAGTTTGTTCGGAGCAACGGGTCATTGTACTTCTGGGTCACGACAAAAGCCACTGTTCCAGTTTCCAGTTTGGAGCATACTATTTCCGCTTCTTAGAGGCCAGAAAGGTTGTTTTGTTAGGACGGTGAAAGCAATAAACCTTGAGAATTCATAGTAGAGGGCAGGACTGCTGTAGCTTCCATGCTTTCTACTGATGTGCACCGGTAAAGTATTGGCGTTAATTGAAGCAATATCTTTGTCAATATTTGTTGCGGGAAAGTTAGTATTGCCAATGGCAAGTATGCCAATGCCAAATGCAGCCGCAGAAGTATCTTCGATACAGGCGGGTTTTTACGAATTAAGGGTATGTTTGTGTCAGGATGCACTTTATTTTGTATTGTTAATGAAAAAAAAAATGAAAACAGTAAAATTAATCTCGGAATTTCAGAGAATTGAGAGTCGAAATAAAAAAGGCTTGAGGTACACCGAAGCATTTCTTATGAGTTGTGAATGCAAAAGCATGCACATCATTCTTCCGCTTCCTTATTTCGTCTGCAGCGTATTTGCGTTGATAGCAGAGCGCGCCCTCTCATTGCTGCTCTGACCTTGGACGTTTCGTGTTAGCGGCGCGCTGACAGACACGCAGTGCCATGGAGGGGCGGTCGTTAAAACTGCCGCGCAGCGGCCAATGGGAGCCTCGTCGACGTGCGCCTCCCAATGGGACCAAAGCCAAAATCCATCAGCTTTACTCCGTTTTTTGGGGATCGGGGAAACTAGGTTCCGTTTGGCTAGGCATTTCGCGTGCTTTCATAGCTGGGAGCTGGCTTCACTTGGAGAAAGGATTTAAGGTGCCATTTGGCGCGGCTTCAATGCTGGTGACGCCGGCTCGCTCCGTGGGACAGTTAATTAATGCTTTTGCATTAAAGAAACTTCAATGAAGCCTGTGTTTTCCGCGAAAAATAAACTTTAAAAAACATGCTCCAAATTTCACGAAAAATTAACTTTGAAAACAGGGAATCCTAGTCCTAATTTACCTGTTTGGAATTGGCACATTAATGTAGACATGATAGGTTGCAACTCAAGTTTGAAGCCTGTCTTACAAATTAAAGCTTTTGCTGCGCTCCTTTTTTTTCTACTTTGTCGCAGCTACTTATCAGGAATAATTCTTCTATTGTAGCGATGAAACAATTGTAGATGAACAATAGATAGCTTGAAGGATTTCATTCACCAGTTTTTCCTCAATGGTTTGTTTCAGCACCAAGCGGGTGGACCATTCCAACACTAGGCTATCTTCCCAACTTGAACGGAATCCAGGTAAGGAGATTTGTCCAGTGGTTTAAGTAGTCAGTTCATATCTGTTGTGTCGAGAATATGGAGACGACATTAGTGGTTTACTTGGACAGGAATTGGTACTAATCATCAACCAACTTGATCTCCCAAGCTTGCGTATACAAGAGCCATGTGCAGTAGTACTGCAAGTTCTGTGCAGCTCCCAAAGAAAGAACCCTTTCTTTTCTCCTGTACTGGTCAAGATTTCTATTAGCAAATGGTTTTCGAGATTATTACATGAGCAAAAAATTGAGAGCCCTTCCACCCCGTGAAGGGAAGCCTGGCGCTCTGGTAGAGACAATGACATTTTATTATTGTGCGGCTACACCAATCACGGCGCAGGCTCTGGTGCGCTGCACAGGTGGCCGCCGAAAAGCGTGCGGCATTGCGCTATGTCGGAGGAGAGAGGGACGCCGTGCGTGGCGAGGAGTATAGACGACTCAGGAAAGGGCAGTGGAGAGGAGTATAAAGTTGGGCATACATCTTTCCATTTGAAAATTGTTGGTCCTTGCTCGGTGTGTCGCCGGAGACGATCCGCCAGAACCTAGCCGTAGACAGCTTCGCTGTAAAAGAAAGTGGCAAAAGGAAATGCATTAAAACAGCAGTTTTAAGTTAGTGCTAGCCCCGTCCGCGTGTTCATGCCCTTGTCTGTCTTTCGTGCTATTTATTGTCCATAATTCTACCATTACTGTGATAGTTCAGGCTTTCATGCCTGTTATAGTAATCAATCAGTCTCTGTTGATAGCAATTAAAATGGTTTGCTAGACCCAAGAATTAAATTTGGGTCATGAAACTCTCTTTGCTCACTAGGAGTTTTATTATATTTACCTAACAACCGTAGTATTATGATTATCACCGACAGTTGCAGCTCTCACAACTGTCATAATAATCAATAAATTTTAATTTCTTGAAAGATTGTAGCAGTTTTTTTTTATAGTTCTAAGTTATCAATGATTGATTTGTTGAGTCTTTCTTCCAGTAACATAGTTTTTTTTTTAAAGAAACATAGTCTTACAAGTTAACAAAACAACATTAGCAAATACCACACACTTTCCAGACTGCCATCTTTTTTTTTTCTTCTCTCTTCGCCTCAGTGTTGCCTGACCCCTTTTCTTCCTTCATTAACGATTGTTCTCACAGTCTAGTTCACAAAAATTCTGTGGACACCTAAGTACTTCTTATGAGTTGTGAATGCAAAAGCATGAATGTCGTTCTTCTGCTCACTTAGTCGTCTGCAGCATAGTGGCAGGTAGCGGCCAACAGCCAAGCATGTGTTCCGCGCCGCGCTGAGCTCGGACGTGCAGCCTCTCCGGAGTTTGCCCGCGCGGGCTGTGAGGCCACCGCTCCCCCTTACGACGGCCGGGCCGCTACGTGCACTGCGCCGCCATGGAAAGGGCTTGTCTGGTGGAGTGTTTTTGGAACTATGCCACGCGAGAGCCAATGGGAGCCTCGTTCCTTGATGACGAGCGCCAGCCAATGGGAGCCTATGCATCAGATTGCGGTTTCTCTTCGCTCCATTGGGACAGGGGAGTATAGGTGCCGTTTGGCGCGGCTTCAAAGCTGATGACGTCGATTCGCTCCATGGGACAGTTAATGCTTTCGTATTAAAAACTTGAGACTGGGCTTTTCCTTCTACTCCGGGAGCAGGCTCGGACGACAACAATCTCAACTCTATCTTCTACGAGCACCTGACACGCTCGCTGCAGCAGAGCTTGTACGGGGACCTTGCACTGGGACGCTGGGGCAGCGTGACCCAGGGCGACTGCTTCGTGCTCGCGTCGGACAACCTCAACTGCCTGCTGCACATTGTGGAGCTCGCCAACGGTCTAGTCACCTTCCAGCTGCGCGGACTAGAGTTCAGGGGTGAGTTCTCCCCTTTAGATCTCTCCTTGTTGGTGAATAGTAGGTAGTGGATGGCAGAGGTACTTATATAAGTTATGAATAAGGTAACAGTTAGTTCTGAAACTTTGGCATCCGGTTCGGACCTCTAACGCTACGGTACATTTGGATGGAGAATGAGCGTTTGGCAATACTTAGTTTATTTTTGCGGTGAAAAAAAACAAAAACCCATAGATTTTTCAGAAAGACACCTTGTAGATTATTAAAACAATTTAATCTTATTAACAATTAGTGTATGGAATAAACATTATATTTTCCTAATACATGAAGTGGGTATCAGTTTTTGTGGCTATAGGTTGGGGTGTCGGGTTAAAAATGTGTGAAGGGGCGTCCGGTTCAAAATGTATAAAAAAATGACATGTTCAAAATGTGTGGAGGGGTATCAAATTCAACATACCTTAATATCCCAAAAGATTCCCTACCCCTATTTTTAGTTGTGACTGCCTAGAGCTCAGCTGGTTTGTTCGACATGCTCTGAATGTTTCCAGCCGAACAAAGAGGGAAAAACCAGCAGTGTGTGTCTCTTTTTCTCGCTTCCTTTGCTTTTTTCTCCACATTGAGCTGGAAACCTATAGAAGCCTATTTTTAGCTTGATTTGCTAGTTTCTTTTAAACACCATGAGATGGCCCACTCCTAGTAATCATAGTGTTCGGACCAATGATGACCTCGACGTAAAGGCGGCTAGGCAGCTGTGGCGGGATATAAGCGAACATTGCTGACTGAGAAGTACAGTCATCTTTTGCTTCATTGCCCTTCACTGTGATAACAAGTTTGGCAGGAAAACACGACCTAAAAATACTGTTTTTTCAACTTTTCTTGGCTGTACACCAAAAGTTAGCCCACTCCTTATTTTCACTTGATTTGCTCTCGATTTCAGGGGGGCTACCTATCGGGATGTTACAGTATGTTGGTTTGTCAGGTTCAAACTGTGCAGTAGTGTGTCGGGTACAATAAAAATAACAAAATAGAAAGAGGAAAAAAAAATTTTGCACGGGCGACATTTTGACAAGTTAGCTGGATGCAGAAAAGGAGAATCATCCAGTTCCCTAATGCCAGCATTCTTTTTATGGTCCCTTTAACATTTTCTTTGAAACTTTGAGGGGGACATCTTTGGGGTGATGCCGAGGCTGCTGAACCTTGCAGGCACCTACTGCCAGCAGCGCGAAGTGGAGGCCATCAGCGAAGGTGTGGAGGAGGACGAGGGCTGCTGCTGCTGCGAGCCAGGCCACTTCCCACACCTGCTGTCGGCCAATGCGGCCTTCGGCCAGCGTTGGCTCGCCTGGCAGGTGGCCGCCACCAAGTACATCCTGGAGGGATACTCCATCTCGGACAACTCCGCTGTGTCCATGCTCCAGGTGTTTGACCTGCGCAAGGCCCTGGTCACCTACTACGTCAAGGTATGCGGAGGGCTGTCAGGTTCAAAATGGTCATGAGGGGTGGCGAGGGGTGTCGGACACAAACTGTGCGGAGGGGTGCTGGGTTTAAAATGTGTGGTGGTGTGTCGGGTTCAAAATGTGTCAGTTTCATAATTTGTTGAGGGGTACCAGATTCAACATGTGTTGGGGTGTTGGGTTCAATATGTGCGGAGGGGTGTCAGGTTCAAGGTGTGTCAGTTTCGACGTGTGTGGAGGGGTGTCGGGTTTGAGATGTGTCCGGTTCAAAATGTGTGGAGTGGTATCGGATTCCAGATATGTCGAGGTGTCGGATTCAAAATGTACAGTGGTGTGTTGGGTTTAAGGTATGCATTGGGGTGCTGGGTTTAAAATGGAAAGGGGGCTGTCAGGTTCAAAATCTGCTGAGGGGTTTGAATTAATGGTTGGGCTCGGAGTATCTCTCGGTGTCGGGTTCAAGGTATATGTCAAGGTGTTGGCTTACCAGCTTGATTTATTGTTTTATAAGTGTTGGCTTACAAAATCAATTTATCATACTTTAGTTCGAGTTAGTATTTTGTACTCTTTTTTTGTAATCGAGCCTTTAAGGCAGTGGCGTAGCCGGGGGGAGCTTATAGGGACCCCTCCCCCCCCAAAAATCTAGCCCACCCTATAATATACTGTATATACGCGTGTAATGGCCGCGCTCGTGTAATAGCCGCACCCCTAACTTTAAACAAAGAAAGCCGCAAAAATATATTTAAAAATTACCCGTGTATAGGCCAGGGGCACCTACAACTTTAGAACCGTAGGTGCGGCCATTTCTTTTTTTTTTGTTTTTAAGTACTGCAGGCAGATGGCACCCACCCGGCTGCGGCAGCCAACAACATTGAGGCACTCTATCCTGTCTGTTTGCGCCTCTCGCTTCATCTCGAACAATCTCGAACCAGACGCAGTGCATCTCTTTGTGTTTGCGAGTACCCCAGTTTCCCGGTGTCACCCACTCCAGGCTACTGGATGGGGAAGTATGCGAGTTACACGGCCAGCTCTAAACTCAAAGTTGCCTTTGCTCAAGACAACAGTAAACAAAGCCAGGCCAATGTTCGGTGTCGACGACGCCGAGACGCCGGACGCCAAGACAAGTTCTGAAGATAAGTGATCTACGGACGAGTGGAAAGGGCTTTGCACGCCTGTCTATGCAATACCCATAAAGGTTTTCTTGTTCAACCAAGGCGTGTGAGTACTTCCATTTAATGAAGGCAAGTAGTGAAACTTTCGGCAAAAAAAATATATTTCCAAAAACCTTTTTCATTTTTCTCCGTGTAATGGCCACACCCCTTGTAATCGCCCGAAATCATAAAAAAATACCTGCGGCCATTACACGCGTATATACGGTACATAGGCATCTTGACACCCCCCAACCCCCTCCCCTCTCCTCCACACTCTAAGGTATGAACATCTTTGCTATATTGGCCCTTACTATTGAGAGGTTCTACTGTAACGGAAACTTTGTCTAAGTAGAACAGTTTTGCCTGGATGATTGAGGATGCCATGTTTGAAATGCAGTCCATCGTGTACTACACGGTGACGTCCAATTGCCTGGAAGACTGGCTAGGCCTTCCGGCTGTGCGGGACGCACTTAGCCCCACTCTGGAGCGCAACTACACGGACGTGGACCCTGTCTTCAACATGAACATTGACGAGGACTATGATTTCCGCGCGTCAGGAATCTCGCGGAGTTCCTTCTGCAACGTCTACCTCGAGTGGCTGCAGTTCTGCGTGAACCGGTCAGGAAAGGTCAGTCACTTCTTGTTTCATGTCTTCTTAGCCGCTCTGGAACAACCTGGACTAATCGAAGCTTGTCCACTGCCTCCCTTTTTCTGATGGCATCACACTAGTGCAACACCGAGTTGGAAATTGGGCCCCAAGCGTCTGCCGAGGCATTGAATGCAAGTTTCAGCCGAATGCAGCGCTTGTGTTCAATTTGTGCCCACGCCTGATTTTGACAGCAACAAAATTCGAGTGCACAGTCCTTTTAATTCTTGGTGGTGTTGCCCGGAACCAAAGTTCAGTAATGTAATACTATGGAATATTTATCACCTGGAATCCAAGTAGATTGACTATCCAAACTCAAAAACAATAATTTGTGCAAACACATTTATTCTTTTCTGTTTAAGTTGCATTTTGTAGTCACATGGGCTGGTTATTAAGCACCTCTTGTAAGTCTCTTGCCAATTTCTGTTTTCTCTCGTGATACGGAGCATATATTTCAGACTCTGGAACACGACCGGAACTCGATGCTGGTTTCACTGTGCTTTGCGCTCAGCCTCCTGGCTCGACGGGCCCTGGGGACAGCCTCGCACAACTCCTTCTCGAGGTTGGTGCCGATTCCCTGCCGACCTCTCGCCGACTTCCGGCCTACCTCCTGTCAGTTTTGTTGGAACCGTGCAGGACAATGCTCTAGCTCCTTACCTGTTATGGGTTTGGTGGCTTTTTGTGTGCTTGTAAGATGTGTCCGTAGTTCTGAAAGTTATATGATGCCTTGACCCGGTCAGCAGGTTGCAGTACCTCTTTTAAGGAAGGCACCTGGTTTTTGTAGACTCCTGCTTCATATATGAGCATGTTTACTTGCATATCAATGTTTGGGTTCCCTGGTTGGCACTTACAGCAGCGTGGACCTTTTGCTGTACGGCCTGCACGCGCTCTTCAAGGGAGACTTCCGCATCACGTGTGTCAGAGACGAGTGGGTCTTCCAAGACATGGAGCTGCTGCGTCGCGTTGTGGCACCCAGCGTCCGGATGGCACTCAAGTTGCACCAGGTTAGCATTAGCAGTGCAGTTATTCTTTGATTTTCAGGGTCAGTTCAAGAGTTCTGCGAACGTGTTTTGTATTTTGCATTGTATTTTTGTTATCTGTATATTTATGTGGTATCGTAAAGATGCCAGTCATGATGCTTGTGCTTGTAACGTTCAGCTAAATGTTTTTTTCTGCAGTGTATGTACCTATGGGCAAAGGACTAGTGCCTTGTCAGGCTTTGCGCTGGCCCTTCTTTTGGACCCTGTCCGAGAAAAAACAAATAGAAATAAAATGCAATAAGAAAATAAACTCAGTGGGAATCAGTCTAATGATATGTAACTACGTACAAAAAAAAAACGCCTCTTTTTGTGGAGCGTGTGGTCACAGGAAAACACCGGAAATGTTTAATTGTTTTTACAGCGGAGCTGTTAAGGGCTAGTTTTCCCAGTGTTGTGTCCGTGGACAAACAAATGTCGACATGAAACTCCAGACAGCTACCGTCATCTATGAGTGACGGCGGCAACCAGACAAGGCTGGAAAGGTTGCCACCCTCTGTGAGGGATGGCGGCAACCAGACAACCGGCAAGCCAGTTGTCTGGTTGCCACCTTTGCTTATAGATGGTGGCAACCTTTCCAGCCTTTCCACTCTGATTTTCACCAGGGTGGAAAGGCTGGATTTTTTTAGGTTCGTCCTAAAGTCGTCCTTGAGGTTGTTTTAGATGTTGTCCTTGAGGTCATTTGAGACGTCTTCCTTGAAATCGTCCGAGAGGTTGTTCTCGAGGTCATCCTAGAAGTCATCCTTGGGCTCGTCCTAGACATTGTCCTCGAGGTTGTCCTAGAAGTCATCCTTGGGGCTTGGGGTCGTCCTAGACATTGTCCTAGAAGTCACCTTTGAGGTCGTCCTAGACATCATCCTTGAGGTCATCCTAGACGTCGTAATCTAGGAGTCGTCCTTGAGGTCATCCAAGAAGTTGTCCTAGACGTCGTAAAGATAACAGTTTCGCTGGTCCTACATCTTTATGTGAAGTGGAAGGGCTCTAAATTTTTAAGTACTTTCTTTTGCTTTTTAGGCATCTTACTAGTACGTTGATATGCTGCCCAACTTTTTTTGTAAAACTTGTGCTAAAAAAAATGAAGAAAATTTTTTTGTTTGTTTTGTCTCGTTTTTTATGTTGAAATAACAACAAAGCTTTGGCTTTGCTTTCGTTTCACAGCACGAGTCAATGAAGGGGGAGTGTGCCCGGGACTTTATGTGGACAAACTTAGATGGGCATCTGACCGTAGTTACAAGGGAGTAAAGCCGAGAGCAAAACATGGCAGATCATAGGTACTGACATCGGTGGTCTTGAGAGAAAGAACAAGTGAGAGAGGGTGACAGAGGTGCTCATTAACCTTATCTACTTTCATACAATGCACAATACCATTGTTTTCCTGAATTGTAAGCTATAAAAGGGCTAGGTGCAGACCTTAGAGGTGATGTTTTGCTGCTTTTTTATGTATAATTCCCAGGAGAAAATCAGTCCACTTCCAGCTGGATTATGGAACTGGAAGGGAGGCAGTCCAGCTGGATTCTAGCTGGATTCCAGCTGGGTCCAGCTGGAATCCAGCTGGACTGCCTTATTTCCAGTTCCATAATCCAGCTGGAAGTGGAGTGATTTTCGCCTGGTATGTTAGGTCTCACCAATGAGGTGGGCTCATCAAAACCACTTGCTGGGACCTCTGACGTCTGCGTGTCTATGCCCTGCCGTTTCTAAAAGGCCGCAAGGTATGGAACCTTTCCCTCTAGAACATTATATTAACTCTAAGGTCTTTACAGGACCATTTCATGTCGACGGAGGAGTACGACGACCACACGGCGCTCTACGATGCCATCAGCAACTACGAGAAGAACCTGGTCATCTCGCACGAGGCGGACCCTGCCTGGCGCAACGCCGTCCTCTCCAGTGTTCCTTCCTTGCTGGCCCTCAGGTCAGAGACCTAACAATGAGCACCACATTGCATTTCACCACCTCGGCTACATCGCTTCGCCGCACAACAATTCTGTTGCTAGTTTGTTTAGAAAGCACAAAGTAAGGCCCATTTCAAACACTCACGTTTGTTTATCTCGTGACCGAGTTCTTGTGATCTCTTACCACGAGAGAGCACACTGGCATGTAACCCTGGAACTGCGTTTCACTAGGGTGAAGGTTTTAAGGGTATTTGTGAGATAAATTGTACATACTCTCTAGGAGAAATGGTTTATTAACATTGTCAAAAGATTTTTGAGCCAAGAAAGAAAGAAGATGCACAAAGAAATTAGGCAGTGTATGGAAATGCCCGGTGTTCCCCAGCTACACAACGGATACCGCCAGTGCATTCTTCCATTGCAAACTTTTCACAATGTCATAAACGGCCGTATCTTGCTGATAGTTTGCACATTTTATCTTGCAAGTACCGCAAAACCTTTGCTCTAGTGAAATGCGGTTCCAGGGCCACCTCATAGACGGTGCCGGCGTGCCAGTGTCTAATCTTGTTGGAAAGGATCGCGAGAACTCGGTCATAAGCAAACGCACCGTGCAAATGGGACGTCCGATTAGCAAAGCGGCTCCTTTCCGGGTTTTCACACGGACGTCGGCATCTCCCCCACGTTCGCAGGCATGTCTTCGACGACAGCTCGGACGACTACAAGATCATCATGCTGAACCGGCGGCACCTGAGCTTCCGGGTGATCAAGGTGAACCGAGAATGCGTGCGGGGCCTGTGGGCGGGGCAGCAGCAGGAGCTGGTGTACCTGCGCAACCGCAACCCCGAGCGGGGCAGCATCCAGAACGCCAAGCAGGCCCTGCGCAACATCATCAACTCGTCGTGCGACCAGCCCATCGGGTACCCCATCTACGTGTCCCCCCTGACCACCTCCTTCATGGAGACCTCCCAGCAGCTGTGCGGCCTCATCGGGGGGCCACTGAGCCTGTCCCGCTTCGGAGGTGCCCTCGTGGGCTTTTGGAACCGGTGAGAGCGACCCCTTCGGTTCCTTTGTGTCGTCCGGTCCGACTCGGCGTTAAATATTTGAAGTTTTTCTAAGCTTTACGATGAAACTGAAGAACCGCGGGCAAGCTGGTGAACTAACTACATAATGAAAAAATTAGACGTTCACAAATCTCTGTAATGCGAATTTAGAGTGCAGCTCTTGAGGAGGAGGAGGGGAGGGTATGTGCCTCCTCCTCTCCTCGTTCTTCATCCCCTCCTTTCCCCTTCTCCTCCAATTCAGTTTCCCCGCTAAATTTAGCAGGGAAAATGAGTCACATGACTTGGTGTCATGTCGCCTATGAACAAATTCAGTTTCTCCGCTAAATTTAGCGGGAAAATTGACGTTACGTCACCTCAACACCAATTCAATTTCCTGATAAATTTAGCGGGGAATTGAATTGGCGTTGAAATCACATGATGTCAATTTTTTCTCTAAATCTAGCGAAAAAATTTAATTTTTTTTCTAAATCTAGCAGAGAAACTGAATTTTCCTGCTAAATTTAGCAAGGAATCGAATTGGTGTTGAGGTCATGTGACATCAATTTTCCTGCTAAATCTAGTGGAGAACTGAATTTGTCTGCTAAATCTAGCAAAGAAACTGAATTTCCCTGCTAAATTTAGCAGGAAATTTAATTGGTGTTGAGGTCACGTGACATCAATTTTCCCGCCGACACTGCGAAACACTGAAATGGGCTCCTAGAGCTGCGCTCTAAAACCGAAGACCGGGAACAAGTAAAAAAACAGACGAGCACACACATTGTCTCAAAACGCAGCTACAAATCTTATTTCACGTCGTCACATTTATGTGATGATCCAACCTCCCCGGAGGTTACCAACTTGCTCGCAAAACGATAGCGAGGAACACGAGAAACAACATCCAACTGACCTCAAAACACAAGCATGACCAACGAAGAAATGGACCTTCACTACACTGACCTTTCACTGAACTAGAAGCTTATCTCGATTTTGATGGACCAAGCTCGGTAGGGAGGCAGAGACAGAAGGCATTTCTGCTTCCCCTTTGAATGCTTTAAAAAGCGTTTGCAGGTCATTCCCTAATCAGCAGGACAAATCTGGTAGCCAAAGAACCATTTGCATTGTTAGGGCCTGGTCACGCCTACGGTGCAGTGCTATATCAGCACTATAGACAAGGTGCTGACTTTCTGCTACATCAGTGCTGTTTCGATGCTGTGCTGCATGGGACCCGGTCTTCCCTGTTTACACACACAATGAAGCGACGAGTCGAAGCTGCCTCTAGCGCTGGTGCTGCACTTGCTTCATGCCATCTCAGCGTTGCACTTCGTGTATGAACCAGCCTTTGGTGTCAACCCTTGAAGAAAGAAAGGGTCAAAAAGCTTGGAGGAAAATTTCTGTTGGCCGGATATTTTGGGCTAACATCTTCTACAAGTATCCAGAGTGACTTGGAGTTTTCTATTGTTTCTTTGCAGGCTCAAGATACGTTGCGGCGAGGGCTGTTCCAGCGGTGGCACTGCCGTCCAAGAAGACACAATGTTTGACTACACCATGGCCGGCTCTCTGTCTGGGAGCATCTCAAGAGGTAGGGCAGCGTCTACCTTCCAATGGCAGGTGGTACTTACTTGGTTTTTGAGGCAAGCCTGATACATTTGACATAGTAATGTTCATACACTCCAGTCAGCTCCACACTTCTTCAGGCATTTGAAGGGTGTACAACAAACATATACCTTTAAGGAGTCTTTGGCAGGATAAATCAATAGCAACTCATGGTTGTATCAGCCTTTGGTTCCTAGATGACCTATATTACCACATGGTAAGCTTGGTTTAGCCGACCGCCTTATTCCACCAACTTTAAAGTGACTTGCCATGCTAGAAATTTTTGACTGTTTCGTAACCACGCCTATTCAGATCGATCACCGGTGATCTATGAATTCAATCATCAATTTCGATGCGTTAAAGTCGTTTCTCAGGCACCTAACGCCACCCAGTGGTTAGCCCAAGAAATGGACTTTCGGAATCAGTTTCGATTCCGTTGCTCTCACAGAGTTGTGCTTTTTGGTGAAAATTTTCTTGAACTGAAATGTGTGCATTGTAGCAAAAAGGGGCGTGGCCGTCACCCTCCACTGCGCGTCTGTCGCTCGTGACTATGCTGCACCAATATGAACTTTTTGTGATTAAATGACTCCCCTGTAAGACAAGGGACATAATTACGACATCGGATTTGCTATCTGACATTGTTGAGTGGGGATAATTAGCCAAAGAAGGTGCCAGCTGTTTGATAGTAAGCTTTGATTTCAAGCCCGAGAGGTTTTATTCTCCTACACCACATTTCTAAAGGTTCGCCCTATGTCCCTCATGCAGGACTGGCCATGGGTGAGTTTATAAAAGTTTGGGTTTCATTTCTTGGGTAAAATTCTTGGCAAGGGCCGCTGCAGGTGCTTATCATGTTTACTGTGCAGTGAACATCGTTACCATGCAGTCGTCGCCAGGCTTCACTGCGTCGCGAAAAAAGCATCCCACTCGGAATTATAGTGCACCCGCGCTTTATATTTGCGATGAGGGCTCAAACTACAAGTCCAAAGATGATAGCTCTTCATCAGATTCAAGCTCTGACAGCGACAATGTTTCGAGTCGGCCCGGAACGTCCTCAGCCATTCACCGTTGAGTTTTAGGACTTTGGGCGGTCTCCTTGCGGGTGGCAGGGCGTCTTCACTTGGTTAAGACGTCCTGCCACCCGCGGGTATGAAACTTCAGTACAGCCCAAGAAGGTTCCGCCCGGAGAAGATCTAGGCGCAGCGCTACGGAGCAGCGCAATGCAGTTTACAACTGCCCGAAAATTCTTTCTTCTCTTCGCCACAAAGGTAATAAAGACCATCTGTGACAACACAAGCAAATATGCGTGGATGCACGTTTCTGGTGCTCGTCCAGCAGCTGCTTGAGCTCAACGATGAAGACATTCTTCCATTTGACCTTGTACTAAAACAACTGCAGCACCATCCCCAGAAGATGCCGAAAAAATGAAACTGCAAAATGTGCAATGACAACCGCAAGGTTGAGCAAAAAGCAAATGTGTGCCAAAACTGGAAGGTGCACCTCTGCCTGACAAAAACCAGTAACTGCTTCATCGCATGGAACAAGCACCATGACAAGTTTTTCTTTTAGAGCGCAGCTCTTGGGCGCCCGTTTCCGCGTTTTGCGGCATCGCCATCGGCGTTGGCATAACTGCCCCACTAAATTTAGCGGGAAATTTAATTGGTGTCGTTGTCACGTCAATTTTCATGCTAAATCTGGCGGAGAAACTGAATTTGTTCAATGGGTGACGTGACACGAAGTTATGACATCATTTTCCCCGCTAAATTTAGTGGGGAAACTGAAGTGCTGTTGATGTTACGTGACATCGATTTCCCTGCTAAATTTAGCCGGGAAACTTAACCCGCTAAATTTAGTGGGGGAAATTTTCTAGCTACATTTAACGGGAAAATTTCCCTGCTAAATTTAGCGGGAAAATTTCCCCGTTATGTTTAGCTGGTTAATGAGAAGAAGGGGAGGGCACAAAGAGTCATACTTTCACCTCCTTCTCCTTAAGAGCTGTGCTCTAATTTCGCATTACAGAGATTTGTAAACGTTTCTTTTTTTTTTTTTTTTTGCATCTGAGAAACAGCTGTATGCAGTGTTTTCCCCCCAGAAAGTGTTTTTGGTTTATTTTTCTTTGAAATTTATACTATTTTGAATCCCTTTTTATGGGATTGTTTTTGTGCATACCAGGCTTTTCTATTTTTTTTTTTTTTCAACTAACCTTGAAAATGGCAATTTTTAAAATGTGTGTGTAAATTTAATGAAGCTTTTTGCTTTGCAACTTACATTTTTGGAAACAGCATTTAGTTGTCTGTAATTTGCTGTGCTGCAATATGTGCTAAACCATTATTTGTGGTGTGAAAAGATTATTTTTTTTCTGAGGCCTATAAAAAACAGTTATTTTCCCGTCGTAACGAAGGAGTTAAGGGCTTATATTCCAGCCCAAAGAAGGTCATCTGGAACACCCTAGAAAGGAACTGAGGATGAATGTACGCTACTAGGTGCCTTTTAAGGAGTTGGAGACATCTCTGCCGTCGCTCCTCATGCAGCTCGACGCAGTCACTCGAGTGGCTCTCACTCGGTGAGCCAATCGGCAACGGAAACTGGGAGCAGCAGCGGTAATGGAGGCTCAGGGGACCAGGGAAGCCGTAGCATGGGACGTGTCTCGGCCTCGAGCAGCATCGGCCGTGGAAGCACGGTCAGCAGTCTCGGCCGTAACAGCACCAGCTTCACCAGGACCTCGCTGAGCAACATTGCTGTGTCGTCGTCAGTGGTGTACAAGCCGACGCCGGTGGGAGGGGGCACCCTCCTTGGCATGACACCGCTGAGGCAGCAGCAGTGTCCCACGGAGTCTGCGGTTGTCGTGACGGCCAGTCCGTTTCTGGTAGAGGCCACTGGCGGTAGGAGGAATTCTTCTTCTGCGTCGGTGTATGCAAGTGGCGCCACGGCCGTCTGGGACTCAGCGGTGGTTTCTACCGAGAAGGTGAACATTTGAAGGTCGACATCTCTTGCGGCATGTCTCAGTGTCCTTGCAGATGTCTGCCTGTGAGGCTTTCCTTGGATGCCTGCCACACGGTCCTTGTGGAAGAGCCATGTGACTGGAAACTTCCATATTTCAACGAGGTTCCATGATGGCCCACAACAGAAACTGGATTGTTTGTTAGTAGGTGCTGGACATGTCTGGTGGCCTTGCAGATGCCTTCCTGCGAGGCTTTCCCTGGATGCCTGCCAGATGGTTCTTCTGAAAGTTCCATGTGACTGGAAAAACTCCAAGGCCACCAAGGTGCCTCCATTGTCCACGACCCATGGACCCTGGTCCATGGGTCGTAGTTAGAGGTTGCATAACTCGTGACCCAGGACAAACTGGCCCACGACCCATGCCCCATGGCCCACCACACAAACTGGATCATTCGTTAGTAAGTGCTGGTTACCTTGAGGCATCCCAGTAGACGTATGGGCAGTTTTGCACATCAGGTTTTGATTTCTTTTCCTAAATGGCACTTTGAGCATGCGGAATCTATTCAGTGTCCTGAAAGGTTTCTTGGAGACGTCCTTCATGGATGCCTCCCAGCAAGATCGGCCCTAAAGTCCTGGTTCTATTTGTGGAAATTCTTCAAGTATTCTTATTTGTCTGCCTAGAAGGTGCTTTTCAGTGCCCTAAGGAATATCAGTTTTCCATGTCTTAGTATATACGTGGAAAGGCCCTGTGGACTGTCCTTTCATAAGGTTTGCTTAAGAGCTCTCGAGTGCCCTCAAAACTATATTTAGATATCCTTCAAGAAGTGCTTAGGTCTCAAGGTAAATTATTCATCTTTGAACATTCTTTAGAAGTCTTGAAAGCTTGCCATGTCTGTCTAGTCTGTCCTCTTTATTCTGCCTGAGGTATCTCTTTCTGATGTCCTAGAAATATCCAGTGCAATTCTACTGCTAGTGTTTATCAAGCTTGGAGGTTATTTCCCTTTGTACAAAGATCAGGTTTGGAGAGTTGGAGGGAACAGAGATGCAGGCAGACCTTCTGAAACTGCCACTTGTAGTGTACCTGTACAGGAAATTCTCCTTGAAGGGACTTGCAGGGTGTATAGCATATAGTATGCAAGATGAGTAGTTTTCAGATTGTGAAGCTTCGGAACTATCCAGCAAAACGGTCAACTAGGTTAGTTAGTGCATGCTTAACCAGGTACCCTTTTGTGTTCCCAGTTTCTTTGGCACCGTCTATTTGTAGTCATGGAACATCTGCATTGGAGGTTACATACCTTGTGATTGTGAAAGGCAAATGGTCAGAAACTGTTCTTGGCAAGGTCCAGGCCTGTTTGACACCAAAATCCATGGCATTCAGTCATGTAGTCGGTTGCCCTTCATTCCCAGTGGCAGCACAGGCAAGGTCATATCATTTGTTGTGATGACAAGTGACTGCATCAATACACACCAGTCTTAGCATGTCTTTTCTGAGGATCAATAGGATAAGTGTGACTAGGAAACACTAGTCAGTCCAGGTACCTATATATAAGCGGAAGTTCTGAAACAAGCGAGTGCTAGATTTACAAAGCAGAAACACTAGATGAACATGACACGCAGAGCAAGGGGTCCATAACATTTTTCTCATTAAGTTAGGGTCTCTTCACCTGTCCTGTACATAGTGTAAAAAGTTGATTTCGGATTGTCTTTTCATCTCCAGAGTGTGATGTATGGATATTTTTGCTTGTAAATATATGGAGTTTTTTGGCCCAATGTGCTTAAAAATGAGTGTTAACAAGAGCATCTGAGGTCTTTATTTTGTGTGATTGTGGTGTATCCATGATACACCACAATCAGCCTAGTCTAAGGAGAACGAACCGGTATTATTGAATGTTTTTTTTTTTTTTTTTTTTCAGTTTATTCTTGGAGCATAATTGTATTGTGATGATGCTCTTCAAGTTGAAATCTGGAAAGGGCTTCGTTTGTTTGTACTACCATCTAAGCAGATTGCTCTTGTTTTTAATGGCACACGTTTGTATTTGTGTAAACCTTCCACCGGTATTTTAGCGGAGAAGTTGAAATATATTTCTGTCATTCTGCATTCATTGGTGCTTTGTTTAAGAGCCCAGGTGGCAATATTATGTGTCCTTTCTCTTTTTGTAATATAAAAATTCATCCACCGAGTTTGGTTTGTCATTTCCCTTTTGCGACACACACAAATTACTTATGTCATTCTGATCGGTAAAAACGCTAGCATTCAAAATAATAGTGTTTATTCACTTTCAACCACTTAACATAGCCAGCCAGAACACCCGCTCCCGCGAGGAAAAACGAAGAACTACATCGCTAGTGTGGACGCGTTGCAAACAAAACGAGCCAGCGGAGGGCCACTTGGAAGACAAGGCCTGCGCATGACGTCATCGTTGGTGGATCCCCGACCCGCGCCCAGCGGCAAACACGCTGAAGCTCGACGAGAGACTCCGCGACGCCAAGACGCGCCGTCTTGGCGTCGCTGCGTGCTAACGTCGCGTTCGTGAGACGCTGCAAGATGGGCTGTCGACGATACTGAGGCAAGCTAGGCCGTACTGCGAGGATTGTGACGTTAAGGGAGAAAGGTGCAGGCCTTGTTTTCTAGTGGTTTACGTTTTGCCAACTTAGCGGACGGTGGTCATGTGACCCTGTAAGGACGTATTCTATGTACGAGAAGTTTGTCAGGAAAGGCCAAAACAGGCTACAAATCTTTTTTTTTTTTAATTGATTTACGTAGTGCATTGGCGCGCTTGGAATATTTGAGGGCGCTGTTGCTCAGAACAAGCTCACATTGAAGAGGACATGAAACGAATTTTCGGATGAGATAAATGAGTTTAGATTGGGATTTTACTAGTAGCATATTGTTTAGTGGGCCAAAAGAAAGAAGATAGGAAATCAAAAACCAGATTTTCGGTACGAAAATTTGAAAACGTAGCTGGCTATTTCGTTCCTCCTTCCCTTCGAAAGCTCTCTGCCTTTTCAATGTGTCCATCCGCAATTCCCAAAGCACGACACCCGACCTCACTATGTTCCCTTCACCCCTAAGGTGACAGTGTGGTGGGAGCTACTCGCTTGCCGGACCAATCAGCCGCCTCCCTTTCATCAGAGTGAGGGAGCGTGATGACGTGGCAAAAGTGTGGTTGGTCCAAGAAGCAGGTAGCTTCCACAGCACTGTCAACTTTGGCGTGAACGAGGAAAGGGGGGGGGGGGGGGGGGGGGGGGGGGAGGGGAAGCAGCTTTTGTTTGAATTTCGAGCGACGGGCTAATCTTCTAGGGGGAGAATGGCAGTGTGAAGAGTACACAGACGAGGGTCGGTGCAAGAGGGGAGTTCCTCCTTTCCCTCTTCTTGAACTGTTTGGTACGCTGCGCGATTTGTGAGATGAGGTGGAAAACTAAGAAAGAAAAAGTTGAAAAATCGTTCATTATCCGCAGCTTCATAACCCCTCGTAAGATTATGACTTCAATCGTAACATTCTAGTTGCAACCTGAGACAGCAATTACCGCGAGAAAACTTGGACACACCTTACGAGCGGACCCCATGTTCATCGGCGGCGCAGCGTTCGGTGTGTGCTCCATTCACTAAATGTCCGAGCAGTCGAGAGGGCGGTGTTTGGGAAAAGTCTTTTCGGTTTACGTACGCAACTAGTGCAGCCCGAGATCGGGGTCATGTGGAAAGTGATGAAGCTTAATTGCAGCCGCACTTGCCGGATTCCGTGCAAGCTACATAGGTCCTCGGACGGTATTCGACGCTTTCTGTCGTTATGCTTGCACGCTATGACAGAGCAATGGTGTCCCGATGATCGGGGGACAGCCTCCATCGAAGCCCGTGGCTCTAATTAAGTTTGAGAGTTTAAAGCGGAGAAGAGAGTGCGAACGAAGGTCGGGTTAACGCGTGCACCCAAAACCGGCGAAGCCTCTCATCCGGGACTTTCACTCTTTCTAACGCACCAGCGAGGGGGAACGCGCCGGTAGCCCTTTCCCCTCTTCTCTCGCTCTCAAAATGGCGCTACCCACGATAAAACGGCAATTTGGAGCATCCGGCCTCCCGCACGCCATTCATGCCTTCCGCTGTGCTTTGGCTGCGCACGCGCGCTCGAGACGCTGAAGCGCTGTCGCGCTGGAGGCAGGGCAATAGCTCCTTCCCCTCGCCTTGACGTCACGGCGTGGTGGTAGCGTGTCGGGCGCACTTCCGGTCTGGGACTGGGCAGAAGTCACCATGCGGGACGTGCATTCCTGTGCTCTTTGGAAGAAACCTGCCTCGTCAAAACGCCGCGACTGGTACTGTGCCAAAAGAGTCGGGGAAAGGTTGGAAGGTCAGCTTTCATGTGTTTTCTGCCTGCTCGGTTCGTCCAAGAACGTAGATAGGGGCCGTGAGAAAGGAAAGCCAGACGCCGCCGGACCACGATTGCTTGTGCGGAGCACGTTGTGTTGAATTTAAGGATACTTGTGGTCGTCAGATTTATTTGTTTTGTTCCAATATGAACGCGGGAAAACCGCCAAGTTGTACGGACCACCTGCGGACTATGTTCAGTGCGTCTTCAACTTCAAACGGCTGCCTGATCGTTCGAACTGTCGTCTGCTCTCAAACGTTTCTGCTTGTTGTCTAAGACTTTTTAAGTTTGAAGGCTGGTTTGGGGTAAATAGGCTTGGTGTAAATAGTACATACAAACATATGTTGAGAATTGTTACCACTGGCCATCACTAACTTGTTATGTCTTATTCACATTTTTTTTTTTTTTTTTACACGATTGAACCGTTTACGAGAGCACCCAGATGCTTGCGAACCTGTGACGTCAGTAGAGTCGATTGCTGGGCTAGTTGGTTTTGGAATTTGGAATACATTTTAGCGCTCAAGAAACAGGGACAAAGAGGCGAGAAACACTGTGCTGTCTGTTTCTCGCCTCTTTGTCCCTGTTTTTTGAGCGCTAAAATGTATTCCAAATTCCTGTGACGTCGTCGGACAACCCGACGCAGACGAGTTTCTCGCTGCGACGCTTCTCCACATCACAGGCTTGTGTAGGGAGAAGTATCCTTCCAGGACGGGCGCGCACATCCTCCTGAAATAGCAGTACGCAAACATGCGTTATTATTTTCTTTTTTAAACAACAATGTACAAATTCGAAACACTGTTCACACAAATGGTTTTATACAATATCTTGGGATGCGGAACAAAGTTTGATAGCCGTGGACCAATCTAAAGGGGGGAGACTGGCCAGCTGGTGGTGCCACAGCCCCTCAAATATGTTAGGACGGCCACAATGGGAAAGCATATGACGTAACAGCCACGCATTGATCCGTCATATTTGATATCGTTAAAAACATATCAGTAATTGCAGTGCGCGTACTATCGCCCATTTTTATCGATTTTGTGCTCCTGTTGAGACAGGAACACAAAATGCGGTCGCGCGGTGGGCCACGGTGCCGATGACCATAGTAACGCCACTGGACCTGAGAGATCAGTTTGAGTATTGAGTTGGCGAAATTAACTTTTGGCGCAACGTTGGCGAAAATTTCTCGCATTTTGACTAGACGTAGCGGGATGTAGCATGGTAGGCCCTTTGGTGCAAATGGCGCTACAGTCACTGATTTTTTTTTTTTTTTCGGCTTTCGGGATTATATTTTTTTCGGCTTTCAGGATTAGTGAAGATAAATATATGGTTCGAATCAGAAACGTGTTGAGCTTCATCGAAAACCACTAAATCAGTAAATATGCGAAAGATTTGGGTCGGGTGGGAAGCGCGGTTTTGCGGGGTGGCCGAGTGGGCTAACACTTCTCAGCTCGATGATTGCAGCGAAAGTTTCTGCAGCGACCCCTGCCCCACCCCTGCCCAGTTCGATCTGGATGAGTTTCGTACTGGCATGCGTTCGCGTAGTAACTACTGCGTGATGCGCGTTAAAAACCCCAGGTTAGCGATTG
The DNA here is from genome assembly GCF_016920785.2 of Ixodes scapularis. Classification (NCBI taxonomy): domain Eukaryota; kingdom Metazoa; phylum Arthropoda; class Arachnida; order Ixodida; family Ixodidae; genus Ixodes; species Ixodes scapularis. Next base: position 100,187,575 of record NW_024609879.1, on the reverse strand, counting down.
TACTGCACTTGCTAAATTTCTCATCTACAGCTAAGAGACCGCGGTCACCCGTTGAGGCGTACCAACATCAAGGTCGCATAAACATACAAGCAACTTATTTTTTTTTTCGTTTTGTTTATGCTGTTTAGAGTGCCGTCCGACGGCACTCTTGTATGCTTTCTTATGTAGCAGCATGCTTTCTTTTGTATCTTTACGCCTGCGCTATGCAGGTTTGCGATCTTCTCCAGTTTGCCGAAGTGGCACTCTCTTCAATGTCGCGATTACGATTAGAAATAAATTCGAGTGTAAATCTCACGTTCTTGAGTGGCGTCTACAGCCTCTGCAAAATACAAACAAAAAAAAGAACCTAAGGCACGTGTATTGAACCTAAAAATCATGAGCCATTCCACTCTGCGTAGGTGGACGACCAGCGAAGCTGCTTAGCACACGACACAGACGTGACACAGAATTTTGAACCAAGGTACGAACACATTTATTGTCTTGATCGGTGATCATCGTGACGAAAGGATGCACACACACATTGATTTGATGCGTTCTCCGCCTCGCGACGTTCGTCGTCTTCTCTGGTTTGCCGCATGGCGTTTGGCGTTTTGTGGTGTTCGCCGCCCGCCGCCGCCGCTGACCTTCACGTTGCCGTTCCCGCCGTTGCTCTTCGTAGGCGCGTTGCTCTTTGGGAGTCCGGACTATACGCGTCCTCCCCATTATGGTGAGGTGAAATAGACCTATTGCTAAATTACCCAAGCATCAAGAAGAAGGCATGCGGAATGGTGTTTCACGCGCCGCAGGTGCTGGCGTCTGGAGCAGGAACTGTTCACAAGCAAAAGCCTAAAACAAATGGCATCTTGCGCGCGCGTTCGTCAACGCTTTATTTTGGTTATTTACTTCGATTCATTTATACGGGGAAGGCGTGCTCGTGCGGCGGTGCGAGCGTAGAGGTTTTGGTCACGCACTCGAAAAACTCACGGAACCCTAGCCATAAACAGCTTCGCTGTAATATTTGTGAGACCATAGAGTACTAGCCAGCCATCATTCTTTGGTTTTCAGATATTATTTGTTATGATGAAAGTTTCATGGAATCTGAGTATACACATAATTGGCAAATTTAACACAAAAGAGTACACCGAAAATAGGCATACGAATTTCGGCCGCAAAGTGCGAAAAGCAAGACATTCTTCACTAAAGGACGGCATTCGAATGCGGGCGTAATGTGCCGTCGGACGGCACACTAAACATTGCAAACACTTGTTCTCCCACCTGCACTAGCTGATTTTTACGTCGACAAACCGGCCTTCCATGGCGTGTATTTAAAGGCTACTGCGTGAATCAGGTTGAGACTCTTGGCAGTCCTATACTGCAGACCAAAGTTCAAGGAGACGGAAGTTACCTATAGTGTCAAGGCAGACAAACTTCCTGTCCGTAAAAAGGATCATGCAACCCTTTGTTTTAGTAATCTGCCACCCACAACACGAACGCCGCCACACGTGCGAAACCGCCGACTTAACTCGCAGTAAACCCTATCGCCCGGCTTCCGGGAGAGCCGGGGGGAAAGTGCATAAAAAATGGATATTCAAATACGAGGTCAGATGTCAAGCGAAGAGAGCCTAGGCTGACCAAACGTCGCGTGTGATTACGCGGCAGCTGGTTGCTATTTGTCCAAGTCCTCGCCGACGCGGCGTGCCGTGAAAACCCGCGGGCCAAACAACATTCGTTGACACAAGTAGATTTGTCCTTTTCTCTCCTCTGGGTGATCACGCGGTAGACTTATTTTCCTTTCTTTCTCTCTCTTCCCGCTTGTTTCTTTTTCTTTTCTGCGTCACTCACTTGATGATTGTACTTCTTTATATCCAGTCTCGTTATCCGGTTCAGGTATATGTATAGTCTTTCACGGTAGAATTGTTTGCTTGAAAGTTGAGTCGCGCTTGACGCTAATGAGCGAAGATCTACGTAAATATGATCTACCATGTAGAATTGTACATGGTAGATCATATTTACGTAGATAAATATCTGCGTAAATTGTCGATGTCTGTGGTGGCAAACAGCTTGCCAGTGACCTAGCTATTCGGACACTGGCCAACCGTCGGCCGATCGACTTTTTGGTGCTCCGTGGGAATTTTGTTTTTGAAGATTAGACAACTTTTGACTTTGTAAAGAGAAGAGCAAAACGCAAGCGAGATGACTTCCAACATTAAAACGTTTGGGTAAAGAAATACAATGTTCGTTTCATACAAAAAATTCAAATTTAACTTCTTTTTTTTTTTTTAACTGCTCGTAAATACCTCGGACTTGTGCTGTCTTCTGACCTTGTTAAGCAATCTCTCTTTATGTAGGTCTTACGGGGACAATCTGTGGGTTACAAACTAACCGTAAACATTTTATACTACTACGAGAGTCCTTAGAGCAGAATCGGCGCCATTATTTATGGTAGGTTCTTATTAAATTGGATGCAATATGAACAATAAAGAATGACTCTTATGGATCACGATTACTCTTGCTAAGTTGACACGCAAATGAGTTGTATACTATACCATCCTTTACGCCTGTAGATATATGCTCAGCTTTCTATAGTTGAACCTTCACGTTTGACCTTGAGTCGTCGCAGGTTGAATTGTTTACTTCATTCTTATCAATGTAGATAGGTCCCGTCATGTTTATTATAAAATCGTTCTAAAGAGTCAGATTACAGCGATACGTTTCTACGGTTGTCTAGAGTCCAAACATCGACAGGAAACCGTTCCCAAAGTAGTTTTAAGCCGCCGTTATCATCAGCACGAGGTCTTCGAAATAATTTGCATTCCTTACTGCCTCTTTTTTTTTTCTTCCGGCAACCTTCTCACCAACGTCTCACTAATAGGAGAACAAGAGCCATGCACTGGAAGAGCCTTTTTGATAACAAGCGATAACGTCGCCCCCCATAATCTAGCCCAATATATGAGGCCGCCATAAAAGTGGACTGTTGCCTGCTGACGTTCGTTACTTTGGACACCCGTCTGTTTCTGTCTAGGCCTGCAACATCCGTGGGCCACCCACGAGCAACATCTGGTTCCTTGTGTACCTTGAGACAGGTGACGCCAGCGGGCCGGGCTGTGGTCAGGGACTGGCCATCGACGTCTACAGCCTGCGTCAAAGGAGTCTTGAAATATCTGTCCTCAGCAAAGTGGTTCTTCCGCTGCCGAATTTGTGAACCGTTGCTTGGCTTCGTTTTCGGAAAGCTATGGTCTCCTGGTCCAGATTGAACGTATGTTCGAGCGGACGATTCACAAGTGCCGGCTGAACTGGAGGCGGACGCTGAAGTTGGCAAGTGGCCATGTGAAGAAACAAAAAAAAAAAAAGAAAAGGTTTTGTTGTACGTCACTGAAGAGGACCTTGCTTGCGTTCATTGTAAGAGGCACTGTGTCATACCATGGCTTCGGTTCTGCTCGTCATGGCTGTCGGCACCATGCTGCTTTCATGGTTATGGACAGAGGCACAAGATCCGGGATCCGAAGTCTTGCAACAAGGTAGGTTCTTTGCGAGTTAGCTCGCAGTTTCTTTTATTTCACAATGCATCCAGCCTGATTCATGGCTGACACGGGACACGAGTTCGTCATTTTGTTTATCCGTGTCTCAGGGTTTAGATTATGATCTTTTGTAACCAGCTCGCCTGCATACTTTCCCATCTTGAAATTACAGGGAGGTATGACAATAGTTGTGCATACATAATGTAGACTTCAAAGCAATCAAATTAGAAGGTTCAATAAGGACCTGCGCATGTATACGCCTTTTCAGCTCTTTCCCCCAGCCGAAAAATGCCGAGTCACTGGGCTGTGGAGGCATGCGCGGTGCTTGCATTCCTCAAGAAGAGAGCTATTGCGCATGCTCAGAACGCGTTCTCTCTCTCTCGCTTTTTTATTTCAAAGATAGAGCCTGATATGGTCTATTTGTCTATTTGTCATCTTCCCATTTCTCTTTTTTCAAAAGGGCAAGTTTTAATTTAGTTTGCAATAGGCATATCAAAGAGAAGAAGAAGCGTCGAAGATAAAATTATGCCTCCATCTTGTGAGTTAGTGAGCCCATACGAACTTGCACCCACAGAGTCAAGAAGAAAGCATAAAATTACTGGTTTTGAAACTTATATCTGTTTTACAGCATACGATATTTTGGTGTGTGTACGTGAATAATTAAAAATAGATCTACGAATTCTAAACTTGCCCTTCATGTAAGACGTTGCGATGTCGACGAGCTGCAGAGGGGAATGGTCAATGATTTCTCGTGTCCATTGGAAAGCCATATGATGCAAATGCAAATTAGTTCGAGGGTATTTTAAATGGTAGTGAAGAGGCTGAACTATTTAATACCCATCAAAAAGCTAGCCCTGAACAAAAAGTCCTTTGTAAGCACTTAACTCACCCGTGGCCTTTTCTGGCGTTCTTTTGTATTCAAATTATCTCTCGTTGCGACAACCATCGCTTCGCAACTCGGTCGGGGTCATGGAACTGCTGATAACAGAGGCAAAAATTTACCACAGCTCAAAGCGAGATGCGATATAAAAAAATGCTCAGCATAAGCTGTTATTTGTGACCCATCTGGAGATACAACAAGAAAATAACCGCTTGTATACACTCCGTAACACTGTTAGTGCAAACAATTGCAATCGCATCAAAACTACAGTATAGTGCTGGAAAGTGCTCGAATTGGATACTAACCTGAGTTGTACATTTTGATCTACTAAGGTTTTTATGCATTTTACTTTCGAAGAAAATGCGGACACTAAATGCGGACGTTTTTTGCATTTTACTTTAGAATTAAAATGCGAAAAAGCGTCGGAGTTGTGTTCGCGCTAGTGGAGTGTTTTGGATTAACGTATGTATTGCTGCCATTGAATGGACGCAAGACGATCTTCACATAGCAAAGGTTATACGTGCCCCAGATTGTGTCTGCAAAACAGGAGACAGAAACGAAAAAGAGTGTTGGAGTTCTCTTCTTTCACGATATCATTCCTTCTTAGTCCTGCGACATTTATCCACTGTCTGGCTTAGTTTCATTTAGCTCACGGTCATTATTTTTGGATAAAACAATCGTGTTGTCTGTTTATAATTATTTATATACCTCGTGTCGCCAGCGACAATTGTGAAAATATGGCGTGACACAGACGAGATTTTATTGGTCTACCAAAAAGATGCGGGACTGAGGTAAATATTTTTCAATGAGGGCTGACAACTTATGGTGTCTGAAACCTTCTTGTCTGACCAATTTGTTTCTTTGGTTATTCTTGCTTTGTTTTTATTTCTCAATCTCGGGTCTTCATTTTGAAAATAGCATTCGCAGTCTTGAGGGAATGTGGCTTGTGCTCATGTATGTCTTCCTCTTCCGTTCCACGCTTTCATTTACTGACTGATCTACCCCAGTGCCGGCTGAAGTAATACTTCAGTGCCACCAAAATCACGTTAGTGTTTTGGCTTTCGTGAGTGATTCTTCTCGCTTACTGTCTTTATTGAGTTTATACACCACAGGCGGCTCTGACGTACGTCACACCACAGTGGGGGCGCTGCTCTCGGCGGTACATGTTCAAACGCTTCACATCACGCGAACCTGGTCTCTGCGCACGCGTGGTGCACACACGAGGTGTGGGCGGAAGCTGACTCGGTCGTAAACATTCTGTCGGTCTAATATTATAAGTAGATTCTTACATTTCGATTTCTGTGCTCGGGGATATCTAGTCTGAGCGCTGCGCAGTTCTCTGTAACATTTATCGATAACTAACGCCGCATGCATAACAGCGTCTCTCGCGTCATCGTGCCTAAGAGAAGGGACCGGGACCCCTAATCAGTTATACATCCAACTGCGTCACTGCCTGCGACGCGCCGGAGTGATGTTATTGCAGCAAAGCAACACGGCGAGATCTTACCAGGTGGGTAACCGAGACGTGTCAACGGCCATCCTTGGCGCGTTCGCTCTGCTAAAGTGGAAAAGAGGTGGAAGGAGCATCCACTTTATTCTTCACCTGTCACCGACTATTAACCTTTTACAACAACAGAAGAAAAAAAAACTACAATACGATACGAAACGATACGAACTTTGTTCGGTGCTGACGAACATGGCGGCGCCTGCCTCAATACTCGCACCGCAAAACTCGAAGGAGCACTCAGCCGCGTCCGATTCGGCATTCATGCTTTCGCATTCACAACTCATAAGAAGTGCTTAGGTGTCCTCGTAATTTTGTTAAAGTTTGTTAAAAGAGGGGATGGTAAGACGGAGAGAGAAATCGTTGATGCTTTCTTTATCAAGAACGCGGGTGAAAACTGTGTAAGCATATACCATCTATTTTTCTGCAGGATACGGAATTGTCTTATTTAGATGGCTTCACAGAAGACTTCCGATATGTTATCGATTTATAGCCTGTTATCGGTATGGCGAACGACAGTCTGGCTGAGTGAATGTTTTTTCTCTCATAAATTAAGTTGTAAGTGGCGCCTGCCCTTGTCGTAGGTGTTTCTTGTTTTGTCCGTGTTTCAGTTCGCGCTTTTAACATTTTATGTGATTTTCAACAAAAGTGCTTCGAAAACGCTTGAGGCGTCTCCCCAGATATTTCTCTGTCATTATGTCTCAGCGAATACCGTGATTTTTGTATAATGTATGGATAGTGTTACTGCGACTTTATGGTTTCTACTCGTGGCGGCATGACTATAGGATTATCAAATGTGAACGACAAGCTCGATGGTATAGATGTAACAAGCATGGCGGAATCTCGAAGCCATCGTGTTCATAAAACCAACGAGGTTGAAGTTGGAAGTCTGCGTTACTCTTATTTCCGTCGATAAAACCAGAATAATACGACGAAAGGATTTCGATCCTGCACATTACAGTGCCCGATTGGCCAATCGTGGTTGCTTCTGTATAAATATAAATTGCATCCCTCCCCTCAGGAGAAATTGGGTTCGCCGCCAATGAGTGCGCACTGTTTAAGTGCATAGTTCGTACGGCAATGGGGAACTGTACAGAATTCCCTGCGTCAGATGCTGATGATAGATCAGCGTTTAGTCAAGTTCGAAAGATGAAGCAAGATTTCCACACTTGAAAATAAATATTTGGTGACACGTTAAGAATAAAGTGGAAGCTCCTCCCAACTCTTTCCACTTAAGCAAAGCGAACGCTGGAAAGGGTGTGACCTCCTCTCCAGCGTTCGCTCTGCTAAAGTGAAAAGAGGTGGGAAGAGCTATAGTCATAGACACTGACCGCTTCCATGATATTGTGGCTAAACAATAATTGAAAGACGTTCACAAATCTCTGTAATGCGAAATTAGAGCGCAGCTCTTGAGGTATTTTGATTTTTCTATATACAGTGACGGGAGGGTACGCAGGAGGAGGAGGAGGAGGAGGAGGAGAGGGTACGGAGGACCCTCCCCTCCTCCTCCCCCCTTGTCAACCTTCCTGGTATGCGGGTGGAGTCCTGGTCCGGGTAATGCTCGCCCCATAAAAGCCCCCGGGATGTTGATAAAACAAAATCTAAAAGCTGTTCGATTCTGTTGAACACATTACGACGTTGGTTGGCTTTGCAGTGGCCACTGTGGCCACTTTTATTACGAAGCAAAACAACATGAACTCAGCAGTGAGTTAAAATCCCGAAATTAAACCCCATACCTTTGTCCCCAGTCTCCCAAAGTCGAATCGAATCCAATCCCCGTGAATCCTTTCAGCACTCCTTTTGTAGACTCGTAGAAGCCTCCTTTTTCTTCAGGGACCGACAAATCCCTTCAAATTCTACCACTCCCACGTGGTACACTGTTACCCAATGGTCGGCGAGCTGTCAGCCTGGCGCTCCAACCGCCAAAACCAGATTCCTTCTAGAGTCATTGCCTACATTTTTCCCAGTCTGGCTGGCGCCAACAGCTAAATTATTACACCGGCCAAAACCGACAATTTGACACTAAGCGTCGGAACCCTCTTTAGACAGGCACACTCGGTTAAAAGCCACAAGCAGCTGCAAGCGCGGGCTGTCCCAGGGATCTGTCCGTGCAGCCTCCCGAAACCGGAGACGTTTCCGCGGGGGAAGCGCTTCCACCTCGCGGCCGCTACGCCCCCGCAAAAGCTCCCTCCAGAACGCCGACACCAACGTAGAAAAAGTAGAAAAAAAAATGCCCACGCAACTATGGAAAGTTCAACTTTTATAAAGAAAAAAAAAAAAACACTTTAATTAATAAACAGGATTTCTACATACCTAACACCCCTTATCTCCCCTTCTCCTCCTTCCCTCTCCTTCTCCATAACTTCCCCTTCTTCCACAGTTTCCCTGCAAAATTTAGGTGGGAAATTGACGCCACGTGACCTCAACACCAATTCAGTTTCCCCGCTAAATTTAGCGTGGAATTGAAATGGTGTTAAGGTCACGTGGCGTCAATTTTACTGCTAAATCTAGCGGAGGAACTGAATTTGTTCCTAGGTGACGTGACACAAAGTCATGTGACGTCATTTTCCCCGCTGAATTTCGCTGGGAATTGAATTGGCGGATGGGTCTTTTTTTTTAGGATCATTAGTTTGTTTATATTAGTTGTAGTCGTGGTATAATTAGAGAGCAATAGTTAATTTCAACGTGTCGGAGTGCGTAAACCTCGCTCGGTGTGTGCACGTCCTCATATGGACGCTGATTTTCTGTCAGCGGGCCGTCTTTGATTGGGTGATGGGTCCCAGTGGTCTATGAGAACTCAATAAAGAGTCTTCCGTTAATGACGGCCGGGCCGACTTGGGTGTGAGGCCACACTCACGTTTTCGCCTTGAACTTTCTAGATGACCTGGTGACAGCGCGTCGATTCTGGAACCTTCCGTTAATGACGGCCGACTTGGGTGTGAGGCTACACTCACGTTTTCGCCTTGAACTTTCTAGATGACCTGGTGACAGCGCGTCGATTCTGGAACTGCTGTCGCGGACGTCGTTGGGAAAGACAAAGGATCAGCTGCGTCAACAACTCGTGCTACGCTGCGTTGGACGGAGCGACGACCCAAGGCCGGTGTCAGACGCTCTTCGGCGCCAGCTCGGATCTTGCCTCGTTCGACGACGTCACCATCGGGCAGCTTTCGGAAGGGGACTTCGAACGAAGAGACGGCGACTCAGGTAATGTCGTGGAAGCGGGCATCCCGAGAAAAGTTGATCCAAACAGCTAGGAATAAAGGACACTTCCTGCGAGGAAGTGCAGAGAAAATGCGGGCCTCTGCACGCAGTCCCATTGCTCGCACATTGTATACAAAAGACACGGAGTTCCCTGCAAACATGATGACATATTTATCTGTGGACATGGCTGCAGCACATTCGGTGCATCTTACACATTTGTATGCTTCGAACATGCCTGCAGACTGTCTTTGTTTGGCCAATGGGACAGTCATGCAAGCAAAACACACCTCGGACAGTTTCTGCAGACCACCTTTTATATCAGGTATTAACAGTGTGACTGCAGGTTCATGGGCCAAGTCGCTACCAGGGTTGAGAGATGGGAAGACCGAACGAGGTTGAAGGTACATGGTGGAAGATGAACAACACATTGTCCCGCGTTGTCTTTTAAAATTCATAAATTATTGATGCAGTCGGGGATTTACTTGGCGGGTGGTCGTGGGCCGTTCTTTTGGCTTTGTTACCATGACTTTGGTGTTGTTATTGAAGTGTTCATGAATTTCTTTGTGCAAGATATTTTTATACAGCTCCCGAAAAAAGTAATCCAACGCAGTTTTCTGCTCGCGTATACATCGCCAATGGAGCTAGAATTTTTGGACAGCGAAAATAAGCCCTCGAAAGCTGTAGGAATACGTTCCGGGCCCACTATTTAATGAGAGAGTATGATAGAGTCGGAAGATTTTCCTAGATAACCCGGATTATTCGGGAGAATTATCCCTGAACTATTTGGATAAGGTGGGGGGGGGGGGGGGGGGGGGGGGCTGGGCATCGAGTAGCAGGCGTCCCAGTCACATGGAGCGTACCACCTCCGGCGGCATCGCCCTCCCCCTCCCCCCCCCCCCCCTGCCTTACTAGAGTGAGGAGGGGTGGGGGGGGGGGGGGTGCACGAAAGACCTAAGGGGTGCCGGATGGCTTAGCTACGCCACTGTTTGGTTCGGACATTTGCGTTTGATTGTGACCAGCAGTGTCACAATCGCTTATGAATGCTTACGACAAGATGGCAACCAAGGTCCGCGCGACGCGCCGCAGTTGAACACTATGGGTCGTAACGCAATCGGTCACTTTGAAACGCAAAATGTCTTAACCACTCTTTACAAGGGGATATGGCGATGAGAGCTACTGAAGATGCGAAAAAAACATTGGCGCGGAACGCACACATGGTTTCTCCTCAGACTCAAGTCGAGGAGTCGTTGAAAGCACGTCCAAGGCCGCGGTTGCTGAAAATGATGACACTCAAATGTCGGTTCTCGTAGCCAGAGTGCCCGGGTCATCACTGGTCTCGACGTCCACAGCGATGCCAGCGACCGGTGAGACATTACCAGAAGAGCTTCTGAAGGCTCGTTCACACACTTGCGACTGCTCACGACCTAGTGCGTTACGACCTCTTGGGATCTGTGAAGACTAGAGAACACACTGGTGCCATCTATTGGGTAGCCGTTGAACACTTGCAATTTCCGTATAGTTATTTTTTTTCGCACATTATTATTTTACTAATGGCTCGAAATACTTTTGACATTGTTATACATGACAATTTCTCATAAATGCGTTTACGTTTGATCTTGAAAATATTGCAAAACGCAAAACTTTCGCTCTAGTGAAATTATGTACACGGCCATCTCGTAGATGGCGCCAGCGGGACAGTGTCTTCTCTTGTCGTAAGAAATCACAAGAGGTCATTGTGCACTCTGTCGTAAGGAGTCGCGAGTGTGTCAACCAGCTATCGCTTAATGATGTTGCTAAAATTACGGCGCTACCATTCCAGTGACGTCGCCAGCGCCAACTCTGGCCGTTTCTGGAAGCAGTTTCTCCGGAGTTGCGGCGTTCCTGCCGGAGCACGTCCGACGCAAGCTCGACCGCAAGTATGAAGGTCGGGTGGGGCCGGAGAGCGCCTGGTTCTACGGCGACTCGGTCTCTTCGGCCGCCCCGGATCCCGGCGGTGGCTCGACTTCGGACAAGCGTAGGAACCGACGTCGGCTCGTAATGACTTGCAACTTCACCATTCCAGTAGCGCTCTACCGGAGGTGCTTCGCGGAGAACTACACTTTCCTTTGGTGAGTGGAGAACCCCACGTGCGAAAACACGGAAGATTCAGGGGTGATGTATGAAGGACAGAGACGTTATTATGTCCTGCCGAACTGTGACGAAACGCTCATGTTCATTGTTGAAATGGAAGCTTAAACGAGGTGGGTGAATTAGCAGCAACCGCGCAAAAAGACAATAACAAAAATGGAGGCACGCAGAAGAACAAAACAAAATGAAAAAAAAAAAGACATATGGCTCGTGCAATAGCCTCCTCTATGCTCACAAAGCCTGGCAGTTCGGTGATGGAGCCATAAAGTGCCCGGTTGCAGATTTGGAGTACGAGGATCTGGTAGCACCGCGCATCAAAGAGCCATTTCTCGGGGAGCCTGGACGTCAGCGCACAGCTTTTGCAGCGGCGAGGACCCGAAACACACTTGTTCGCTCGGGAGAAATGTGTTTCGGCGTCTCGCCGCAGCGGGGCGCCGGTCACGTGGCTCTCCTTTGAGGATCGGTTGAGGCAAATGGAAGAGCAAAGGAAGAGCAAGTCTCAGTTAAGAAGAAAGTTAAGGCCACAGAAAGAGATCGGTGGCTAGAGAGAATGCAGACAAAGACGGCTGTGGAAAGCTATATATAGATTAAACAAAACAGTTATTGCCAAAGAAAGCATTTATGACAATTCTAGGGAAAGCTAAATGTTGTTTGAGGCGAGGACGGGTGTTCTGCGAACCAGAACATACAGAGCGAAGTACCAGGAAATGGATACAGTGCGCACTGCTTCTGGAGAGGGGGACGAGACGACTGAGCACTTGATACTCTACTGTAAAGGGCTTCACCCTATGCCTACCCAAAACGTTGGGTAGGCATAGGGTGAAGGGATATTGGATTTCAAGACTGTAGAGATTACCAAGCAAAGATTAAGTGAATGGTGGCAGAAAGCGAGAGAAAACCAGGTATTTTCTTATTAACTGATGGCAAGGGGGTTTTTATAGCCTCACTTTCCTTGCAGTGCGGAGTGAATATAGATTTCACATTTAAATATTCTAAGCTTAAGTAGTAAAACAAAATGGCTAGGTGGCGTAAGCTACCGCCCGATCCAAGGGGCTCAGCCGGATTCATCCATTCATCCATCAATCCATCCATCCTCTCATCCTTTGTCTGCCGCTCCACCTTTTCCATTTCGGCGACCGCTTCTCGTGGCGATGTGCCAGGCTTTGTCAGTATATAGGAGGCTATGGTACTGGCCAAAGTTGCCGTAGAACGTTGGAAAGTTGGGTTACAGTCGGTGACATGTAAAGAATAGAGTAGAACCGCCGCTGCCTCTAGCACGCGCTCGTTTCCTTCCGTTGTGCTAGCTGCTCGTGCCCACGAGAACCCGGAGTGCTACCAAAGGCGGAAAGCTTTCAGTGGAGACGGAGCTTCTTGCGTTCTTCCTGTCACCTGCTATATAGCTGTTTCTGAGTCCATAGTCGTATTATAGTATCAGCCTCTATACTCCGTTTCCCACTACGTTCGAGCGCAGCCTACATATTAATAGAGCCAATCAAGCGCCGCGAAATGTGCTTCGTCATCGTCATCGGGCTATCATCGTCTAAATTAACCAATCACCCAGAGAAAAAGAGCAGAATCACGGCGCATTCACTGTGCGTGATTGGATCAGCCTGGTAACAGCGAATGCACACAGACGGCGAGCTTAGTGACGATGGCCTTTTGTCGCTGCTCGATTTTCTCCATCAGGATCGTAACTTCGTCTGCGGTTGCATTTAGGGTGGAAGGAAGTTTAATAGCGGAGTTCACAGCGTTGCTCAATACTGTCGCTCACTTTTAAGGCGCTTTGACTATTTTGTAACCCCCAAGGTTGCCCTTTCTGGCCGCCAGCCGCGCTGACAGGCAACCGACCGAGACGTTCCCCCGACCGAGGTGCCCCCACGTCACGCCGCTGCGGTGCTGCTGTTGTTGACACGGCACATGCGTAGACGCTTCACTTCACGCGAATCTTGTTTCTGAGCACGCGCAGTGGCCGCAGCTGGGGAGGAGGAGGGGGGGGGGGGGGGGGGCGGGGGGGCAAGGCGTTGTCTTGTTTGTAAACATAGAGTCCGTCTTTAGCTGGCTACACTGTACTCCGGAGCACGACCGGTATGCTCTGTAGTGGAATTAAGAAAAAAAAGAAAAAGCATTTTCGAAAAGCTCCGGAGACGCCATGAGAAAAATATAAAACCAGACTCGACATAGAAAAGAAAAAAAAAGAACCATTTGACGTCTGCTTCACCCCAAAAAAAAAAGCTTCAGATGCGAACGACTTGCTCAGCGCGGTCATATACTTATATACTTATTCGAGGGAGCGGGCGCATACCTATGGATGAACAAAGAAGCCTGTAGTTTCCGTGAATGAAGGCTGGTTCACGCATTTGCGACTGCCTACAACCGGAAAGGCTGAAAACTGTTTTAAGCTTCTTGTGGCTGCCTACGACCAGGCAGTCGGTCGTAAACAGTCACAAGAGGCTTAAAGAACGGTTTTGATCCCCCGCGGTCTTAAAGGGGCACTGAAGTCATTTTTGAAAAAGGTTGTTTTCGATCTTATACTGTTTAAAATGTGTTAGTTCTCACATATACCAAATCCTATATTACAATACCGCCTATTCACATCAGGGCAATAGAAAAACATGTGGACTCTACTTTTCCCGCGGACTTCATTGTGTGGACAAATGAAAGCTCTTCAATAAGCGCAGACTCTGAATGATTTTATTATAACTCGTTTCGAAGAGAGTTTGACTCTCTTCAAACCTATTAAGACTCCTCTTCTTCACCGCGGGCGAAGCCATCGCTTGCAACTCGCCGACAAGCGCCCTTCGTCGACCACTTCTCTCGGAAGAAAATTCTTCCCAAAAAGGGCGTGTCGCGATCTTTGAACACACTCTAAACGAGGAAATAAGCTACGCACGGTTGTGGTTTCGGGATTGTTGGGATGCTTCGAGCGTCTAGATTGAGTTGTCACCACAAAAGGACGATCTCAGCATTAAGTTACTGCTTACTATCGGCGGAGCGGTCGTATACAGTGACAAGATAATAAAAAACCGTTTTTTAGCCGCTCCGGTCATAAGCACGATCATGTGACCATGATGATGAAGATGGTTATTAAGGTGATGATGATTCAAGTTTAAATTAATCACGAGACACTTAAAAACATGACAACAGCTTCCTGCTGGTAAGCAAACCATCAATATTTTTTCGATATTTCACCATCGTGGTCCATCATCATAGTCATCACCATTTTCTTTTTTAAAAACGAAGACGGCCGCTGGTATATTCCGTGCAACGTGTGTTGCGGGACCTGCCATTCTTCGCCATACTTTAAGTATATGCACACAGATACGACGACTTCAGAAATCCGAACGTATCAGCGTCTGCTGTAGTATTTTAGAACGTCGCCATATAAACACACCTTGTTTTTTTTGCGCCCTATAACCTCCGTTGCTGCTGCGCCAAAAAAAAAAAAAAAATCACAAAAGATTTTATATATATATATATATATATATATATATATATATATATATATATATATATATATATATATATATTGTAGTGGACCGCGTTCACGCTTGCGTGGGTGTGCGACGCGAAGAGCATGGACAAAGAGACGACATCTTTGGGCCAGTACGAAAATATATTAAAGCGTTAAACACTAGAGAATGAGAAAATTCAAAAAAATTAATTATCGGAAAATCTAGCACTTAAAGGGTAATTAAAGAGGAGTACTTCACATAGTCCGTGAAGCGGGTCTGAGTTCTGACCATGGTTGGCACGCCGAAGTCTTGATGCCAGGTAGATTGGCGCGTTGGGGCTGGGTAGTGGACGACGGGGTGGCTTGAAGAGTATGGCCTGAAGTAGCGGCAGGGCAGCCCCGGAGGCCCGCTGACCAGGCCTGTGTTTGTGGACGACGAACTGAAGCCGTGCCGACCACGCCTATCGTTGCGGGTCGGTTTTTTCGTCCACCAGATCCTGCTCGCTTGTCCTGTTCGGTCACTTCCAGGCTTCCTTCTACTTCTTCTTTTTCCACCACGCGCCACTCGCGCCAAATTTTCTCCGTGCACACAAACACACAGTCAACCAGCCACATCAGCATTCCTTTTCGTCGTCGTCCTCTTTTTTCTTCTACATTGAAGTCCGAAATCACCACAATTACCCCTCACTTAAGAGCGTTGTTTCGGTCAAACAATGTCTACAACATGACAAAAAAAAAAAAAAAATAAAACTTGTCCACAAACTATATTACAGTTTACACATTTGACACTTGGTTCGTTCAAACTTTTGGTTTCTCCCACACACAAACATATGCAAAGTAATTGATTCAACAACCTTGCCATACGCACGTTACACTCATAAGAAAAAAAAACTGTTTTGACTATTGTACACAATGCATCACTACAAAGAATAATAATAAAGTTTAAATTCTTATTTAACAGACATGCGACTCATATAATCGGCGCCCACATTTTCACAGCCCTTGATATATTCGACTGTAAAGTCGTACTCCATGAGCGTCAAGCTCCAACGTAGCACACGGCTGTTGAGGTGCTTTGCAGAGTTGATGTACAATAAAGGCTGATGGTCGCTTTGCAGAATGAATGGTTTCCCGTACAAATACACATGAAATTTTTTAACTGCCCATATCAGTGCCAGGCCTTCTCGCTCTATCGTTGAATAGCCGGCTTCACGAGGTAGCAGTTTACGACTCGCGTAAGCTACAGGATGGAGTATTCCATTATGCCGCTGCATGAGAACCGCCCCCACGCTTGTGGATGACGCGTCCGTACTAAGCACGAAAGATTCAGAAAAGTCTGGTGCCCTTAAGATGGGTCGGCTCGACAGTACTTCTTTCAGTTTCTCAAAAGCGTGTTGTTCCTTTCTCCCCCAACTCACTTTGTTCGGGGCCCTTTTTCGTGTCAACTCCGTTAGGGGTTGTGAAATTTCAGAGTATTGCGGAACGAAATCTCTGTAGTAGCCTGTCAGGCCAAGAAACGAGCGGACGCCCTTTTTTGTCTCGGGTGGCTCGGCCACTTGAATCTTTTTTAGCGTCTCGATTTGCGGTTGCAGGAGGTTATGTCCAATGATGTGACCGAGGAACTTGACTGATGCAAAGCCGACTTCGCTCTTCGTTGGCCGTATCGTCAAACCAGCATCTCTCACCCGCTGAAAGAATGACTTGAGTGTTTCCAGGTGCTCTTCCCAGTTTTCTGTGGCGATGAGGACGTCGTCAAAATAGTGGTAGATGTTTGGCAGGCCTTGGACCACCTTCCTCATGAGCCGGGTAAACACTGCCGGTGCAGTCTTGATCCCAAAAGGCATAAATCGAAACTGGAAAAGTCCCGAAGCCGTAGGGAAAGCTGTCATTTGCTTTGATCCTTCGTGCATCGGCACCTGCCAATAACCTTTTGAAAAGTCGAACTTTGAGAAGTATCGGCTGCTTCCCAACTTAGCGAACATCATGTCCACCCTTGGGATGGGTTCATTGTCGGGGACGAGGACCTTGTTCAATTGCCTGAAATCAATGCACAGCCGCATTGATTCATCCTTTTTCTTTACCACCACTATGGGAGATTGGTACGGCGATTCGGAGGGTTCAATTATGCCCCGATGTAACATTTCTTGGACTTCCTCCTGCACCGCTTCTTGGATAGCGAACGGTATCGGGTATTGCTGTACTCGAATAGGAATGTCTGTGGTGGTCTTCAGTTTGCACTCTACCAGGCAGGTCTTTCCTGGGACATCTGTGAAGCTTTCCTTGTGCGCAGCCAAGAGGATAGACACCTGTGCTTGTTGAGAGGCTGTTAGGTCGTTCGAAACTTTCACATCCTGGTGAGTTTCCTTCTTGTGGAGTGTCACAGAAGGTATGTCCTCTTCATCTACTTCCTCGTGCTGGACCGCGACTGAGGCATGCTGCGGTGGTTGGTTAGAAACCGGTCTCTCTTCGTACTTTTTCAGCATGTTAATATGGGATAGGCTACTTCTTGTTCCCAGATCAATGACGTAGTCGATGTCATTTCTTCTCTCCAAAACCTTGAAGGGGCCCTTCCAGGTCAGGATCAGCTTGTTGTTCTCGGAGGGGAGAAGAAGTAGAACCTTGTCTCCAACAGCTAGCTGGCGCACTCTCGTCTTCTTGTCGTAGTACTTCTTCTGTACTATCTTCGCCTTTCTGAGCTGCTCCTGTGCTATCCGGCAAGTGTCTTCTAAGCGCTGGCGGAGCTCGACCATGTAGCCGTACGAGGTCTTCGTGTTTTCGTCAAGGTGCTCTCCTGTCCAGATTTCCTTTAATATGGCCATCGGTCCTCGGACGTACCTGCCATACAGGAGATCAAATGGCGCAAACCCAACACTGGCCTGCGGCACTTCGCGATACGCGAATAGTAGTGGTGCCAAGTATCGGTCCCATCTTTTCGGGCTCTCTTGACACATTCGTCGTATCATTTGTTTTAGCGTGCCATTAAACCGTTCCACGAGGCCGTTGGCCATGGGATGATACGGCGTGGTTGGCATCTGCTTAAACGAGAGGAGACGACTAAACTCCTTCATGAGTCCGGATGTGAATGATTTGCCCCGATCGCTGATGATTTCTCTAGGAAATCCCACGCGTGAAAACATCTCGAGGAGAGCTTCCGCAATCCTCTCCGTCTCGATGCTTGGCAGGGCAACTGCATCAGGATAGCGGGTCGAGTAGTCCACCATGGTTAGTACGTAACGGTTGCCCTTCTCTGAGGTTGGTGACAGTGGTCCCACGATGTCAATTGCTACCCGTTGAAAAGGCGTCTCGATCACGGGCATGTTCCCCAAAGGCACGCGGCCTACCAAGTGTTTTGGAACGGTTCTTTGGCAGATGTCGCATGATTTCACAAACCGCGTGACATCCCCTTGTACCCCTGGCCAGTAAAACTCTTCGAGCACTCGATCTGTCGTTCTTTTGATTCCTTGATGTCCAGATAGTATTCCTTCGTGTGCCATTTTTAGAACGAATGTTCGGAGGCCAGTTGGGACAACGAGTTGTTCCATTTCCTTTTGCGATGGAAGTCTGTATCGTCGAAAAAGAATCCCGTTCATCAGCACGAAGTCGATGTCGGCTGATCTTGAGGCAACCTTGCTTCCCACTGCTTCAAAGCATCTTTTGAGGGTAGCATCTTGCTTTTGCTTGGCGCTTAGCTCCGCCGGGTTGATGTCCAGTGGATTTATTTCTGCAACTGGTAGCCCAGCAGTTGTCGCCGAGGTCGGCATCGTTACCACACTAGCCTGAAGCTCGCCTTTCTGCTCTCCGGAGCTCGATGAGGAGGTCGTCCCTGTCCAAATTCGTTGATTGCCCAAGATTTCGTGTTTTTCGTGGGGCTTTTCTTGCAGGGGAAGAAATTTCTGGTCTGCTCTCCACTTGACATCAGGAGCAGAAGCATCCCGTACGCCATCGATGTTGCCCAAGACGACATCATACAGCGGTCTTTCCATGCAGGTTGCCCTTACTGTGCCCGTGAAATAAGGAGAGTCGATGTCCACTTCCGCTTCAGGTAGGCATCGAACTGTCCGGTCGAGAAGGTAGATCGATCGACTCCTTCCTGTCAGTTTGTCATCAGGAACCAGAGATCGCTTTACGATGACCGAGTTGCATCCTGAATCACGCAGTACAATGACAGGGCGTCGTTCAAGCAGTCCTTCAGCCGTTGGCATGCCATCTGTTTGAACATCGATTCCTCTTTCATCCTCCTCAGCTTTCACATTTCTTTTAAGGGAATGACTGTCTAAATCAACTTTCCCAGGCTCATTCTGAGGCGCCAGGGAACACGATGCTTGTCCACCCGCGTCTGTCTTGTTAGGGCAAGACTCTGCTTTATGCCCGGTTTTGCGACATTTCCAGCAAACAGTCAACTTTGGGTTGGATCCTCTTGACTTGGACCAACAGTCTGCTGCACGATGACCTTGTTTGTTGCAAAGAAAACAGGCGGGTCTCCCCGTTGCATCTGGAGGTTTAGAAATCTTCGCTTTCCCCAGTGGCTTCGCCTCTTGGTCCTTATTTGTTCTGCCAAGATGGACTAGTCCTTGAGCCTCAAGATAATGATCGGCAGCTTCCGCCAACTTGTCAAGTCCTTGGCAGCCTCTTTCCCTTAAAAAGATGGTCAGTTTTTCGTGACATCTCTTGAGAAACTGTTCTGACACTATTTTGTCCCGGAGTGCGTCGTAGGTGCGCTCCGTTTTGGCCATTTCTTGCCAATGGTCAAAATATCCCAACAGACGACCAGTAAACTGTCTGCCTGTCTCTGCCTCCTCTGGTCTTGCCTCTCTGAACTTGGCGCGGTACCCTTCTTCCGTATACCGAAATCGTTGGAGAAGAGTCTGCTTAAGCACAGTGTAGTTTGTAGCAGCGTCAGCAGCCATGCGTCCGACTACACTTAATGCCTCCCCTGTCAAGCATAGACTCAGGGACAAGGCCCATTTATCCTGTGGCCACTCTTGGCACGTTGCCACCCGCTCGAATCGTTGGATGTAGGCGTCAAGCTCGTCGCGTTTCTCATTGAAAACGGGGATAAGCTTGTGTGGGCTCCGGTACCCCTGTACAAAGCCAGCAGGTGTACCCGCACCAGACTCGTTCGGAATTCCCTCTACTGCACTTTCTCGTCGCTCCTGTAAACGTAATTGGAGCTCCAGTACCGCACGTTCTGCTTCTAGGCGCGCACGAGTATGGTCATCCGCGTCTAAGCGAGCCCGAGCAAGGGCTTCTGCTTCTTTAGTAGCCTCGCGTTCTGCTGTACGCTGGTCCCTTTCGCGCACTCGCTCTTCATCCATCCATTGTTTCAAAGCTGCCCCAGACAACCCCAACTCCTGGCCAACCTTCATTAATTTCTCGGTATCCATTCTCAGCCGTCGCACCGTTTCGCAAGGTGAAGCTCTTTAGGGTGTCAGTTAAGAGCAAGGTCCTGTCGCGGACGCCAGATATGTAGTGGACCGCGTTCACGCTTGCGTGGGTGTGCGACGCGAAGAGCATGGACAAAGAGACGACATCTTTGGGCCAGTACGAAAATATATTAAAGCGTTAAACACTAGAGAATGAGAAAATTCAAAAAAATTAATTATCGGAAAATCTAGCACTTAAAGGGTAATTAAAGAGGAGTACTTCACATAGTCCGTGAAGCGGGTCTGAGTTCTGACCATGGTTGGCACGCCGAAGTCTTGATGCCAGGTAGATTGGCGCGTTGGGGCTGGGTAGTGGACGACGGGGTGGCTTGAAGAGTATGGCCTGAAGTAGCGGCAGGGCAGCCCCGGAGGCCCGCTGACCAGGCCTGTGTTTGTGGACGACGAACTGAAGCCGTGCCGACCACGCCTATCGTTGCGGGTCGGTTTTTTCGTCCACCAGATCCTGCTCGCTTGTCCTGTTCGGTCACTTCCAGGCTTCCTTCTACTTCTTCTTTTTCCACCACGCGCCACTCGCGCCAAATTTTCTCCGTGCACACAAACACACAGTCAACCAGCCACATCAGCATTCCTTTTCGTCGTCGTCCTCTTTTTTCTTCTACATTGAAGTCCGAAATCACCACATATATATATATATATATATATATATATATATATATATATATATATATATATATATGCACAGAGCATAGTGAGAGATAAAAAGTCAGACATTTTTTTAACTCTTACCTTCGTCAATATAAGAGCTCGCACTGGCGTCCTTTATTCGTGTCTGAATTTGCGTGTCTAATATAACGAAAACTTGTGATGTGCACTCTGTACTTTGTTTCTAAGATTAAACAAAATAAAACAAATGTCGTTGTGATATACTACTATATACGTTTAAACCTGCTAATAAGGGACAATGCTAATAAGGGACAGAAGCATATGCTGGGTCTTGGTACAATTTTAAAAGAGCTGGATTCTCTACAGCCGCAAATACACTTTAATTTTGTTCACCAAAACACGTTGTTTTTATTTGTAACTCTATTTCACTTACCTCAGGTACTGAAATTTCAAAAGGAAAGTGTTGCCACGTCAGAGCAGGGCAGAGTTATGCGGTCATCGTTGCAGGCTTTTGAAAGTGACCTTCACCCTCTTCCTTTAGTGACGGCCCAGCGCAGCATCAAGACGATCCCTGCTCCTCTGAAACGAGGCAAAAGACCGAGCAGAGTCAAGCACAAGGGACGAGGTCCGCCCGTGGAAGTCTCTGTCTCGAAGAAAAAGAGAGCAAGGGTGAGCATCAATCTTCAGTTGCAAAGTGCGACTTTCTTTTTGCGGTCGTTGTTTAGGTTTCCGACTCATTTCATACCCGAATGGGAAAACTCTCCGCAGGAAGTAAAACACGCCCGTGTGTCTGGCAAGACGTTCGAAAGGGTACGTGGAAATCCTGCCTGTCCAACGCCATCAGCGACATGCGTCTCAGGGTAAGCACTGACAGAAACAACCGCGCGTAATCGCAATTACGAGCTAAAGTTTCGCCGAATATCTCAAAAGCGTGAGGGGGGAGGCAGGGCAGACAAGGAAAGAGTTCTCAGGAGGTCATCACCTTGCTCATCCCGCCCTTTTCCAAACCAGAGCTGAAAGATAGTCGAATTCCTTTCTTGAGGAAGGACAAGTGTCTGCGGACACAGACGTCACGTTGCTCATACGTGATGCTAGAGACGCGATGTTCGTTGCAAACATAATGCCAGAATGATCTGCGAACACTCCTCAAGCATGTCTGCATCATATAATGTTTCGAACATGTCTTCGGACAGTGTTTGTTTGACCGATGTGACAAGAGCGTCATACAAGAAAGACCTCAGACAGTTTCTGCAAACTGCCCTTTGTATTATGAGGAGCAGCGTGGCGGCAACTTAAAAATGACTGCGTTTTTTTTTTCCCCGCCGGTTTGTCAGCTCTCTCAGGACATGGTGAGCTCCGCGTCCGCGGCTAAGGAACTCCGAGACCTCTCCTTCAGCGACGAGGCCAAGGACATGACGGCGTTTGCTAGCATCTTGGACTTCGTCAAAGACCTTCTGGCCAGGAGCCAGTCGCAAAGGCAGCGCCTGCCTCCCGCCGAAAACATCAACTTCACCAGTGATGTCCTTGGGACGCTGGACAGGATCGCCCACAACACTCGTTCGCTCTCCTGGAGGGAGGACAGTAACCAGTCGCCCGTGTCCGCTTACCTTCCCGGTTTCGATGTCCAGGTAGAGCCATGCGCACCTCTTGCCATGAACGCATGCGGCTATTATCTTTATTTTCTTTTTTAAACGTGTGTCTGAACACGAACGAGCCTATACATACAAAGAACGTAGTAACGAGGAAATTAAGAAATAAAAAATACGGGCGAGCGCGTTTTAATTTGTAAATGTCTCTCTATCTCGTTTAGTGAAATCTCCGTGACGACGATACTTTTCTGTACAATTTTCACAGCGTCAATTTTAATTATTTCACCAAGTGACATGCTCGTACATGCAGCGGAACATGCAGCGGAAAGCTAAATCGTTTTCGTTACACCAATTTAGAAAGGTCGCCTTGGGAGGTTTAGTCAGAATTGTAGAATGTAGTTGAACGTCAAAGAAGAAGAAAAAGTTAAAAGTTTAGCATGGACTATATACGTTTGATGGGATTTTTCCCCTGCTTAAAATTTACTTAGATATTTTTTATATAAAAATATACATGCACTTTACGTTGCATGCAGCTCCTATTTCATGGAAGGATAAAATACGTAAGTGACGAGTCATCGGTCCTCTTTGCGCGATCGAAAGTTTATAAAGAGAGAGAGAAGCCGTAACGATAACCATAAACATCCCCACGACGGCGCTGGGGCTCTCAAAATATGCCTTCCATGACTGTCGGAATAACTTTAGGTGAAGTCAAGTCGTATGCCTAGCAGATGGTGTGATACTCCCGAAAGCGCCGAGAAAAAGCGGGAACAGTGATCTCGTTAATTTCACTGCGTGTACAAGTTCTCAAACAATCTAAATGTGCATTTGGTATTTGGAGGCTTTTATTTTGCCGCGCCGTAATCCGAACAAATACGAACATCTAAAGACTTTACTGTCCAGCCCCCATGAAAAAGAAAGCTGGCAATGCTAAACCAGGCTTTGGTTTACCGCTGTATCAGAGGAAGAAGCACAGGATTGCCAGCGAGATCATGCGCGAGACGGAGATGGTTGCTGAACAGCTGAGCTGCTTCTGGGCTTCCTCGTCCATGGACTCGGACAACGGCACCGCCGAGAACCGAACAGGCGTCTTCATTCGGAAAGAGAACATCGGTGAGTTCACGCGCGGTGGCCCATTGAAATCCGTCTGAACATGCGCAAAATGAATGCCAGATGTCACGGATATTCAGTGCATATGGCACCCGTATCTGACTGCTGCTTTCATTAGCGTCCTATCCCGCCCACACATCAGAAAAGGTCCTGAAGTGGCAATAAATGACGTCAAAAAAGCTGCATTTACTCGGACAGATTCTGATAAGTTTCTGCCAGATTTTAAGACGGCCGTTTGATTTTAGGACAAAAACAAAGAATACGCGGTGATCGCACGTTAGCGCTAGCAGTGTCGGGCTGTGTACATAGGAGCGTTGTTAAGTGGACCTAGTATATGCTCTTTACTCTAGCACTTAGCGGGCAATCCGGGCCTTTGTCCATGGACAAAAGAATTTCGTTTCGACGGATATGCACCTGTTTCAAAAAATGCCCGACTGGGACCCGTGGACATCCGAGTCCTCGAGAGAGTCCGGTCTCTCGAGTGCAAATTAAGACACTATTTTGAAATGAAAGGGATAAGCATTTCAGCGAGGGTTGTTACAGGAGTCGTTCAATATATATCTCTTTCAGAACTGAAGACCTACTGGTTTCCGTTCAGCGGTACAGAGGTGTGCTTTCCTGACTGCGATGACGGCACTGAAACGGCGATAAGAATAGAAGGTTCGTCCCGCTCAAGACATTATTTTTGGACGCGACCATAGCTCGGTGCCATATATCTCGTCCTTGAAGCTCCCTTATGAAATAGACGTCATATGAATATGCGTTCACTAGGGGCTAAATCGAGCGTGCTTGGTAGGCTCAGTGCATCATGGCTGAACGAATACTTTAGGGCCTGAACGAAGCTTGCCATGCACGGTAGGAATGCCAGTACAAAATTTTCTGGTATCGTACTGCGTGGCACGTTGTGTTATGTGGCATACCTGTTCCGTGCTTGGCTAAACCTTGCAAATTTTTTTTACAAATTTTAAAAATATATTTTTCGATTTATAACGTAAGAGGTTACGCATTTTATTAGAGCTATTTCGCGTGAAGTCCGGGGCCAGTAATGCTTTACTGCCCTGTTGTAATTTTGTATTCTTTTTTTTTTTAGGGAGAGGGGTTACTATTAGTAAGAGTACGATCACACTTACAGAGTGAAAACGGCAGGGAAGAGCTTCAGGGGTCCCCCCCCCCCTCCCCTTTCCCCCCTGCGCCCCCCCCCCCCCCCGGCGCGAGCCTACTACCTTTGAGAATTCCTTCAGTATGTCATGCATCTCGAGCGCGCGTGCGCAGTCAAAGCACCACGGAAAGCACGAAGCGTGTGCTGGAGGCATGGCGTTCGAAAGACATGTCCTGCCGTTCTCACATTGTATATGACTAAAAAAAAAAAGATTAATTTGAGGTTGTTATTTTATTTAATTTTGGAAATCGACGACCCAGGCGCCGTCATGCTTATTTTATTTTCAACTTCTAGGTGGTGCAGTTTCCCTGGAGGGGTTACCCCAAGTTTGCGGAGATTCAGCGTACGTGGGCTTTGGGACGATCTTCCGAAACTTTGGCGACCTTCTGCATCCGACAACAGCCGTCCTGCCCAAGTCTCAGCAAGAGTGAATAGACGTTTCTATTCTCGACCTAATTTTTATTCAGACTGCTCTTAAATGAGCCACTTTTAGCAAAAAGTTTTAGGTTCAGTGTAATTAGACTAATAAAGGAGAAGACAAAATGGATAGCTTTTTTGGCGAGCGCGAGTACCGGCGCGGTTATCTATTGGATTGAATAAATAGTGCCGGGCCAACACCACCTGGACAGAAGGCCTCCACACGCGTCACCATAGTCAGATCGATCGAGGCGAGAGATTGGGCACGAGTGCTGCGTCAGTGTTCGGCTGCGGCTCGTGGCCAATCAGCGCGTCAAAGGTCGGGCTCGGGTCCAATAGCCGACCAAGCGCGATCCGACTGTGATGACGTTTCATAGAGGAAGAGGAAACCATGCGGGGGCCTTCTGTCTAGGTGGTGTTGGCCGGGCTCGCTTGAATTCCGGCCTTTCAAGGGATAGTTGATTGTTATCGATATATTTAGATTAAAGCAAACAAAACAAGATAGTAATTTGGCAGCTGCTTTGCCTCATCTCTGCACCATATTAAGTAATTCAACGATAAGAAGTTAGGTTTGTTTGCCTAGTACATGCATCTGCAATGAAAGAAATAACAACAGACATTAAGAAACTGCCTCGCATAGCACTCTTGTATTTGTCTCTACTAATAGCTAGACTCCTGCGGTACTGTTCAAATGTTCAAAGCCTATCGTAAAAACAAAACAAACAAAAAAAAAAGGAAGAGAAGAGGGTGAAATTGATAAACTTTTATCAAATTACGAATTAAATCAGGGGTCTCCAAACCCCGGCCCGCGGACCAGATCAGAACCGCGAATCTTCGACGGACCGCGGCTGGCCGCAAGAAAATGGCCGCGGTAAAATGTCCGCGGTAAAATGTTCGCGGTAAAATGTCCGCGCCGTTAAATGGCCGCGGTAACATGGTCGCGGAAAAATGGCCGCGGCAAAAGGGCCGCGGTAAAATTGACGCGGTAAAATGGCCGCGGTAAAACATTGAAGTACTTTTTTTTTTTCATTTTAGGATTTAAACTTAATCTGCACGCACGTAGAAATAACAGACTAAAGATTCCTCAAAATGTATGTCCCCTTAGCCCGCACCGGGTAAAGGTGTCGCAGAATGTGTCATTGTGTTTATACGTTAGAATTATTGCAAATTATAGATCAATTCAAGTGATTCAGAAGGAGACTGAATTAGCGCCCAACTATGCACCAATTTAATCACGATAGATTTCGATGGTGAAGCTTTCCCGGAAACTTTAGCGTGAAAGGTCAAAGACCAAGCGCAACGACGGTGTAACATCTCGCTGAAACTTACTATATGAGCAGGGCATAAAGAGGCTTCCGTGGTCAAACGGTGCCCAGCTGTCACCGACAGCATAAGCAAAGTGGGGTGTGGCTAACTGTGTTCACACTTCCTGCTTCGTGATTCGCTCTTCGGCGCTCCTGTTGGCAAAGGAGGCAACCTCAATGGCTTTGAAGCAATAATGAAATGCTCAGGGTTCGCCGCGCTCTGCGTTTCTGAAGATGTCTGTGACTCTCACCTAGCCGCACCTCAACCGAAAACATGTTTATTAAACATAGATTTGAAATTGTTTTCTCTGTCCCAATACTTCCGTGTTTAGTTTGCTTTCTTTTCTGCTTCTAGACCGCCCGGCAATTTCGTGGTGAATTCAGCCCTGGTTGGGTTTTCCTTCGGCCGGCAAAACAGCTCGCTTCTGTTCGAAAAGAACATTGTGACCGCCACGCTATCCCACTCGGACGGTCAACTCCGCGGACGGGTCATCTGTGCCTTCTGGAACTTCTCAAGGTTCGTGGACAACCTTCGTCATCTGCGTTTACCTTTGGTAGGACCGACATGTTCACAATGGGACGTTTGTGTACTGTTTGCGCGAGCGTTCTATCTAACGCCCCTGGAAGCTTTTGAAAAGAGCTGGTCTATTATATGCTATTCACCTCGAGACCCAGATTGAATTTAGGGGCAGCGTTCTCTTGTTTATCTATGGTTCTCTATAGACGTTTTTTGTTTCCTGTGGTTCTCAGTTCCGTGGGTTCCGTATCTGGTATGCGGGACGAAAAAATAATAAAGCATTTCAACCTGGAATATGCGAGAAATTATAAGTGAGGCAAAACAAGAATGTGTGACAATCACACATTTTTCGTAAACACCTTTCAGCGGCGTGGAGAGATCAAAACGATGTTCTACCGCATACCAGAAGTGACGACATTCAAGATGACAGAGCCCTCGTGGAAAAGGTGTATAAGGCTCGTGGTGATTCCCTTTGAACATAGTGCGAGTGGAGACAAAGCATCCACACTAACGGCACAGAGCACGAGCTCTTAGGAGTTGATATTAAAAATGCGGGTATTAAACATGATAAAAAAGAAAAATGTTCTTTATCATAAATTTGTACTTAGCAAAGATGTTGCCATTTTGTCTGCCTTCCGAAAACAACGGAACGCGGTAACTAAAGCCCTAAGACAAGCTAAACACGCATACTTCAACAATTTGTTTAATGGGGATATGCGGTCCGATGTGGTTTGGAAAAAGTTGAATAGTTTAATGAAAAATGGATTGCATATAGACAAGATAACAACACTTAAAATTGATGGTATTGATATAAGTGGTGTGGCTTTAGCAGAAAAATTTAATGAATATTTTGTTGAACTTCTTCATAGTACACATAGTGAGCATGCTTCCAAATATATGATCAGCGTGCATGACAGTTTGTTTCTTCATCCAACTGATGAAGATGAAGTATACTCAGTTTTTCAAGACTTAAAAAATAGCAGGAACAGTGATTTTTATCAGCTTCAAATTAAACCTATTAAGCATGTACTACGGTCTATTGTTCCGTGTTTGACACATATTTTTAACCTAGCGTTGCAAACAGGGGTTTTTCCTAAGAAAATGCAGGTGGCAAAAGTTTCAGTTTTACATAAAGCTGGAGATAAAAATAACTTAGGAAATTACAGGCCTATTTCCGTATTACCAATATTTTCGAAAGGTCTAGAAAAAATTTTACATAAACGATTATACTGTTTTTGTGACAAATTTCCAATCCTGACACCCTGTCAGTTCGGGTTCAGAAAAGGTCGCTCCACTGAACTCGCGCTGTTAAAGCAAAAAGAATTGATTTTAAACAATATTGAAAATAAACTGGTTACACTCGGAGTGTTTATAGATTTTTCGAAAGCATTCGATCGCCTTAATCACGAAACGTTAATTCAAAAGTTATACATGTTAGGTGTTCGCGGTGTCGCTCTTGAAATGATTAAAAGTTACTTTGAAAACCGCTATCAATGTGTAGAAATCAATAAAAATAGATCAGATCTCAGGAAATTAACAGCAGGCGTGCCTCAAGGCAGTACACTCGGGCCACTTCTTTTTGATTTATATATCAATGATATAGTACGTATTGATGATACAGTTAGTTACATCATATATGCAGATGACACCTCTCTCTTTTTCTCAGGGAACGACGCTGACCAAATTATTCAAAAGGCAAATCGATATCTTGAAAAGCTAAATGCTTGGACGATATTAAATTCCTTAGAAATAAATGTAAATAAAACTAAAGCCATTCTATTCAGGTCACGTAATACAATATGTACCTTCATGACTACCCCTTCACTTGGTGGAAATGAAATAGATATAGTAGAAAATGTAAAAGTACTAGGAATAATATTTAACGAATACCTGTGTTGGGACGAAACTGTGCAACAGATAAGTAATAAGCTATCGAAAGTTGTTGGGGTTATATATAAATACCGAAATATGATTCCCACCTCTGTTATGCTACTTATATACAAGTCTCTTTTTTACACATACTACAACTATTGCTTTCTAGTATGGGGTAATACGACTGCTACAAATCTTAAAATAATACATACACTTCAAAAAAAAGCAATTCGAGGTTTATGTCATGCAGCATACGATAGTCATACCGAGCCATTATTTCATAAATTTAATATAGTGCAAATTCCAAATCACTATAGTTATAAACTTGCACTTTCCTACAAAAGGTCTTTTAGACAGAGCGAAAATA
This sequence comes from Ixodes scapularis, assembly GCF_016920785.2. Lineage (NCBI taxonomy): Eukaryota > Metazoa > Arthropoda > Arachnida > Ixodida > Ixodidae > Ixodes > Ixodes scapularis. Next base: position 100,158,536 of record NW_024609879.1, on the reverse strand, counting down.
TGTATCTATCAATTTCCCAACTTGCACTTAGACAAGCAAATTATCCAACTCGTAATGCTGAGATATGGATAGTGCCACAATCAAGAACAAACTATGGGGATCAGATGTTAAAATGTACCCTCCCCCGTCTTCTTAATCGTTTTTATGAACTTGATATAGATATCTTCAGCATGTCCGACAAACAAATATGTTCACTTTTTGTCTAATGGTTACTCCCATGTAAGAAAAAAAAAAAGTTCAGTATAACACGATTGTATGCGTTTTGCGCGTGTTGTTATTTTTTTTACATACTTTTTCGTTTCTTTTTCTCCCCCTTTTTGTTTACATTCTCTGTTTCGCAATATAGATGATGTTGTCTTTTCCATGCTATAATGAATATGTCAAATGCTAGTGTCTTTACGTTTATGTTTGTTCTTCCCTGGGCTGCTATGGGGGGCAGAGGCTAGTCAAGCAGCGTGTCAGTTGCTTTTTTCTCTGCCTCCTTTCTCTGTTTCAGGGATCAATAAAGAATTTGAATTTGAATTTGAAATTTGATTCCAGTGCGTGAGCGCTGCATTCGCGCCTCCCATGGCTTTTTTTTTTTTTTTTCAGTGTTATGTGTTTGGGCGTCCTTTAGCACTTGCTTGTATATTTGGCTTTGTATCTCGTCGGTTTTTTCCCCTCTGCACTGGGTGAAAGGCGCTGGAGCCACTTGATGGAACTTGAAATATTTCTACATCGAGACAAACCGACAGAAGGAGATACTATGTTTGGTCGATGATTAAGAGATTTAAAATATTGGTAGGGAAAAAAAAATAAGTGAATTGCCTGTCAAATATTCTGATGGCAACGCCCCTAATCTTCTTTGAGGCCTTGAACCACATAAAAAACAATTTCCTAGTAAAAAAATTATGTAGCTGGTGGTGGTGATGCTGCAATCAAAGGTACAGCATGAATGACTAAGCGAGGGTCGGAGGATTAACTTAGAGTGATCTGTAAAGTGCACTCGACATCTCCACTTCCGGACCGCTAGTTTGAGATTCGAATTGAATTTATTTCCGCCACAATGGTGTCGAGGACACCGGACAAAAAGCCCCTATGAGGAGACGTGACAGGGTCCGGTGCCCTTGTAGGTACATGACATCGTTTAAAAATGAAGCAAAAGGACACAAGAATATCTGTCTAAACAAAGTAAGCATACAGTGATTTTTTTGTTACACAATGAATATCAACACCATCTGTAATGAATCTGTTCAGCAGTTTACGCAGGTTATGAACAAGGCATTGTAATGCAGAATTGGTGCGAAAATGAGGAACATTCCAGAACTCTTTGCGACGGATATTGATGACGAATTCGCGTTTGGTTAGATTTGATAGAACGGATAAAAAAAGCAATGAACTCTGTAGATGATAATAAATACGAGGACAACAAACGATAGTCATCAACATAGGAGACTTTCATAACATTATAGTTTGAAAACAATGGTTTCGCATGAGTATCACAGGGAACATTCGCAATAAAACGCAGCATCTTTTTTTGTAGAATCATTAGCCTACTGATATTTGTTTTAGTGGTGGTGCCCCATACCAGGTGCATATAATTAATTTGTGAACTAAACAAAGCATGATAAACTTAAGTTTTAAGATTCGTAGGCAATAGAGACCGACAGTGACCGATAATTCCAACCATTTTTGCCAGTTTGTGGGCTGAATATTCTATGTGATGATCTCACTGCATACATTTTGAAAAAAATTACACCTAGCGTTTTATGATAGCTTACTATTTCAATCTGACTGCTTCCAATGGTTAGAGCATAACTAGTATTAATTAATTTATTTACAGGTCTGAAAACAACAGCCTTCGATTTGGCAGCATTTACCTTCAGACCGTTTTTCTCCGACCATAAAGAAAACTTCTCCAGCACATTGTTTTCGTTTGTAAAAAAATCATCAATATCCGTCGCGACAGCACAATACTAGTGTTGTCGGCATACATAATGAACCTTGATTTATGGCAAATACTCACTATGTCATTGATATACACATTGAACATCAGCGGGCCAAGTATACTGCCTTGCGGCACACCAGATTTCAGTAGTTGCAAAAGAAGATACATAATTATTCACTGAGGCACATTGCTGACGCTTTGCTAGATATGAATGAACAAGGGCTAGAGAGGTGCCCCGTACACCGAAAGACGAGAGCTTATCAAGGTGCGTTGTATGATTAAGACAGTCGAATGCTTTATTAAAATTAATAAAAAGCCCCAGCGCCAATTGTTTTCGTTCTATATTACGCCATATAAGTTCCTTTTGAGATAATAATGCACATTCTGTAGACTTTCCCTTCCAAAATCCGAATTGAGAGTCCGTTAACACTAAATTTTTGACAAATAAGTCGTCGAAACGCCACAGAATAATATTTTTCCAGCCGTTTAGAAAAAATGGGCAGGACAGATATCGGTCTATAATTTGTAACTATATTTTTCTATCTCCCTTATGTAATACAGAAACTTTTGCGAGTTTCATGTTATTTGGAAATTGGACAGTTGACAAGGCCAAATTAAAGATATAAACTAATAATGGGGAAATGACATCTATCACAAATTTAACAGTTTGTATGTTATCTATATCATGACTTTTGCTATTTCCCAGTCCGATAAATACACGAAGCACTTCTGATTCATCCGTAGATGCCAGAAAAATAGTTTCATTTACCCTGTAACGTTGTCCTTTGCGAGGGGTCCTTTTGTAAGGACACCTCGACCGGGTTTCGAAACCTCGTTCAGGTTTCGAAACATCCAGCAGTGTTTATATGCACGCGAGCGGCTAGCAGGTTTTCTGCACACGAATGTTGTATCTGTAATCAACGTGTCTACACACCAACACACTGTTTACAAACAAGCCCGCTTTGTCCACACCAGTTGTGGGCACTGGGCGTGTACAGAAACCAAATTCGGGAGGAGTGAAGCTCATGCGCATGCGCAGTGCAGACAGCAGCGCCACCACCGGGGCGTGACGTCAGAGAGTTGAGTTCACACTTGGGCTGAGACTACAGTCATAGATACGAGCACAAGCTAGCCCGCGCTTCTGACTTTGATCCATGTCTTTCTACCGCGAGCGCTCGTTCTGCGGAAGCACCTTTCAAAGCCAAGGTCTCGTGCTCCCACGCTCGCGGCATTTTAGCCATTTCACGACTGTTTTCGCAACTTTCAGGAATAATGGCACCGGTGGATGGGACGACGGAGGCTGCGAGGTCGACTACTGGGCCTCCGATTTCCAGAAGACCACGTGCCGATGCAACCACCTCACCAACTTTGCCGTCCTCCTGGACAGGACTGGGCAGGTGGAACGACGGACATTGCTTTTCGCGGGCGGCCGAACGTCACTGCGCGCTTATTACCTGGAAACAAATTCCTAAAGCCGCTTCTACACTGCTTATACATCGTGCAAAGGGAATGGTGTTCGCTGCAGGCAGGATGGACAGAAGTATCTGCGCCTCAAGCATGTTCGAAGCAGCTCCGAACATGCTTGAACGTGTCTGCAGACGGTTCTTGTATGACCCATGCGACAGGACTGCCGTAAAGCAAGAAACACGCGTCAGACAGTGTCTGCACATAGTTTTATGTATGATGTATTAGCAACGTGGTTTAAAAGGACATAGCGTCACTGAAGGCTTCCATTGTGACGAAACTGGGAGGCACTCACTTGATCGAATGGCGTTTTAGCGAACGCCCACGTTTCACCGAATGACACTTTAGCGAATAGTCGGACGCCGCGAAGCACCGTTTCCGGGTGGGCCAAGTGGGTTCACATTTTTGTAACGAACCACCGCAGACTGTCGCCACGAAGCGGCGTAGGCGCAGCACGGGGGGAGCGGGGGGGGGGGGGGGGGGGGGGGGGGGTAGCGGGGGAGCGGGGTTAGCACGCGGCCCCGTTATTCGCCAGAAACGTTGATTCGCTCAAATGTCGCTGTTCGCTAAAACGTCATTCGTGATATGGACCCGACGAAACTCACGAGCTTCGTTTCAGAGCCGCGCCGCGGCGCCGCACTCGACAACCTCAAAATAGAAGCCCTTTGCAATTGAATCAAATCGGATGTGGCAGAGATGGTAGCACCTGCTCGCAAGCAGGCAAACAAGCCGGCTTCACCATTAGCCAACTAGGAGCCACTTGATATAGGAAGCAGTAGTGAAAATTAGCACTCGTTTAGTTACCAGCTATGCCAAAAGTCACCAGCCGTTTACAGTTCTCTCCTAAACGTTTGTATGCTTTTTTTTTTTTTCTCCAAGCGTCAAAATGGGCCGCTGCCAGCCAGTTTGAAAGCTCGTTTCTTTATTTCTAGCAGACGCTGTGGGATGCTGTACTCTTTGAATATCGGTGACCCTAGGACATCTTAAGTGCAGTACACTCAATGATAATTGAGAACCAGCGTGTTGGTGAATAGATACGAATACATGACAGGATAGAACATCGCGGACGGACACGGAAAGAGTACTTTCATTGAGCAAAAATACAGAATGGCACAAAATATAAAACCTAGAATACAGGGCGGGCACAACAACAGATTTGGGAGGAAAATCGTTGAATCATTTGCCATATGGGTACTGTCACCAACATTTCTACACCTTCATTTTCACTGACAAAGACAAAGGTCGAATTCCTAACACCACAGATAACTAGATTACTAATACCTCGTCGTGACGCCAGTGGTTTTTAAACTTCTAAATTTATAGTAACTTTCCCTTTCCATTGACAATTTTCTCCTTTCCTTCCTTGAGAATTTTGAAACCTTTGGAAGGGTGGTTTCATATTTTTTGCCATTCTATGTTGTTGCTCAACGAAAAAGGTCCTGTTTTCGTCCCCGTTCTCGATGTTATCCTTTCATGTATTCGTTTCACTCAATGCCACAGCTATTTTAGTCTTTGACTTCCTGTGATGGGGGTCAGAAAACTCCGAGACCATAAAGGCGACGTGATAATTATGGGACCAACCATGCTACTGTAGGGCTTCCTTCTTCCTTAGAAATACCAATCAATCAAAGCTTTATTTTCTAGAAACACTGAAAGGAGTCCCAGAAAAAAAGCTGCTGCGACAGCTTGATTGGGTCTGGTCCCTTATTACATTGGCAGCAGCTTAACAGTGTAACACTCTACTAGCGTAACACTTGTTGAAACAAAAAAAAAAAAAGATTAAAAATTAGAACTTTGTAAAAGTTATAACACTAAGTTAGGAAACAACGAAGTTATAAGAGCGCAAGTCTCGTTTGTTAATCGTGTATATGTTTATGTTGCTTGTGAGGCGTTTATTTAAAAGGAGTGGTACATTATAATGTAGAGTTTGTAAATTGTAGTTTGTGCGGGAACAAGGGAGGATCCATGCTTCTCTGCGGCGTATGATAACATCACTGCTATGCTTTGCAAGGTCAGAAATAGTGAATGAAAAATCAATGTATAGTGTGGATGACAAACGAATGGAACAAAGTAAACGATACCCATACATGCGTTCAACCGGAATCATTTGATATATTCAAAATAAAGGTTCTGTGTGGCCTGTGTAGGAAACATCAGCCATATATCGTATTATTTTCTTTTGTAGTATGGTGTGTTTTTAAGGTTTGTTTTTGTTGTAGTAGCCCATACAAAGTGACAATAATGTAAGTGGGATTGAAATAATGCATAATATATTTAAAGTTTAATGTTGAGTGGTAAAACATTACGGCAACGAGAAACAATATCAACGACCCAAGAGAGTTTAGCTATCAAAATCCCACATTATATATTCTGAAGAAAAAAATATGCCTAAACTTTTATGCTGGTTGACTAGTTCGATTGCATAAAAATATGTTATCTTTAAAAGTAGGTAGCTGCCACAGCCGAAGTAAATTTAAGTCTTGTTTCAAGCTCAAGTTATGGTTTGAACTATTATTCTTAATTTAATTACTAAAAGATCGATGTTCGGAATCGCTAATGAATGTTGTGGTTATGAAATGAGCCTCTGACATAATAATCCTATCGTGAACAGATGGAAGACAGTATTCCCCTCAAGGTCCTCACCATAGTTTGCTCCGTCCTGTCCATCATTGCCCTTATGCTTACCATGGCCTGCCTTCTTTGTCTCAGGTGATTTGGGACTTCTTCATTTGTACACTTAACACGTACGTGAGCTGAAGAATCGCATCGTTTCAGGAACCTTCACTGCCGAAGGAGCACCATTGCCTGCAACACTTGCTTCTGCCTCCTCGTATCAAACCTAATCATGATGATGGGCTTCGAGCAGACGTATTCACACAGCGTAAGTTACCTACACTGCGTCATCTTCTCTCTTACGCATTAGATATGACAAAGCATCTCGTTTGGTGCCTGCCTTCAGTGCCAGTTCACTAATTTTGGTTTTGCTTTGGCCGGATATGAGCACGGCCAACCTCAAATAAACGCCGGAAGGTTACAGAAAGCAACACGTTTTGTTGGGGGGAAAACTGAGAAAGACAATCCCTGCCATTCTCAACCTTTCAGTGACTTCTGGTAGCTGGATGATGTCCCACTGATTCCTGCATGTGGATGCATTCTGCTTTCTCTCTTAGGTCGCTTGCATGGTGACAAGGAGTATTCTCTTGTGTGTCTTGCTCTCTGCTTTCATGTGGATGCTGCTGGAAGGCTACCACTTGTACCGGATGCTCGTTGTCGTCTTCAACAACAACCAAATTCCGGTGTCGTGGTTCTACGCCGTTGGCTACGGTAGGTTTTCCAGACTCTAAGCTTTGCTGGTAGATATGAAAAAAAAAAATCAGCAAAGAACAAGAAAGAGATGAGCACGCCTTTCTGCCTGTGCGATTTTGCTAACCATAAACTGATTTGTATTGTCCAGGGATTCCATTGGCTATTACTACAGTGGCAACGCCTCTGACCAGCAGTAACTTCAGACCTAACTTGTGAGTGTTCTACCTTTTCAGTAATTTGGGTATCGCGTCTTACCCTCGAACAACACATATCTTATGGTGTTACAGCTGCTGGTTTGTTGGTGAAGATATATTCTACTTCTGTGGACCAATGATTGTTGTCATCAGTGTGAGTATACCTATTTGTTGCTACACTCCTCTATTATCGACTTTGTCAGTGGATGCCAGAAGTACCAAAAGTCTCAGTCGCACGCCGGCGCCACCCGAGGCCCAGGGCATTATAAAAAAAAAGATAGTTCCTTCAATGAACCGTGGAGTTAAGAATGTAGCCTATTGTTATCCCCAAACCAGTCAGCTACGAGGTCATCGAAAACAACAAGCCGTTAGTTGTAACGAAGGTTCACTGACCTCGTATTTATGAACGCTGACTTTATTGGAGGTCTGTGTTCAGAAGCCTTACTTACTGATGGCAATAATAACCTTGCTTGTGTCTGTGGCTTGCGAATGTACGAGAAATTCCCCATATAGAGATTGGTACGACGTGAGTATTAGGAATTGTCGGAGATCTGTCTCGATCTCAAGACTCTGAAAACGCTTTTCAGGTAAATAGTGTTCTACTGGTGATCGCTCTGATTTCGGCGTCGAAGGTGAAGATAAAAGCCCAGCAACGCTCCCCCGACAAAATTGGGTAAGCTCCTGTAATAAAACTTCCAATAATGGGCACTTGTTTCTTTTGTAAGTCTAACCATGCCACTTTTCGTTAGTTGCTGGTCATGAAACACAGCAGCCTAGGACAATTTAAATACGTTTTGTTTTTAATTATTTAGGGCATCTTAGATGTACCTTCGCCATTCAGACTACCCAATATTACGAAAACCTAAAACATTACGTCACGCACGACCAAAATATCCTAAACTATGTTGATCGTTCATGCCGGTCGACAGGTAGCAAATAATTGTCGATTGTGAGATCGTGAATGAATGCCTGAAAGGTGAGCCTGGACGTTTGTTCTACGGAAGGAAATAACAAGGATACGCCAATGAAGGACACAACATAACGGGGCAAAATTTAATAGTTATAATACACCAACTAAGTACAATATTTCCCTGCGACACTTCCGTGGAACACAAAAGCTGCGAGTGCGGAAGTTCTGGTGGAAAGCAGCTAACAAAGCTTCCATTGACGATCATCTGCTCTTCTGGCGGCCTTGCTGCTGAAGATGTATAAACTTCTGCAGCATAAATTTCGCGCCACCGCGAATTTGTTTTTTCTCTACAAGAACACATAGGAATCTCCACCAGCATAGTGTGATGACGTCAAGTGCAAGCCATGCATTATATAAATTGGTGTTTTCTGTCCAGGTCATGGTTGAAGGGATCGGCTTCCTTGATGTTCCTGCTTGGTATCACGTGGGTTCTTGGACTTCCCCTGTTGGCCGGCAACGTGATACCTTACATCGGCTACGTCTTCACTGCAGTAAATGGTTCGCAGGTTAGTTTGAAAAAAAAATTGAATGTCCAAATACAAAAAAGAAGAAAAAAAAAGAAGTTTTGGGAATGTAACTTTAAAGTTAGCCACGCTGAAGGATGTATATGGCGTCTCTTGACAACTCGTCACAATCACCTGGATAGTGCTTCAGGCGCCCTGTCCAGTCGCTGATATGAGGCCGCCGATGCGGCCATCTTACCAATACCAATCAGCCGCATTTTACATGCTTTAGAGTTGTGGCGCCATGTCATAGCAATCGGACAAAGTACATATTGCGAAGATTTGCCAAGGGCGATTTCTTGAATTTACATTATGACGACTCAGCGGCTTTATGCCAGTTCGACTGTATTGTTATTAAGGTAAATCGCTGCTTAGTGAGAAGCAACAATGGACACCCTTTTGTGCTAATGCGCAGGCCGGGACATTGAAAATGTCTATCTTTAGCCCGTTAAACGTTAGAACATCATAATTCTGACAATTTTGACTGGGAACGGAATACAGAGATGTGTCTGCCATAGGGAGAGTTGTAAAGTAATCCTTAAGAGCAAGGATTTGTATACGTGTACCACTTCTTTAAGTTAACTGCGTCGTATAGTCTTTGCATATATGGAATATGGTAAAATGCGGTTTTCTGGTTTTCTTTCCGGTTTAGGGGGTGGCCATGTTTGCCTTTCACATCGCCTGCAACGACAAAGCCCGAACGACGCTCATCAAGATGTTCAAAAAGAAAACACGTGGCACGGCTTTCGGCAAGGTAATGTACTGGCAACCACGTGTACCCTGTGAACGTAGAAAACTAGAAACAACTCTGGCAGTCTTGGAATCGCACGTGCTTGCCCCTCTGGACGCCTTTATATTCCGTTTCACACCCGGCCGCGGTCGATGCTAGGATTTGTTGGAGCCGATAAAGCAGCACCAAAAAGGATTCATCAGGGCACTCGTCCTCTTCGTGCGTTTCCTATCACCGGCTGGACCAGTCACGCCCAGAAGAAAAGGCGCGGGATCATGCCCCAATCACTGTCCGTGATTGATTTTAGCCGGTAATAACAAATCCACAAAGACGCCTTACGACAAATCGTTTATGCCCGAGCAGCTAGCTACTCTTCCAGTCATTCGTAAGCTAGAAACAAACCAAGCAAAAGCATATCCTCAAATATATATATTTTTTTTCGAAACCTGATCAACGCATACTGCAAGGCTCTATAGTTTTGTTATGGCTTCTATAGATGTGGTTCAAGTACGTCCTCTGGACGCCGCCATCTTGCTGCTGGCATGGGTAAATCGTCTGATAGTCAAGCACTGCTGAGACCGTGGGTACGCCTCAGAAATTTCTGACTATCAGACGATCTACCCACTCCAGCAGCAAGATGGCGGCTCCCAGAGGTGGTACTTGCAAACCTCTATACTCGTTTCCACCTCAAGACAAAAGGAAGTTTTGCTCAATGCATGTTCATACTCCGAGCAAAGTAATCCATACAAGATGTGGTTGTCAGAGGAAGAAGCGATGCTTCTGGTTCTTGAAGCGTGTACATCTTGATCAGATAACATAGATATAATCAAAAATGCATTTGCATATATCTTAATTCTTTATATGGAGGGAGAAATTGGTAATGCTCCACGAGGAGCTGGACTTTTCTTACATGATTTGAAATAATTGTGATAAAATGTACGTATTTTAGTCGTCCTGTTTGCGTATTGTTTTCTTTACTAAAACAAAGCCAACGAGCCAAACGCGGCTTCCTGAAAATTCTCACCTCGCAACCTTCGTGATCACAGTCGAGGGACTTCACAGTTAAGTTACGAGAACGTTTAAAGCATAAATTATTGCCGGATCGCTCGCACGTACTTAACATTTTAGCTTTTTTTTTTCTCTTTTTGGCTGGAGCAAAGTTTTGTTCTGCATATGATGCTCCAGACAAGCTTGCATCAAACACAAAAGAAAAAATAAAAAAATGCTTTAAGCATTCACGGCAATCATCCGAAGTTCAATAAAAGAAAGGCTGCGGTAGCCATGCGGGGAAAAGCGAACATTATATGGACTTGAATATTGTTTTTAATTTGTGTTCCATATTACGTCCAAATACCTTTTTTGTGGGTCATCTGAATAACTTTCCGGCTTTAGTTTTTAATTACTTGCGTATATATTTTGAGGGTATATTTTAGACAACTCAACAAATGGGTTATCTAATAGGGCTTTTATTTTAGATAGAAATAATCACAACGTATTGTGTCAATGCCTTGCAATTTCTTTTTGCTATTTGTAAGTTGTTTAGTTTCCTCAACTCAACCGTTTTGTTGCGCGGTACCACGGTCCTGGGATTGTCTCAGGAAGTTATCAATTTGTAATCCTGACGTCACAGGTTATCGCGAGCATTTTCATGTGCTCCCTTCTCCGTCGTCTGCGCTGTTGCGATCACGTTCCCGTTGAGGCCGAGGGGAGGAAGCGCACAAAAGTGTGACGTGCCCGCAAACCCCCTACGTCATGACATTTGGTTGATGACGAAACAAACATTTGATTAGTGTAAGCCTCAGTGTCTCGTGAGGACGGTTGTGACAAACGTTTCTTTCGTTATATTGGTTCTAAATTTAAGATGAAATTACGCTGACGAAAAAAACATCCGGCAAACATTTCTCGCGGATCATTCTTGAGAACCTCCTGTATACGCTTCAGTCTCACCAACGGACGATATCCAAACATGTTCACGTATAATTGCGGTACTACTCAAGATTGCATGGGTGGCATGGCTTTTTTATATGTCCGCTGGCAGTGCTTAGTCTCGACGTTGTTCTAGGCCACAAGCGTTGCAAAACGTAGACTTTGTGATCGCGTGCATCCTTTGAAGCTTTGTTTTTTTTTTAATTGCGGTTACAGACCGGCGGTGGTCAGGACAAACGTGGCAAGAAGGCCATCTTGGGTGGAAGCATCGGCAGTCAGTCGTCCACCAAGAGCACGCAGCTGAACAGCACCGACTCCCTGGAGAAGCCTTGGGCTGGCCCCTCGGGCGGACCCAGCTTCTAACTGGGAATGCGCCTCCCAGTGTTCTCAGTATACACGATGAACTTGATTTACGAAAAATGCCTGTGTGAAAGAGCTTAGTGTACTTAAATAAAATCGTCAGTTGTCGAATTTTTTTAAAATTATTATATATATATTTTTTATGGGGGTGGAAGATGCTGCTGGTGTTTCTTGACGACGGCCCAGTGGCGTGAAAAACTGACACAACGGAGACATCATCGAAACAAGGTCGAACCCTGCAAATAGAATAGACACGAACACAACACCATCGTGAGAGAGGGGTCTGGCAAAAGACTAGCGTGTATGTTAGAGTCAGAGGCCAGGCGGCCATCATTAGTTGGGGGGCGGGGGGAGAGGGAGAGATAACCGCTGATACTAGTGGCGACGGATGGGAGCCGCAGCCTGGAGCGACTGAAGAGATGGCGGTAGCAACCAATGAGTGGCGGCGTTGGGGCCTCCTTGATGCTAGGGTCGAATGTTGTGAAGCAGACAGCACAAACGGTATCCGAGTCGTTTAAGTATCGCCGCCAAGCGGACCAGCGTCCAAGCACCAATTTGTCCCCGCGATTGAACCTAGGGACCTTCCGTAGAACGATTCGGAGAGGTCATGTTTTGCTTGGTCGTTTGGCTGGTCTAACCACGCTGGGTTCGCGTGGTATACAAAACACAAGGATAGAAACTAGTAATAGGAGCGTTGCCAATCGCCCCCACTCTTTGCATGCCTTGGGCATTCGAGTTTTCGTATCTAACATTCGGATCCTTACGCACTCCCCTCTGAATCGTGACAAACATATATCGTCTGTTCGTGTCCAACCAGTGAGAACCCGAGTCCCAGCCGAACTCTTTCTAATCTGCGCCCTACAGCCGCCTCTTTTAGTGACGCAGGATAATTCAGCATGGATGGATGGATGGATCAGTATTCAGCATCCTTCAGCATCTTTCCCTCTTCCCTCCCCCTCTCTGCCGCCGCTTTGGAATTCTGAAAGGTTCTCCGGCGAGCCTGATATTCGCTCTCCATCCGAGGAGCGGGAATGGCAATCGCGAAGGCTGCAGCGGCACGAGAATAGCATAGACCGCAGGGCGGACGGAGATGTGCGAAAGCGCCTTTCACACGTCTACTGAAGTACGCTTCCTGTAACTACTCTACTAAGGGCAAAGCTTCGCAAATCTCCTGAAGTACATTCTTCAACAACACAACAGCTATCGCTGTCACAGGACACTCGATCGGTGTGATCCCTTGTACTTCTTTTTCTTTAATCAAATGATTGGGAGTGATTAAGGCGTTTTTCTTGTGGGCGACGATGTGACGAACAGCCCTTGCCCATACGTCGCTGGCAAAGACGTCACATCCGGTGTCATTTTGACGGCCCCCTTGCTGTCCTTGCAGCTGAGCGCGCACTTTGGCAGCACATATTTCGCACCACCGAGTTTGTCATTTTACGAGAACAACGAATAGGAATGGCCACCAGCATGGTGCAATAACGTATTGTGCAAGTTGTGTATATACTATATACAGGGTGTTTTTCAAAAATATTAGAATTAGATTTTGTTTTTGTCTTTTTTAGCCTTGGGGCTACGTTGTTCATCATGGCAACCACCGTAGAAGAGACACAATTAGATATTATTGAGCTAGTTACCTTAACAGTTTCGTTTAACTTTTCTTTCATTTTAATTTTCTGGAACATAACGTAGTTTCAGAATCGACGTGAAAAATCGATTTTTAAAAATTCGTAGTGGGCGCGCTACGGGGCAAGAAATGTCATCATCGTACACGGGTTCAAACTGAAACTAAGCGGGCAAAAAGCGCCCGTGACGTCAATCCCTTAGCTTTGCGCATGCGCCCCACTGCTCACGTCACCTTGCGATACGGACAGGGGGGTTGCGATGCCGGTGGGGGGGATCGACGTCACGGACACTCGTCGCTGACTTCATTTTCCGGTCCAATAATGTCGTACGGCTCCTTTAGCTATTTTAGGTGATAAAGTACGTACATTTCATCAGGAAATGTTGCGCGAACGCAGACGACGAGAGTTTTGGACGCGTGTTGGGCGGCTTGTGCGTGTATTACTGTCTCTAGGGGCCTTTCTCTTTATTTCATGATTCTTGTGCCGTTCATCTCTTTTAGCTCTGTTTTGCCTTTATCAAATTGCACGCTCGGCTTCACGAAATAATTCAGCAAAACCGTTCGCTCAAAAAAAAAAGAAGAAAAAACCTTTTTATTAAAACTGTAGTTGAAACTACATTTCTTTTTGCGGTATGCACGCGGCCGTGCTTCCAGATCGGCGGCTTCGATAATTGCATTAGGATAACGCTACGCATTCTGAGAACGTAGTTGCCGCTTGCCACATTTTTGTCGCGGAGGGACCAACGTAAACCGTTGCATGACGAAGCTGAAAACAAATTGCCTGCTATGTTTCTGAATAACCAGTTTTCCGTGCCCTCTCTCCCCCAAGCCGTGAATATGATCCTTTTATTTCCATTACAAGACCCTCCATTAAGTTTTTTCTTCGCTTTTCCTTTCAAGTCTGCCGACCATCATTGTTACGCTAACCGGCGAGACCCACTGATCAGAAGTTCTGACAAAAAAAAAAAAAAAAACACCTTGATAGTTGAGTCACTCAGTTCGGTCTTCTGACGCCATGTGCTTTCTTTTTTTTTTCGCGAGTTGGAGTTTGTTCCCACTAGTAAAAAAAAAATAAAGAGAGCGGACATGGAAGCTTTGTCAGATCTATAGCACGCACGTCAGATTCAACTAACGCCTGCCGCCCGTTTGGCTTTCTCACATCGGCTTGTTCACTTTCTCTGTTTTCTTGTAACCGTCTACGAAAGTTTGGCTTGTAGATGACCGAGTCCGACTTCCACGTCGTGACTCCCAGTTATAAGGGTTGTCGAGTTCTCCTTCCCCGCCCCCGTCGTGATTGCATCTCCTCGATAGCCGCACGCCACACACACACACACACCTGGAGATCGAGGTAAGCGAATTGTACACAGCTCATGACGAAGGAGGTGGAGCAAAGAAAAGTTAACACTAAACTCCCAGGACGAACCTTATTGCAAGGATTATATCATTTTCGATATTCTCCTCGTAACCTCAAGAGAGAGAAAACGCAATTTTATTTGCATATGTTCGTTAGCTGCTCAAACGTTTCGCACGACTTCGGCTGTCAGAGAAAGATGTGATATCTTTTGCTCCGTTTAACTTGTTTGTTTTGATGAAATAAAAAAATAACGGATCCTCACTGCAAGTATCATATATTGCACCGCTTAAAGGAGTAAATAACTCTCTTCTAGGATCTTAAATTTTGTTAGTGTAAGCTTTACCTTACTTGTCAAATTCTAGAACACTTGTATCGACAGTCTTTTGTTTGCGTTAGTTAAAGCTTTCATTGTTTGTTTGTTTTCCCCGGGGTACTTTGATTCGTTTAGATGAAGCGAACACGCGCTTTATGCATAATTTGGCAAAATTACCTTACTACATTAACACCTGTTGGAAAGGGCAGTGTGACAACGTTTGCTATCAAAATGAGAGAACCGTCGGAATCCTAAATTGACCACACGGCAGTCGTTCGAGCGGGTTTGTTCGACTTTTTATATTTGTTTGTGTGATTTTATAGCCTAAAACTAAAACTAAATAGCTCATATGATATATTCACTGCCTTCGTCGAATGGATTGCAGCAATGCCTTCGTCTGCGTTCGAGTTGCTGATTATTTGGGCTCTGTGTTCGTGGTACGCGCCTCAGTTCCTCGTCGACGCAGGCCCCAAGGCGGCTCGCCCCAGTAACTGTGAGTATAAATTGTGTCCATCAACAACCCAGGAAACCCAAACCCACCCCAGCCCGTTTCGATCTATAGATGAGCCTCGTACCGGCGTGCGGTCCTGTATCGATGGTCCTCCGTGATCACAACAAGCATCTTAAAGAATCTTTGTTAAAAAAAAGCCCGTGCGTCTACTTTCCCGCATGACTACCGGAAAGTCAATCACCGCAACTTACGGAGGCAACCCAGCGAATGGCGATGCCGAAACATATATGTTTAGACTCAAAAACGCAGTCTGAGTTGTGACACAAAGCAATGCAAGCGTGGCGTTTTGCATCGCTTAATGTCAGAACTCAGACTGCGTTTTTTGGTCTAAGCATATGTTTCGGCATCTTCATTCGCTGAGCTGCCTCCGTAAGTTGGGGTGATTGGTTCTCGGAGTGCTGTGCGGGAAAGTAGACGCACGGGATTTCTTTAGAGTGTGGTCACTGATCTTTTCACTCGTCTTGACCATTCTTGAAAATTACGTGAAATTTTATAGCACACAGTCCCTTATCAAATGCCTACATTACCATTGGCCATAAAAGACTGGAACGCACTACCTGGCATTATTGTCTCATTATATAACGCCATCGCTCAACTCCACCTTGATATATCTGCAGCTGTTGCAATGTACCGTCGCCATTTGAATAATCTTACACGTGTGTGTTTAGTATTTTTTGTTTGTTTGCTGGTTTTATTGTTTGTGTTGGTGCACCAAGGCGAAGACCGATGTGGCTGTTTTCGGGCACGCAAAATAAAAATTATTATTATTATTATTATTATTATTATTATTATTATTATTATTATTATTATTATTATTATCGCTTGGACATCGCTTGAGTCAGTGTGGGTAGAACTGCAAAGTGTCAATGGTGAACGCATTCTGCTTGGCGCATACTACTTGCCGCCCGACACCTCTCCTGATGAATTTAACCGATGTCTTCTTGCTATTGAAAGTACAACTAGTGCTCTAGATAATTTCAAATTTATTGTTCTTGGTGATTTCAATGTCCCCAATATAAGCTGG
The DNA here is from genome assembly GCF_016920785.2 of Ixodes scapularis. Taxonomy (NCBI): domain Eukaryota; kingdom Metazoa; phylum Arthropoda; class Arachnida; order Ixodida; family Ixodidae; genus Ixodes; species Ixodes scapularis. The sequence continues at coordinate 100,142,330 of NW_024609879.1, read as the reverse complement.
GAAACAGCTACAGCGTCTTCTAATAATTACTACCTTGCTCAGAAATCTACGTTCTTACTTAACTTTGCATCATTTACGAATCTAAAGCAACACAATTGTATTCCCAATTGCCAGGGAAACATGCTTGATTTGTGTTTTTCAGATTTAGATGATATACGTATAACTGAGTGTGCCTCAGGTTTAGTTCCACCTGACAGATATCACCCCCCTCTGGAGATCGTGGTAGCTCTTCGAGAGGGCATGAGGCGTTGTTTACAGAGTCATTCTAATGTGACTAGTCACAATTTTTCCGCTGGAGACTACGTTGGTTTATACAACCATTTTGCCGAATACGATTGGTCATCGATCATTCGATGCACTGACGTCGATGAACAGGTTCGTGAGTTGACACGCATCGTTCGAGAAGGGATGCACCAGTTTATCCCGTTACGGAGAACCGCAGGTTCTAGGTTTCCCTTTTGGTTCTCTCGTGAATTACGCAGATTAATGAATAAGAAGTTGCACGCTCATAAAAAATTTAAAAAGAACGGTCTCCCTGGATGGAAATCAGAATTTAGGCGTCTAAGGTCTTCATGCAGGGAAGTTATGAGGCGTGATCATCAGAGGTACGTTAATTCTGTTGAGCTACATTTAACTCAGAATCCCATGGAATTTTGGAAATACGTTCGGTCTCGATCAAAGGCAAAATGTGGGAGGGAGATCACATTGCTGAACTCACAGGGAAACTCGACCACAGATGTTTGCGAAATTTTTGCCCACCACTTCCAGTCCGTATTTAGGCATCAACCGAACTCTCCCATTAACGCCGCGCCAGCTGCCTCTAGTAATTCAACCTGTATTCCGTATTTTGATGAGGAGCTATTACATGTGTGTGTAAAGAAGATGAAGCCGTCTTTGTCTTCTGGCCATGACGGCATTCCGTCTGTCCTATTGAAGGCCTATAGTGCAATATTTATCCCTATTTTGGTACACATCTTTAACAACTGCGTAAAAACCGAAGTGTTTCCCGTCTTGTGGAAAACAGCACTTGTTGTACCCGTACATAAGTCCGGTTCAAGAACAAGCGTCTCAAACTACAGGCCTATATCTCTTCTTTGTACATTTTCAAAACTCTTCGAAACAGCTTTACACAAAATATTGTCGTTTAAGCTCAAACATTCTCTCATCCCTAGCCAACATGGTTTTATGGCGGGTCGCTCAACCACGACTAACCTCACTTGTTTCATGTCAACTGCTGCTCAGGTCGTTTCTAATAGAGGCCAACTTGGTGTAATCTACTTTGATCTAAGCAAAGCGTTTGATCTTGTAAATCACGACATGTTGCTGGCAAAGCTGTCAAGTCCACAGGTCGTTACTTTTATTGCTCAAAAGTTACTTGCGTGATAGACTGTGTTTTGTCAGCTCGAATGGTAATTCGTCTGCTGCTTATCAGGCTACGACGGGTGTACCTCAAGGTTCCGTTCTTGGCCCCCTTCTGTTTTCAGTTTTTGTGAATGATGTTTCGGCTGTGATCCGTCACTCTTCCTTTCTACAATATGCAGATGACATTAAGATATTTATAGAGGTACGAGACGAACGCGACTGTGTTCTGCTACAAAATGATGTATATATGCATTCGAAAACTGGTGCAATCAGAATGCCCTAAAACTAAATAGTTCGAAAACTAAAGTCATGTCCTACACTCGAAAGACACATAATATTACATTCTCTTATGACATTCAGTCAGTTCTTTTGACACGTGTGAATGAAATCAAAGACCTTGGAGTTCTATTTGATAGTACATTACGCTTTTCGAGTCATGTTGACCATATTGTGAGCTCAGCTTTACGTACGCTTGGTATCACGTGCCGCATTACTAAAGAGTTTAATAACCCTAGTACTTTTGTCACACTGTACAGTGCTTTATGTCGACCACACGTCGAGTATGCCTCTGTTGTATGGAATGGAATCTGCGCGACAACCTCGGCTAGAATCGAACGTGTTCAGAATAAGTTCTTATGTATCTACAGACATCGTTTCTCGTCGCGCAATGCGTCCACCTCAAACGATGATCCAGCAGTCCCAGTCCAACATAGCTTGGCATTGCCCACCCTGCGGCGTAGGAGAGAACATGCCGACATCCTATTTCTGTACAAACTTATTCATGGCATCACTGACTGCACATCATTGATATCAAATGTGCGTTTGAAAATTCCCGTAAAAACTACAAGGCAAAATGCATCCTTCTACAATGCTTCCGTAACTAATCTTCACGACCCCGTGTCGAGAATTGGGCACACCTACAATTCCTCTTTTACAGACTCTATTGATATATTTAACAATAACACACCGGAGTTCATCAGAGCGCTAAAGTTCCTCACCTAAATTTGGCTCCCATTTTTTTTTTTTTTTTTGCACCTGATTAAGTTTTTTAGAACCAATTTTTATACTCTCGCTTTCCTTTCCTTTCGCTATCGTGGTGGTATAGCCTAGCGAGTTTATGTGACATATGTGATCTTTTTTAAGTGTTTTATTGCTTACTGTTTGTTTGTTGTGTGTAGTGCTGTTCTTCATGTTTCCTGAGTGCACCTGTACTAAGACCGCAAGGTTGTTCCTGGGCACTTCAATAAAAACATTGATTGATTGATTATAAATAACGCTAACATATTTGCAGCTGCCACTACCCTCTTCCTCCATAACCCCCCCTATAAAGATTTTAGTGTTTTACCTCCGAATTCAGAAACCTCACTCAAACTGCACTCAAACTGAAGGGCCCCTCCACTTCCACGAGGAAGGCGCAAGGGCCGGCGCTGGCCAATCGCGATAACGGATCTGAATTCGGCGGTTAGCGTTTGTTCAAGTTTTGTTGATTGTTGTTTTGTATATGAGTATGTTCACCCCTCGTGCAATACCCTTTTGGGTCTGCAAGGAAAACAAATGGCGATGATCACTACTGCGAGATGCAAAAGACTCCACGGCGTGTCTCCCTTCAAAAGGTTCGCCACATAAGCCATTTTAACGAGGAACAAATAAAAAAAAAAAAAAAGAAGCACTGAAGTTCGCTTTGCAATATACCAACGAATTGTTTGTAAACAAATCAGTTGTAATAGCGCATGTGCAATTACAACTGATTACAGGGCGAGTACGCCCTTGTAATTACATGGGCGTGTACGCCCTTGCAATTACAAGGGCGAGTACGCCCGAAGCTCTAGTTCGACCTGTAAACGAATGTTGTTAACTTCGTAAATACCGCGTAAATTTTGATTTGTACTGTCAGACTGGGTGACTGAAGTCTGAAGTTATAACTTCACACAAGAGACACCTGGCCTTGCTTTTTCTATAATCCATTCACTCCTAAGGTCCATTCCATTCACTCCTTGTCGTGTTATTTGCTTTCGTTGTATGTGTGAATGTATATGTTGTATCCCACACCTACTTGGGCCTTCAATGGCTTGTAGTATCCTCTAAATAAAAGTCGGGATCACACTGCTCATACCATCACACAAAAGACAGTCTGCAGTGCGAAAACGATTTACCGCAATATCCCCGCTTCGAATGCCGCGTGCCAAGTTTTCTCCTTGAACAGATTGTCACGCGGCATTCGAAGCGCGGATGTCTCAGTGACTAGCGTTCGAATCTGGATGCAGACTGTCTTGACTCTTTTGTATAATGTCTAAGCAGTGTGACCCCGGCTTAAAGAAAAGCTGAAGCGGTATTGAATTCGATTAAAAACACTTGATTATTTTTAGTCCGCGTTCAAACATCACGATTATCAGAAAAAAGTAGGCTGTTCTATGCACGTCTCACTTGAAAAGACGCCTTTGAACTTTGAAGTTGCGTCGAAACCACGCCCTCCGCGGCAGCGGGAGAGGGGAGTAAAAGGAGAAGGGAAAACATATGACGTCACGAAAGGCCCCTCGCGCGTGTTCCTCGGCTCGCAGAGCCAGCGTCGTGTGTCGTCGATACTTGCTGCAAGTCATTGTAGCTGAGCTAGTTGGTGATTCATGCTTCTGAAAGATGCCAGCTGAACGTAGGAAGATACACAAAGAGAGAGAGAGAAAGTAAATAAAAGAGGACAAGTACACTGCTGGTCTAGCAACCATTTAGTTCAGTTCAAGTTCAAGTGTATTATGCTCAAAGACATCCGTCATATGTATTACATGAGGAGGGGGGTAAACAAGTCAACAAAGGGTTGCCAAAATATCCCAATAAACAGTGTTAGGCAAACAAGAACAAAAGGACGCAGGATACCTCAAATTAAAAAGAAAAAAAGGCTTTGCACTTGGAGTAGAAGGAAACACGGTTAGTATCGGTTACTACAAGGTCACTCAGCAAATGCCAGTCGTTGATGCGTAGCAAAAGTGGGGAAAATTTGTGCCGATTAGTGCGTGATTGTAAAGGTTCAATTTTGAAAGGATTATACCGAAGAGATATGTAGTAAGGAAAGTGGCAATAAGTGGATTTTAAATCAGAAAGGTTACAGTACAGGTTATAAAAGATGCCCAGCCGACACAGTTTTATACGTGTAGATAAAGCCGAAAGACTGGATTCATAATTGGGTTGGCACGCTCGTGAAGGGCGAGTCGTTCTGATGAATGAATCGGGCCGCTCTGTTATGTAAGCATTGTAGAGTGTTAATCAAGTAGGCGTGATGAGGGTTCCAGATCATGCTTCCGTTTTCTAACTATGAGCGAACAGGTGATTTATATGCTGTGAGTTAAAAGAGAATGCTTGATATAAATTTCTACGTTAATAATAATAATAATAATAAATATTTTATTGTCCCGTTTTCAACACAGTACATAGACCGGCCCGCAAGAGCATGGGTATGCTTGTCGGCGGGTCCTGGCGACCAACAGGTTGCTGACATAGCTATACCAAAGCATGCATTTTTTGCATGCAACTTAAAAAAAAAAAAAAAAAGAGTTTTCGCTGCTGTTTTTAGGATGGTCTCAATAAGCAAATTTCACGTTAAGTCTTCTGTCATAGCTATTCCACGGTATTTGTACGAGAACACATCCTACGCAGGACGAGTTTATTCAATATTTTGCATTATTTACAAAAGATAAACCTCTATTTCTTCCACACTGATTATTTTCGCATCTTGGAACTAATGGATGTGGAAGAAGAAGAGGTTTATCTTCAGTAAATGGTTGCTAGTCCAGCAGTGTGTTTGGTCAGAGCATCTTCTTACTGAAGAGGCAGGCGCCTCTGCGAATCTAAGGAGCTTACGCAATGCGGAGACGAAACGAGTTAAGGATTGCCAGTCGAATCGTTTTGCGAAAGATGCAATTAGAATCGCGCCGGGTCCTTTTTGACGTCATGGCTCGACCAACCAATGACGTTCGGCGGCGTGAAGCGGCTGCATTTATTTGTCTCGTTTAGTGTCGTTTTGAGGACAAATGGTGATGATGTTTAGATTCTCAAGGAAAAACTACGCCAAAAAGAAGCATTCACTTTTTTTTCTCTTTTTTCTTTTTTTTTCTTCTTTTTTTAAGTTTCAGTGTGCTGCAGTTAAAGCTACACGCTCGAGCTGTAGGAATTCAGCGGCGTAGACTTAGTAGACTTTCCATTTTCCCGGGGGGGGGGGGGGGCGTTATTTTTTGCCAGAACTGGAGATTGAAGCTAACGAAAACACGCTGGAATTCCATTTCTCATGTATTTTGTCAATAAAGGCAACGTGCGCGTTATTTTGTTTACATGCCGCTACTAGAAGCTCGTTACATGACGCGTAAACAGCGTCTCGGTAAGGATCATGGCCCGGGCCCGAAAGGGGGGGGGGGGGGGGGGGGGGGGGCACGAGCCCCGTTGCCTTTCCATGGTCTACGCCTATGTAGGAAGGAACACTGTAGTAGGGAGTATTCATTGGCGGCCATAGATGTGGGCGCAGCTGCCTGAGTGCGTGCGTGCGTGCGTGCTTAGGCGAGCTTCTGCAGTTCTTTCGCAACGTGCATTCCGCACCACCAAGACTGCCGGTCATAGCGGGTTATTAACCCTTTTAATGTGAGCTCTGTGGTGTAGACCGGCGAACGCGGCCGGAAGGCCGCAGAACAAGAACTGACACGAGGCAGGCACTGGACGCTGACTGATCTTTATGCCGATGGTTATGCTCTTATATACAATTGGTAATGCATGAGTTCAGCGTCCTCTATACACAACATATTTCCCCCCTTTAAACAAACAAAACCCCAGTAACTAGAACAAAACTTTCACCAATAATTACAGTTATTCACATAGCTCTGGAACCGTTGTAACAGATAATTCTAGTGTAAAACATAATCATTGTATTTTCCGGGCATTCTTCTTTGTCGCTGAGGCCTGCTGTACGACGGTGCCGTGGTCACCAACTCCTGTTGGCCGGAGATGTCCTGCGCTTCGACTTGCTCTGGAGCTGGCGCCGACTCTGCTGGTGTCGACAAGATTTCAGTCTCCTGAAGTGTAGCGTCTGGAAGTGTCTCAGCACCCCGTGCAGCTTCCGCTCCGTGCGTAGCGACGGTAGCGCTGTCGTCACCTGGCGATAATGTCTCTGGGGTTCTGGCAGTTGCGACGTCCCGTGGTGATGGTAGTTGTGATGCCCCCTCTTCAGTGGGCAAATCCAGGTCGCATAACTGGTCTCTTACCGCTCCACGTCGTTCCACAACTTTTTCTACCAAGTTCCGGGCACCTGGTGCTTCTCCTTTGGCCACTACTGTCAATTTGGCAGCGTTCCATTTCTTCCCATTGTCTAAAAGGAAAGAATTTTTTCCCACGCGTTTTTTTACTTCTATTGGCAAAGAAAACCTCTGCTGTCCTTTTGGTCCTCCCCACCTCTTTATTTTTACGAAGTCGCCGGGTTCAATGATGGAGTGCCTGGCACCCCGTCTTTCATCGGTGTATTTCTTTGTCCTCTGCTGTCGCTCTTTGACACGGCGTTGCAGTTCGGCGACGTGAGGCCGCGGTTCATCGAAAAACCCTCTCTCCGGTAGTCCCACGACGTCCAGTCTTGTTCGTGGCCGCCTTCCGTGTAGCAAAAACGCCGGAGACATGCCGGTGGTCGCATGGGGAGTTGCCCTGTAAATACTCAGGTATTCCAGAATCGCCTCCTTAAGTGGTCTCCGCTCCAGTGCCGCCACCTGAATATACTCTTTTAAGACACGGTTAAATCGTTCTATTTGACCGTTGCACTGCGGGTAGTACAGCGAGGCCACACAGTGTTCAATTCCTCTGTCCTGTAGGAACCCTTCAAACTGTGTCGACATAAATTGTCTGCCATTGTCAGTGACAACACTCTTTGGGTATCCTTCCCTCGCGAATAGCTCCAGTAACACTTTCGTCACCGACTGATAAGTTATTGACGACACAAAAAAAACCTCCGGCCACTTACTGTGATAATCAATCACAGTTACTGCAAATCTGCACTCTGGAGGGGCTCGTTCCATCGGGCCCACACTATCCATGCCCAGCTTTTCCCAGGGCTTTTCGGGCCATTGCACTGGTTGTAGAGGGGCCACCGCGGTCTTTGCAGACTTGTCTGATGCCTCGCACACAGCGCAGCTTCTAATGCAGTTTTCCACGTCTTCGTCCATCCCAGGCCACCAATACTGCTCCCGGAGTCGCTGCTTTGTCCTGACGATACCCGGATGCGATTCGTGGGGCATCATGATGAATCTGGACACCAATGTCGATGGAGGCACCACCCGCTCTGCACGAAACAGCACCCCCTCCAGAACAGAAAGCTCTTCTTGAATCCGCCAAAATGATAGTAGCTTTCCGGACAGACATTTCTTTTCTGGCCAACTAGATGCGACATACTGCATCACCTCCCGTAACACGCCGTCCTTCTCTGTCTCCACTTGCAATTGGTTCTTTGTTACCACGCTTGACACCACCGCAATGACGTCCTCTACTGGGTCGCACTCTGTGGACAGCAAGGGCAACCGGGAGAGTGCGTCAGCGACTACATTATCTTCTCCTTTCGTGTATTGTACAGTAAAATTGTACCTCATCAGCCTTGCACACCACCGCTCTATCCGAAGTGGCCGCCTTCCGGTGCCATTAGTAGAGAGCAATGTTACCAATGCCTGGTGGTCCGTTCGCAGCACAAATATTCTGCCCCACAAGTACACATGCCAGTGCTCGCAAGCCCACAGACATGCCAGGGCTTCTCGTTCTCCCGTAGAGTATTTGCGTTCCTGTGGCGTCAACGTCCTTGATGCAAATGCTATCGTACGCGTCTCACCGTCGATCACCTGTTGCAGTACCGCTCCCAGCCCATATGCCGATGCATCAGTTGTTACCTGTACAGGTAAGGACCGGTCAAACATGGATACCGCGCTGCACGACGCTAGTAGGTTCTTAGCCTTGCCGAAGCTTTCCTCAGCGTTCTGGTCCCAGATGAACTCCTGGCCCTTGCGAAGAAGGCGCCGCAGTGGCTCCACCACTTCTGCATAATGAGGGAGGAAGTGAGAGTAGTATCCCATGAGCCCAAGAAAAGAACGCAACCCCACCAAATCCGTTGGCGTCTGTGCATTGATAATCGCGTCCACTTTTGATTTGAGGGGTGCGAGACCCCTTGCGCTCACATGGTGACCCAAGAACGACAATTCCTCTACCCCGAAGACACATTTCGTGTTCAGTTGCAGGCCAGCGGCCGCTATTCGCTGCAAGACCTCGCGCAGACGACTGTTGTGTTCTTCCTTATTTTTGCCAAAGACAATAATATCGTCAATATACAATAGGACGCCCTTGCAACCTTTCAATATTTCTTCCATCATCCGCTGAAACGCGGCGGGCGCCGAAGCAAGGCCAAAACAGACTCTACGGAACTGAAACAGTCCCTCATGTGTGGCAAACGTTGTCAGTGCCCGGCTGTCTTCCGACAACTCGACCTGGTGATAGGCTGACGCCAGGTCCAGTTTAGAGAACCATGCTGCTCCGTTCAAAGCGTGCAAAAGCTCCTCCGTGTGCGGCAACGGGAAGCCGTCAACGACAATGGCCTTGTTTGGCTCCCGTAAATCTACGCAGAGTCGGATGCTCCCGTCTTTTTTTTTTACCACCACTATTGGAGACACCCACTCAGAAGCGTTTACCCGTTCGATAATGCTTTCACGCTCTAATCTTAACAACTCAGCAGAGACTTGTTCTCGCAACATCAACGGTTATCGCCTAGCTTTTGCTGATACTGGTTTGACGTTGGGGCGCAGTTTAACTTCGTGTACCACGTTTTTAGCAATTCCCAGTTTCCCCGCAAAGAGGAATGAAAACTCACTAAGTTCAGGAGGCAGAGGTTGTGGCCCCGCCGTTGTCTGTAGGCACGCCAGCGATGCGCCGTCGATATGCAGTCGTAGTTGTTGCACCGCATCCAGTCCCAGCAACGCCATGCCCCTTGACACCACATAGAAGCGAATGTTTGACGACACGCCTCCACGTGCCGCTTGAGCCACAAAACATCCCAAGACTGGAATTCTTTGCTGTGAAAAGTCCCGCAGAGTCACCGTTGCTGGAGCCAAGGCGAACCGTCTTGCAAATTTTTCTTGATAGATGTTTGCTGGCAAGATAGACACTGACGAGCCTGTGTCCACGACAAGCTGAATCACTTCGCCCTCGACGCAAACGTCGACTATCAGAGTGGTTCGCTCGTTCTGTGCGACTGTTAGGACACCCAACTCTTCGTTTCCGTCCGTGTCCTGAACCGCTTGCACCCGCGCTTGCCCGGTACTTCTACATACCGCTTGAAAATGTCCCACCTTGTGACACCTCGAACACCGCTTATCTCGCGCTCTGCATTCCCGTGCACTGGCTAGGTGTCCTGAAGCACCGCATCTGTAACACCTGCGGTCCGGAACTGTTGAAGAACCGCTGACTCCTGTTCCTGAACGATTTCTTGCCCTCTCGGCTTGCTGAACCATGGCAGCGTCACGCCCCTCCTCGTAGACACGGGCACCTTCCGCTGCCTGCTCGAACGTCTGTAGGATGTCCATGGCCTTGCCCAACGTAAGCTGTGAACCTTTCATGAGCAGCTTCTGTCTTAGCTCCACGCTCCGTACTCCGTCGACGACTTTATCCCGCAGCGCTGCCTCAAGATAGTCACCGAAGTCGCAAGTACTCGCGAGCTGTCGCAGGGCGCTGACGTACGCGCGTATCGGTTCTTCCTGAAGCTGTCGCCGCAACATGAATCGCCGTCGTTCGACAAGCACATTCAGAGTGTTCGTGAAATGTCGTTCCAACAACCGAAGTGCATCGGTGTAGTCGTCCGGCTCACCCCCTTTTGATGTGGTCTTCTCCGGCGTACTTCCGGTTGCAGCAGCAGTTATCGGTGGTGCAGCCGCAGGCTCTGGAACCAACGTGCGAAACACTCTTCGACCTTCCACCCCCAAACACTGTAGAAGTATCGCCTTTCGTTGTGCTGGCGGTTTCGCGTCCATTTCCGTCGCCTGCAGAAAGATCTCGAAGTCCTCTCGCCATTGCCGCCATGGCACTGCCGGGTCTCCCGGCGCCTACAAAAACGGGGCTAACGATGGCAGCCCGAACGTATTCATCTTTGCGTTAATGGGTAACGCCCCTCGCGTACTAGTTGCGAAGAACGGCTGTCATCTTGACTGCTGCCGAGGTCGTGCTTTTGTCGACTGCGCCAATGTGGTGTAGACCGGCGAACGCGGCCGGAAGGCCGCAGAACAAGAACTGACATGAGGCAGGCACTGGACGCTGACTGATCTTTATGCCGATGGTGATGCTCTTATATACAATTGGTAATGCATGAGTTCAGCGCCCTCTATACACAACAAGCTCGTTCTGAGCATACGCTCTAAACATGGTCCTCATATATGCGCCGCGACTGGCGCCCCATATGTGCAAGCACGTGCTGCGAGCGCGTAAACGTAGCTTTGGCAAACTTGCATATTGGCACGGGCTTGTCCGCACGTGCAGAGACGGGTGCGGCAGTCGCCCCGCTTGCAATCGACTCTATAGGAGGTATTTACTGGACGCCATATTTGAGGGCGATGTTCAGAGCGCATGCTCAAAACGAGCTCACATTAATAGCCTGCTAAGACCGGCAACATTGATGGTGCTAAATGCACGCTCCAAAAGGATTGCGGAAGCTCGCCGTCAGCACGCGCTCAGCAGCAGCGCACACGCATATGGCCGCCAGTGAATACTCCCTATTGACGCTTTGCACACGCTCCGGATTACAGGCGCCATTGCTCATATTCTCTTGTCTTACCCAGATTGCAAGCCAGTGAAGCGGGCGTTGACGAGCTTCTACAAAGGCTTCTACAGTGTCCTTCTACTGGGGAGGATACTGTAGAATCCAAAATGGCAATAGCCTGCCCTGCTGGGGTCATGATCAAATTAAGTAAACGTAACAAGAGGAAAATAAAAACTGAAGGTCGGTTGTGGCGGCACCCATGCACAGGATGTTTCATAATTAATTAATATAAAGCAGCCGTGCTTTGGTTTTTTGTTTGTTCTGTTTTACTTTGCTTGGAGTATTTAAACAAAAACAATTATATCGTCTGAAAAAAAAGCTTCATTCGCGAATTTTTAAGGTGCGTTCACACTTGCGACTAGCTACAGTCGCGCGAGTGACTTGCGACAAGCGACCACCGACGCTCACATTGCGGGCGATCGGCGAGTCGCTTCTCTCTGCTGAGCCGCCGTCGATTCCGTGCTCTCCGCCACAGCTAGGGTTCGCGTTTCGCTGCTTTTCCACTTTCGTTGGCTCACAGCAACACATGCGTCGTCGTTGTCATGACTCGTTATGTTGGCCTAGGTCCTTCGGAACCACGCAAAGAAGCACAATTGCTATATCGACGTGCACTTGCTCGAGCTACCGCGTCGCAGTACCAAACCTATCGCTTTCGCAACTTGCGACTGTCGCTTTTGCGACAAAAGTTGTCGCGCGACAGCTGCGAGTTGCCAGTGTGGAAAGCGCCACCCATGTCCCAGTTTGGGAAAAGCTAACGCTGACCCTTTCACTTTTCTGTTTGGGATTTCTTCTTTGCTTCCTCTATTTTGGCTGCCTCTTTTTGGCTTCCCTACGGGGTCAGTGTTAGCGTTTCCCAAAGGAAGACGTGTAGCGTTTCCCAAGGGTCTTGCTAACGGATTCCTCAAGAATCCACCAATGAACCTGCCTTTGATCTTCTTGCCGCCTACTTGGACCAGCGCTAGTACTTGGTTCATGCTCCATTTTGTAGCACAAATACATTTTGTAGCACAACTTAAAGAGGCAGATGCTGTACGCCTTGTCCAGGCCTTGATTCATACACGCCTACTCTACCACCTACCGTACCACAACCTCACCCAGACCGAACACAAACGTATGTCTACCCTACTACGGAAGGCGCAGAAACTGGCGCTCGGTATCCCCGTTCGCACAGCCACCGTTTTCCTAGAGTGGCTTGGGGTGACCAACACCCTGGAGGAACTTTTAAAAGCGCATCAGGCTGCCCAGTTGACGCGCTTGCGCTCGACGGATAAGGACAGAGTCTCCTTGCCACCCTTGGTTTCCCACCCTGTCCTGCTTCCCTTACCACTGCGGGTCTCTCACCGCTGCTCGCGCCGAACTCATTGTGGCTGACTAAAGTAGAAGTTTGGGCTAGTTGGTATTTCATGATTAAATATTAAAACAGCGCAAGGACACGGACAAGAACGAGAAGGTAGACAAACAAGGCTCCTACTCCCCGCCATATGCATCCTACCCGTCACTCAGCCCGGCGTTACCATCGCTCGCGCTACCTCCGACGCGCGTATTCTGAAGGCTGCGATACCGTTCGTGCCCTCTTTACGGACGCCAGTCCGCAGGATGCACGTGGGGGGATCACGGTCGTCGTGAACAGTGATCTCAGGCTGGTCCACCCTGCCACGGAAACTGGTCTCACCGACCTGTCCCTCCTGGAGGAGCGTGCGGTTGCCAGGGCAATCCTTTCCACCTCCCACTCTGTCCTCTTCCACGACCACTCACATTCTGACTGACTTTCAAACGGCTTGTAGCGACTTCCCTTTACAACACCCTACATCCCTTCACTGCGTCCCTACTCGAATCTTTCTTATCCTCCACCTCCCACACTTTCCGGTTAATCTGGGTGCCTGGGCACGCAGCCATCCCAGGTAATGAGTGCGCACATGCGTTCGCCCGAGAGCTCTCAAACCGGGCACCTGGGAAAGACTGCCACCATCCGACCAGCCCCTTTTTCATACTCGACTCACCTAGCTGAGTTACGCCTCGCTCGACAACATTATCCTCCTCCTCAGCCTTCCCTCACTCGCAGACAGGGCGTCCTATGGCGTCAACTCCAAACCAACACCTTCCCGACGCCCCTTTTCTACTCTTACCCTCCCGCGGTCCGCCTGAGTGCCCGCACTGCGACGATCATCCCACCCTTCTCCCTATGGTCTGGCAATGCCAAGCCATTCCCTCTGTCTCGCCTCTTCCCAACCCCTCCCCCACCTTCTGGCAGGAGCGGCTGACCAATGACACGGCCACCGGCCAGCAATGGCTGGTGGACCGTGCCGAGTCGGTGGCCGCCACTACAGTGCCGCCACGTATGGGGCTTGGACTAGGGGCTCCAACTGTGTGTACTAGAACCCATACCTGCAATAAAGTTTATTCATTCATTCAACCAAGGCATACACGCTCCACACACTATAGTCGGTTACAACTCAAGAAGGTAGGAGAAGCTCCTCCCACAAGCGTGATGTGCCCGTTTCAAATCTCTCCGCAGTCGAAAGAAGAGTTCACTGGAAACGCTCCTTATTCCACTTGAATGGGTTCCAACTTGTCTCCAACCCCCCCCCCCCCCTTTTTTTTTTAAGAAAGCGACCTTTGTATTCATCGGAGGGGGAACCGAGCCCCTAAAGGCAGCCTTTGTATCCATCGGAGGGGGAACCTAATCCCCAAAAGTCGTATTTGTTTTCATCGGAAGGGGAAAACTCTAATCTCCCCTCGTGGCTTCCACAATGCTCAGTCAAAGTCGAAAGATGAAGTAAAACTGTACACAAAGGCAAGACCCTCCTCGCGCGTTGGCCGCGATGTCACGGAAACGATGGGACGCTATTGGATACGGAAATGGCGGAGGGATATATGATTCCCTTTGAGGGGCGTTTGCCGCTACCTTCTTGACCTGTAACTTACTATAGTTCAGATTCGCCCCAGCATCAGGGTTGCCAGATGGTCCCACCAAAATACCGCCAAACGACTGGGAGGTATAGCCCAAATATAGCCAAAGCCGTAAAAAAATATAGCCCGAAATAGCCAAGACTAAAACAATGAATTTTAAGCCTTATATTGACAATTTCTCACGCTCATACAACAGATGTTACAATTCCTGTTTCAACCCTCAGATGCGCCACTTTTTGTGTACAATATGTTACTTGTGAATTTTTCAAGAAAAGCTTCGAAAGGATGAATATCCGTACAAGGATGGCCCGTCCTTCGTAGGTTCTCAGAAGTACAAAACACACAAAGACAGCTTTATTGTGAAGCCCGGGAGATATGATCATACAATAAAAGAACAAAATACAGAAGCAGAACAGTCATAACCTTGGGTGTTTCAAACCAGAACCCCAATATCTCAGTTACTAATATCCCCCCGTCTCTTTTTCTTTGTGAAGAATATTAGTGTCACTCATTCACGTTCACGTTATTTCTGATTGTGTTTTCCTTCCTTGTGGTGGGCAACAACTGGAAGGTAGTCAATTGTTTAGGAGTGAAACAGCCGATTTCTCATTTTTACAAACCTGGGTGCATAAGGATTCTCACAATGGGCACGAAAGCAGCATTTGGAAAGTTCAGTCTACATTCGGGCAGAGCCATATGCGTCCGGGTTGAAGGCGCGCTACCGGGCCTGTGGTAATTGTGCAATATGGTTGGTTTGCTCCACTGCGCTGTAGGGAGACCGCTTGAACACTACAAGCATTGCTTCACTGCACAATGTGAAAACCCCGAAGTTTGTAGAAGTTTGAAGCCTTTCTCCTTCCTCTCCCTCCTCTCGACTAGCCAAAAGGGAAACTTTTTTGTTTCGAAACTGATTAAAAGTTCGAAAATCAACTAGCCGAACCTCAAAGTTCGGCGTCGAACCTGAGGTTCGACAAAAGTTCGCCGCATTCTTAGAAATAGCCCAAAATAGCCATATAGCCAAACACGAAATTTTGACGCCAACTAGAAAAAAATATAGCCCAATCTGGCAACACTGCCCAGCAACCGCGCGCGCATTGCCTTCTGCCCCATGACGTCACCTCCCTCTCGCCTTTGTCCCTTCACTACTCTCCTGCTCTCTACGCGGCGCGCTTCCCTTTTCACTGTTTCACTGTTTCACTGTTTCACTGTAAAGGGCTTCACCCTATGCCTACCGAAGACAACATAGATTTAATAAAGTCATTGGGTTTTAGAGACAGCGAAGGGAGAGTGGATTTCAAGACTGTAGAGATTACCAAGCAAAGATTAAGTGAATGGTGGCAGAAATCGAGAGAAAACTAGGTATTGTCTTATCCACTGATGGCAAGGGGGTTTCATAGCCTCACTTTCTTTGCACTGCGGAGTGAATATAGATTTCACATTTAAATATTCTAAGAAATTGGGGGGGGGGGGGTTGTGTGAGTGTTTATACAGCCTAGAACTTGGTCTGCCTCACAGGGGCGACGAGTCTCCCAGCTGTAGATGAGAAATTTAGCCAGTGCGGTACAGCCGCTAGCCTGGGGTCTTTAACGTGCACCACGCAGTAGTGATACACGACCGCACGCCGGTACGATGCTCATCCAGATCGAAACGGGCAGGGGTGGGGCTCGAACCCAGGATCCCTGGGTTCTGCAGAATATTCTAAGCTTAAATGGTAAAACAAAATGGCTAGGTGGCGTAAGCTACCGCCCGATCCAAAGGGCTCAGCCGTATTCATCCATCCATCCATCCATGTTTTTTTGTTTTTTTTTTCACAAACGGACGTGATCAGTTTTTCTCTGTCATCTGGGTGTACTAATGCTGACGTATTAACAAACAATTTGTTTTCAGCGCAACAGCAACTGCTCGTGAAGATTGTGTGCCCAGATCGTGGGTCGGGTCCAGTGCGCTTGTCCCTCTGCTCCATGGTTGTCAAAAGATTCAGAACGATCCAGCCTATGGCGAAAGAAAAAACCCAGGCCAGTTTCAAATTTCTCTCTCTCTCTTTCTCTCTCTAAAAATATAAAGACATGCCTTGCCCCCCACTCTAAAACCAGGAAAGGGGGGGGGGGGGGGGGGGGCGGCCGCCCCCCCCCCCCTTTTTTTGGTTGGCACGCCCATGCTTCCAGCTGTGGTTGCTAGATTGTCGGCATCTTCAAAAAAGTGCCAAACTCTCCCAGTATAAAGGGCTCTGATAATCTTTGTCATGACTTCAGGGATAGGAATCATGAGAGGGCGCCACCGGAAC
Source organism: Ixodes scapularis (assembly GCF_016920785.2). Lineage (NCBI taxonomy): Eukaryota > Metazoa > Arthropoda > Arachnida > Ixodida > Ixodidae > Ixodes > Ixodes scapularis. Next base: position 100,125,972 of record NW_024609879.1, on the reverse strand, counting down.
ATTTCGTCGCCAATACGGCTAGCAACTGTTCTTGAATACGTCTTTTGCGCATCGGAACGCAGAGGGGCACACCAATCAAATTGAAACATAATGAACGCGAAGAGAACGCGCGATAGGCACCAAGCTCGCGTTGTCATTGGTTGATGGGAGGGGGGGGGGGGGGGAGGAACAAAAGCGCGAGGTCCGCAAGGAGCAGGAGAACTTGCACGCCGTAAAGACCTTGCCTTCGCTTATCACTCGAGCGAAAAATGCTGAGTCACTTAGCTGTAGACGCGTCCGGAATGTCCGATATACCGGACAGGAGAGCGACAGGACATGCTCAGAAGGCGTTGCACAGCCCAGTAGACAAAAATGTTAGCGCGCAGAAGGCGATTTTTGCGAAGGTTTATGGAGGGAGTATTCACTGGCAGGGGCCATTGCTGTGTGCGCCAGGTGTGCGCGACTGCTGAGTGCGTCCTGACGGAAAGCTTTCGCAGTTCTTCTGCAGCATGCCTTTCGCACCACCAAGATTGCCGGTCTTAGCAGCCTATTAATGTGAGCCCATTCGGAGCATGCGCTCTAAACATCGCCCTCAAATATGGCGTCCAGTGAATACCCCCTGTAATGCCCGAGTTCCACAGTCCACTAGAGCGACAAAAAGACACAAGCGACAAAACACGTGGAGAATTTGGCTGGCTGCCAAAGATACCTTCGCGTGCATGCCTCGCGTGTTTGAGGCTTGTCGGTGTCGGTTGTTTCTGTTTGTCGCTCTATATGGGACTCGGGCGTAACAACGATTCATGGCGCTGGCGGTGGAACGTTACTGAAGCTTCATAGCATCAAAGCAAGAGTTTCGCTCATTTGGCGCAGCCTTCGCTGCTGTTAACTATAGGCATTTAAATGCATTTATGTTAAAGTGAAGTCAGAATATGAGTTGGAGAATCTGTTTTAGAGGTACTGAGGTAAACGAATAATTACAAAAGAGGACGTTTTATGAGGTCATGAGGGATTTCAGCCGACAATCATAAAAACCAATTACAGTTTTTTTTTTAAGCCATTTCTTTAGCGATAATTCGTTTTTAGCGCTTCGCGCAAGGAGAGCATTATTTAACATGTACAGATCGGGACAGTGTTAGCGCGAACACGACATCGGTGCATTTTTGAATTTTACTTCTAAATAGTATTAGCGAGCACGAAATTTTATCGCTTACATTATAGAACTAAACGAGCTCTTTCCGCAGCAATAATAACTTGGATGACATCCCTTGGTTTCAAAGAAAAAAACTGGAAAAACCGTAGATCGCTTGTTCGCGCTAACAGTGTCGCGCTCTGTACCTTATAACGCACACCTTACAACGCTGCGCAGATGTTTTCGAGTCTGGAGGCCGACTCAGACATTTAAGTGCACTGTAGCAGGCACCTTTTGAAAGTCAAATGCCGATGATTCTTAGGATACCGCTGAATGTGAAATTTTGAAACCATACATAAGTTGAATTAAATAAGTAGCGTTTCCAGGGTTTTAACTTTAACGGGTGTCTTTCGTGTCCGCCATTGTGCAGGGATTCAGCCTCCAGATGGCGCACAGTATTGACAGAATACGTGTCACTGGGATGTAATGCTATATGCTTCTGTAGCCTACTCCACGCTAAAGCCATTGGGTGGGTTTGCGCAACGTTGGGGTTTGCGTTTCTTGCAAGTGCAGTCAAATGCGCCAGTGCACGAGGCCCGTGTCTCGAGCGGCCCTTTAAAGCAAATGGCGGCGCAGCGCTGAAATGAGCGGCCCTTGGAAGCGAATGGCGGTGGAGCACCCGCTCGTGGCAGGTGTCTCGCGCGTTTCCACAACAATGGCTGGCGGTACTTGTAAAAAACGCATTTATCGAGGGACTTTACTCAACGCAGGTGTCAGACGACGACAGCATGCGGCTTGTCCCGCCAAGGCGTTCTTTGGTCGTCAGCAGGCTGGCCGAGGTCAAGACGGCGTTATCTACGCCCGGCGATGACGTTCAATTCCTGGAGACAGACCACCAAGACCGCCGCTGATGCCAGTAATTTACACACACACCCCTCCCCCCAAGGCACCCACTTGCTGAGTCCAACCTCATCCAAAGAATTTTCTTTACAAAGTGCACAAACCTATAACTAGGATTTCGTGTTTTCGGAGTTCAGTTTTCGCTGAAAATTCGGGGTTTATCGGAGTCTATTATTTTCGGATTCCAAATCCTTTTAAAATTCGAAGTTTATTTTAGTGCTCTTATATCTTAAGAATTCCCAAACAAAATAAATGAAGTCCGTGTACCATGACCCGAAGGAACCGCGACGTGCTGAAAGGCAAGCCCATTTTATCAGTAATCCTAGATTTCAGAGAAAACTGAAGTGGAATCAACGCGGGACCATTGACTCTGTGCTTCTATAAAGCTTTTTGTTTTTTTTTTCGTAAAACTCCGCCTTTTTTTATTTTGTCGTTGTGCCTTCGAAATTCAGAGTTTCACGGATAAATCCGAATTGACCGAAAATTTACAGGCAAATCTTTAACCCTCCCCCCCCCCCCCCCCCCCCCCGGGTAAATCCTTGTGTCACTAACGTAAATTAAAAAAAACTGCCGATCTCGCTAAGACAATTCAGACTATTTGATTTAATTCGTGAATGGGCCAGGAAGGTGGCGCTAGTCACACGAACACTGCAGGGTGATTCTAAAAGCAAATAAAGAGAAGCTTGATAATTCAATCACTACTTTCAAGTGCCAGCACAAGCTCCGAATACCTTGTTCCACGTAAATACTGTGTGCTTCCTCTCCACAGCGCTCCTGGCGTTTTGCTGGCGAGGATATAAGAATGGAGGAGAAAATGATTAAAGTCACATAGGTTAGAAGATTGGTGGAAATTACCCAGAGAAAATTGAATGAAGTGAAACGAGGAGATCGAACTATAGGGGGCGCTCTGACCCGTCTGTCGTCCCCACACCTCGGTGTTTACCCAACAAAAGGCCTGTGGACATGCCCACAGGCCTTGTGGACATGTTCACGACTTAATGTAAAAGTACTACCAATCAACGAAGTGACGTTTGTTGTTAGTGCCGGATCTCTCCCGAAAGCAGTCGTCTAAGAATGCGAGCTTAACCCACTTCGGCTTTTGTGCTGAGCAGGGCATATGCAGCGTGCATGCCTCATTGTTCATGCAGGCCGGAGTGGTAACAAAAGAGCCCCTCCTCCCCCTCAGGCGACCGGAGAACACGATGATCCTCCCCCTCAGGGATGGTAAACCGAAATTGAGATTTAAAAAAAATGCAGGCGGTGTAGGCGGGACGCTACAATCCCTACAGCATTACTCGGAAGGCGATATCTCGAATAAACGGCCGTATTTTTGGTAAGAGGTCCAGAATGAACCAGGCCGACGCGGCGCGTGACGTGAAGATATCTCGTTTCCTTCACTTTGCCCCCTCAAGGCGGCGAGGCGGAGATGACGCGAGGCCGTTCCCTCTCCTTCTCGGAGAAACATGACGTAAACGTATCTGTCAAATTCGCCTCCTTTTTTTGAAAAATACGCTCATCCGTTCGAGATATCGCTGTATGAGTGATGTTTTGATGTTATACTTCGTTTCAGCTTCCGTCCGAGCGCAGCCAAAGGCCGATGGACGGTTCGCAACATCGAGAACAGCATTCCTACGCACCACAAAGTAGTCCGCAAAAGTTTTTTTTTTTTTTTTCTAAATAACTGTTTTGTGCGTAAACAGTGCACAATATTCCAGATATCTACTGCTGATAATTATTTGCAACTAAAGGAATTAAATGTCTGAAGTTTATGGTTTTATTAATATACGTAAATGCATGTGGTTTGGTGAAAGCACATACATCCACTGGCAACACGGCTGCAGCGCTCAGTTTTTCTGTTTGATTTCGTTCCCGTAATGGCCGAATAATGTGCTTCGTTGCTTTCCTCACCGAGTCGCTTCAAAACGTCCTTTCGCAAAGGTACGTTTGGGCGTCAGGCGCGAGAGGTCGTGATGAATGTCTGCTTTCAAATTCGGCAGGAGACTCCGGCCGCGTCGTACCGCGAATGCGTTGTAAACAAGAAAAGCGTCCGGGCCACTACAATTCACTGATAAGCGGCGAACTCAGGGCACCCCTTTAAGGTGTATCCACACGACGGACCGGGCCGCGGACCGATTGATCACGTGATGCGCGGCCCGCGGGCCGCCCGGCCACACGGCGGACCAAAAGAGCAGACGACAGAGCGAACGGGCCGGTCTCACCTAGAGCCACTCGATATGGCTAGAATATGGCAGCGTAGCTGCCAGAGTAGCGCCACGCTTTTCCCTGTGCCGCCTCTCACCGTGATTGGTCACACGCGGTACCATAGCAACGAGCTGAGCTGGCTCGGTTTCCTTAGCAACCGAGTGACTACTCGTCACGTGACCTCGCAAGAGCCGTGATGTCACCGGTAAGATGGCAGCGCCCAGAGCTGGTGGATACGAGTTTGTTCGGTGCGCGGTCGCGCGGTAGTCGTAAGCCGCTGCTTGCCGACGATTTCGGACTCTTCGTGCTCTCTGACGCAGGTATAACGTGAAGATCTGAAAAAATGTGACTTTATACCTTTTCTGTGCAAGATCGCTCTGGATATTAGCACCTGTGCGACATCATCAGTCATATCGCCGTAGCGGTGCTCGTATTCCTGGATGTGTTCGAGGATCGATAAGACATTTTGCATGCAATTTTCGCATACTCCTAGCCTTGTTTAAACGTTGAAATGTCTGAGAATCAATGCGAATTGTATGCGTCGGATGTTGGACCTTGGGGAAGTTGTTTTAGCCCCAGGTAACCACGTAATAACAAACTTTTAGCGAGGAAGCTCCTGCGATCTTTACGTTTTGTACTAATCAACGATCATACGATATAGCTTTTAGGATAACATTTTCGCATTTTCTAACTTTTTTTGAATCTTGGAATTTCTGAGAATCGAAACGAAAGGTATACGTCGTGTGTAGGGCCTAGGGGAAGTTGTTTCAGCCCTGGGTCACCGAATAATCACAGCAACTTTAAGCGAGGAAGCGCCTGCGACCTTTAACCTTTTGTACTAATCGACGATTTTACGAATTGACAGTTCTGAAGATTTTGATATAACATGCTTTCTTAGCAATAGCTCGCATTTGATCGCAGTGTTTTTTTGTTTTTTTTTTTCAAGGGACAAGCTGGCGTTTGCTCAAATGACGTATATGAAATGACCTGCTCTATAAGAATGCATCAACACATACTGTTAAATTTATATGCTCAGAGGTGTGTTCGTCTTCGTAATTAACTAGTTACAGACAATTATGTTTTACGAGTGTAATATTCATTTTCTGTAGCTGGGCCCGTTTTGTACTCATTAATGTCCGTGTGCTATGATGCTATCGTCATCTGTGTATCGTTCTAAATATCGTCTTTGCAATGCCTACAAAAGCCAAAATGACGTCAGCCGACGCCAGCTCACGCATTTGACACGAAAACTGCGTCACTCGGACGTATCCGCTCGTCAACAACCAATTCGTCGATGAATTTTTGAATTCGCGTTCGTGGCCAATGAGTGCACATGAGTGAACTTGCGAATGACAAGTTCTATGGTGTGCTTAAAAAGCACAGTGGAAGCTTGGGGTCATCGCACAGGTGCCCTAGCATGTCACGACTGCGTGATTCCACTGTTCTCTTTTGAGTTGAGGATTAAAGCTAAGGAAGAAGAAGTTCAAGAATCATTTCATGGCCTCTTTAACAAGGGTAGGCGTGCTACCCCAGATAAAAATATTGACATTTTGCATGCCGGTTAACTTCCGAACGACTATTTGGCCTGTCGGCAAGAACACCTCATATCCGGCGTCCGTCTCTTTTGATGGCGTTAACAATCCTCTGTAGACCACCGTGCTGTGTTCATCGCCCAAAACAAGGGTGATACAGTCGTCGACGTCGCTCCCCGCCAGTCGGTGAGATAATAACATCTTGAATGAATGATTGGGTCTTGAAAAAGTATGGTGCTAATTATACATTCTCTTACTATATGGGCAGTCGAGCAGCAGTCATGTCCCAAGGCAATCGTCCTGTCGTGGCCGGCGTAATCTGATTTTGTTCCATAGGAGCGAAGTCTGAAAGTACAAGGACGTCCCACGAAGCCGCCGCCATCCCGGCGGCGCGGAAAACCACTCGCCTTGTCCGTGCACGCTGCAAATCGTCTCATTTCACAGAAGAACAGGCACCGCTCCTCCAGAGGCCCGTGCCGTACCGCCATGCAAAGCGTCTTTTAGGTATTTCACCACTTTTCAATTAACGAATGGAGATATCAACTAGATAAAGGTTGTCGCCCGGCGTCGCTAGCAGTACGGTTACCATAGAAACCTCCCAGGCCCAAAATGGAGATCACTATAGGCGCTTCTGACGTCGTGTATCTATATAATTTTGCGTCATGTCGCTACTCTGGCAGCTACGCTGCCATATAGAGTGGCTCTAGTCTCACCCTCTACCTCACAGCTCCGCCAAACGCATGCAGCGAGCTGCTTTGAGGCTAATTGTAAGGAGCCAAGATGGAGGTTAAACGAAAGAGACGTTTGGCCACGGTGGCCCTGGCGTTCAATATTGAGGACGAGGACGACTTAAATGAACCGAAAAAGGCATGAAGACATCTTTAGATGATTATTTGAGTAGTCGTCGCGACTATTGTCCCATGGAGCGGGGAATTGCTCCATGAGCGCGATGAAGTAAAAAGTTGCATCGTCGCACAACAAAAGGTTCGTCTTCGTCGTCTTCAACAGTTGGCGCCAAAAGAAAACGACTTTGGATTTGGATTTTTATCCAAACAACAAAAGTCAGCTCGTTGCCAGACTTCAATCATACTAAAAACGCCGCGGTCCGCCGCCAAGGTCCGGGCGAGAAAAGTCGATTGGCATTTCTCGGAAGCGCGGGCCGCGGACCGCCGGCGGACTTCGAAAACCGGTGACGTAAGATCACGTGATGCGCGGCCCGCGGACCGAAACAGCAATTTGGTCCGTCGTGTGGATACACCTTTACCTGCCGATCACATGGAACGCCGAGAAGCTGGTGAAGTGAAAAGGACTGCGCCTCGAGCCCTGGTATATCCAGACAATACAAGGAAACACCAACGGCCGGGTCATCGGGCACCTTGCAACCTGTACTTACGTCTCGAAACAATGCCGAACAGGTGGAAAGCTCGGACAGAGACGGCAGCGGCCAGCCTACGTACTGGTATCCCCTGTGACTAAATTTCAGAACGTGAAAGGGCATTTTTTAAACCGGTAACAGAAGATACCACCCGTAGCAGACGAAATACTCGGCGAGCGCGGTCGGCGCGGACGACCAGCGGCGCAGCGGAGTGATACCATAGAGTTATTACAATAAACGCTAGAGGTTCAGCTGGCGCTAGTGTCTATGGGACTTCCGGTTGCAAATTGAAGCAGACAGCATGCAGTCTACTTTTCCAGTCTTCCTGTGTATTCCTATGGGAAAACGCGCGTGAATTCTGTCTCGTCGCCGGAAAATAACATTAATAACTTTTGTTATTTCGGTTGTACCGGGTAGTATGTACCTTTATTAATATTGTGAAAGTGTAATTGCTTTAGTTGCAGCATTTTTCTTTTACCACTGAACGATGTTAAACTTCGCTATATTTCAGTCCCAAACCTCTGTTCCATGGCAGGTATGTAGAAACGAGCGACGATTCTAAGCAAAATAACGATCGAAAGGAATGTAGAGTGTGTACAAAGTTCGCCAGCATTTCGTTGGTGCTTATATATTGCTAATATGCCTGTCCTCTCACTATATGAAAATGACCCAGTCGTGCATCTCTACGAGCGGTTAAAAAAAACGTTCGAAACGTAAAAAATAAAGTACGTGGGCTACGAAAGGTGTGTTTTCTTATTATTTCCTATGTTGCGCAGTTTTTATCGCGCACCTGTCCTCTGGCTTCCCCCTATTTGCAAAGATTTGGAGCGTGCGGGTGATGATTTGAACACAGAACAAGCATCTTCGCACATATTCATGACCAGAAAGAACAAAGAAGTACTTATTTATTGCAAATCGGACTATATTACGTGACTTTCAACTTATTTTGATCGTCTGCAAGCACAAGGAGTTACTTAACCAGTGTTACTGCGTAGTTCTTGCCGTCTCTCTTGGGTTTCCACATGTTGTTCGTTCGTTTGGCACGTATATCCCCCATGCTGGAAAGCGTCGATGCCGTGTTCGCGCTAACAGTGTCCGACGGTGCACATAAATACACGTACGAAGCGGTTTTAACACTGTTTTTAATGCCGCGAATTTCAAATAAAAATGCTGTAACTGACCAATTATTTCGTCTGCGTGACTGAGAAATGCTCCAATGTGCCTAGTACGTACAAATTATTCGTGATATTTGCTCTTATTATCGAGCGCAGAGAGAAAATGCACTCGCTTTTTCCCATAGAAATGCATTACCGGAAGTCAATTTCTGACTGCATGCTGTCTGCTTCGATTTGCAACAGCACACTAGCGCCAGCTGAGCCTCTAGCGTTTATTGTAATAACTCTATGAGTGATACAAGGGTGCAGGCGACATCGCGTGACCTATTGCCGGCGTCTGATTGGCTCCGGCCACACGTAGCTTTGGCTGCGCTCGGAGCTTTTGCCGCGTGTAGGTCAGGTTAGGGTGCCTACACGATGTAGGCACCCTAGGTCAGGTCAGACGTTTATTAACGCGTGTGTGTGGAAGTTATACGTTTATACGGGTGTATTGTGGAATCCAGATTTCGGTTCAACATCCCTTTAAAGGGCCCATGAAACGATTTTTGGGTTGGGATAAATCATTTTAGATTGGGATTTTACTAATAGCACATCGTTCAGTGGACCAAAAGAAAAAAAGGTAGAAAGTCAAAAGCCTGACTTTCAGTGCGAAAATTTGAAAACAGAGCGGACTATTTCGTACCTCCTCCCCTTCGCAACCTCTCTGCCTTTTCACTGTGCTACATCCGCGGTCCTAAAAGCGCGTCATCGGGTCCAAACTGACGTCACACGCAACCGGACCTCACATATTCCCTTCACCCCTATGCTGACATTCTGGTGGAAGCTACGCGCTTGCCGGACCAATCAGCCGCCTCCCTTTCATCACCCGACTTCATTCTCTGCAGCCACATTTGCCACGCTCACGTGGCAAGTGTGGCTGGCCCAACGAGCACGTAGCTTCACCAGCACTGTCAGCTTCAGAATGAACGGGGTGGGGAAAGCAACTTTTGTCTGAATTTTGAGCGACGGGCTAATCTTCTAGGGTGAGAATGGATCAGAGTAGCGATGTGGGCGAGTTGGTTCATGCCATAGCCTCCTCTAGAGGAGGCTATGTTCATGCTTAGAAATAATGGAAACAGCGCGCAAACGACAAGGACGGGAGGAAAAGGAGTACACAGGACGAGCGCTGAACTGACAACTGAATATTTATTGAAAAGGACCCAACGAAGAAAACACCCACAAAAAAACACACTCGCATCAACACGTGTCCATGAAAGTAATCTCCTTCTTATGTAAATACACAGAAGTTTGACTCACGCAGTTCTGCTCCCCCTCCTTCTTTATTCCATACGCTTCTAAAATTTCCCTGGCTGTTTTATCAGCTCCCCTCCCCATGATTGTGATCTTATTGAAATCAGGATGACACTTGCATGTTCCGCAGTGCAGGGGCAAATGCCCTCCTGCTGTTGAACTAAGCGACCAGTCATGTTCGCGTGCCCTTTCATTTATGCAACGGCCCGTTTGCCCGATGTAAACTCTTCCACAGCTTAACGGGATCCTGTACACCACTCCGATCGCACAATCCACGTACTTCTTTCTGTGGTTTACAGTGCATTGGTTCCCACCCCCCCCTCCTCTCGGCTACTTTAGAACAAAGGTGTGCCAGCTTACGAGGCGCCGAAAACACGACAGGGACATCAAACCTCCCCGCCACCTTTTTCAGGTTGTGGGAAATTCTGTGCTGATACGGGATAACCTGAGGCCTCTTGCTAGGTCTATCCAGCCGCTGATGAGGTCCCCCCTTAATCTTCTTCAACAGCGTTTCCGCTACCGCCAGCAAAACAGAAGAAGGGTATCCCCCTGCTGCAAGCCGCACTGTCTGCTGTTCAAAGCTCTCTGCCCTAGAATGGGGACAGGACTTATCAAGGGCAGCCTGCATACACGAAGACGCTATGCTTCGTTTGACGAGCTTTGAGTGGGCGGAGTCGAAGGGCAGAAGTCCCTTTTTCGTAAGGATGGTAGGCCCAACATACGTGACTTCCTGTGAACTGTAGTTTTAAATCTAAATACTGGAGGCAGAACCCGTCTTGGAGTTCATGAGTAAACCTCAGTCCCCCAGAGTTTTTTGGAAAAACTTCCATCACCTTTTTGACAACCTGATCCTCGAGGACCCCCCCAGACGATTTAGTGAGCACGAGGTAATCGTCCACATATCTGAACACTTTCCCAACGCTGTTTCCGTCCAAATTTTCTACAATAGCTCGATCGCACATGGCCAAATAAATGTCGCAGAGAATGGGCGCTACACTTGAGCCTATACATATTCCTTCGTTCTGCAAATAGTAACCACCATCAAACAGGACAAACGTCGATTGTAAATAAAACTCCAACAGTTCCAGAAAGCCATCAACCCCCACCCCACTTGCGTTCTGAAATGGAATCACCCCGTTTCTATCGATACACTCACGCACCGAAGCAAAGAGGCGCTCATGGGGTACGGAATAAAACAAATCCTCGACATCAATGGAAAACGCTGCTGCATCTGCGCTTACGCCATTGCTAAGATACTCCACAACCGCCTATGAATTGCGCACTAAAAACGGGTCAAAAAGTTCCAGGGCACCTAAGTGTTTCTGAAGGTACTGGCTTACCAGTTTCTGCCAAGCACCCCTCTCCGTAACAATGGTTCTGAAGGGCAGCCCCAACTTGTGAGTTTTCACAGAAAAGAAAACTTCCAGGTGCCCTGCCTTGCTTTTCCCAATGCCTTTCTCTAAAGTAGACAACTCGAGACTATTACACAACTTCAGCGCAGCACTCTTGACTTTCTTGGGATCAAGGGAGGTCAGTTTAAAGTGTTTTTGAATTGCAGCGCTCGACTTGGACGTTAACATGTCCTGTGGGAGCACAACAAACCCCCCCTCCTTGTCCGCCTGAAGCAAACCAAGCTTGTTTTCTTGGAAAAACGAAACAACATTTTTCAAAGTCCTCCCACCTGGCACTCGCGACGTGTTTCTGGCACAACGTAACAAACAGTCAACACCCTCCAAAACACATCTTTCCCTTTCTTCAATATCAGCCTTTTCTGATATTCTACGCACGACAGCTAACTGTTCATGCGGTTTCAAACGCGGTTCCACACTGTACTTAGGTCCCTTTTCGAGAATTCTGGACACATCCTCGGGAAGCTGAACATCTCCCAAAACCGTCAAGCCGCCCTGGCGTGGGACTGGCGCTCGGGTCTTCTTTGGCATGCCATATCTAACTCTTTGCCACACAAATTCTGTCACCTGGTTAACCAGCTGCAGATGCTCTCGATGTTTACGGAGTCCCGATGGGACTCCGTAAACATTTCAGAACGCAAGTGGGGTGGGGGTTGATGGCTTTCTGGAACTGTTGGAGTTTTATTTACAATCGACGTTTGTCCTGTTTGACGGTGGTTACTATTTGCAGAACGAAGGAATATGTATAGGCTCAAGTGTAGCGCCCATTCTCTGCGACATTTATTTGGCCATGTGCGATCGAGCTATTGTAGAAAATTTGGACGGAAACAGCGTTGGGAAAGTGTTCAGATATGTGGACGATTACCTCGTGCTCACTAAATCGTCTGGGGGGGTCCTCGAGGATCAGGTTGTCAAAAAGGTGATGGACGTTTTTGCAAAAAACTCTGGGGGACTGAGGTTTACTCATGAACTCCAAGACGGGTTCTGCCTCCAGTATTTAGATTTAAAACTACAGTTCACAGGAAGTCACGTATGTTGGGCCTACCATCCTCGTACGAAAAAGGGACTTCTGCCCTTCGACTCCGCCCACTCAAAGCTCGTCAAACGAAGCATAGCGTCTTCGTGTATGCAGGCTGCCCTTGATAAGTCCTGTCCCCATTCTATGGCAGAGAGCTTTGAACAGCAGACAGTGCGGCTTGCAGCAGGGGGATACCCTTCTTCTGTTTTGCTGGCGGTAGCGGAAACGCTGTTAAAGAAGATTAAGGGGGGACCTCATCAGCGGCGGGATAGACCTAGCAAGAGGCCTCAGGTTATCCCGTATCAGCACAGAATTTCCCACAACCTGAAAAAGGTGGCGGGGAGGTTTGATGTCCCTTTCGTGTTTTCGGCGCCTCGTAAGCTGGCACACCTTTATTCTAAAGTAGCCGAGAGGAGGGGGGGGTGGGAACCAATGCACTGTAAACCACAGAAAGAAGTACGTGGATTGTGCGATCGGAGTGGTGTACAGGATCCCGTTAAGCTGTGGAAGAGTTTACATCGGGCAAACGGGCCGTTGCATAAATGAAAGGGCACGCGAACATGACTGGTCGCTTAGTTCAACAGCAGGAGGGCATTTGCCCCTGCACTGCGGAACATGCAAGTGTCATCCTGATTTCAATAAGATCACAATCATGGGGAGGGGAGCTGATAAAACAGCCAGGGAAATTTTAGAAGCGTATGGAATAAAGAAGGAGGGGGAACAAAACTGCGTGAGTCAAACTTCTGTGTATTTACATAAGAAGGAGATTACTTTCATGGACACGTGTTGATGCGAGTGTGTTTTTTTTGTGGGTGTTTTCTTCGTTGGGTCCTTTTCAATAAATATTCAGTTGTCAGTTCAGCGCTCGTCCTGTGTACTCCTTTTCCTCCCGTCCTTGTCGTTTGCGCGCTGTTTCCATTATTTCTAAGCATGAACCAACTCGCCCACATCGCTACTCTGATTCAGTTCATCTCTTCTACGGTGGGCCCTTTTACTTGTTTCAACGGAGACCACAGCCACATCAGCATTTGTGTCAACCTCATCGCTACGTCGACGTGCCGAGCCCGCTACCTCTCGTTCTGCATCAAGAATGGAATGCTGCCAGCTGAGGTGGAGGGCATTTTCGGGTGTCTTCAACCTTCCAGCGGTCATGCCAAACGCGTCCTCAGGGTTCTGAGGTCCGAGAACTGGAGGCAGGTACGGCTTCTGCACGACTGCTTGAAGGTTTTGTGTTTGCGCGATGGTGCTTCACCATCGGGACTCCGTAAACATCGAGAGCATCTGCAGCTGGTTAACCAGGTGACAGAATTTGTGTGGCAAAGAGTTAGATATGGCATGCGAAAGAAGACCCGAGCGCCAGTCCCACGCCAGGGCGGCTTGACGGTTTTGGGAGATGTTCAGCTTCCCGAGGATGTGTCCAGAATTCTCGAAAGGGGACCTAAGTACAGTGTGGAACCGCGTTTGAAACCGCATGAACAGTTAGCTGTCGTGCGTAGAATATCAGAAAAGGCTGATATTGAAGAAAGGGAAAGATGTGTTTTGGAGGGTGTTGACTGTTTGTTACGTTGTGCCAGAAACACGTCGCCAGTGCCAGGTGGGAGGACTTTGAAAAATGTTGTTTCGTTTTTCCAAGAAAACAAGCTTGGTTTGCTTCAGGCGGACAAGGAGAGGGAGGGTTTGTTGTGCTCCCACAGGACATGTTAACGTCCAAGTCGAGCGCTGCAATTCAAAAACACTTTAAACTGACCTCCCTTGATCCCAAGAAAGTCAAGAGTGCTGCGCTGAAGTTGTGTAATAGTCTCGAGTTGTCTACTTTAGAGAAAGGCATTGGGAAAAGCAAGGCAGGGCACCTGGAAGTTTTCTTTTCTGTGAAAACTCACAAGTTGGGGCTGCCCTTCAGAACCATTGTTACGGAAAGGGGTGCTTGGCAGAAACTGGTAAGCCAGTACCTTCAGAAACAGGTGCCCTGGAACTTTTTGACCCGTTTTTAGTGCGCAATTCACAGGCGGTTGTGGAGTATCTTAGCAATGGCGTAAGCGCAGATGCAGCAGCGTTTTCCATTGATGTCGAGGATTTGTTTTATTCCGTACCCCATGAGCGCCTCTTTGCTTCGGTGCGTGAGTGTATCGATAGAAACGGGGTGATTCCATTTCAGAACGCAAGTGGGGTGGGGGTTGATGGCTTTCTGGAACTGTTGGAGTTTTATTTACAATCGACGTTTGTCCTGTTTGACGGTGGTTACTATTTGCAGAACGAAGGAATATGTATAGGCTCAAGTGTAGCGCCCATTCTCTGCGACATTTATTTGGCCATGTGCGATCGAGCTATTGTAGAAAATTTGGACGGAAACAGCGTTGGGAAAGTGTTCAGATATGTGGACGATTACCTCGTGCTCACTAAATCGTCTGGGGGGGTCCTCGAGGATCAGGTTGTCAAAAAGGTGATGGAAGTTTTTGCAAAAAACTCTGGGGGACTGAGGTTTACTCATGAACTCCAAGACGGGTTCTGCCTCCAGTATTTAGATTTAAAACTACAGTTCACAGGAAGTCACGTATGTTGGGCCTACCATCCTCGTACGAAAAAGGGACTTCTGCCCTTCGACTCCGCCCACTCAAAGCTCGTCAAACGAAGCATAGCGTCTTCGTGTATGCAGGCTGCCCTTGATAAGTCCTGTCCCCATTCTATGGCAGAGAGCTTTGAACAGCAGACAGTGCGGCTTGCAGCAGGGGGATACCCTTCTTCTGTTTTGCTGGCGGTAGCGGAAACGCTGTTGAAGAAGATTAAGGGGGGACCTCATCAGCGGCGGGATAGACCTAGCAAGAGGCCTCAGGTTATCCCGTATCAGCACAGAATTTCCCACAACCTGAAAAAGGTGGCGGGGAGGTTTGATGTCCCTGTCGTGTTTTCGGCGCCTCGTAAGCTGGCACACCTTTGTTCTAAAGTAGCCGAGAGGAGGGGGGGGGGGGGGGGGGGGGGGAACCAATGCACTGTAAACCACAGAAAGAAGTACGTGGATTGTGCGATCGGAGTGGTGTACAGGATCCCGTTAAGCTGTGGAAGAGTTTACATCGGGCAAACGGGCCGTTGCATAAATGAAAGGGCACGCGAACATGACTGGTCGCTTAGTTCAACAGCAGGAGGGCATTTGCCCCTGCACTGCGGAACATGCAAGTGTCATCCTGATTTCAATAAGATCACAATCATGGGGAGGGGAGCTGATAAAACAGCCAGGGAAATTTTAGAAGCGTATGGAATAAAGAAGGAGGGGGAACAGAACTGCGTGAGTCAAACTTCTGTGTATTTACATAAGAAGGAGATTACTTTCATGGACACGTGTTGATGCGAGTGTGTTTTTTTGTGGGTGTTTTCTTCGTTGGGTCCTTTTCAATAAATATTCAGTTGTCAGTTCAGCGCTCGTCCTGTGTACTCCTTTTCCTCCCGTCCTTGTCGTTTGCGCGCTGTTTCCATTATTTCTAAGGGGAGAATGGATGTGTCCGGGGATTGCACAAACGAGAGTGCGAGCAAGAGGGGACTCCCCCTTTTCGTCTTCTTTAACTGTTTGATGGAATGCGCGATTTATGAGTTGAGGAGGAAAGCTAAACAGGAAAAAGTTGGAAAAGCGTTTCATGACCCCTTTAAGTCAGCCGAGCGCTGACTCACAACTCTCAAAACAAGAGAGTTGTGAGAAATGACTTCGCGTGCCTTTATTTTTCGCTAATTTTGTAATTCTCGAAAATATGGGGCTCGCGAAGTCATTTCAGAAAAACAAAATGGCTCCAGCTTCGTACGTGGCACCCGTGTCCTTCAGTGAGCTGTTAACCCTAGATGCAATCATGCCGTTTTCATGTAGCGTGATTTGCCGTTGAAAATTCGTTTTTTTAAGCGAAGTGGCACGAAACCTTCGTCACGCGGTGGGTAAGCCAAATTCATAAAGTACAAACAAGTAATTGATTAGGCTCGATAGTCCCTGTTGCTCCTCCGGTAGATTGATCAGTTGCCACCAGCCTTATTTACCGAGCACCGACCGAACTTTAAGAAAATTGATCAGGTGTGTTTAATTAATTAATAAGTTTGTGGCATTCGCATCCTCTCCAAAAACACCGCAGCGGGAGAACCCAAACTAAGAACGATTACACTGCCCATGCAGCAGCGAGCGAGCACGCGTAGTACCTTGGGTCACTCGTAACACCTTATATAAAGTTTTTTTGTTTTGTTTTTTTCACTTACATTTTTTTTATGCATCGTTGGTTTGAAGTCTTCGGCGGTAAAATGTTTAGAGCAAACCATCGCGTGAATCAGATCTAACTTCGAGAGCCACTCTTGCCTCAGCGCGCCGGCCGCTGGATATCGCTGATACCGCTGATAGCCCGACGGTAGCACCACCTTTAGTTCGATCTCGAGGCGAGCGTTGGAAAATTACCGCAGAGAGAAGGCGGGTTTTTAGTTTTCTCCCCCTGCCCAAAGGTCATCTTGGCGATATCCCACACCACCTGGTGAGTTACAAAAATGCAGAGGGGAAGCAAATTGGCTAAAAGGGAGAGGAAAAAAATACCGTACGTCAAATTTGACATACTTTAGCGAATCGTGAAAGCGGCGCGACCGTGGCTACGTTTACATGGATGCGACAGCAGCGCATCGGATCCAGTTAGCGAATCGGATCCACTTCAACCACTGAGTAGCGGCACCTCGTGTCGAAGGATCACAACGCAAACCTCGTGACCTTCAGACTGTTTTCGAGGTGACCGGTTTGCCTAGCGGCAGGCGAAGCAAAGCTCCCGTAATCCCTCGCTCGAGCACTCGATCCGATCCGCTAGAAGAGTCTCGATTCGGATTGACCATCTCAAACCACCCCGTCCCAGTGGATCGGATCGGATCCGATCCGATCCGACCTGAGTTGTTTACATGGTAACTGGATCCGATGCGCTGCAGTCGCGTCCATGTAAACGTAGCCCGTGTAAACGATGATGATGATCATGCTTAACAGTGGCGCCATCTTCTAGCAAACGTGTGAAACATTCTGCAACGTGTAAATCCGTGGCGGCTCGTGTTTCCGGCGTACGACTGATGTAAACAAGACGGCCGGCGTAACATTTGCCGGTCGGAATTTCAAGAACTGCGAAGCTATAAACCTTTCCAGAGGCAGTCTCGAACGAAGCGATTTCCAGCACTCATCCCTGGTTTTGAGAGTGTACGTCATTGTTGCCCGACTGCGCTGAGCTGTGGGTTTTCTCGTCAGTAGGCTGTGGCAGCCTGCGTAGGAGCAATTTCGGACGCCTGTGGCGGCAAAATCGCCTCGCTTTATTTTTTCTTTTGCGTTCTATGGCGAAGAGAATTTCTCGAAATTATTAAGAAAGCGTTGAACTATTTTCGAGATCAAAAACAAACAAATGAAAGCTATTTTCGGCGAGTCCGTGCGCGACAGAACAAATGCAACTGGGATGTTTGTTTCATTTTATGCTGATCTTTTTAACGGCACCATACACTCAGCCGTGTCAACCTACAAAGATCGTAACTGCCTAACATATTTGACCACACCAGAGGATAGCCGAACCGCATGGGTATTGCCTCCTCACTATATGAAATTCAACGAGTCTCATCAATCGAACAACAAACTCACACCAGCTCGCCTGCGTCCTAACTAGGGTGCGTCCTAACTAGGGTGGAAACATGTAGGCACCCTAGTCCTAACTGTTTTTTCATATATTGTACGTACCCCACGGTGCCGCGTTATCCGAACAGGATTTGAGAAAGGTCTCAAATAACACACCATATCCAATATACAGTGCCGACGATAGTCACTTCACGACGGACGGACGGAATCCGGCTTGTCTTGGGGCACGTTTTGAAGAGTGTTTTTTTTTTTTTTTTTTTTTTTACACAGCACTAAAGCAAATGAACGAATGTGTCTATTCAGTTCCCATTCCCCGAACCCTATCAGCTACCTCTCCCCAAGACCAGGAACATAGCCGGCAAGGCTCTTCGGAGATTATCTCAACGGAAATAATCCTCGAAGAACGTCGAACGGCCCGCGTCGCGGGCTGCTTGACGTTCGCTTTCTTCGCTCGCTCTCTTCCTTCGTTTCCTGCGAAGGTCCAGCAGGCTACAAGCCCTGGTATTCCCTGGTTCTCACAGTGGAAGATTACAAAAACACGCAAGCATCCTGAAACGGCAAATAGAGTAAGCACTTTCAAGGAAAGCCGGCGAACTCCGAACACACAATGCAGATGGGGAGTCGCGCTGACCGGGTTTCCACAGCTCAGGCGGGTGGCAGAAATTTTCGGCTGATAGGGGTCGCTCGAGTCGCAAAATGGCGGCGGCCAGCGAGCTGTTTCTGCAAAGGTCTATAGATATTGGGCAGGAGATCGAACTATAGGGGGCGCTCTGACCCGTTTGTTTTCCCCACGCTTGGTGTTTACTCAACACAAGGCCTGTGCACATGCCGACAGGCCTTATGGGCATGGCCATGTCATCTTCTACAATAGAGCGCGGGGCGCAGTTTAATGCAAAAAATACTAACAATCGACGAAGCGACGTTAAGTGCCGGATCTATCCTCAAAGAATGCAAGCTTGACCCACTTCGGCTTTTGTGATGAACTGGGATCGTGCGTGCTGCATTGTTGAGTAAAGTCGGAGCAGTTTTTTTTTGAGCATTGTTCATGCAGGCCGAGTGGAAACAAAAGAGCCCCTCCTCCCCCTCGCCGGAGAACACGAACTCCAGCCGAACGCTTACGCCGCGCTCGGTATGTCGGCCGAACGCTGCGTCATTGTATTTGTTGTCCCCATCCGTGTAGTTGTTAGGTTAACCGCTTGGGGCGTCACGGTCTGTCCTCCTCCCCAATAGTAAAAAGTTATAGATATAGTAAAAAGTGTCTGAACGACCGTAAAGGTATGTGGTGTGTCTCCGTCACCTTGAACTTGAACGATCGTTCACGTTGTGTGCCGTCGAACCAAATCATTTCGTCTGCTCGCGGTCGCCACGGCAGCTAGTCTGCCCGCAGATCGCAAAAATTTACTATAGTCGGTTACAAGTCAAGAAGGTAGGAGAAGCTCCTCCCACAAGTGTGATGCGCCCGTTTCAAATCTCTCCGCAGTCGAAAGAAGAGTTCACTGGTAACGCTCCTTGTTCCGCTTCAATGGATTCCCACTTGTCTCCGATCCCACTTTTTAAGAAAGCAACCTTTGTATTCATCGGAGGGAACCGAGCCCCTGAAAGCAGCCTTTGTATCCATCGGGGGGAAGCGAATCCCCGAAAGTCGTATTTGTTTCCGTCGGTGTGGGAGAACTCTAATCTCTCTCTCGTGCCTTCCACAATGCTAAGTCAAAGTAGAAAGATAAAGCGAATATGTACAGAAAGGCAAGCCCTTCCTCGCGCGTTGGCCGCGACGTCACGGAAACGGTGGGACGCTATTGGATGCGGAGGTGGCGGAGGGATATCCGATTCCCTTTGAGGGGCATTTGCCGCTACCTTCTTAACCTGTAACTGACTATAGCATGCGCAGTTTACAGCATTCACGATCGCTTACAATTGTGAGCAGCCCTCGAAATGATTTGGTTCAACCTCTCAGATGAAGCAGACAAACAGGACGGCAAATTGCCTCCCGCTGTCCTAAGCCTAACGCTCGGCTGGGTCGGCGAAGGCGGCCGCCGAACCGACAGCCATCCTTTTTTTTTTTACCCGAGTCGTGAACGGTGCTGGCAGCGTTGCCGTGACGACTCCAGCGGCCGGAATGGGAGAAACGAACGAGAAGTGCCTCCCGACTCCCCGAACGACTCGCGCGCGCTTGCGCAGTGGAGTCGCGGATGCGTTGGAGGGCGAACCGTTCGTGCGGAAACGACCTGCTAAAACTCCCTATATAAACTACCGCCCGTTGTAAGGGGTACGGCCCATTAGCATCCATACGTTTAACTACGTAAATTAAATAAGCGACAAAAATTTGATTACACTTGCTACTTGGTAAATGGATTTCACGATGAAAAGCCACATGATTACCGTTCTAGAAACCTGCATGTGTAAGTTTTGATGCTACATTCAGGCCTGCAGCTCCCCCGTCTGTCTACAAACAAAAAGTCAGTTCCTCGAGCACATAATAGAAGTTTATTAGAAAATTCAATAAATTACAGACAACACAACACAGTAACAACGTGCAAACATCAAACCGAAAAACCTGCAAGAATTGACCTACGTTCCTAGTTCACCAGTACAATTTGCAACACAATTCTACGCGAGGCTTCTCAGGGATATGGCTGATAGGTACACACTGCGATATCTATTTGAAATATAGCTAAACTCTGGACAACTAAAAGGCATTCTAGCATCCACAGGGAATCTGGCTATAACGCACGCTGAAGCCTCCAGCACGGCAGATGAACTGCTCATCCAGAAGCTGCCTGAACTCCGCGCGAAACTGGGGCTGCGTGTTGTTGGCGACGACAAAGACAGGAGCTTGCGCGGGAGCCACAGGGGCAGGCTGGGCAAGCACAGGGGCAGGCTGTGCGACCACAGGAACAGGAGCAGGCTGAGCAAGGGGTACTACAGGGGCGGGCTGGGAGACCACGGGAACAGGTGCCGGCTGGGCGACCACAGGAACAACAGGTGCCGGCTGGGCGACCACAGGAACAACAGGAGCCGGCTGGGCGACCACGGGAACCACAGGTGCCGGCTGGGCAACCACGGGAACCACAGGTGCCGGCTGGGCAACCACAGGAACAGGTGCCGGCTGGGCGACAACAGGAACCACAGGGACAGGCTGGGCGACTACAGGAACGACAGGGGCAGGCTGGGGGACCACAGGGACGACGGGAAGAGGCTGGACGACGACTGGAGCGGGCTGAACGACTTGGGCCGGTACAGGTTGGAAGACCGGCACGCTCGGTGGACCATTGACGAGGGCGTTGCCCACAACCACGGTGTTCTGGCTGGTCGGCTTATCGACGACCGTCGGGACGACGACGGATGTTCCGGGGGGCAGGATCACGGTCGCTGGCCGGCAGGGGCACTCGGCATAGCCGATACGTGGGGCCGTGACGAAGGAGACGCGGAAGGGAGCAAGGTCGGCTGCGAAGCACCAAAAAGCAATGATCAGGGACCCAGGAAAGGCGCAGAACCTTTGATGGCAGCTAGATTGGCCTCTTGACGGCCGATAGCACCGTACCTTCGGGACAGCTTTCTGCGGCATTTCAAAGAGTGCTCTCGTACACATATCTTTATTCGGCGCTCAAAATGCGGCAGCGCAGCCAAGGGAGATATCTACGTCACGTGCCCAACTTCGACTCACTAAAACCGTAAGGTCAGGAGAGGAAGTCGTTTTGTGCTCAAAACGATAGGGACTTCTGTAATTAGGCAGGGACGCTAGGTACTTTTATGTCCCCATGGAGCTCGCCTCGAGATGAGCAAACCGGCACTGCCTTTGTCCGCATTGCCACAGAAAATTGTCCATGCTACCGCTTCAATCTATATATAATATTGCTGCCCACCTCAACCAGTTCAAAAACGAATATCAAGCTTCCAAACACTCAAAAACAAAACACTCCCACAGCGCTCACTAACACCTCTGTATTGCGTGATAAAATTCTATGCAAGACGATTTATAGAAAAAGGAAAAAGCCGCTAAACGCAAAAAAAGGGGGGGGGGGGGGGGGGGATCCCTTCTTTTCTTTCTCCTCCCTCTTCTATTTGAAAATCGTACTAAATAAAAGTAGAAGCACAGTAGGTTCGTCACGCAATAGACCCTGTCCGAAATTTAGTGTGGACACTTTGATCAGTATCGTAATCGATGGAATGGCATATGTGACGTACCAGTGCCTCCTATATAGGTTACACTATGCCTGTCAGCTTCTCTCCAAGACGTGTACAGGCCCGATGCTTCACCTCACAACACGCACGTACAGCTAGGTAGTGCCGCCTGGCGGACTTTCGATTTGTCTCGTTTTCTAGCATGTTGTATTTACCTTATTATTGAAGATATACCTATATATGTTTTTTTAACAACATTCCGAACACTGTTCTGGATGTAACCGCCCTGAGACAAAATACGAAACTACGAAACAAGAAATGACGACAATAATCCCAGGAGAAGGGGAACAAGGACAAAGGACAAACATAAATCTCCAAACACAAATAGGTGACTGGTGACGTCTGAAAAAATCGGCCTGGTCCGGGTATCGAACCCGGGACCTCTCCATTACAGGTGGAGCGCTCTACCAACTGAGCTAACCAGGGGTTAGACGTCAGTAGAGCAAACGGGTTTTATCAGGATTATTGTCGTCATTCTTGTCCAGCTCGCTTGCACCTTTGCATTTAATTGCATTATAATAATACGAAACAAGCACGGCCAGGCTTCGCTTTTGCAGCGCGAACGCGAAGAACGCTTGGCCGCTTGACCGTTTGCTCTTGCGGCAGTTTGGGGCTTTGATCACGCGCATAGAAATAGTTGGGGCTGGGCCGTGTGCGGGTGAAAAAGTAGGAAAATAAGAATTAATATTCCGTTGAAAACGGCGAGCTGTCAGGCAAAAACATTTAGATTTCTTGCTGTCGGTGCTGCTCGGGCGACATCAGTGACCCTCCTACGGAAGAGATGGTTGGCTTCACTGCACGGCAGGTTTGTACGCCTAGGTGGCTCCACCGCACGGCAACCACACGTACTATTTGCCCTCTCCCTTCCGCTTGCCAGTGCTCGGAGCTGACAGGCATAGTGTAACTTGCGGCCTTGGGGTTAATTCGAGACGTTAGTACGATGCGAGTTAGTACGACGTAGTACGGTAGTACGGCAAAATACCAGACTTCAGGTCAATTACCACCATCAGCACAGCAAAAAGGTAAACTACTATTTGAGCCGCAAGATTGCAGTGAATTTTTAGAAAGCGAGTTTTTTGAGTGCATAACGTCGACCATCATTGAAACGGTGACATAAAAAAACAGTAAAAATGTGGTAAACCTTACGTGACCATCGGGCATTAACCCCGTAAGGGACGACGCCACAACATGGTGCTCCGCTCCAAACAAACTGTTGCTAGGGGCGTTGCATGGACAAATGCATTGCGGTTCGAAGTGAGGTTAAAAATTGTCTGATAAAAAAAAAAAGAAAATTGTTTTGCAAGCATTGCCTTGTCAATATCTAACGAAAGTGATGACAAAAGCCCGCAATGAAGTTTCACAGCCAGTTTTGCCTTGCCAACAGACGACACGATGTCATTCCGTGTGCGTTCGTCGCGTTTATCGTCTGCAGCAGGCTTCTTGAGACTGCTGAAGGACAGGAAGTTGTCGTCGCAAACATTTCCGAAACAGCAAAGTCTCTGCAAACTTCTGACGTGTTGAGTGTGAAATCTAGGCTGACGTTAGACATTTAAATTCTACGTCCGATTTTTGACCGACCACTCTTTCGGAGGGAAATTCCGTCCTGTGTACTCGTCCATAGCAACGGTTTGTTTGTAGCGGTGACGTCACGGATAAATAAAATGATGAAACTCACAAGCAACGCTGTTTCCGGCAAGTCGGACACCGCAGAAACGATCACCGAGGTTACCGTTGGCGACCGATCCCAGAGATCCGGTGGGGATGAGCAGGTAAGCGTCCTTGCATTGCTGGTTCACCAGCGGACTCAGCCGGAAGCCGTTGAAGCCGTTCTCCCGGTACTGCGGGGAAGGACAGCATTACTTGCATTGGTTTTCCACCAAATTCCGTTCATCGCTCGTTGATGAATAGAACCTCCTTCTCAGACATTTCGCCTAAAGGCGGCCAGGAGTTTACTAGTTCGTCAGGTACTCAGAGTGCACTCACGATGATAGAGCAGAATCCCAGCTGCCTACGGATGCAGATGGTGTAATGCAGGCCGGCGAAGTAGTGGAACCCAGTCGGATTGCGAACAAAGTTGAAGCTGCTGATCACGTCCGACGCCTTGGTGTGATACTGAAGACAACCCTCGGGAGCTGTAAAACAAAATAAAAAAAATGGCGGCAACTTTTTTTAGTACGCATGGTACGAAAAGAGCGCGATCATTTAGATGTGTTTAGAATATATTCATCTAGTTGCAATTCTGCGGCTAAATTTAGGGAAAACTAACTAGGCCACGTGACTTAATTTTCTCGCCCGATCTAGCGGGGATTCTGAATTTCTTAGATACCCTGGGACGCCAGTGCTTGTGACGTCGATTTTTACGCAAAACTTTAAATGGGGAACTTAATTTGGGGCGTTTTGTGACGACGGGACATGTTCCAATTTTCTCGCTAAACTTAGTGGGGAAACTGAATCTGTCTTTAGGTCCCGAGACGTCAATTTCTGCGCTAAATTTAGCGGGAGGTGCACGAACTCACTACCTTGGGATTGGGGTCCCGTTAAAAAAAAAAAATATCGTTTTATAAATGATTGGTTTCGGTCGTGAGAAACCAGATAATTACCGAGGCCAGGGCTCCAGCACGAGATCTGAGTAATCCGGATGCTCCAGCGACGGTCCATGTCAGACTTGGTGTTCAGCCTCACAGACAGATAGGCCTGCTTGGCCTGGCTCATGTCAACGTACACTGTGCAGAAAAAATCGCAATGAAAACCACACGCCACAAACTTTCTCTGAAACACCTTGCACACTTGCATAAATGAATATTAAAAGGGCTTTCATGAGATGCATTGATTACTGTCGTAGGTTCTCATAAAACTGTATGAGACGGACACGATATGCCTATAAGAATTCCCTGTATAAATTTCTAGTATATAAAGGATTTGAACTAATGGAAGCTAAGTACGGCGAAAATGGCAATGATATGCCCCCTTCACATTGTACTGGAAACGTACACAGTGTGACACTGTTAGCGCGACCAAGCGAGCGCCAGCTTCCGAACGGTCAGACTACTTCGCGAACGAGAAGACTACGCGAACACTACTTCGAAGTAATCCTTGCAAAGGCACAGATGTGTTTGCACTAGCAGTGCCGCGCAATGTAGAGCAAAGTTTGCAGCAATAAAACAGGCGCTGGCATCACGCAGTACGTACTGTGTTGTCCGCTGTTCTGACCGCAAAGTGCGGGGTAACTGGCGGACTCGACGCCAGCGGACACGCTGAAGGCATCGTCGACGCAGAATCCGGCCCGGGGACCGCACGTTTCGGGCGGCGAGAGCACGAACTCTTGGAAGTCGAGCCTGAGCTGGCAGATGTCCGGCTTGGCATTCACAGTGATCTTGCACTGGCCGAAGAGCGCCTGGTTGCTCGGGTAGTCGGCGTTCCGGAACACCACGTCCTCTTGGCTCACTTCCGCGCCGCAGGACACCACGTTGTCCACGTCCGGTCCTGTGCCACCAAGAACAACTATGAAGAGACAGACATCACGCGTTGTAGACTACAGTCGGCGTGGGCGTCTGGAAAGGGGTGGGGGGCACCCCTTGGGATTCCAGGGATATTGACGACGAGATGTGTCGTTAGCAGAGGTTTGGGAGAGTTGGTGGCTCATGAGGTACAGGGGGAACACCGCACGCGCAAAACAGTCACTCAAGTCCACATACACGCACAACAGAAACACTTACGCAGCGCTGACTAACAACTCTCTGGTATATTCACTCTTTTCTCTTATATTTGTATTATATACTAGGGTCAGAGAGAATAACTGGTCTTTTTGCTTTCAATTTGAAGCTAAACCGAAAACTAACTACATTGAAATTAATTTATGCGAGGCTAGGTATCTAGCAACATAATAAGTGACAAAATATTTGTTCCGTCATAAACGAGAGCGTAACCGAAACTACATGAGCGATCGAGCCCACGCTTTGGTTTTGCATACTGGAGGCATGCGTTCGTGCAATGAAAATGTTATCCAAGCAACGCATTTCGGTTTCGCTCACATTTATAAGACGGGCTAGGGGAGGGTAAAATGTGTATTAGGGAATTAAAACTTGTGTTTGGGCGAGTTGGTTCACACTGATTTAAAAGGGTTAAAAAGCGCAACACAACAAGGACAATAAAGACACAAAGACGACAGGACGGGCGCTTGACGTTTCGCGTTCCACAAGATCGACTGATGAATCATTGCGTCCGAGCGAAACGTCAAATGATGTACGAGCAGCGTTACCGTGGCCACTTCTTTACGACGGTAGAGTGACAGCAACACGCATTCGAGGAAGTCTCTTTGACGGAACTCACGCAGGCAGCAGACAGACACACGGTCCGAGCAGCGTCCGATCCCGAGTCCTCCCTGCTTCTGGCACGTCTTGGCCATCAGGCAGACGCCCTCCTCTCCCGCGGTGGTCACGCACTGACTGGGCTCTCCGGAGGATCCTTGGAGCGTCTGAACCACGAACTTTGGTAGGGTGGCCGCGATACTCTGGCCCAGGGACGAGCTCATCATGGTATGGGCGACTGCGGAACAAAGTTCACAGGTCAAGTTACTCCCACAGACGCGTCGGATGTGTATACTACACAAGTCAGAGCGCAGCCGACGGCATACAATCCGATGGAATCGACCAAGCAGCGCCAACAGTGCAGCGTCACCCGTCACGGCGCTCCTTGTCTTGGGGAAAAAAACGCACGATCACCCCGCCGTCAGTGATTGGTTCAGTAAACGCGCAAGAGCCAAGTGCGCCATGACAGTTCGTCTGCTTCTTGCACAGGGGTTGAGATGGTGTCAGAACTTCGCGCCCTTAGTCGCAGATTAAAAAAATAAAAATAGTGGGTGGACCTTGAGGTATTTAGCATTAAGGTCTACCCTCTATCCTTCCAATCAGAACTCGGCATCGTTCTGACGTCAGCGCTTCATTGGCTCCGTCGCATTGTAGCGTCGGCATACTGCATACGTTGTGGAGCGGCTCGGGTATTGGGCCATAAAGGCCAATTCAAAATCCCTCGAAGGGTAACATGCAGAAATAGTGACGCGCAAATAAAATAAATAAGTGACACTGTACGCACGACATCGTGCTCCACGACCGGAAAGGGCTATACGCACGGCGCGAGACTTTTTCGCTTCTCGCCTGGTTTACGGGGAGGGGGCTTGGGTAAGCACGATCCAGTGAAACTTTTAGTGGCTTCCAAAATCAAACAGTTAAAAAATATATACAAAAGGGAAAAAACAGTGAGTGCGCAGGCGATCGGGTGGACATTGATCATGATGTAGAATACTCGAGGCTGTAATAAAAGCTGGGAAACTTGGTACCCAGCTATAATACCCACAACCTAATCACCGGCGTCACAAAGCAAACCTTTGTTATACAATCCCATCCACAGTGACCTTCACCTGAACCATCAACGATGATCTCAATCCCAAACTGAAACTGGGGACTTCGAACAAATCAATCCCACCGACCCACTTCCTTTCCAACCGAAGTCCCAAAGGACTGTGCTTTATATAAGGCTTTGAGGAAATATACGCAGTAGCTGAGTTTGAGACGATCTTTTCCCCTGTCATTTTTCTTCGACCAAGTTTCGCAGCCTTTACCACAGTCGCGGGTATTCTACATCACGATACAAAAGGGATTGTCAAAATGGACTGCCCAATGTTTGACGTGGCTCTGTGACCATAAAGAAAAAAATGATGTAGCCATGTGGTTACGCGGTTGCTTCACACGCAGCGGGCCCAGGGTCAAACCGCAAAGCAATAAATTTTTTTTTTTTTGTCAAGCTATGTGCGATGCTGACGAACGTATCTTGTTTTACAAGTATTGCTGTAAAAAAAAAAATTGGCGACGAAACGTCGCAGGACGACAGGGGAGCCAAAGTCCATCACTAAATTAACTAGATGGCGTGAGCTCCCCGCGTTGTGCGCATAGCATCAATCATGAAAAAAAAAAAAAAAAAAAAAAATAGGAGCGTATGAAATAGGCCGATCTCACTAAGCGTTCGGCGCATGCGTGACGCCGCCATAACTTTAGTTCACAGGAGGCCGTGCATTCCGTAATGCATCGAGTTCCCTCGATGCTTTGCGGCAGCAGCAGCGTAGTCAAACTGGCTGGTGAGATCGGTCTATGACAATGGCGAAATTGTGATCACGTTAAAGGAGTAGTAGCGACTTCCGTGCCTTAAATACCCACGTGTGGTTCAGTCTTTTTTGAAAAAATGGTGAAGAACGAAGACGAACCATACCTCGGCAAACCTCACTCATGAGGGCCCTCACTCACCCTCACTCACCCTCATCTTCACAGGTGAGGTGAGGGTGAGTGAGTTTCTGAAACAGGAAAATTCATGAGTGTGAGGGTGAGTGAGGGCCGTGAGGGCTGTGAGGGCGGTGAGGGCCGTGAGGGCTGTGAGGGCGGTGAGGGCCGTGAGGGGGGTGAGGGCCGTGAGGGCCGTGAGGGCCGTGAGGGCTGTGAGGGCGGTGAGGGCCGTGAGGGCCATGAGGGCCATGAGGGCCGTGAGGGTGGTGGGGGCCGTGAGGGCCGTGAGTGGCGTGAGGGCCATGAGTGCGTGAGTGGTGTGAGCGCGGTGGGTGCGTGAGGGGTGCGAGGGCCATGAGTGCGTGAGGGCAGTGAGTGGCATGAGAGGCGTGAGAACCGTGAGGGCCGTGAGGGTGGTGAGCGCATGAGGTGTGTGAAGGCCATGATTGCGTGAGTGCGGTGAGTGCGTGAGGCCACTTCAGATCGAGCATCTTTCTCAGCAATTTTGGTGTTAATAGCGGGTTGTTCTCTAGTTTTCCCTAGATCGGCACGAATTGCTGAGATCGGGTCCGGCTCGAAATAAGCAAGCAACTCGGAGCAATTCGAATGCGTTTGAAGCGGCTGCATCCAATCAGGGACGCAAAATATTCACGTGATACCTCGTGCCGGTGATTATGACACCAAAAGACTTGGTTCTGGTTTGAAATCGATCGTTTTTTTTTTTGGAAATAAACTGTTTCAGAAAGGTGCATTAGTATTCTTAACGATATTTAAATGCATAAAAACACGTTTATAACGCGTAATTGTGTCTAAATAGTGCAAGAAAAATAAAATTTTATGATGACGATGGCAAATCGCAGCAATTGGTGGCTGCGTGTGATCGCGGGCGGCCCGTGTTGCTGGTGTTGCGACGTAAAGTTTCTGGGCGAATTTGCCCTGTCTGAAGCTGGCCTGAGTGGCGTGAGGGCCACCGGTACGTGAGGGGCGTGAGGGGTGTGAGGGCCGCAAGGGCGGTGAGGCGCGTGAGGGCGGTGAGTGGCGTGAGGGCGGTGAGTGGCGTGAGGGCGGTGAGTGGCGTGAAGGCGGTGAGTGGCGCGAGGGCCGTGAGGGCCGTGAGGGCCGTGAGGGCGGTGAGGGCGGTGAGTGGCGTGAGGGCTATGAGTGTGTGAGGGCCGTGAGGGCGGTGAGGGCCGTGAGGGCGGTGAGGGCGGTGAGGGCGGTCAGGGCCGTGAGGGCCGTGAGGGCGGTGAGGGCGGTAAGGGCGGTGAGGACCGTGAGGGCGGTGAGTGGCGTGAGGGCGGTGAGTGGCGTGAGGGCCATGAGTGAGTGAGGGGCGTGAGGGCCGTGAGGGCGGTGAGGGGCGTGAGGGCCGTGAGGGGCGTGAGGGCCGTGAGGGCGGTGAGTGCGTGAGGGCCGTGAGATTCAGTGAGGGTGAGTGAAGGGCTGAAGGTGAGTGTGACTGTGAGGGTGAGTGAGGGGCTGAAGGTGAGTGTAGCTGTGAGGGTGAGGGTGAGTGAGGGGCTTAGGTGAGTGTGGCTGTGAGGGTGAGGGTGAGTGAGGGCGACCTAAAATGCCGACCTCTGAGACGAACAAGAACAATCGTTCGAATTTCGTCTGCAATAAAAAAAGAGTTGAGCTAGCTGGTAGTTGCACATAACTAGAGGAAAAAAGTGCTATAACACAAGGACAATGAGGACAAGGACAAGACAACGTTCTATATTTCTTGTCCTTGTCTTATAGCGCTGATTTTCCCCTTAATCATGCACGATTTTCGTCCTTCTTTCCTGGTAAAAAGCAGACGTAAAATAAACATACAAAAATTGTACCGTGCCAATATATTCTTTTTAACAAAAGGGCTATTCTCCACATGACATGAACGCTAGTCTACGTTAAAGAAACGATCGTAGAGTACAGCAGATCACTTACAGCCTGATGGCTTGGCATGATGATGATGATGATCAGAAGGCTTCTCGTGGTGCGTACGCGCAGCCTCGAAATCGGCACCTTGGCACAGGTGTGCCACAAGCAGGACAAGACACGTGGACAGGAAGTGCTGCATCTGCGGAAGGGGGCACATGTTGCAACGCTGACATCGACATCCCAGAAGAATGGCGATTCACAGCACTCCGCATCGCCTGTCTGAGAGAAGTGTCTCTTCGCTTGCCTCTGCATACATTTCCCGAGCTGTAAGCGGCTCTATGCTCAGTTCATTACTATGCTCATAATGCAGTTTGGGGTAAGCGCTCGCCGCAGCAATGAACCTTTCGAACGTGGGTGGGAGCGTGATCACGTGCGGAAACACGAATAATCGAGCACTTTTGTTTTCACCTCATAGACAGGGGGGAGCAGTTAGAAAAATCGCACACTTGACTTCGGAAAGTCTAAATGCAAAACACAACGGAATATAGTAACGGTGCAGGCGAGCGGGTGAATTTTAACCATGTTGAATAAACCTGAGTTTAGTGAGTTCTGCCCCAGTCTCAGGTTTATTCAACATGGACTACGGAATGTTCCTTGTGCTGGCGTCTCAAGACAATGCTAAAAAAAGTTTCAAAAGGCTTTTACAGGGCTAAAAACACGTAGTAGCAAAAAAAAATGAATCTAAAAAAAAAAAAAAGTCAATGAGTAGACGAAAGCGAGTGATGATGCCAAATGATGAGCCTACATCTATGCCATAAGTTCAAACTTCTTGGCGGGGGCTCGAAATAATTTTCAAACACCCGAGGGAAGTCATGCTTACGGTGAGGAACGATGAAGATGCGTCCAGCTGCAGAGAAGTCTCGCAAACGTAATGACTCTCGTTGTGATCGTCGCTCTCCCAGACACTTCACTCGCCAGTCCCCTAAGTAGCGCTACCGTCGCCGTGTGACGTACCCCACATCCTGGTGTGAGCTCCATTTCCCTCCCTTCTTACAACGGGAAGGAAGCCATTTATTTTTTACACCAATGAACTGTCAGCCTTGTGCCACGTGGCCACACTACCCGCCAGCATGGAGAACGCTGTCACGTGATGCGAAAACGACAGTTGATTGGTCCAGTTGTACGTCACAGAGCTCTTGTTCGAACTAAAAATAAAGCAAACACATTTCTGACATTTTTTTTCTCCATCCCACACCTTCTTTCTCTCTCTCTCTCTTTTTTTTTTTTTTTTCTTCTTTTAGGGATGTGGGTTGGTTTGCATATCTTGAGAGGGAGTGCTCACGGATCCAAGAGGTGACCTAGATAGTGTACAAAGAAGACAATCTCGCATGGTTGGCTTACCTGTTTTTTTTTTTTTTTCTTTCTGTGCTGGGTCCAAATATGAAATCCTTTTTTTTTCTGCATATCTTCCCTTTGGGCCTCAGGTTTGAGTTTCGGTTATTGTAACATGTTCTTGTAACAGGTGCTCGTCAAAAAGTTCGCCACGACTGGGGCGCGACCACTAGCAGCTTTGTATATCACTGTTGGACATTAACCGAAATCACGTTAAACCGGAGTCTTCAACCCACGGCGTTTCATAAGGTCCCCAAATGATAAAAAAAAAAAAAAATTTTACGTGATAGGTACTTTTTGACGCATCACGGATAAACTGTGATTGTTTCGAGGGTGACATATTTTATAGCGCACATACGTAATAAAATGGGTCCAGACATTTCGTCGAACGCCGTTTCATCGAACGTCGTTTCATCGAAGCCGTTTCATCGAACACCGTTTCATCGAACGCCGTTTCATCGAACACCGTTTCATCGAAGTCGTTTCATCGAACGCCTTTTCATCGAACGCTGTTACAGCCTGCAATATTTTTGCAATTTATTTTGATTTTTATACACAACGTCATCTAATTCTCCCTTTTTTTAAATCACAATATGCAGTGACGAGATAAGTTCCATTGTGAACATGTCCTGCTTCGAGAAGAAAGCCTCCATGAAATAATGACCCCTCTCTATGTCACTTGAAACAATTTAAAATGAGACAAAAAAAAAAAAAAAACAGAAAAACAGAAAGCACGATGTGCTTTGTGGAAAGCGGGTAGTGTTTTATTGTTTGACAGCGTGTACCTGTAACCTGGGTTATGTAAGGATCCGAAAGGGTTCTGTCTTCTTGGGTGACAGAGTACACCCAGGGCTTTACTATTGTCTGGTGCGGGTTGGCCTTCCTAAGAAAGCGTCCTGAAGATCATTCATAGGCAAAAGGGTCGGTAATAAAGTTGACAGTGAAGGGAAGGTGGTTCCAGTCCAGGTGTAGCCCGAAACCATGTTGGCTGACACTTTGTGCAGATTGTGATTCTGTAAAATTTGAAAACTGAAAAAAAAAAAAAAAAAAAAAAAAAAGCAGAAACGTTCAATTTGAGCATAAAGCTGCTAATCAGAGTATCATTATATTTTATTTCGTGTGCTCTCCTGGTAGAGTATCGTTTTATTATAAGCGTGTTAAATGCTTTTCGTGAATAAACCTTCAACTAAGCGTAAGTGTGCAAATGAGCTGGTGTGAAGGGCACATTACCGAAACCCCCGGACAGCCGGTAAAAAAAAACGACACAGACATTCAAAAGTGTTTTAAGTGTCGGTCCCTTACCCCCAGTGTCACGTTTTCTGACAGGTACATGAGTAGAACTTTTCAGTAAGTCGCATACCCAATTGTTTTTATACCAATGGTTTTATTTCTAGTAATTTGGCTCCACCCTAAAGACAGTTTCACAAGTGACTACCTTTCTTAACAAATGTGAGGTACAACATCTCTAAAGCACTGTTCTGCCCCAAAACTCGATACAAAGAAATTCGATGAAACGGCCCTTAGCGGTTCGATGAAACGGCGTTCGATGAAATGGCGTTCGATGAAATGTCCGCTACCCGTAATAAAATCGATATGAAATCGGTGACTACGTTTCAATAAAAATGGTAAAACCAGAAGGGACGGACAAACGTCCCTTCTCGGTTTCTTCCTCAAGTTTAATTATCCCTACCGGGTGTAGGCCCGTTTGTCATGTGCGCATTCGTCATAGGCCAACTGGTAATAGGCCCGTTCGTCACAGCGGAACATTCGTCATAGGGGAATTTGTCCCTAGGAAAGTTTGTGACTGTGCGAACCGGATATTCGCGAATTTTAACAACTTATATTCACTTGACTTTGCATGCAATAAAGATAGGTACGCTATATTTCATTTTACTAAAGAGAGGAAACATCCAAACAAGTCATCGTTGTACTTAGAAAACAACAAATTTATTGAGCGAAATAAAAAAAAAAATTAAAAAGCAATATTTCGAGCTGCCACCCTCAGGGTTTCTAGACGATTGCGACCATTGTAGCGGCTCACAATGATTTGAAGACGCTGGTTGCTGTTGTCGTGCTTCTTGGACATCCTCGAAGATGTCGTGCCGCCCTCTGCTTGAGCCAGCATCATCTCTGTTAAGGACAAAAAGAAAAATAACACACACACTCGTGGAAAAAGCTTTTTGAGTGGGCACCGTACTGAAATTTTGAGCCACAAATGCAAAAATGTACTACAGAAAACGTCCAAGTTATCAGAGGATTATGTCAGTTCTTACGTGCAGTCCCCGGAGCCACGCTTCGATGCTGTTGTTCGTCCTTGTTGGCCTTTCTGCTAGTGTTGATTCTCTGACTGACCAAACCAGAAAAGGATAGGTGGCCGACGACCAGCCGTTTCGACGGGGTCTCCCGATATACACATCCTCGAAGTAGTCCGCCAAGAGTGAGGCATCGGTGGGGAAAACCTCGAGAAGTTCCTTTGAAGGCCTCGGGAATGTCGGCGATTGACAAGAAGGCCAATGCTGGATGCATTCCCATTTCAAAATTAACAAGAAATAAATTAACCAATTGGCTTACCTGAAGACAACAATAAGACATAAATAGAATGCCGCATACCAGAACGGCAAACTCGTCATCTGAATTGTATCGACTCTGGTGACCAGTGGAGCACGCTGGATGAGTGAAAAAATCATCCCTGTATCGTTGATGGCCGCTATCTTGAAGTCCGTGTAAGCCACCTCAAGGCAGTTGGCCCCCCATGTGACTCAGAACGACGTCGAAAAACCTTAAAACGAGCGAACATATTTTGAAGTGTTTGAACACATATCCAATAATAGGACCACCGAGCGTTTCGTTTTATATGCATTTATCAGAGCTCTTGAATGCTCACCTTTTGTAGGTAGCTTCAGATTTGTTGGGCAGCAAGCCGTAAACCATTGGATCAGGATTCTTTCGCGTCGCCCTCTCCGCTATCGTGGAGGAGAAAGGAGTCTCCTTTGGCTGTGGTCTATATGCAGGTAAAACAGTCATTATTATCATAATATGTCGCGCACTGTGATTTTGCGCTGCAATACACTTTACTTTGAACTCTGTGGGCATTCGATCGTATGTCGGCTCTGCAAGATGATACGCTGTACTCGAAATTCGCCCGCTGCCTTTGCTTGCTGATAATGCGCCGAAGTAATGGCGGTGCTGGATGCTGCAAAGCAGTGTCGTCACTGACACAGGCAACCGCAGCCAGAAGTATTTGGTGTGGTGCTAGACGGCCTTCTACTGGAATAAAGGACATTAGTGACCTTGTTTTGGGAATATAAGAGCAGGAACAGATTTTGGTACATACCAGCTTTTTCCTTCATCTGATGACGAACTCAAGCACGTTTATCTTGGTGTTGTCAAATGCATGCGTATGGTCTCCTGAATAAGAGATTACAGGAGTCTCGGCGTGATCGGAGACTATTTTAGTTTTACAAACTCCTCTTCGCCGGCAGGCCCAATACAATGTAGTTTCGTAAACCTTAATGCAAGTGTAGGAATGTCCTTCGTGAAGAAGCATATCGCCACCTCTCTTAGTAAGTAACTACTTCCATTTAGAAATCGAGAGTGATATTTTTATAATCGGAGGGCAACCAGCAAAATAAGCCCTGAAACGGGGCATAAAAAAAAAAAGAATCGCGTTCGGTGGGATTTTTTTTTTTTATTTTTTGAACTTTATGTTCTCGAAGTTCTTTTGTAAGAAAGTTGACCCCGATAAGACAACATGCAAGCTAAAGGCTGCATGCTGCCCTAACTTGGGGTCATTGGGACAAGCTTTTGTTTTCCGTAGTAAACCTCACTGGCCTGTACGAATTTAATTAAGTGGCCCCCTTTCGTAACTTTCCTAAGAAAACAAGATTAAAAAAAAAAACGTTTAACAGTCTTGCAGTCATTGTGTGACGAACTGCCAGCGTGACGAATCACCCTATGACCAATGTTCCGCTGCGACGAACGGGCCTGTTACCAGTTGCCCTATGACGAATCGACACGTGACGAATGGGCCGTATCCCATCCCTACCAACCCGCTCGTTCTGTACTTCAGTGTTTTCTTTTTTTTCTTTTGCAACTCTGTCGAAGTTGTTGTGAAAGTTTCTTTTAATAAATGGGCCACATAATACCATTTAAATTGGCGAGTAAACCAAGTGAATTTCGTATCAAATGAACGTAAACAATACGTCGTGATGTTCTTTTTTTCTTTTTTTTTTGCCAAAGCAAGATAAATTTTGCACAGGGAGCCTCTTTACAAAATATGCTGCAGTATAAATTATGTAAGGTTCCCGAGCATTTCATCGAACACCTTTTCATCGAAAGCCGTTTCATCGAAAAATCAAACTGTTGACGGCCGTTTAATCGAATTTTCGCTAATATCTTACGAAGCGATGACAACTCTCGCGTTTTATCGTTGATTTCTTTCGTCTTTGTTGTCCGTCCCCCCTTTCTATGTATCTTCCTCATGTCTAATTCTTTCTTCCTTTCGATGAGAGCACGTGTTTTGACATAGGTCGCCTTCGCAAAAAAAAACTTCCTTGAAGAAAAAGAACTGCGCAGGCGAGCTTGTAGCCGTTCATGGTGGAAGGCCTGACACTGCAGATACTAACAGTTTTAGTCTTGAAAACTGTACCTCGTAAGTTGGTAACCAGAAAAAAAGTTGTCAACTTTTCAAAAAGGGAACGACGCAGAGCACTACTTGCGATATAGACCAAACGCTAGGAGACCGAAACGAATCTAGGCGGCAGATTAGAAACCAGACGGACATTGCACTTTGCGATCAGAATAGAAAAGAAAAAAATGTCACACGTGATTATTGTTACGCGCTTGAAGTTGCGGCTTTGTTGTTGCGCCTGCCAAGCATATGTTGAGATCCACGAAAGCACAATGAAACGTACTTCCTTATTCGCGGGATTCGGGAAGTCAAAATAAAGATAGGTACATAATTCCGGTCCTGCAAGCTATTTTATTTCGAGCAAACCAATCGACAAAACGGCGTTTAATGAAATGGTTCCGATGAAATGGTTTTCGATGTAACGGCGTTTGGTGAAATGACATTCCATAAAACGGCGTTGGACGAAACAGCAATGAAATGTTTTTTCTCAGATTAGGAGAGTGAATGAATTACTACTCGGAAATAAAACTGCCACAACCCAGATTGTCTTTTTTTTTTTTTTTTTCATGTTAAAGGTGTATTCTTGTCTCCTGCTGCCTCGCACGCGCTGTACAAATTCCGGAAAAGGAAAAGCCGTTTCATCGAGAACCGCCTAGTCGAGCAGTAGGAATGCTTAATCTATTTTTTTTTTTTTCAGCAATGGAAGGATAGCAGAATTTTCCTACAGAATAAGATTTATTCCACTGCCCCTTCCATATCTTCTTTTTTTTTTTAATGTAAGTGAGGATTTGTGCTGCGAATGTGGCCAGAAATAAACTGGAATGCCGCCTTGACGTTTCATGAAACCTGTGATCATAGGGCGCAGCGCCGAAGGTACCGTTCAAGGTGTATCCTCGTCCTTAACTTTATTTCAAGCCTGAAGCTGTTCTTGAAGCAATGACATGTCCCCGTGTCGTGTAAAACGGAAGAAAAGACGCGTCTCCCCTATTTGTTTATTTTTCGTAATCGGCAGTGCCGTGGACCTGTAAGCTTTTCAGCATACGTTCTTAGAAAGCAAGCGATTCTCTTGGGATATAATGAAAACACGAGTAAATAGATAAATACAAAATAAAAAAAAGGCGCAGCGAGGAATAGTTCTAATCGTTTCTCGATGTACATCTTATATGTGAACATAAAGGGAACAAAGTATCTGGTGGAGTACAACCACACATCTTACATGAATACAGTAAATCGCATACCCATAGAAGTTTTGTTATGTTCTATAAGTTTAAAAAAAAATATTTTGGTAAACAAGGGATAACAGTGGTAATTTTATTTCTGCTGATTCGAGAATAGCGTGTAAACTTCTCAGCAGCGAGAAACTAAAGTCGATGAAAGGCGTCGTCAAGCTATTCAATTTTGCACGGACGGCGACTCGCGGCAAGAGTCATTTGCTTGACACCGCCGAGATCAGTTTTGCCGGAGAATGGTCTGTGCGAGATTTGGGTCTAGGAGAACTCGTCACAAGCCAACTCGTCGCAGCCAACTCGTCATAGGTTAACTCGTCAAATAGGGCAAGTCGTCATAGGGCATCTCGTACACGGGGAAGTCGTAACAGAGGGCAACTGGCCACTTGTCCATTTCGTCACAATTTACCTTTTTCGCCGATCTTGCGTTTGCGATTCGGCTTCGATAACTGATGACAAATGGTAAGTTATAACTAAAAAATTAAAGCACGACATGGTCTTGTATCGATTTTTCTCAAAAAGATCTTCTGCTGCCATCTCGGAGAGTTTGTGCGTATGGCGCGTGCTTTGCTCGCTTTCCGAAGCGACAAACGCGCACGTGAAATATCGCACGCTGGGCCGTACCTGAGAATGGTATAGACAAGTAAAGAACGCGCACGTTAGCTTCCGCCGTGCTTTGGTTGGGCGTGCGCGCTCGTGCTATCAAGGGAAGCAAACTCATTAGCCCATGACCGACTGTAACAACCACTCTGAAACATGAAAATATTGGGTCTAGGAGAACTGATCACAAGCTAACTCATCATAAATAAACTCATCAAGAAGGGCAAGTCGTCATAGTGAATCTGAGGGTGATGGCGTTGGCCTTTGCAATGCTTTCTATCTCTACAGACCCAGTACACAGCGTCGGGGTCTTTTCGGCTAAGCGTATAAGAATACCCTTCGCACAGCATGGGAGCGTCACGCTGGGTTTTAATTCGGTCCATCATACGATATCCGGTCGTGCTCT
This sequence comes from Ixodes scapularis, assembly GCF_016920785.2. NCBI lineage: Eukaryota > Metazoa > Arthropoda > Arachnida > Ixodida > Ixodidae > Ixodes > Ixodes scapularis. Next base: position 100,087,844 of record NW_024609879.1, on the reverse strand, counting down.
CTGAAGGTCAGCACATTTTGCCTCTATATATATATGCATTCGAAGCCACTTTGAATGAAAAACCTCTTTGGAGTTGATATAGAGAAAAGAGAAGACGCCCTCAAGGACGAAACCTAACTGCTACACTTCCTAGAATCCTGGTGTGGAGGTCTGCATACCGCACCCCTGTTTTGTCATTGCACAATAAGTTCCGACCTAGCAAAGCTTCCGAAAAAGGTTTAATAACAAAGGGACGTCGATAATACTGAAAAGATAATACTGAAAAGCCGACCACAACCGCCCCTTGCAAACAAGCAATAGGAGAGGCCAAGTTTGATACTGCGACAAGTTCGATGCGACCACTTTCCAAAATAAAGCCCCCCCCCCCCCCCCCCTTCCACTCCCCCCCCCCCCCCCCCCCCTAGAAAGCAGTATGTGACGAACTTTCCAAGACCGAGAAGGTCACTGCGACCACTTTCCCTACTACGAGTTCACCTAGAACGAGATGCCCTCTTTGACCAGTTCACCAGTTTCCCTATGACGACTTGGCTGTGACGTGTGGGCCTGTTCCCCTTTAGTTCACAGGAGGAAGACGGCCGTGCATGGCTAGGGCTCGTGCCGTGTCGTGCTCCACTCGCGCAGAGCTCAAGCAGGCTTCTCGCAAGTGCAGAAAGACTATAGTTCCCTCGATGCACTGCGGCAGCGGTGGCGTAGTCAAACTGGCTCGGCGACTTTTAGACTGCGCGTGGCATCAGCACGGTGGCTGCTACGTCGCGCGCAAAGCGAGCGTGCCGTCGGGGGTTCGTCGCCCGACGAACGTCGCCCGCCCAAACGCCTATGAAGCAAACCTAGCGATAAAAACGGGCCACGTAATCTCGCGATCCGCCATTCCCTGGGTCGCACCGAAGAGTCAAACGCCCCCTCAGAAAGCCCCTTGATGTGTTTGTATGTCTTACAAGCGTCGTAAAATCATCGAATACATCGATGCACGAGCCCGTGACTCGTGCAACATCTAGAAGCAAATGGCGGCGCAGCACTAAAATGAGCGACCCTTGAAAGGAAACTGTGGTGCGGCTCTCGCTCGTGGTCTCGTGGTACGCCTCTTTTAAAAAAAAGCCAAACGTGACTAACGTGAAACGTTCTTTGGCCAGTTGTTCCGCATTTTGTGAAGCCGGATTAAGAAAACCCGGATTAAGTTTCCCCGCTAGATTTAGCGGAAAAATTAACGTCACGTGACCTCAACACCCATTCAGTTCCCCGCTAAATTTAGCGGGAAAAATCACGTCACGTGGTTTCGTGTCACGTAACCTATACAAAATTTCAGTTTCCCCGCTAGATTTAGCGGGAAAATCAGCGTCACGTGATCTACACATAAATTTAGTTTTCCCGCTACATTGAGAGGGGAAATTCACGTGGCGTTACCTGATGTCGCGTGACATATACACCGATTTAGCTTCCCCGACAAATTTAGCGGTAAATTTACACTACCTGACGCCGATTGCACATCGGTGCAGCACCCAGGTGTTGGTTTTACGTATGTAACGGAATTGCCGAGCAATATGCCATACTTCTTTTTTTTTTTTCTCTCCAGGTACTTTACTCAGAGCGCTGGTTTGGCCTCCCTGGATTCTATCGGCCGCTTCACCATCTCGGTCATATTTTTTCCCATCTTACAATTGAAAACAAAAAAAAAAAAGCTCTGTGGCGTGTCTTAACGTGAGAGCTCGGGCCATATTACATTTAATTATGAGTGAGTTTTAGTATTGCGTATACGAGCGAACGCAAGCCCTGTGCGTTTCCGTTAGCGTTGCGTGTTCCACACTGCGCGTGCGCGGAGCCCAAACTGCGGCCTTTGATTGGCGTATGGCGACTTCGCGCATGCGCAATGTGGAGAACGCAACGCTAACGCAAATGCACAGCGCTTGTGTTTGCCCGTATACGCAATACTAAAACTCACTATTTATCTGTCTAGAAATGCCACGTTTTTTTTTTTTTTTTTTTTCACATTCGGTACGTGCTGAACCAGGGCGCGCATTGATGATGATCCTGCGACAGCCGTGAATGTGGTCATCCAACGATCAGCTCTTCGATTCTACAGCGTCGCGTAGCTCAAAAGGCAAGAAGACACAAGTTCGGCCAAGTTATCGCTTCACATAGACATAGACCTAACGTCCATGCACCATGACAAGGCCCATTCTACTTCCTCTTGCAAAAGAAAACAAGAAAGCGATAGTACACAGTTTACGCTGCATAGATACCAAGGCCGCCACAATGGCAGCTGGTGTGACGTAGAAGCCTTATGGCGCATTCACACTGGAAGCGGATCCGCGTTCGCAAAGAGGTTGCGAACGCGCGGTTGTGTAAAGATCCAGCACAATTGCACGCGCACTTGATGTCCAAACGACGACGTTACGTGACGCCAAAATGCGGTCGTAAGACCGTCGTGACATCGCGTCGCGTCGAGGGCCATGTCGGCGTGGTCGTCGACGCCGACGTTGACGCCGACGCCTTACGCAAAAAACGTCGCTCTGACATCACGCTAACGTCGTCCTAACGTCGTGTGACGTCGTCCTCACGTTAACGTCGCCTTGACGTTGCGTGACGTCGTCGTCACGTTAACGTCCTCCTGACGACGCGCGACTTCGTCGTCAAAGTCAACGTCAACGCGACATCATAACGACGTCAGGACGAAGCCTCGACGTCTTGTAACGTCGCCGCCTTCGCCAACATCAACGTCGACGCGTCCGTCACGACGAAGTCTTGACGTCGTGTAATGTCGTCATCGTCGGAAATGACGACAACGTCGTGAAGTTGTCGGGACGTCGTCGTGAAGTCGAGCTGCGTCATGTCGACAACCATTTCGACGACATGACACCAAGCGTCTTCATGACGTCGCGTTGACGACAAGGACTCCGTCGTCTTGACGTCGCGCAACGTCATCGCCGTCGTCGTCAACGTCAACGTTTACATCGACGTCGTTGTTAACGCCATATGACGTTAGAACGCAGTCTTGATGATATGTAACGCGCGTTAATGTCAACGTCGATGACGACGTTGACGTCAAGGTGTAGTCGTGATGTCTCATGGCGTAGTGACGACACGCACGTCGCGGTGACGTTACGTATTGACGTGACGCCTGACGTCTAGGTTGTATAAAAAATATAGCCCGGGGCTCTATTGTTTTTGCTGTATTTTTTGTATGTCTTAAGATAGCTATTCCTTTGTTACCTGCTCCTTCATTGTATTTCGTATGAAGTGTAAACAGACAAATCAATGTCGTTTCCTCTGTAACGGTATCTCAGACCCCGTCAAGGTGCTATTAGCAGCTTTTTGTCTGAGAGTCCCTCCAGTGTCTGAAAAATAAAATTGAAATTATGACCTTGACCTGTGTGCCGCTTGAGCGTGGCGACAAAATAAAACGCTTTTTTCATTAAAAAAAAAAAAAAAAAAACGGCTGATAAGTTACCTTTTTTGTTAAAAATTATCTGCGCGTTTGGTCAAGAGCTTATATTGAAGCGCTCGTTCACTCCTTGTATATGCAAATCCAAGCCTTTCTAGTTCACTCTTGCCATAGGAAGCAAGCTGAATTGGAGCCTTGGTATTTTAGTTGCGAGAACAGCTTTGTCCTGACGTGTTTGTTGTCTTCACTCCGTCTTCCTCGTTTGAGCAATTTTCATGATGTATAACGTTTACCAACTCGCCGAATTCGCTACGGTAGGTCGGTGACAGTGTGCAGCTCTGAAGGTCATCAGTGGCTCGCCGTAGAAGGGCACTATCACACAAAGGCAACGTGTGGAAACATCAGCACCAACGGCTAGAAAACGTGCATGTCCGTGGAAGAAAGAAACCTCGATACCCTACTGATTGTTCTATCTTGTTCTCGAAGGTTAACAAAAGCTTCAAAGAGACTTTCGGGCACCGCGTTGTTATGCATGCACTTTCAGAATTTCAGCATTTACAGTTTTGCTATTTAGGTTCTATGCAGACATTATTAAGTTTTCGAACTTTTTCCTGTTCTGCAAGTTCATAAAGTTTTCAGTTAGGCTCTCAGGTTAGGCAGAAAACACTCGCCCGCAACTATTACTTTGGGAGCAATATACCAAATAAGCTTAACAAATATTAAAAAATACATTTTCTTTTTTACAAAGTGTACAAATTTTAATGATAATAAATTGATATATGATAAGCATAATCCAACAACCTTTATACAAAAAGAAGAAAAAAAATATGTGAGCTTTTCTCCTCATATGCTCAATGGCCGGTGAGCTTTTTCCGCATCCGCCGGTTTTGCGGTGAGCTTTTCTCCGGGGAGCTTTTTTCCGGGATTTTTTGCCGGTACCCACAAAATGAGCCGCATAAAATCGTCAAGATGGAGATATAATAATCGTTTTTCATAATTTCCGTTGAGGGCTTGGTAGGGCAGAGGTATTCGAAATACGAAAAATAAACCGAAATACGAGCGAAAAGTGAAAATTCCAAAAAGTAGTCCCACATTTTTTTATTTTTTTTTATTTTTAACATATCAGTATTATGATCAGCCGAGCTGCTTACGTACGTTGCAGCGATTGGCTTTCCCAAGTGCTTTGCGGGAGAGCAGACACTGCAGATTTCTTAGAGTGCATGGCTATACAAACGTTCGCAAGTGCCGCCTCTGGGTGCCGCCATCTTGCTGCTGGTGTGGGTAGATCGTCTGATAGTCAAGTATTGGCGTACCCACGGTTTCCAGACCGGCGCCAGAACAAAGCGTTTTCCATCCACGGCGGCCAAACTAGCTCTCGAGGCGCGGCTTCTATGAATAACCGTCTTTAGACCTCGCCATGGCTATGAAAAATGTAGTGAAATAACTGAGAGGACGCCATGCGCCTGAGATAAACCAACCTTCGCGTCTCACAAGGTGGTAACATTTTTCGTTGGATAGAGTTCCCCAAACGCGTGCCGCAGAATGAAGGTGTTACTTTCAGAAACAAAGAAAAAAATGTGTCTTGGAAGCCACCCCACATGCTTTCATAATGCGCCATACTTCAAAAAGATCAACGGAATACCATTCGATAAAACGGCCTTCAGCAGTTTAATGAAATAGCGTTTGGTGGCCAACAGATTTCGAAGGAACGGCGTTCGATGAAACGACGTTCAATAAAACGGCACTCAATAAAACAGTGTTCGACTAAAGGGCGTTCAATAAAACGGCTTTCGATGAAGCGGCGGTTGATAAAATAGCATTCGATAAAACGGCGTTCAATGAAAGAGTGTTCGACTAAAGGGCACTCGCTGAACCCGCGTTTGATGAAACGGCACCCGACGAAACAGCGTTTGGTGAAGCGTCCACTTTTTCGATGAAAAGCCATTCAATCACATGCCGAAAACCATTGTTTGCCTCTAAATTACTGTCATTAAGATCCGGGAGGTCACTTATGTAGATGAACAATAGTAGAGGATCTAGCACTGTTCCCCGCGAAACCTTTTTTTAACAGCTAAGTGTTGTTTACTGTAACGTTATGGGTTCGGTTAAAAGAAAGTTTGGTAATTAAATTTATGACCAACGTTTCAATATAGAGAGACCTAAAGCAGGAGTCACCAGCTCATTCATCATATAAGAGACACTGTGCAGCAAACACTGTCTGAGGCCTTCATTGCACGACGGTCACATGGGTCACACAAGAACTGTCTGCACAACATGTTACAAACATACGTATGTATAAAGCAAACATTCTTCGAAGGTGCTTCAGGCGCTTCCGCAGAGAATTTTGTCATCGTGCTTGCAGAAAAGACCGTGTCCTTTCTATGATGTATGAGCAATCAGACTGCGTGGCTGAAGCTTTTTTGATGAGGCAGCAATGCAAAAGTTCGTCGGCAGCTTTTATTTCTTTTTTCGGGTCGATGAAGAAAGCATGTGAGCTTTACTTGTTCGATGAAATTGTTTTCGATTAAACGCGGTTTGGATAAAACGACGTTCGGTGAAAACGGCGTTCAATGAAATGTCCAGTCTCGGAAAATAACGAATGTATATCCGACTGTGCCCTCTTGCAAACTGGCATGCTATATATGTTTACTCGTGGGTTTGGACATTTCATCGAACACGGTTTCATCGAACGCTGTTTCATCGAAGTCGTTTCATTCAACGCCGTTTCACCGAACGCCATGTCATCAAACACCATTTCAAAGAAAGCCGTTTTATTGAACACCGTTTACTTGGGCAGAAGGAATTCTGCCCATAAGAAATAATGTTCTCATGCAGTTGAAAGTCAGCGCTCCGTGTGTCTACATCTTTCCTGTTCGTGTCTTTTTGAGCTGTTTTTTACCCTCTTGATATAATTTCCTTTTAGCACCGGGAGGATAGCAGTGTTATACCTTTGATTATAAATTTATAAAAGAAAGAAACTTTTCTTTTCTATTCTATTCTTTTTCCTATTAAATGATGACTTCTGGGCCGGCTTGCTAGAAGAAGCGTCTCAGTTGAGACTGCTCAAATAATTAGCGCTGCCAAGGCTCGGGCGCTCGAGCGTCTGAGACTCGGCTTAAGCTCGAGCGCTAGCCTTGACTGCGCTTTCTTTGAGCAGTCGCAACTGAGACTCTGCTTCGAGCAAGCCGGCCCAGTTGTTAATGTTGCCGATAAAAAACGGGAACACTGACGACACTTTTTAAACCCGTGAACATCGGCTGCAGTGATGAACGCACGTCAGTTCAAGGGCGTATCTTCGTCGTTGAAGAGACGTATTCTGATTCAAGGCAAAGGCACGTTCTTGAAGCAATGGTCTGTCTGCATGTCGCATGAGACAAAAAAAAAAAAACGCCTGTCTCCCCTTTTTGTTAATTTATTGTAACCGACGGAACCTTGGACCTGCCGGATTTTCGACATACAGTTTACGTTCTTAAAAAAAGAAGCTATTTTCCTAGGGCAGAATGAAAATACTGCGGAGAATAGCTAATTCCTTTTTCGGAAAGTGACTTTCACGCGGCAACCGAGAGAGAAGTGGGAAAATGTACGTGGTGAAGAACAGCCGCTTAAATCTCCAGAAAAAAATAAGTCGCGTACCCACTCAAGTTTTGATAAGAAAGCTATTTGCTATATCTCAGTAACGAACATTTAGGTAAAAAAAAATTGAACGGGGCAGTAATTTTATTTCTGATGATTCGAGAGCGGTGCCAAAACTATTTCAAAAGCGATAGTAAATTATGTAAAAAGTATTGCAATACTCAAAAAATTAGTAAAGGGAAATTCGATGAAACGGCGTCAAGCGATTCGATGAAACGGGATTCGATGAAATGTCCACTTATTCGATGAAACGGCGTTTGATGAAATGGTGTTCAACAAAATGTCCGGTACCCACGATACAAAGTTTGGCAGGGGGAAAATCAATGTTAGAAAAAGAGTAAAGTTTTGATATTTTTCCTTATAACATAACAACTGAAGCTGTAACACGATACAAATATATTGGCCTTGACTTTATTAATAACTTATCATAAAAACCTCATATAAGCTACAACCGTGCAAAAAAAAACAAAAAAACTAACCGACTTTCATAAATTTAAGGGGTCACCTTTATAAAGCCGCACAAAAAACTAAACTCATCGCATACAATATTTTTATTCGTCCTCTTCTCGAATGCGTGTAACTTTACTGGAACCCCGATCAGATCTATCTAGAAGAAAAAAAAAACAAAAAAAAAAACAAAAAAAAACGAAGCCGTAAAATACTGGTCATCCGCTTCCTGTTACAAGAATCGCAATTTTAGAAGCTGAGCTATACCTTTTTTTTAGACACCAAAAGAGAATATTACGTTATACACACCTACACTAATTGCATTACTATTTTCGATGAAAAAAATGCGTTCACCGACTTTCAATATCTTTCTCGCACAAATAAGTCAATAAAAAACTAGCTGGTCACAACAAGTACTAATATTTATCTGAATGGCAATAATCTACCCGAACGCACTGCTTGCACCCTAGAAGTGGATATTTTCAGATTTGGCATTTCCGCCTGCGTTTCAAATAATCCAGTGTTCATGTTATGGAGTCTTAATTAAGCCCCTCCCTTTTTTAGGGCTTTTATGTAAAGTCCTAAGGGGGAATTTATAAATGTGAAAACGAAGGAATGAATAATGAATGACGAATCCCGGACAAAAGCTCACCGGACAAAAGCTCACCGGACAGAAGCTCACCGGACAAAAGTTCACCGAACAAAAGCTCACCCATTTTTTCACAGACCCGGACAAAAGCTCACCCATATTTTCACAGACCCGGACAAGAGCTCACCACGAGAAGATTTTATGTTGGTCTTAACACGAGTGCGGACAACTTAGGTGCATGCGTGCGACAAAAAAAAAGCCAACGATAAATTAAATCTGACAGGCGCATGGTTTGTTGATTTTAGTACAAACAAGTTTATTTATTGATTGGTTAGAGGCGAATGCAGTCCCCCACTAGCTCCAGCAGTCTTGGTAGATCTCGATGTACATGCAAGCCCTCGCAAATATTTCTAAGACGATTCTGAAGGTGCAGAGTAATTTTTCGCACCCGCTTTACGGTGGGCTCACCTCTCCGGGCTTTTGCCAATGCCGTGGCAACGAGCGCCTGATTCTGCTGTAGGCATTCAATCAGCCTCAAGACGCTTGGATGGGCGTGGCCGACGAGCTTCTGGAACCCGGTACTCTATCTTTTGCAGGTGTTGCTCATCCGGTCTTTATCTTGAAGAGTGGTGTCGTACATATTCCACCGTACCGGGGGAAACTCCGGTCGCCGTCGGCGCAGAGTCAGGCGAAGGGAAGAATTCGCTTTGGGTGCCGCCGCAGGTGGAACAGAAGCATAACGGAAGCGGCCGTTGAAATACGTGCAATCAAAATAGTCCAGCAGGTCACCGGTAGACTTTTCCCTGGTGGTTAGTTCTTGTGGAACAAGCTGTGGTGGAAGGAAATTGGTCATCTGTCTTGTACTTTTCCAAAAGGCCAAACTCCCGTTCTTTCAAAGTATTTAAAAAAAATTCTCAACTCAATGGTGGATGAGGTACAAGTTCTCCTAAAAATGGTCCAATGTCCATTGCGTCAGCACTTTATTTCAGCCCGTGTTTCGCCCGGGTAGGAAAAAAAAAAAGAAATCGAGGTGAGCTTTTGCCCGGGTCTGTCAAAAAACGGGTGAGCTTTTGTCCGGGTCTGTCAAAAAACGGGTGAGCTTTTGTCCGGTGAGCTTTTGTCCGGTGAGCTTCTGTCCGGTGAGCTTTTGTCCGGTGAGCTTTTGTCCGGTTACCATGAATGACACCCTTACGTAGATAAAAGCACCCAGCACGTTGCGGCACAAGTGCACTTCGATGGCTTTTGTTTTTTTTAGTAACAAGTTATGAAGTCACACTAGTCGATTAAATTATTGGATCCCATTAACGACAACGTGTAAATTTATTTTTAAAACGTGAAATGTTAATCTGTGAATCCTTCTTATGGCTTGAAAAGCAAACAAAATACACAAAACTTTTATTTATTTATTTATTTGGAAATTTATTTTCCTACACTCCACACCAATCTTAAATTAATATTTTAAAATAAAGGCAATATATACACAACAGCATGTCACTAAGGCGGGGATATGAAATCGCCGCTCAGTAAATGTTTCACTCGGAGCATGGCAGTCGGGATGACATTTCACAACAATACGTAGTACATTTAATCAGATGCCATTTGGTTGAAATCAATTTAAATTTTGCCCTTTCCAAGAAATGCAAAGTGCCTTGTCTTTTTATAAAGAATTTTACACAAACAGAACATAAACTGCTACATCAGGATGTTCGCATATTCTCACAACGACGACTCCGGATTGTGTGACACCGTGCAGCTGCATTGCACCACACGGGCAAATATTTGACGCTTCGCGAAAACAAAACAAAACAAAAATAGGTGACATGCATGACTCCAAAAAGGAACTACTTTGGGGAGAAAACAAACGAATACCAGGAAGTCTTCCAAATAAAATAAATACATAACGAAAAAATGACCAGGCGATACCGGATTATGGAAACCCAGCTAATCCCCATAGCCCTTTTTTTTTAGCAGGAATTTCTAAGCTAGGAATGCATTGCGTCAAAGGGCCAGCTGCTTCCACATGCAAGGCTTCTTTCCCGAAGCATCCGCTGTAGGAGTGGCTCGGGGTACAGAGAACATGCTCAAATGGGCTCAGCACTTCAACAGAGCTCCTCGAGGTTCTTTTGTGAAGACCGTGCATAATAGCGAGCTGCGTTTCCTGCCAGGATCTGGATACTGTTGCTTCTTCTCGAGTAAGTGGGTCACCGTATTGCCCAGTGGACATAACAGAGAGCGAGCAATAAAGAATGAAAGAAGGGATTACCGAGAAGGGAAATCCCTAAGTAAAAACGAAAAAAAAAAACAACAAAAAAACAGACTTTAAGATTGCTCCGTTCATCCCTAAGCTGAGACAGCAGTGGGAGCTCCGTACCCGCCGGACCAATCAGCCGCATCCCTCTTATCACATGACCCGGCTCTCCGCGCCTGGGTGTGGCCGGGAGCGTGATGACGTGACAAAAAAAGAGGCGTATGACTGGTCCAACCAGGACGTAGCTTCCACCGTAGTCTTAACTTAGGGGTGAACGGAGTATAGAGGAGGTGCCAACTGCTCGCATTGTTGGCATATCGGGACCAATCTGGGTCTATACAAAAACCGTACGAGCAAGCGATTGGTCCGCTCTAGACACGTGATTTCAGCGCGTCTGTTGCTTTTAGAGGGGAAAGGATGAGAGCACCACGACACTTCGCAGTTTTCTCGAATTCAGATTCGATCGTCTCAAGTCAGTCTCTGGCGAGCCATCACCCAAGCAGGTTGGCACTTCCTCGAGACTCTTCTTTAGTCGTACTTGACTGCCAACACTCGAGCACTTGTGTTTTTCTTTTTAAAACTGTCTATCAAACTTTAACAACTTGTTCGAATTGCTTGCCGGCTTTCCATGACTTATATTTTCTTTCTACCTTTTTTTTCCCCACAGAAAATGCAGTCCCTTCTGATCCTCATCGTCGCTCTCGCGTCGGCGTCGGCAACGAGTAAGTTCGCTGAAAATATTTTTTTTGTGTCCGTCCGTATGTCGTGTACTTTGGCAAACTTTCAAAGCGACGAACCTGCATGTGCTGGAGAGTGATCTGTACTCTGTTAGAACCGAAGCTGTGCGGTGTTAGCGTATGCTCATTGAACCATACGCCACTCGAGGCAGGCTTCTCCCTTGTAGGATTGTCGCATCGGTCATACAAAAACTGTCCGTTAATGTTATGTAACTGTCTACAGACATGTTATGTAGGATATATATGTACGTATATAGTCCTTTCGGGTTGCACGGAGTTATAACAGCGATCTTGTCCCGAGTGTGAGCGATGTCTTTCTCTTGGCAGACCATCCCCCGAAACCGTCCACCACCGGCGCCGCGGAGGTACCTTCCATCATCCAGCAGGTCGCGACGGGCCCCGTGGGCGGTGGCCTGGTACCGGACTGGGCGCGCCCGTCTGCCCTGCTCCAGAGCATCGTGGACCGCCTCCGTGGCTCCAGCCTGCCTTGCGAGTCTCCGACTGGGCAAGAGGGAGCCTGCATGCTCCACTTCAACTGCGCCAGCGTGTCCGGAGTCACGGTGCCGTCTCCAGACTGCCCGCAGAGCGCCGTGTGCTGCAGACGTGAGTCCCCCACCATCTTGCTCATCTCGCTCTCCGATAGAAATACCATGTCGTGCGCGCGTTGCGCTTGTACGTCCTTCTATATATATATATATATATATATTTAATTACCTATCTTTTCATTATATTTAGTTACTTTCATTTTTACGCGCCGTCGTTTTGCCAATCTCAGCATTTCCAGTTCAAAGGAACGCCTCGCTGCTTGCACGTCTGCTCACTGCAGCACGTTTTGTTGGCTTTGGAAGCCGGTGAAACAGTTGTGAGTTGCGTATAGGAGCGAACGCAAGCGCTGTGTGTTTGCGTTAGTGAGTGCGCGGAGCCCAAAATTGCGGACTTGGATTGGCGCATGGCGATGAGGCGCGCGCAGAACGTGGGGCACGCAACTCTAACGCAAACACGGCGCTTTCCTTTGCTTCTACATTCCCATACCGGCTGTAGCACTACGTTGGGGCTCTCAAGAGTGATGTTTGCGTTCGGAAATGACATTTCGCACGCCATGATCGCGCGCAGTTCCGCCATGCCCGCTAAACAGGAGAATCGGGGGACCCTCACTAGAACGCTTCCCGTTTCCGCCGCGGGAGGGCGAGCAACGAGCTGGAGACGCGAACAGCACAAGGGCGTTCCGCGACGCCATTTTGTTGGCCGTCGTTCGCAGCGCATGCTCGAAACGATGCCCGAGTACAGCTTTTTCGGGCGTTTCAGACGAAGCGAACGCGGCTCGTGCACAGCTATGCTCGAAGCTCGCGAGTGCAGGGTACACTTCACTGCGTACGAGGATGCACGTTCAACGTCCATTCCACTCAACCAGAATCGCAGTTCTTGGAAGACGATAAATAAAAACTAGTTCTGAGCATGCGCTGTGAAGCAAGGTCCAACAATATGGCGTCCCGTGAATACCCCCTATGCAGTCAAAGCCTAGTAACGTGGGCGCGCCGCACACGCACGTTTGCGCATTTTGAGCGCTCATCAAAGCTGTGACGCACACTCTTCGCTTCTAAAATAGTTGTACTGTAGTTAAAGGGGTGAATTTTGAGATTGTCTTTTTATGGCGTGAACTAAATCTACGCGCGCTAAGCATCCTATAAATCCCTAAATGAGTCACGCGTGGCCTTTTTCGGCCATGAGAACACTGCCAAACATGCCAAACACGGAGAAAAAGGGTCGTGTTGCGCTGTTTGGTCGCGTTAAGGGAGTCAAAGCCCACGTACGATTGTAATCTGTAGTATTATATTATGCCTAGGGTGCGCACATTTAGTCCAGGCTGATGAGCTTGTTTTATAACTGCTTACTACCCTGTTGTAAGATGAATTCGATCCGTGACTCCCAGTTCCGGAGGAGGCAGCCACCACGGTGTCGTGCGGCGGAACCATCACGGGCAACAACACCAACTTCCGGAACCCTGACTTCCCGTCTGAGTTCCGTCGCGAGGGCATGTGCAGCGCCGAGGTGACCTTCGGCCGGGAGGTGTGCCAGCTTCGTCTCGAGTTCCTCCACTTCAGCATCGCCGGGCCCAGGGCTAGCGGGCCCAGGGTCGGGCTCTGCGACGACGACGTCTTCGCCGTAGCTACGGGTATCGGGAACTTGCCCTACCCGGCTCTCTGCGGCTACAATGGCGGACAGCACAGTGAGTGACTTCTCTAAAATTTCTAGACAACTGAGCCATTTTTAAGTCGAAATGAAGTAAAGATCACTTGCTTTCAACATTGCCTCACTAGTTATTCAAATTTTGACCGCTGATAGCCCCCAGCGGTAACTGTCGCGCACCACAACGCTTCCCTCGCACTCTGTGATAAGATAACATATATCTAGTCTAATATGCACCTATATATAACTTAATTCTCTACATGCAGGAATTAATTAGTAATGCTCAACGAGTTGGCGCACTTTCTTACGGTGGTTCTTAAGGTGAAAAACAGTATATAAAGAATTAGTTATACGCTATGCATCTCACTAAATGGATGTCTCGGCAGTGACTAAAACAGCACCAATTATTTTCCAATGCGATGGTAAATTTTTGGGGGGAAAAACACCCTGTGTGTCTAGAAAGTAACGATGGTAACAAATGTTCACCTGACCCTTTTTTTATTATTTGCAGTGTACATCGACGTTTCCGAGGCGACTCGGGCAGTCCTGACGTTCAGCATTGGAGGAGAGGTCACCGTAGCCAGGAAGTGGAATGTCCGCGTCTCGACCGTCCACTGCCTGTCTAACATGAAGGGTGAGAACTGTTATTTCCTTTTCGCCGATGAGGTGTCACTTGTATATGATACCTTCCTCTTACCTGCAACTGAATTCCACTGAATTCTACTCGAGAGCTACTGCGCTTGCGCAGAATGCTGCCGAACAACGTCTGACAGACAATATGGCGTCCTTTTTTTTTTCAAGCTAAATCTAGTGGGGAAACTGAAGTAATGTGACGTCACAGGCCAGGGCTTCGCGAAATTCGGCATCGCGAAAAACTGAGCAACTGCGACTTTGACGTTGCAATAAAACACGCTAAAATTGTGAACAGTCAATATGCAAGTCATTTTCTTTGATGTAAAATCGGTCAGCTTGAGGGTTGGTGGTAAATTTCTTCTGTCGCTCTAACCTCGCATTCTTCCTCCTTTGCCAGCTCCGGAATCCTGCCTGCAGTACCACACCGAGCCAGCGGGAGAGTTCAGCAGCTTCAACTACCGGCCCTCGGCTACCTCGCAACAAATGATCGCTGGACTCAAGTACAGCGTCTGCTTCAAAAAGCAGCTCGGCTTTTGCCAGATCTCGGTGAGTTCCGCTCAAATTAAGACCTGTTCACACGTAGTTTCACGCGCGAAACCTGTGATTATATGAAGTACACGCCGTATAAAGAGACTGCCTGCTTTATTCTTGCCAAACCGGGACAAGATCGCGAACGTCGAACAGGCGGATGATATCTATGTACTTCGGACATTTTCTCACCGGCAGTCATAGTGTTTATCGCACTGCCCTTATCGCCAGCACGCGTCTCCGCCTGTCGCTTGCCGCCATGTTTGTTTTCTCTTTTCGGGCAACGTGAGCGTTGCCCGAAATTAAAGAACTTCCGACATGCTCGAAAACATTGCTTTCTTCTCGCCTCGACAGTAGAACGTGTTAACATTTTAACTGCAACCGTCAGTCGTTCTTGTTATAACTTATGACACTTCTATACTTTTTTACTTGTTCGGGGTTATAATATCTTGCTTTTTGTTCCGAACGCATACCGGATAGGGGGACACGTGGCTGGGTGCGAGGCTAAAAATGGGACTCCTCCAAAATTTACGGGGATAAAGTAAATCAACATGAATGGCAAAAAGGATGAGGATAGGACAAAACCGATTTTTAACAGGAAGGTTGGACGTCAGCGATGTTAAGCGGCTATTGGCAGCGTCCGAGTTTCTCTTTCGGACGATTGACCGCCTCGGAGAGGTTTCACCGAAATCTCGCTCCAGAAGCAAACTGGTTTTATCAGCTGATTAAACCCGTTGGCTCTACTGACGTCTAACCCCTGGTTAGCTCAGTTGGCAGAGCGCTCCACTGGAAATGAAAGAGATCTCTGGTTCGATACCTGGACAAGACGGACTTTTTCGGTCGCGCACTAGTCACCTAGCTTGTGTTTGTCCTTTGTACCCCTTGTTCCCCTTCTCCAGGGATTATCGTCATTCTTGGTCAGCTCGCTTGCACCTTTGCATTATTTGCATTATCATTTTTGCCAACAAGGTACATCGCGTGAATAAACTAAATGAGCCCCTACACAGTGGTGCGCGAGCACAGAGAATTCCCGAGAAAGGAGAACCATGTTTCTCGGCCCAAGTAAGTAAACTATGCATCGCAGGAAGCTCAAACTCCATGAGAATGTTACGCCAGCGGTTGGGATAGAACGCGAAAGTTTGATAACGTGACGTTACCTGGATCAAAAGATACTTGTGGGCGCCTATTCTCAGCAAGAAAGAAAACAATATCCTCTTTCTTGTTGTCAAGTGTTTTCCACTGATATAATGCCCACAAACATTCAGTGCTCAGTTCTGTTTTGACGATGTTCGGCCTAGGTGAACGTCGCTCAAAGAAATCGATATTCGACACTCTAAAAGTTAAATGATTACGATTTAAGTGTACAAAACCGCTTCAGCTTCCCTTTTAGGCCCGTTCACACACTTGCGTTTGACTCCAACCGACTGAGATAAGAACGGTATTTAAGCCTCTTAGGATGGCTTACAACCGGATGCGCAGCAATGCAGCCGGTCGTAAACCGTCACAAAAGGCTTCAAAACCGGTGTTGTCTCAGTCGGTCACGTTCAAGAGCCGGTGTGACGGGCCTTTAGAAGCGTTACTTTACGTGCTGTAGATAGGAAGGGCTCAGGGGTATGTGAAAAAGAGTAATGGGGCCAGTACTGTCTTTTGGCAATTGAGTACTGTGCATGAGACCACAGGTTCAATCAGGATAGGCAATTCGACAAAGGATCGTGGGCAGGTTAGCACTGGGAGCGCATGGGAACGCACCAAATGCAGGGTGCAGGACGATGCCCGGTGAGCATGAAATGTATTCAAGTATCTGTACACGAAAGTTCAGACACAAAATGGACAAACCGATTACCGAACCCGCAAGCCGACAAATACCTGCGCTCTAGTGATGGGGTTGAGCAGACTATAGTCCGTTGCAACCTAAAAACGAAGGGCGAGGGTAAGACGGGCCGGGGAGGAGGAAGCAGACGGAACGTCGGAGAAGAGAGGGGGAACCTCCTTCTCTCTTTAGCGTTCCGTCTGCTTCCTCCTCCCCGGCCCGTCTTACCCTCGCCCTTCGTTTTTAGGTTGCAACGGACTATAGTTCGCTAAAAAAGTGCAGAGGCAAAAGAAAATCCGTGAAGAAATAATGCAAGAACACTCGGCTCAAACTATATACTAAAAAAAAAAAAGTCCGTTCAAATGTTCTCGACGTTCTAAGAACTCTTTCAACTAGTGTAGAACGGTTTCACCTCAAGCACTATCGCCCCCTGGTGCACTGAAAGGCAACTGGGCGATAAAAAAGTTTAGCGGGCGCTTAAAATACTTTTTAATCCGAAGAACCCCTAACAGCTCTTTTACGACCAGAATTTTTTCAGAGTATCTCAAAAATAGGACGCAAGGAGCAGGTATTTCATAATTCACGTACAAGTTTGCTGTTCGAGGAGAGAAAGGGAGTTTTAAGAATGACTTAAAGGGCTAAATTTCAAGAGACTATGTGTCACAATGTGAGTGAGACTCTATACTTCGCGACAACTTTTCTTGGCATTTGCGGGGAGGAAGAAGAGCCCGCGCACAGCTTTATTCAAGGCTCACAATGGGAGAGGGAACGCGTGCCTGTACCTTGCACTGCATTGCCAAGAAAAGTTGTCGCGGAGATAGAACATTTTGTTTAGAAGTGCACGGGGCTTCGCCATGTTCTCCCTGAATAAGTAACGGGTCTGGCGGGGGCGCTGTTTTGCTGGCGATGAAGAATGGAGGAGAAATGAATTACAGCCGCAAAGAAGATCCAGTGAAAATTCAATGAAGTCAAATAACTAGCACAGCTGGGCTACAGGCGGGACAGAGGAGAATGGGGACTCCGTCCCGGACGTGGCTCCGGCCCAAAGTCTCGACCCTCTTTCCCAGTAGGCCCGATTCGGGTAGCTCCGAAGAGGTTTTACAATAGCAAAATTGGCGACTCCCCATCAGGCATTATCATTCATCCATCCATCCATTCTTATATGACGATCATGTCACATTGGTCACACAAAACCCGCCTGCGACACGCACAAAGCGTAAATACGTATGAAGCAGAAATGCTTGTGTACCCGGAGGACACCGCCATTATCCTCCTGGAAGATTAGCCCGTTGCTCAAAACTCTAACGAAAGTTGCTTTCCCCACTCCGTTCACCCATGAGCTGACAGTACTGTGGAAGCTACGTGCTCGTTGCGCCAGCCACACATTTGCCACGTGATCACGCTCTCTTGCGCAGAGAATGGGGTCAGGTGACGGAAGGGAGGCGGCTGATTGGTCCGGCACGCGCATAGCTTCCACCGCACTTTCAGCTTTTGGGGCGAAGGAAATAAGTGAGATCCGGTTTCTTGTGACGTCCGTTTGAGCCGGGTAACGCGCTTTGGGTATCGCGGGTGTCTCACAGTGAAAAAGCAGATAGCTTTCGAAGGGAAGGAGGTATAAGTAGTCCGCTGTGGTTTTCAAATTTTGGTACTGAAACTCAGGCTTTCTACCTTCTTTCTTTTGGCCAAATAAACGATATGCTACAAGTAAAATCCGAATCCCAGCCCGAAATTCGTTTCATGGGCCCTTTAATACTGTATTTATTACACGTTCTACGAAATGCTAATGGTTTTTGTCTTCAGTATGTTTGAAATGGCTGGTAGACCTCAAGCAATACTAAAACACCACCAATCTCAATCAGCGTAATTTTATCGCTGGAAGAAATAACATATAGGCTACCGAAAGCGTAGAAAATGAGTCTCTAACTGTCTTCTACCCCTGTGTGATCAGTACACCGCCAGCGAGCCCGGTTCCTTCCAAGTGGGACCCTCAAATCGACCTCTGGTTGGAGCCAGGAACTGCGAGAACGCCTACGTCTTTATTCCGAGTGGTTCCAACAAGAACTTCCTGGATGACGTCACTGCCGACCGTTTCTGTGGGAGCGGCCTCGCTGGAGACATCATTGCCTGTGAGTTCCTGTCACGAGTAAATACTACGTCTGCGACGCGGTGCCTACGTGCTGCAAAACATCTGAAGATTCCCAGTGTAATATAAAAGAAACGGTATAGACATTTGCGTGTGAGTGACCCGACTGTGTTACGACTGGGGTCCGCACAACTATGGGCTACTTGTAAAACAAACAAACACACATCAAGGGGCCTTTAGTGGCGTCATTTGTTGGCTAACTTACCGTTGGCTGCCAATATGCGACTTGAAATATTGTACTCAGCTGCGTTGCTAACGGCTTTTTTGTTCTTTTGTAGCGGAAGTTGGCCCGTTCACTCTCGGTGTCCTTACCGCAAGACCGCTAGGAGCATCGAGCGGTGTTGGTGCCATTTTGGGCCGCGAACCCGCACGTGGCCCACGCGGGTTCCCGCACGTGGATGACGATAACACCACCACCACCACCATCATCGGAGTGGCCGCTAACGCTACCGAAAGCGAGTACCCCAGCACCACGCCTGACTACCTCCTGAGCAACGCCACCGGTACTTACGCCGTTTTCCTGAACTCCACGGAAGCCTTCAGGGAAGGAGAACTCAGCATGACGCCCCTCTACTTCAAGACCAACTCCAGTGGCACTTACGCAGTCTTTGAGAACACCACTGCAACCTACGGGGACGGCGACGTCACCACCACCACTCCTGCATCAAACAGTATTTATGCTGTCTTCCTGAACTCCACGGAAGCCTTCAGGGAAGGAGACCTCAGCACGATGCCTGTCTACTTCAAGACCAACGCCAGCGGAACTTACGCAGTCTTTGAGAACGCCACCGAAGTCTACGGAGACGACGTCACCGCCGCCACTCCCTCAAGCAGTGCACACACCGTCTTCCTGGACACAGTTGTCGACTTCAGGGAAGGAGACCTCAGCACCACGCCCGTCTATCTGATGACCAACGCCAGTGGCACCTACGCAGTTTTCGAGGAGATCACGGTTGCCACAATCACTGCTGATGACTCGACGACCCCTGAGACACTGTCCGGTCGTCATGGGTCATTCGTCGAGCGCCCGGTTCAGATGATGAAGCCGGTTCATGTGAAGACGGATCCACACACTGGCGCCGTCCAGACGCCAGGTGAAGCCGGTTTCGTCAAGGGCCAGTTCTCCATGGTGAAGCCCGCCCATCATACCATGACCAAGCCCATGAAGGGAGGGACTCTCATCAACGTCGTGGAGCGTCCCGACCTGTCCTCCGGTGCCGGCTTTGCGGAGCAACCCGAGAACGTAGTCGTTTCCGACCCGAGAAACATCTTCAACGGAGGATTCAAGATGAGGTACATGATGACCCACTGCTAACGCGGCGTGGTTCGTGGCGTAATATCTCCTGATGGGGCATAGTTCTTACTGAAGACATTATAGTTAGGATGTATCAATTTCTAAAACGATATCGCAGCGTGTATGTAGGAGAACTTCCTCGTGCGCTGGTGTTTCCTTTCTCCTGGTGTAATATTTATTTCTGTAACCTTGTGTTTGTGCAATAAATGGTTCTCATGCGAGTTCTGTCCTTTCTAGTCCTTAGGTTATTTTAAGTTCCATTGATTACGTAATTACCCAGTTCAACGTTTATCAAGTTAAATTTATATGCAATAGTTCCAGATTTTCTCTACCTGTGAATAAAATATTCCTCTTCAAAAATAACTTGTTCCAAGTGGAGGGTGGAGCCTGAGCTTTACCTAGACTAACGTGATCTGTCTCGCTTATGATGTTTCGTTGTTAATTCAGGTGTGAAGTTACTCCGATAAACCCGAATCGACAAAAACTTCACTGGAAACTGTGTTGGATTTTTTTTTTTTTTCAAGTCATACTCATTTCGCGTAATTTTTTTTTTTTTTTTTTTTAGTTGGAACATGTTTGTAATCTACGAACGCATCTACGAAAGTTTTGTAATCTACGAACGCATCTGCGAAAGATATAACATTTCATTCCTGTGGCGCTCGCTATAAAATTAGTCGGCATTACGTTTCGTCGGAAATCGCAGATCTTCGATTCCGCGAAATCAACCGTCAATCATGCATTGTTTTTATCAACTAAATTATCATTGAGTAGGCAATTATCAACATAACTAAACAAATCCCTTCGGAAGCTGAATTTTTGATAGAGCTCTTTAAATTTACATTGTATTTATGAGCTCTACGATGATGAGATAGTTTAGGAATCCACTTAGTTTTGGCAGCTTGTAAGGTGAGGGTTGAGTTTTTTGTGCTTTCATTTATGTCAAAGCGGTGCTTCTAAAAACCAAAATGTAAAGAGAAAGAACACGCCTGAATCTTTTCTCTTCACCATCTTCAGTGATTCTAACAAAACCGGAAATGCCTCTCAGAGGAAAATGTAATCCTACGCCGAGAAACGCCAGCCAATCGTTTTCATGACGTCACGATTCCGTGGACCAATCGCGATCCTTTTGAAGAAAAAAAAAAAAGCTCAACATGGCTGCTGGCCTTAGCAACGCGATGCTAGTTTCTCGTGACAATTATTCTGCTTTTTTGCACCGTGTTTTACGTGCCCGAGGTTACGCCACGAAATCTTAATGGTATCGGCTTGCGTTTGCAGCAGTTTCTGCGCGACAACGTGAGAATCCAGCGACGCTATCGCCAACGAAAATTTCGAAGCGGGCGCGAGGCTTAGCACTGCTGAGAGGTATGTTAGACGGTATGTTAGACAGTATCTTGGACAGAAAATGAATTGGGAAGACGGTACCTTGGACATGACTTTCTTTCTTTACTAAACAGCTATTTCGTTCACAAAAACGTATTCTAACTTATTTAAATGTCCTGAATGAATTAAATAAATATTGTAGTAGTTTAAGACACGTTTCCTGGAGGAAGAAAAAGCAACGTTGCTATAGTCAGTTACAGGTCAAGAAGGTAGCGGCAAATGCCCCTCAAAGGGAATCAGATATCCTTCGCCACCTCCGCATCCAATAGCGTCCCACCGTTTCCGTGACGTTGCGGCCAACGCGCGAGGAGGGTCTTGCCTTTCTGTACATATTTGCTTTATTTTTCGAATCTGACTTAGCATTGTGGAAGCCACGAGAGGGAGATTAGAGTTCTGCCCCACCGACGGAAACAAATGCGACTTTCAGGGATTAGCTTCCCCCCCGATGGATACAAAGGCTGCTTTCAGGGGCTCGGTTCCCTCTCCGATGAATACAAAGGTCGCTTTCTTAAAAAGTGGGATCGGAGACAAGTGGGAATCCATTGAAGCGGAACAAGGAGCGTTTCCAGTGAACTCTTCTTTCGACTGCGGAGGGATTTGAAACGGGCGCATCACACTTGTGGGAGGAGCTTCTCCTACCTTCTTGACTTGTAACCGACTATAGCCAACTACTTTCTCGACGGCGGAGGCACTTCAGATGGGCGCAATGCGCTTGTGGGTGGAGCTAAAAGATTGTTCTTAGGTTGCATCCGACTATAACAAGAACTAATTCAAATAAATGAAATCAGCCGTGTCACTTAAGTCGGATATAACCTAAAAAAAAACTGATTAGGCCAGTTCGATATTTGATTTGTCAAAAGAAGGAACGATTTTCTTTTCTCTTCTGTTTTCATGAAACGATATCAAGTTGGAATATTTATGACTGGTCCTTGAATGAAGAGCTTGTTTGTCGCGGTAAAGTTGCAAGGATAAGGGACTATTTCTTCCAGTCTTGCCTTCGCAAAGCTCGATGACGTAATTGTGGGATCGCAACCACCCACGTGACGACAGTCTAGCGCGGCTCATGGATTGGACACGAGACCTGCGTGATCACTCGACTTCGGCTCGTAACATGCCTCGGCGGTGATCATACTGAGGAGTTTCAGCGACGGTATCACCGCCCTGGCGGCCGGTCGCCGAAAGAGAACGAGGGGGATAGGTTCGCTGGGCGTTGGCTTTGTGTAAATGCTTTGGCCGCGAACGTAGGCTTATAAACTTCGGCAGCAAGAATATTACGCGGCTCTAGTGTTCCGGTGCGAGCAACAGAGATGACACGAACTGCTACGACGAGCTACGACCACCCGCCGCAGCGATGCAGGCGTCGAAGGAGCGCAACCTGTGTACTACGCAGTCAGTCGCCGTCGCCCGACGCAGGTCGTTTGGCATTCAGGACTTTCCGTCCCGGGTTCTTCGCTTGCACTTGGAACCGAGTATTATTCCCTGTGCTTCTGTATGTGCTCAGTGGCTGGATTTGGACCTCATAGAGCAGAGTTCTTCAGACTCGACAGCGACTCAAAGTTGACGGCGGAGGGGCTTGCAGCAACGCTTTCGGTTGGTGCACGGGTGCGACGACTACACGGATAAATTTTAAGATTGCTGCTAGCAAGGTGGGCCATAGTCGCTTTATGTTGACACGATTTTGAGTGTAAGTACTCCGTGCAAAGGCGAATCTATCGCGTTTCTAATCCACCTTTGTTTTTGTTGTTGTTTTTGCGCTCGCACGACCGATTGAAAATGCTTCTGTACCAATCACGGAATGAATGTCTTCGGCCTACATTGCGGGACGCCCAATAAAAAGTCATATTCGTTCAGCGAGCAAACTTCCCTTTCGAGTGACCTTCTTTGATTGATGATTTCGCCCGTACTTGAGTGCTTTAATCAACACGATCGATGAAGTTTGCTTCCCTAGTTAGGACATTTTTTGTGCCACATGCGGCACTAATGCTTGGCACGATGTATTCTACTGGTGGTATTGTGAATTGGTTTACTTCCAAAGCTACCAGTATGACAGGTGAGACCATTCAATTTGCTAAAAATGTGATATGGGAATGTCGTTGCATAACTATAGCGTTTTACGTTTAAGATTGATAAGAAACATGCTCATGTGATGACGCACGTCTACAGCATAAGCTTTGCAGATCCAGAATGGATGTGCTACAGGCTCAAGACTTTTAATGGACCAAATTGGTGATTACATGGCAATAAATATTGTGGAAAACTGCCCATTGACTCGGTGAGTTTTGATCGTGACCATTGGCGTGCTGTTGGCAAATTAAAGGGACATTGCATCTAGATGTGCTTAAATATCTTTATGTCAAGGTTCAGTGGACCCCTTTGCATCATTACAGGAAGGCACTCTCAAGCCACAACAAACAGCAGTGAATATACAATGCATAATAACGGGCACCAGTGTCCAGGCGTATAGCCCGCAGAAGCCAATTTGAGCCTAAAAATGTTTTTGTTTTGTTTAGATAGTTTGCATTTGGTGTATAATTCGCAGGGCCCGATTTCCGCGCCCAGTGCATAGTCCGCCAAGCTGGTGCGTTGCGTCTTTGTGCTTTTTTTCCTGGGTGGCATTTTCTTCAGAAGTTCTTCGGCGAACGCTATTGAGCCTGAAGAACTGCTCTTGAGGCCCATATCCAGCCACTGAGCACACACAAGCACAGAAAATAACACTCGGTGCCAAATACAAACGAAGCACTTGGGCGGAAAGCCGTGAATGCCAAACGAGCAATGTCGGGTGACGGCGACTGACTGCGTTGCGCCCCTTCGACGCCTGCATCGCTGCGGTAGGTGGTCGCAGCTAGTCGTAGCGAGATGATCTTCACTTGAAGCAAGAAATCTTGCCATACCATAGTCAAGATATGTGTGCAAGTGTTCGACGACGTGGGCTCTCTCACGTTGGTGCAGTTGTCATCAAGAAAGGTACATAACAATGTTGAGTGTTTGAGGCTGAAACTATGACGCATACTTATCTAAACCTAAATTTATCGGTCTGTGGCTACAAACATTTTCGTTGACGTTGCTTAGATCATGTAACCATTCAGGCCTCAAATTAAATGGTGTTTCGAACTCTTCGGTTGTGTATGAAAACTATTTGCTCTAATAAAAGACATTTTGAAAAGGACACATGTCTTCTGCTGATACATATCTTCCAATTTACAATGCAGAAGCAAACAGAAAATCAACTGCATACATCTACCACTTGGCATAAGCACCTTTTGCAATTCATTCTTGAGCACACTCAAATATCAGCTAAGGTTGCTCTTGTTTTAGAAGCTTTGCCCTGTTCTGTAAAAAGAAAACAGTTAAAAAAGCTTTACCTTCGTTCTCCTCCTCGCATTTAATACAGACTTGTTTGTCAGCAGATGACACACAGCAGATATCACCGTGGCACATACAACTCGAATGACCGATGAGACTATTGCTATTACAATAAAGCTTTCCACAAGAGCCAAAATGAGGCTTGTAGGGATGCACAAGCACATGGAAATGAGATTGGCGCTTCCGGGGCTTGTTTACACTAAGCGTAAAAACAGGACGATCGGCGACCAGCTGATCGCAATATAACACCAAGGATACCGATGTTTCGATACATAGAACGCAGGATAAAGACCTCAATCGTCCCTTGTATGCTGTAGTTGTCATACTTTCCATCCCACCGCTTTTTAGCACAATTAACTAGAACAACCGAAAAGTTCGCAACACCTTCTAATGCGAGGCCTGAATGGTTACATCATCTAAGCCACGTCAACGAAAATGTTCGTAGCCGCAGGCCGATAAGTTTAGTTTGAGATAAAGTACGCGTCATAGTTTGAACGCGCGAACATTGTTGATATGTACCTTTCTTTGGACCCGCGTGCATTCGGTTCAACTTGATGACAGCTGCACCAGCGTGAGAGCTCACGTCGAACACTTGCACACATATCTTGACTATGGCAAGATTTCTTGCCTTCGACTGGCTTGAACACTTCATCTGTAGCATCACGGTAGGTCTTGGTTGAAATGATGATCGTCTCGCACACGGCAACAATTAGAGAACGACACGCTTTGTTCTATTTATACGCTACCGGTCTACGGGCGTCGCAAATCTATCCCCCTCTTGTCCGCCATGTTGGATCTATCGGAGCGCCCCCTATATTCGCTGAAACTCCTCAATACCGAGCGTGGCTATGATTAACGTTGTCGGCATAGGATAGGCACCAGCTCACGTGGTCGCTTTTTCTAGCTCCGAGTTGAGGGGATGAACGGTGCTCATATTTCTCGAACTTATTTGCCCGCTGCCGTAGAAAAAGGCAAGTTTATTTTGTAATTAACGTTAGGGAGTGATTCTGAGTAGTATCCGCCTCTCCAACGTTTCCTCTGCTAAAGTGTAAGATATATTCTCACTTTTATGGTACAAGCAGTGTCCTTCCTATTCATTTGAAGTGGGACTACCCGTCTGGCCCGCGGGGTACTATAATTACCGGACTGTGACACACATGATGCATGTAAACAAATGGGATAAAATCAAATTCGAAAGTTCAAAGCATTCCTCCGCGCTGTAGACTCGTTCATGCGGAGTCGATGGAACCGCTCGATTTCTGTGAATCTCTGTGACAGGTGGTAGAAGTCACGTGTTTCCGGAGTGGGTGTAGTCGTCTGAAAAAGATTAACCGTCAACCGGCTTTGGCCGAGTGTGTTGGCGTGCCGTAGCTCGGAGCGCGTGGACCGAAAACTCGCGCTGCAGTGGATCCCCGTCGCGCCCCTCACTAGTGAACCTCACAACGCTGCAAGACGCGTTGCGAGGTTCACTAGTGACGCGTTGGTGGCGATGCTGAGGCGGAGGCGGCGCTTTGTAGGATTCACTAGTGATGACGTTGGGGGAAAAAGGGGGGGGGGGGGGGGGGGGGTGAAGGCGCAGTGCGCAGGTCATAAAATCTATTACCTCATTCCTGACCTTCAAAATTAGTTGCTATCACACCCCCGACCGAACATCACACGTGCCATCAAACGTATTTCAGGCTCGACGAGCGCTCTTAATCGATCATTCCTTCCTCAGGCCATCAGCGACTGGAATAACCTGCCATCATCTATTGTCATCACTCTGGACAAGCATAATTTTCTATCTTTTATTAAACTTCATTTTTTTTCTTACTAGTTTTATGATTTGTGTAATTATGAACAGTCCTGAGTGTGTTAAGTGTGTGACGTTTTTAGTTTCCTTTTGGTGTTTTTCATGCATTTGCGTTTTCGGTATTGTATAAATCTGGGATCCCCCCCCCTTTATGTAATGCCCTTCACGGGCCCTTTAAGGGTTGATCTAAACCGAGATTTGGATTGAAAAAAAAAAATAAAATAAAAGAAAAACAATGCAGGAGATGTAGGCGGGACGCTACAATCCCTACAACGATACTCGTAAGGCGATATCTCGAATGGACGGCCGTATTTTTGGAAAAAGAAGTCGAGATTGAACCAGGCCGACGAGGCGCGTGACGTGAAGATATCTCGTTTGCTCCTCTCTTCGCTTTGCCCCCTCAAGGCGGCGAGGCGGAGAAGACGCGAGGCCGTTCCCTCTCCTTCTCGGAGAAACAAGTCGCAAACATTTCGGTCAAAAGCGCCTCCTTTATTTGAAAAATGCGGTCATCCGTTCGAGATATCGCTGTATGAGTGATGTTTTGGTGTTTGTAGGATCCCGTTGCACGCTTTTGCCGCGTGTTTTGTGTAATCCATATTTCGGTTCAGCAACCCTTTAAGGTGTAAATAAATGAAATGAAATAAAATGAATCTTGTCTCCACCTGCCTAAAGGCCCTTGTTAAAATTCAGTCTTCGCGTTTCTTCCAATCACTGACAACCGGTGTTATGCGAGCGCTCAAGTCACGTGCCACGAGCGAGTGCGGCGTCCCCTTTCGCTTCCAAGGTTCACCCATAAGCTGAAAGTGCCTAGGGAGCTACGCGCTTGCCGGACAAATCAACAACCTCTCTTTCATCTCTGTGCGTGAGTACGGGATCGGCGGACCGCGGGAGCGTGATCACGTGTCGAAGTGACGTATGAATGAGTCATGACCGGCCCACTGAGCACTGTCAGCTAAGGGTTGAACGGAGTACACGAAGGTTTCAGCTAAACAAGTGGCGTAGCCAGAGGGGATTTATGAGGCTTCGGCTCCACTCCCCCCCCCCCCCCTCTTTTTCGTCATGAGCAAGAGGTCATAAACATATGTGATATGTGTAGATTTTTTTTTTTATCCTTACTAAACTATTTCTTTTTTAAAGCGAAAGAATTAACTGTCTCGTGGAGCGAGCCGACGACACCAGCTTTGAAACCTCGCCAAAAGGCACCTTAAATCCTTACTCCAAGTGAAGCCAGCTCCCAGCTATGAAACCACGCGAAAAGCCTATCCAAACGGCACCTAGTTTCCCCGATCCCAAAGGAGCAGAGTAAAGCTGATAGATTTCGGCTTCAGTCCCATTGGCTGACGCGCGTCGACGAGGCTCCCATTGGCAGCTGGCCGTCAGTTTCAACGACGGTCACCCCATGGCGCTGCGTGTCCGTGAGGCAGCGGCCACAGGCAGCGGATCCACCGTTCCACGCCCAAGGTCAGCGCGCGCGCTCGACATCAACGCAAGTAAAAAAAAAAAAAAAAAAAAAAATAATAATAATCAAAAATAAAAAAAGGGAAGGGAAGAGCGGCGTACATGCTTTCGTATTTACAACTCATAAGCGCTTAGGTGTACCTCGAGCCTTTTTTATTAGAGTGGTATGGAAGGTTAGTTCTGCGGACACACCCGTCTGCATGGGCACCCGCCTCTCCGCAGAACCCGCGCACCCTCCGTGCCCCCCCCCCCCCCCCCCTCCCTTTGTTTTTTACAGTGCAAATAATCTCTGGAGAAAAGATTATTCTCCAGGGAATATTATCACCATTATTGTCCAGCTCGTTTGCGCCTTTGCATTAATTGTATTATCGTCATAAACACCCCAGCCAGCACCTCCCCCCCCCCCCCCCCCCCCTCCCTTGAATATATTCTTGACCACTCAAACAGATCAAGTTCATTTACCCCTGCCTACTTCGACATAGATACCGGCGCGCGGTAGTGTATTACTAGTGCGACCGAGTAGGACCGACTGTGACAAGACCGGCTGCACTGTAAACACTGTAACCCAAGCGTACTGCGCTAGGAAAGTTTCACATCTGCAGCCTACAGCGAAAAGACTGTCAGTGCGCAGGCGAGCAGGTGGTAGCTAATCATGTCATTTAACACCTGATTCTGTGGTGCAGAAAGGGAAAAAAGGGAACAGACACAGAAGGGAACGTCTCTTCTGTCCTGAGATTGAGCTACCTCCAACTCGCCTGCGCACTTACAGTCTTGTCTCTTCTTTATATATATAAATGGTTTTTCGCCATCGGTATTATATTGGCTGAGATATTTTACTGGTTTATGACGCTGTGAAACTCTCCTCCAACGCGTTACTTCTCAACTGCTAACTGAACAAAATAATCGAAACCGAAACCGATAAACGGAAACCGGAACTGTCTTGCCTGGCATACGAAAGTGCGATTTGCAAATTGCAACCGACAGGGCGGCCGAATCGGTTAGTCGTCAAGATGGCCACTCCGCCGGAAGGTTTAGTCGCCGAATGTGTCCACCAAAATGACTCAAACTCGCTCAAATCCACGCCAGAGGAGGAAGAGCAGGCCAACAGATTCAAGGAAGAAGCCAACGAATATTTTAAGAGTAAGCACGCACCGGACGCTCGTCTGTTTCAAGCTCTTTGCATCACGTAGAACCACATGGGATCGCCGGCTCACCTCAGTACTCGCTGCGCGCCGTGCCGGCCCCTTTGTCACATGAAGATAGGTCCCGCGTGAGCTTCAAAAATATTTGCGGACACTAGTTTGCGTATTTTAGCCGAGCACTGCGAAGAAATGGAAAGCTATTTCTTAAGGCTTCGCGGGTTTTCGGTTGTGTCGCAAATTGGGACTCGCCGTACCATGTGCGACCATGCGTTTCGTCACTTAGTAGTACGGTAGTACCTCTCGGGAACTTCGCTCGGTGAACACTTCGCATACATTTGACCTGAATGGCACCAGTCGCGCTTCGTTAATAACTGAGCCGCGACGTTCGAGATCTCGGAGCCGCTATCGGCGCAACTGTTTCTAAATCCAAAATAGACTCTGAATACTCGGTGTTACGTTGAGCGCACTTGCGTTCAGTTCCTTGCAATGGCTCTTAATCCTCTTAAAATGGCTCACTAAAGACGACGACTTGATGTAGAACGTGGTGATCTATTTTATATAATACCCAAGTAGCAGATTTGGCCTGATTGCTTGACAGAAACGAGAGGAGAAAAAGGTTATTAATACCCATCACTTTCCACGACTGAGCGGTGGATAATGAAAGGAAATTGAATATAGCTTTCAGACTTGCTGACGTGACGAAGCGTGATCGATTCACTCGCATGTATCGTCAGCCCATCGCGGAGAAATGGCAGTTCTTCTGTTACTTCTCTACAGCCTGGTTTTAAACCTTGATATCCTATCACTGATCAGTTAGTCATCTTTGAAAGATGTCGCAGCTGGCAGGGAAGAGCTGTCAGTTTTTACGCCCCCTGCACAAGCCCGCCGCGTCTTGTAGTATCTAGACCATGCAAACGTTCGAGGTTTACGCAAACAACAGTCTATTGAAAGTAGGAAGTTTGTGCTGGGTGAGACAAATCACAGATCTCCTGTCATTTGAATGGCATCAGTGTCTGCGGCTAACTTTACGGTTTCACCCGCAGAGCAAGAATTCAACTTTGCCATCGACCTATACTCCAAGGCAATAGAGTTGGATCCGTACAAGGCTGTCTACTATGGGAACAGGAGCTTTGCCTATCTCAAGACGGAGTGTTTTGGCTATGCACTATCCGACGCATCGAAGGCCATTGAGCTTGACAGGAGCTATGTCAAGGTACTGTAATTGCCCTATCAATACGTGAAAAAACAAGAAAAAAAAAAAAGAAAGAAAGAGATTCTTTATACATTTTTTGCATGTGATGTCATATGGCACCGTAGCAGCCGCCATTGCTCCGTACCGTACTCCTGTGCCATTCCCTTCTGCATCATACATCATCTCGCAAAATCGAATTTGTTCTCCTTGGCAAGCCTTGTGGAGAAAAGCAGGTTCGATAATGCCAAATGTATGCTGCAAAAGGTGCAGGCACAAGAACATGGTACAGAGCAATGTCGGCTGACGTGACGTCAAGGCAAGCTATGAAGAGCTTTCTGAAAATGGACCGTGTGAAATGGTTGCTTCCTGTCTAGAGGAGTGACTGTACCTTGGTACTTTTTCCGTCTGCCTGGTGCTTTGTCTGTGTACTTTGCTCCATTAGATATCTTGCTCATTTATTCAGGAAAATTGTCAAAGGGTTGCTACCCTGGTGTGACAAGCCGGATCAATAATACAAGGTCTCCTTCTATCAAACATCAGTGTCTCTTTCTTTGCTATCTAGCGCGCATTTCTCCCCTTCTCTCAAACATATACTCTCTCTGCAGTTCTCAACTTTGTTGTATTTTTCCAGAAAAAACTGTTTCATCAGTCTCCAGATTGCATTGAACAAATAAAATAAGAATAATCAGACAAACTGTTTTGACAGCATGAATTTGGCCTGCTTGTGAGATTGGATATTCTGGGTTTATGCCGTGAATGAAGAATTTAGCCAGTGTAGCACCATTAGTAACCTTGGGTATTTATTGTGTGTCGTGCTGAAGTGATTGCACAAATGCACGCCTGTATGGTGTTCATCCAGATCAGTGCTAAACCAGTTGAAGTGAATGAATGATCAAATTTATTTGGATAAGGATGACTTCATCACCTGGCAGGGTTGGGATTGGTGCAGCGAGTTACAGTCACATCCCGAAATTTTGTTAGCTTAGGACGACTCTAACTCAATTACGAGAATACAGCACTCTTTCCAAACTTGCCTGCCTTGGAGAAGGGGAACAAGAGGGACAAAGGACAAACACAAATCTCTAAACACAGCTAGGTGACTGGTGCGCAACCGAAAAAATCTGCCTGGTCCAAATATTTCTTCAGTGGCGCACCAGTCACCTAGCTGTGTTTGGAGATTTGTGTTTGTCCTTTGTCCCTCTTGTTCCCCCTCTCCAGGGATTATTTTCGTCGTTCTTGTCCAGCTCGCTTGCACCTTTGCATTTAATTGCATTATAATTATATGCCTGCCTTTCTTTCATTGGATTAGGGTTGAAGGCTACAGTAGTATTATGAAATGTCACTAAAATTCGGTTTTAGTGATGCATCTTGAAGGTTGCTGGAAACAATTCTGAATTAATTGCTGAGTCAACCAGTCCTGTTTTGCCTGTGCATGGCAAGCATAGCTCTTTAGGGGGTTTTAAAGTGCTCGGGCAAATGTTTTTCAAGGAGAGAATTCTTGCCACCCTTTCATTGAGTTTACATTAGCAAAAATACTCCAAAAGCCTGGAGATGTCATAATTAAAATAAGGACACCGACTTGACGTAACAAAAAATAATTTCAGACCCTCACATTGCTGCTGTACTTACTGAAGATGTCTCCCATGTAAGAGACGAAATGTTTAAGGAAATTGTTCTTTGGTTTTTTTTTTATGTCAAGTTGGTGTCCTTATTGAGTTTACATTTGTTTATTTAAGCAATCCCTTCAAACTTGTAACCTCACTTTTAGGGTAGGTTAGAATATGTTGATTTTTATGCCTAGTGTTTGTGTGCATATTGCTTGAACAGATGCAAAGTAAAAAAAAAGAAGGCAAATAGTTACGAAATAATAATTCTGGTTAGTGTAACTTTGTATTGCTGGTGAATGTTGGTGAGCTTCAGGATTTACAGTGTGGTAATGCCTTATTATAAGCAATTCTGCTTGAAATATGACTAGGGAAGAAGTATATTTTATGACTCTATAATGATGTTTGTCCCTTTACTTTCAATGTCCATACAGGGTGTTTTTTTAAGCTTTAGAGATTTGTTTAAATAAAGCCGTGAAAGCTACACTTCTGCTGTTTGTGCAGGTGAGTTAATTGGCCAGGGGGACATAGTGTATGGGGCTAATCATAATGATCAGTTGTCAAATTAAGTAAAACTTGTTAACTAACTTTCTAATTAGTGAACATAGACATGGTTCCAATTAGAAACATGCTGAGCATCTTCCAAAACCACTAAATCAATAATCTTTAGAACTACATCGAGCGCATGGAAAGCGCAGTAGTGCGCTAAAGGTGCCCACCACCCATGCAACAGTTACCAGGCTGGGACTATCATAAAAGAGACGGAAAAATCGCGCGGGTGCTTCCTCGCACCGATAGCCTTGCTCCTGCTGCCCAGGTGGTCACTTAAACGCACTACTGCGCTTCTCTTGCTCTCAGCCTTTCTAAAACTTACTGTTTTAGTGGTTTTTGATGCCACTCAACAATATTCTAATTGGAACTATATGTCTATTTTCACTAATTAAAAAGTTTATTAAAAAAAACCTTTCCACTATGGTGAAGAGTGGAAGACGAGGGAAGCTGTACTATGGTTGGAATGAAGTAATGGCCTGCCGCAAGTCGGCAGGCCAGAGTGGAGAGGCTCGAAAGGTTGCCGCCGTCGCTTGTAGATGGCGGTAGCTGTCCAGAGTTCTGTGTCATCATTTGTTTGCTGACGGACACGATCCTGGGCAAACTGGCCCTTAGCAGCTCCACTGTAAAATTTCACCTAACTAATCGACTGATCGTTACGATTAGCCCCCTATACTACGTCCCCCTGGCCGTATAACTCACCCGCACAACCTGCACAAATGTAGCCTTCATGGCTTTTTTAAACAAATCTGTAATGCTTAAAAGACACCCTGTATAATACAGAGCCACGCTCATTCAGACAATGCAGGCATCAAACATTTGAGTGCAATTCATGTTTCAATTATATTTCTTTTCACATACTGGGGCAGCGTTGTTGTGTCTAACTGCACGCCACATTCCTACTGTCCCCCACCGTAGGGATACTACAGGAGAGCTGCAGCACACATGTCCCTAGGAAAATTCAAGCTGGCTCTCAAGGACTTCGAGGCGGTAAGCTTCGGCCTTTAAACGCAGGATGTGTCTGACAACTGGGATCCCTGAGGAAAGTGTGATGAAACGCTACGAAAACCATTACCATAATATCCTGAGAGGCCCCACCCCCGAAAGATAACCAACCCCCTAGATTTGGCATGATTTGCTATTTTAGCCCCCATTTAGTAATTGCAGGGCCCTGGCCAATGGTGACCTCGGTGCAAATGGTGTTACTTAGCTAAGACGGGAGATAAACAAACATTGCTGACAGACAAGGACAGTTTTCCTTCCCCTCCCCCGCAATCGCAAGTTTCGCAGACCACAAAATCTAAAACTAGCATTCTTTTGTTTTAACTTTCTTTCATTGCACATTGAAAGTTAGCCGATTCCTTATTTTCAGCAAATTTGCTTTCAATTTTAGGTGGGCTATGTTTCGGGGTATTACATTACACAATCTGTAACACATACTTTAGAGGACAATCTCTGCAAAACAAATACATAGTTGAAAAGAAATATTAGTTGATTGAGAAGAAAGGACAAAATTCCAAACGAACCCCGATGGGAATCGAACCCACGATCACGAACAAGACACCCTACCAGAGCACCAAAGGAGCGGTGGCAGTGTGTCGGCGCCAAAGGGGCAGTGGCCAACGCGCACGCCGAAAGGCAGACGCCGCGTTCGGCATTCATACCCATTTGAACGGTGAGCAGAGACAGAGGCAGCTTTGTGTCTACCCACGAATCATTCCAACCGGAGGTCAATGCCGTGACGTCCACGTACGCTCTCATCTCCTCTTCTCCCTCAGTTTCTATTCGTATAACCGAAGAAAATTAGAAGAAACAAATAATAACTGCGAAATGTGCCACAAGCTCCGAAGAATGTTGCAGAAACACATTCTTCGTTTACAAACTTTTATCCGTAGGCCAAGATCATTTTTTCCCCTCCTTCTGGGCGAAAGAAGGTCTCCAAAGAAGGCCGCTAACAAACGACAGCACGCTCCCGCTGCCCAGGTGACGAAGGCCAGGCCCAACGACAAGGACGCCTGCGCTAAGTACAACGAATGCAACAAGATTGTGCGGAGGATAGCCTTCGAGAAGGCCATTGCCGTGGACGACCTCAAGAAGTCCGTGGCGGACAGCATTGACATCGAGGCCATGTGTGAGTGGGGCCTTCCTCTTTGTCTTTGAGCTCCATCCCTCGATACTGCGAAGCCCGTTTCGCAATGCGCAATTTCTGTCGTTCTGTGAATGCAAAGACGCTCGTATGGTACAAGAACCGTGCGCAGCAGCTGAAGTGCGTGTTGTGTCCGCGAGGCAAAAAGACTCGCGAGACCAAAAATGACAGGAATTTTTTTTCATGGTTGCTTCAAGTAAAACGGCTTCCACAGATAGGTCATCAGTAAGGTTCCGTGTACTCGGTATACAGCGGTAAACTCTGAAAAGTAACCCCGAGCCGGTTTTATCAAAATCGGGGAAGTCCGAAGAACCCTGAATCGGAGTTAGCTTTGAGTGAAGAAAAACCCGAGCTTCGCGGGAAGAAATCTTTATCTACGGCTTTGTTTTGTCTTCTCCCGAAACACAGTCCCTGCTCAACTGTCTGCGAGGCTGCCAAGTTCAATTCTATGCCTCGAGCGTATGATTATTAGAAAAGGACCACTTAGGTGGCTTTAGCGATGCCTCTCGTAGCGACTGCGCTCGAGATCGCTCTTGCGGCATGCAGGCATAGAGGACGACTACACCGGTCCAGAGCTGAAGGAGGGCAAGGTGACGGTCGAGTTCATGAAGCAACTCATGGAGACATTCAAGGCGGGCAAGAAGCTCCACCGCAAGTACGCCTACAAGGCAAGGATTCCCCCGAGCTTTATTTTTTTCAAAGGCTCAGTTCCGCGTTAATGTGTCTAGTAGAGCTGCGCCTAGTGTCACGTCGCCGGCGCTGCTTTATATACAAACACGACGATAGCCTAGCTTTGCGTTTCTCTTTTTTTATTGAAAGAGTTTGAAGACAGTTAATTACGGTCACTGATGAGATGAGTACGGCAGGGCGTCTCTTTCGAACGCACGCTTGAGCTGCCCGAGACGTTGAAGCGTCATCGAAGGCAGGAAGCTTGCGTTGGAGGCGGGACTATTGAAGCTCCTCCCTTCCGTTCTGATATTGTCGGCCACTGCACTAGTGTGGAATACCGCTTGAACAAGCTCCAATTCAACAAACTGTTCACATGAATGTGCTTTTGTAAAATATTTTATACCTCATTACGTCTCTGGCATTCAGTTGAGCGAACCTTCACTGAGGCAGACTTTTTCTTGAGGTCCTTCGAAGTTTAGTCTGGTGCCACTTCACTGCCCGATTAATTGGGACGGGTGCTCCCTCTATGCTGTGCGTGTTTTTCTTTTGCAAGACTGTTGGGGGTTTAGTTTGTACATTGGGACGTTGTGAAATATGCACCATGGCTGGCCTTGCTTTCAAAGTAACAACCTTTTTTTTTTTCTGTGTTTTCGAGCAGATGCTGGTGGATGCCAAGGCCATGTTCCAGTCGCTCCCAAGTTTGGTGGACATTGAAGTGCCTAGTGTGAGTTCCCTTACTGCCTCAATCATGGGTTGCTCATAGTACATTTAATATCATTCCATTTACACAAACTAGAGTAGATTGACTTGACTTTCATCTAGAAGCACAACTCGCACCCTCTAGATGACTGGTGTACTGTTGAAAAATTTCACCTAGTCTAAGCAATTGTCCTTAGGCCTCTCCAGAAATAGCGAAGCTCTTTACCAACAGAGCTAACAAGGAATCAGTAGTGAAAGAATTAAATCTGTCATGCCAGCCCATTTTTAGACACAACTGCCTAGATACAACATACATGAAAATTAATGCACACATCCCTATGAGTGGTCACTGAATTGAAATTTAAAATATACTATCACATTCAGAAATAACTTAGGCATGATCTACTCTTTCTACTAATGACAGTCACATGCTTGTATTTCAAACGAGTGGCTGCATTTCTCGTTCTAAATGTCAGATTCTGGTGAGCACTTGAAGATCGACTATCGAACAGTGCAGTGCATCTCAGAAGATCCGTCGCGTCCGCGACGTCATCGGCCTCCCTAGGGCCAAGTGTATCGTAGTTAGAAGCGTTGACACCTGGTGGCGTCAACGTGTTACTACCTTGCTTAGTCAGAGTGCCCGAGGGCTCTAACATGTCACCGGAAGATCGCAGAGCCGGCGGAGTCGTGCGTGCTATGACAACACGTAGTGCACCGTCTGTTCGCGACTTGGTCGATATGGCGACATTGGCAACGTCTGTTTCGGGCACGAGCTCCCTGCTCTTTGAACGAGACAACGTCATCGCGAGGCGGCTAAGGGTACCTCTGTGATCTTGCACGAGGCGAGATGCTGGTAGATTTCCCACCCCATCTTGTCGAAGGTGACGGCAGTGTCATCTATGACATTGGTAGGATGAGGCAATTGTTGCTTACCTGATTTACCACCGGCTGACCACAACGACCAAACTTGCCGAGGGTGCCAGTTTCAGGGATAAATAAATATGGCTTCAAAGGCGCCATTCCAGTGGGCATCATTCATTTATTAAAGTGAGTGGGGAGGCAGGCTGAGTCTGGTGAGGCACGGTGGTGGCATCGCTCAACTGTTTCATGCAGTGTATCGTGTCGATAATGGTGTGACTGCAGCATTGTCGTGCCACTGCGAAGAAGCGCGTACACCATGACTATTTTGCGACATTTCTTGTCACAAAAGCAAACACTAAACGAATGAAGGGAAGGTATCGGTGTAGAGGAAGCTTGCGCTGGTCTCGACAGGACGCGATTTTCCAACTGAAGGCACAGAGAACATGGCTGTACAATTCTCACATCGTCAGACAAGAACCACCACGAAAGAACGCTCGCATCACCGCGATTTTGCAACTCGACTTGCCTCAGTGGCGAACATAGTGAATAAAGAGAAGGCATCGGCACCACTTTCCTCGGTCTTGTCGAGCGAGGTTGTCCCAGCAGGGGCACTTAGCACGTCGATGGAGACTAAGTTGAATAACGAGACGATTGCTGAATTCTCACATTGTCGCACAGAAACTACCGCGCACAAAAGCGGGTACCAGCACAGCTCTGCAACATAAACCTGGGTCACTTCGGGCGTTCCTTTGCAAGAGCGACGCTGGAAGCAGCGCGTGCCATGTTGAAAAAAGATAGTTCATCACCCCCTGATGTCACTGACGTCAAAGAATGAGTGGAAGCAATTGGCTGGCGGAGTGAGTCCAAGGTGGCCAACTGTGCTTTGGTTTTCTTGACCAAACCTTTGGTATTACATGATGGCCTATGTAATCTGTACTAGTGAGCATACTTCCCATATAGTGGTGCTGCTGTTAAAGGCCGATGCCGTCTCGACATTCCATCAAAGTTCCATACCCAGAAAATAGGTGGTTCTTGGCTATCATTTAATGCAGTCCAAAAATCCTTTTCTTGCATTTTCCAACAAAATATTTATGTTTCTGAGGTTCTACTAATAACTACGTCATGTTGAAGCAAAGAAATGAGCTCCAAAATTTGGTTTTTCTACCCCTTTAAAGGGACTGGTGTTCATGAACGTTGCATCTGGAAAAATTGCATTTACTGAGGAATGAGGCAGTGCAAGAATGTTTGTGTAATCTCTACCTGTCCTCCGAAAACCCTAAACAGAACTGGCGTAAAATTTCCACCTCAAAATTACCTCCAAAACCTAAGAATTGCTCAACTGCACTCCTCATCCGTTTCTAGCTTGTTACCATACTTGTTGCCATGATTACGGTGGTTTCAAATGTTGAAAATGCTACATTTAGGCCATACTTCTTTTATGTGGTTCATCCTTTTGCGCCTAATGAAAGAGAGGGCACATTGGTGAATGTGAATGATTGGGAGAAGGCATGTGTTGAAGGAGAAGAGGGCACTTTAGCACCTCTGACGTCAAATATCGCATAGAGCTCCAGGAAAATATTAAAGATGCTCTTTTATTTGCTCGAGCAATTTTTATGCATAATTCTTAACATACTGAGCTAAATTTGGATTTTTATCTAAATGATAGATGAGAAGTCCTGAATCAAAGCAAATTATAAGATGCTTTTTTCTTTTTTTTTTTTTCTTTTTTTTGTAAAATGGCTTTTTGATTTGTGCATTTGTTGTCTCGTGCAATATTCTTGCGATCGGTGAACCCTTTTGCTGCGTCTGCAGGATTCCAAGTTCACGGTGTGCGGAGACATCCACGGCCAGTTCTTCGACCTCATGAACATCTTTGAGCTCAACGGGCTGCCCTCTGAGAGCAATCCTTACGTATCCTTTTCTGAACTCGACTCAAGGACAGATTGGGTTCTTTGGGTGCCTAATAAATATTTCTAGATGTTCATTAGGCACCCAAAATCCGAATTTGTACCCACTCCTACCTAATGACACAAGCAGTGAATTTTCTTCAAATTAGCTCCACTTTGTGAGGCTTTACAGCGCAACATAGTACACACTTACGAGCACCTTGGCAGGTATTTAATCTAAACACTGGTCTGCTTAGTGCACCAAAATACACTAAGCAAAAATAAAATGCATGCTGTTGACAAGAATTGGTGCTTCATAGTAACGTGTCTTGAACGAGGTACATTATTACCACTTCCTCTGACAGGCAGTGATAGGTTGCTGTACAAAAACCTCACGATTCGTGTAGTTCAACTGGCTTGAATATAGCCACATGCAACCTATCAGTGGGCTCCGTCCTCTTTGTCGCAGATATCGTAGAATGCTGTACTCTGGGCGCACTCAGTGACCCCAGTCATCCATAGTAATGTCATAGGTTTTTGAAAACTGTCAAATAGCCTTTTTTTTTTATTGGGGTGGGGTTGCTTTATGATTTGTGGCTACCCCCCAAGACTTTTGGTCCTTGACTTGTTCATTAGCTGTTCAACGGTGACTTCGTGGATCGCGGATCCTTCTCGGTGGAGTGCATCTTCACCCTCTTGGGTTTCAAGCTCCTCTACCCGCAGCACTTCTACATGTCCAGAGGTAATCCACGCCGATGCCCACTAACAAAAACAGGCGCTAGTCGAGAATGGTTAAGACTTCCTTTTCTTTTTTAACATCTTCAGTTCACCTTGGCCTTTAGGTGAATGTGCATTAACTTCCATGCTCTTGCTGAGGTGATAACTTGCCATTGACCACTTCTGATTTTGGTTCTTTTTTTTTTTTTTTTTTTTGGAAGGGGAATATTGGCTTTGTGTATGTATCAAACCAATGGCCACAAAGCGAGATTAGAAATGTTTTCATTTGAGATCTGCACAGGCTCGAGCAATCCCTAAAACTCAACCCGACTCTCGGGCCGTACTCGGGCCCATATACAAGCTCCCTAGTCCTGCTTGGGTTCGGGCCAATTTATTTCGAGCTCTGTCGAGCTCGGGCTGGGATTGCGGTGTCGGTACCCGACAACCGAATTTTTCTGAATCTAGAAAGTCGACTTTAGGAACTGTGGTATACCCTCTTGTAACATCTTTAAATGTGCAAAACGTAGCGGAAAGCGAGTGCAAGTTATAACGCAGAAAAAGGCGACGCAGGTTGATGATGATAGCATGTAAATGCCATCATAACTTGTATATCAAATTTCATCCTCCACGATCAATTTTGCTCCTGTAGGCGATAGCTTGT
This sequence comes from Ixodes scapularis, assembly GCF_016920785.2. Taxonomy (NCBI): domain Eukaryota; kingdom Metazoa; phylum Arthropoda; class Arachnida; order Ixodida; family Ixodidae; genus Ixodes; species Ixodes scapularis. Next base: position 100,048,097 of record NW_024609879.1, on the reverse strand, counting down.
CGCGAGCTGGTTTTTGTTTTCTATTCAAGATAACTTGTGTTCTAGATCTTATTCATGAAAATACTAAATAATGCCAACTAAGCTCTTTTGCATTTACAAATTTTTTCTTCCCTAGAGATTCACTTAAACATAAAATAAATTGCTGTGTATCATTCTAGTTACTTAAATGAGTGGTGAAGTTAGGCCAACCTTGGGCCGTTGTTTTTAGTGTTCTTAAATGACTTGCCGTCGCAGGTGCACAATTCCAAAGCATTATTGTACACCGATGACTTGAAATTGTTCAGAAAGGTCGAGAATGTGCAGGACGGCTTTCTGTTACAAAATGACGTATGTTGTGTTGAGCAATGGTGCAAAACTAATAGACTGCAACTAAATCTCAAAACTCCGGTAATGTCAATGAGCAGGAAACACGATTGCATTGTGATCAACTATATTCTCTGGCAGCCAGATACAGCGCATCTCTTGTATGGGACCTTGGTGTTCCGTGGACACCAGGCAGGATTTTCGCCAGCATATCTTCAACATAGCCAGTCAGGCAGTAGAATACCTTGATGCTGTATCATTGTTAATAAGATGATTTCGCAGACTGCACTGCATCCGCTCTCTTTATTGTTCACTTGTCCGGCAGCATTTAGAGTTTGCATCCGTATGGTCGTCGCCGTTTTTATAGCTACAGCTCTGTTTTGGAAGACCTTGGCCTTCAGACTCTTCGGGACAAGGGGCTGGCACGTGACATGACATTTTACGCATTGTACGCGGTACACTTGACTGTGATGAGATATTGTTGCCGTGTTTGAGTTCTGTCTGGGAAAACACATAGATGTTTGCACACTTTTTATACAGATGTGCACTTCAAGTGTCCATCGACACGGTTGCAAGAGTCGTACAAATTAAAATGTTTGGAGCACAACATTTTTAATTGACTTTGTATCGCTAAAGTGTTGTATGTTGGACAGACACTTCTGCCTTATTTTACTTGATTTGTTTGATTTTGATGACAATTATTTTCACTTTCTATTTGCTCTGCCTTTTGCACCGACAGTGACTGTGTTTTATTCCACGAAGTGTACTGTCCTGTAGTTCTCTCGGTTGTTGACAGGCACTGAAATGAACTATCTATCCATCTATCTAAGCTTCATGAAAAAAACGAAATTGCCTTCATGTATGGCCGATTGCAAGTTGAAAAAATTATAAAAGATCCCGACACTTACTGTTAGCGCAGAACAACAGGCGGCACTACCAAACCTTGCTGAATGTGGTCAAATGACGGATGGTGCTTGTCATCCACCCGCGAGCGATGAGTTCTCGCGTGAACAAGCGGGACTGGACAGCCTCTCGTCCACGCGGGGAACCTATCGCTCACGACTTGCTGACAAGCGCCGTCCATCGTTCAATTCAACCATATTCAGCAGGAATCAGTAGTGACATCCGTCGTTCTGCTCCAACGGGAAGTTTTGGGATCTTTGATCACCTTTTTAATATAGAAATCGGCTGCGCATGAATATAATTTCGGGTTTTTTCAGGTTGTTTAGAGCTCATAGATTGAGTTATGACGTATAACCAAGGATCTCAAAAACCACTTTAGTGCCCCCTTAAGCGTGAGATGAGGACAAACCCTAAAGCTATGACAGGACTGCAAACTTTGTATACTCTGGGGGGGTCACACTTGTTTATTTTTTTGGCACAAGCGTGACTTTTCGCTGTTTTTCTTTTTCCAGGAAACCATGAGAGTCAGACCATGAACCAGATGTACGGCTTTGAAGGCGAAGTCAAGGCAAAGTATCCTTTCGGTCACCAGAATGTTTCTCCAGTTGTTGGAAGTTCAAGGCATACTCCTTTCCTTTTTTTGTGCCTCATCTTTTAACATTTCTTTCAGGGCACTGAAGCTCTGGTGCTTTCTATTTCTAGTGCTCTCTATTTCTATTGTTATCTCGATTGCACGTTGAAGGGGTTTAGTAGATTCACAATAAAACAAAACTAATTTCGCAATATAATCTGATACTTTTTTTTGCATGGGCCAGATCAATCTACCGTAAAATCCTGTGAGGGCGGCCCACCCAAAAATGAAAAGATAAATGTTGAAAAACATGAGGTGGGCTATCTTTGGAGATGGGACTGCAAAACTTTATCAGAAGTTAATGATAAACACAGGGGCACCTGCTACAAACCACGTGACACGAGAACTGATACCGCAAATCATTGACACGACAAATTCACGTTTCACAGCGCGATAAACACACGGGAATTTACTACGAACCCCTGTGTCACGGGAAAGGATACCGCAGACTGTGAACACGACAGACCCGTGTTTCACGGTGCAATAAAGACGCAAAAAACGTCTACAAAATTGCATGCCACAGGAACCAATATTACGCGCGCAGATCACGAACGAAAAGCGCAGGAACTTGCTACAAACTTGCTTGTCACTGCAAATCGTGCGGTTGATGTGATTCCTATCTAATTTGGGGTGGCCTGGGAGGGAGGGGAGGGGAGGGGGGGGGTATTTCACGGATATTTAGCCAGGAAAACTGGATGGCTGATTTTTCGGGGGAGTGCATCCTTATGGGATTTTACGGTATATAGGCTGCTGTATTTTTCATCATTCAGATGTGCTTAAAAATCTGATGACCAAAACAGGGGCATATTCGTATCCTCCTTTTCTTCAGACACTAACTGGTAAGTTTTGCAAGTTGAACTTTTGTTGAAGCTCAATGAAATACCAAGCAAAAGGCTAGTGCAGTTGTAGGTTAATTGATGTGTCAACATGACACATGAAAGAGAAAATAGTCTCCCCATAATCTATCTGGGAGTGCAATACAAACCTTAACCTTCGGCTTAGGTACACACCCAAGATGGCCGAACTCTTCACGGAGGTGTTCAACTGGGTGCCTCTGGCGCACCTCATCAACCAGAAAGTCCTGGTAAGTGCCCGTCGGGTCAGGTGCATAGCCAGGGGGGCTGTTCAGGTGTCAGAACACCCCCGGAAATTTGACTTCATTATATATATATTTTTTTTTTTTTTTTTGTGTATGTGATTGCACAAATTGGGGGTTGCCAAATGCAAAGTTGAGCTGTCTGAAAGGTGCATCAAACTACTTTCTGCGATAGTTTATTTATGGTCATCTTATAAAACTCTACTAAAACCGCACCTCATCAACCAGAAAGTCCTGGTAAGTGCCCGTCGGGTCAGGTGCATAGCCAGGGGGGCTGTTCAGGTGTCAGAACACCCCCGGAAATTTGACTCCATTATATATATATATATATATCTTTTTTTTTGGGGTATGTGATTGCACAAATTGGGGGTTGCCAAATGCAAAGTTGAGCTGTCTGAAAGGTGCATCAAACTACTTTCTGCGATAGTCTATTTATGGTCATCTTATAAAACTAAACATTACATTCATGCATGGTCAATTTCTCTACTAAAATCGGTATCAAAAGATTGACACCGGATGGCGCCATCAGACGAAGAAGGGCCGAGCCCTGCCCTTCCTCAAGCGGCGGCGCTCTCTGGTGTCTGCGATAGTTCTGAGGTAATCAATCTTTGGTACCAATTTTAATAGAGAAATTGGTTACGCATGAATGTATACTTGGAATGGAGAGCATGCTGGTAAGGGTAATACAGTGTAGACCGCATATAACGTATGTCACGGGAGTGGCAAAAATCCGCACTAGAAGCGGTACCACGCTACAACGGAAACATAAATTTTTCAGGTCAAAATACGTGCCATGGGACAACTACGTTTGTAAAACAATGTATTTTATGTTAGATGAAAAGTAAAGCTTAGTCTGAGGAAAGTCCTTATTTCACCTGACTAGTACACTTCTCTCTCAAGTGTGTCACGCATTTTCAAAGAAATCGATGATTTTGCCTGGTGCAGCCTTTTAGCGGCGTTGCGGACGACCTGGTCTTCGATAATGCCAAGGCATTTGAACGCCTCATCACTAAAGGAGTTCTGCTGACAGTGAACCTTCAGTTCCTGTTAGAATTCCAGTGTCTCTTTACCTGAAACTTTCGGTGTGCTCTCTTTGTCGTCGTCCGACTCATCTTCGGGTGGACTCGCCCCAGAACCTCGCACCGCTGCAACAATAGCTTTATCGGTGGTTGCTTCCTCACGGATTACAGTCATTGTCATGCTCATCTACATAGTTTTGAAACATGTCATTTGCAGGAACAAAGTGGTTTTCCACAAGGTCGGACCACATGTCTGCGTCGATCGCCTCCTCAATCGCATTACTGCTCCAATCAGCGTCCTCCGAATTACCAGCATCGTGCACAAACCCTGCATTGCGAAAACACTTCTGGATGGTTGTGGCCTTGCCACCACGACGCGGTGATCATGTCGATGGCGCCCCTCAATTCTACCTTGATGGGTTCCTCTCGTTGCAATTTCAAGACTACTCTTTTGCACATGCGCTTCTTGTAGAGCGCCTTGACTGTAGCAATGACGCCCTGATCGAGAGGCTCGCTTTTAGCAGTGGTGTTTGCCGGTGAGAACTTCAAACTGACTGCGCTTAATTGCGGCTGCACATTGTGAGCGCTGCTGTTGTCCAGGATAAGGACGACGTGCCGTTTTTCTGCGACCATGGCCTCATCGAAACTTTTCAACCAACTAGCAAAGAACTCTTGGGTCATCCAGGCCTTTCCATTTGCTGTGTGCACCACAGGCAGACATTCTCGCTTCTTGAAGCAATGGGGTCGTTTTGATTTCCCGATGATAAACAAGCGCCGCTTGTCTGAGCCGTCATGTTTGCACAAAACAAAACCGTGACACGTTCCTTTGAGACTTTGCGGCCGGAATTGGGTTCACCTCTCATTGTGCGAATGCGATCAGGAAGCATGTTGTAGCACCGACCAGCTTCATCGGCACTATAGATGTCTTGGTCCGTGTTTGCGGAAAGCATTGTCTCGAGATGAATGCGAAACCACGCCTGGATGCTGGCGTCGTCAGCTTGCCCACTTTTGCCCGAGATAACTTTGCATCTAATCCCGTGGCAGTCCACTGCTGGATCCATCCGTTGGGAAGGTTGAAGCCTTCGTGTTCGAATGAATGTCCAAAGGACCTAGCCTTCGCTTGTAGCATCGAGCCACTCACTGGGACGTTCTTGGCTCGCACTTCGCGAAACCACCTAAACAAGGCTTCGTTTAGGTGGTTTCGCACTTGGCTTGACCAAGCGCAAGGATGTTCGACAGTGGTCAGCATAACAGGCGAATTCTCACGTCATCACACCGAATCTACCACGCACAAAACCGAATACTGACATACATTTGTGACAGGAGAGATGTAACCCAGCGCCAGAAAAATCGCCACGAGAAGCCGGCACCAGCGCACCCTGCCGACCCCATGCTCGGTGACTCGACCAGGCTCTGCGTTGGTGCCGTTGGCGGCGTCGGAGACGATTAGCGGCGGGAAGGAAGTGCGCTCCGTGATTAGCCACTCCCTCAATACGTACGCCTATGTCACAATACAAGTACCTACGTCACAATATGGGACGCAAAAAAGTCAAGATATTTGAACTCTGAATGCTGGTGCCAGAACCCGTAAAAACGGAGTGGTGATGTCGGAACCGGAAGCGGGCATCTACACGTGTTCCAGCATACAAATTCGGAATATGTGTCGGTTTGAACCGTGCCATATGAATACATTAAAAACATAGCGGGACAACCAAAATTTAAAAATTTGTTTGAATTAACCAGAAGTATGAAATGCCCGAGTTTGAATTATCGCGAGCCTACTCTATGTTGCCGGGCACTGTCACTTTCGCACAACACCGGCAGATGATAGTAATTGGCTCTTCGGTCACCCCATAATTCTTCCTTGATTTGTCAAAGTTTCCCATGGTGTGAACACACGAACTGAAAAGGACAAAGTGGCAACCCATAAGCTTGAAGCCCCTTGTTGAAATTTTTGCCATCAAAAGTCTTCACAGACAAACTTGTTCCAAAAGATTTATTGGACCACACTCCGAAATAAACGTTTATCCAGCCATTGCATCAAATTTATGCATCGTGTACCAATGTCTCAAACATACAGGCCTATATTCTTTGCTGGGTAGTAGCGTCTTCAACTTCTCTTCTATCAGCCTCAGGAAGGCTGCCATTAGTTTAACCAGGGATGCCATACACTGAGGTGATAGTGATCAAAGTTGCCAGACTGAATTTCGAAACGGGTCTGTTTCGTGGGAACTTTGTGTTGCATCTTTTTTGCAACATTTTTTTAATAGAACCCTGGTCCCAGACTCGCTCTGTATAAAAGCAGCAATTGTTGGTTTACATTAACTGTATTGTGCTTTGCACCTGTGCCTTATGGCTGTTGTGTTTTGATTAGCAGGATTGATAAACTTTTTTTTTTTTGTTCTGGGCAGGTGATGCACGGTGGCCTCTTTTCCGACGACAATGTGACGCTGGACGACATTCGGAAAACGGATCGCAACCGCCAGCCACCGGAGGAAGGTCAGTCTGTCAATGCTGTTCTCCATTTTTTTATTTTTTTTTATTAGAGATACAGTATAACTCTGTTACAACACATCTGGTTACAGCAGGCATTCGGTTATGACTACCATAAAATCCTGTAAGGGCGCCCACCCAAAATGCTGATAAATGGTGAAAAACATGAGTTGGGCTATTTTTGGGGATGAGACAGCAAAACTTTATCAAAAGTTAATGATAAACACAAAGGCAGGCACCTGCTGCAAACCACACGACGCGGGATCGGACATTGCGGATCGTTGGGACACATGAAATTTGAGTTTCACAGTGTGATCAACATGCGGAAATTCACTACAAACTCCTGTGTCACGTAAAAGAACACTGGAAAAGGCAGATGCAGCGGATTCATGTTTTATGGTGCGATAAACACGCTGTAACCTATCAGCTTGCGCGTAACCTCACGGGTTTCAGCTTACAAGCTTACGTGCTATGGGAACCGATATCGCGCACACAGAATACACACAAAAAAATGTGGGAACTCTCACGCAGTCAAATGTTATGGGAACAGATATTGTGCGCAGGAGGCGGAATAAAAATGCAAGAACCCGCTCTGAACTCGCTTGTCACACATACTGGTACCACAGATCGCGCGGTTTATGGGATTCTGGTCAGACATTGCGTGACGTCTGACGAGAATCGGGGGTGGGCGGTGTTTCAGAATTTTTATGTTATGGGCATTTAGCCAGAAAAACGGGATAAACGATCTCTCGGGGGAGGAAGCCCTTACGGGATTTATGGTATACAGTGTAGACCGCACATAACGTATGTCGCGGGAGTCGCGAAAATCTGCACTATAAGCGGTGCCGCGCTATAACCGAAACATAAATTTTTCAGTCCAAATTGCATGCCATCAGACAACTTACCTTTGTAAAAGAATTTATTTCTATGTTGGATGAAAAATAAAGCTTAGTTTGAGGAAAGTCTTTATTTCACCAGACTAGTACAGTTCTCTCTCAAGTGTGTCACGCATTTTGAAAGAAATGAGCGACTTTTGCCTGGCGCAGCCTTTTATTGGCGTCGCGGGTTGCGGACGGACGTTGCGAGCGTTCAGGATTGCTAACCCTAATCACCTTTCTCTGGCGATGAAAACGCGTGAAAATTCGCATCCTTTATATGGTACGCGCCAGTAATACCTTCAACTTGAGCACAGGCATGAAATGCTCCAAATTAGAAATCTGGGCGATGTTCGGAAACACAAATGCTTAGAAAGCACCACTGTAGTCGAAGTAAACGAACACGACGACACGGGTGTTTCTGCCGTCTTGAGAGTGCCGCCACAACATCGCCGCACGAATAGGTGGATCTTCCCTTCCAGTATGTGCTGGGTTATCATAGTGACACACAACGAAAATTCACAGTCAAGGATAGCGCTTTTACGCGGAACGATGAGCTCCTACCACGCTGTCTACGTCGACGATCAAAATTGACGCCATGTTTGCAGATACAAGCAGCCGGCCCCCCGGCCCACGACCGGCATGCAACGCGCGCGAACACTTCTCCTCGACCTGCGATTGGTCTGTCGTTGCGGTTGTTTCCAACATTTCTAACTCAGCAAAGGGACGCACGCACGTGAACGACACGTGTGTGCGTCCCTCCGTCGCTATGGCAACTGAAGCCTCTCCATAGACCGTTCCATTAGGGTCATAGCAGAGAGGGTAAAAGAGAAACAAAAATGCACTCCCCCTCTCACCCCACATGTCGTCCGCTCCGCCGAGTGGGCTGTAGCTAGCGTCCGGCTGGCGTGCAAACTCTGTTTAAAATCGAGTCATTTTAAAACTTTCAAGTGCAGATGTGCAGATTTTAATATGCCAGTTGTCGTGTAATATTATGGTAGATAAAAAAGACTCACAGGGTCCAATTGCACTGTTACCTACCTGCGTGCAAATAAAAAACAAAATAGGGAAAACTGTGTCAGATTGGCCGGTCTCTTTGGCGAAAAGTAAATCCGGTTGCTGTACCTTTTTTACTATACAAAGTTCGTACCGGTATAGGCTTTTTTGCGACCATCAGTGGAAGTCTGAAATAATCAATAAAACATGCTCTCCTGCCGCAATACACGCAGTAGTTGAGGGTAGTACTGCCGGCTGACTCAACTGCTATTTAATGGCGAATTCCACTGGGCGTTTTGGAGCGCGCCGGGATCAGTTGACCAAATCCGGAATGGAGCATACGATCCGAACGGGGTCGCGCCGCCTACGGATCCCCAGTGGAACATGACCACTGCTCCGGGATCGGCGGATGCCTTCCCGTCATTCAACTGCGCGGGAATCCCCTTTCTGCGGCCGCCGCGGTCGTTTCGAAGACGTTTTCGCAATCGCGGCGCTAATGCGTGTTCGGCGCACGAGCGGCAGGAATGGCTCAGGAGCTTCTAGCAAAAATTGCCGGAATGCTCGTAACGTGGCAAATACCTTCTCTTTTCCTTCCTGGAAAACGAACCGGCTGTCGAGCCAAGGGGTAAGCAAGCAGCCACTACGGATTCTGATGTCGAGACAATCTAGGAGCCCAGTCAGCGACGTGCTTCTTCTTCTTTTAAGGCGAAATGGGCGAGATCAGGCGAGATGCCCCACGAGAAAGGAAGTCACATGAGTGCGCCGAGGGCTGGCCCGGCTGGCTTCCGGTTGAATCCGCCGAAATCGTGGGAGCGACTTTTCTCGGATCCAGATCGATATCTGGAGCGAGAGCTAATCCAAAATGACCAGTGAAACACGTCGGTCTCGATCCCGATCGCCCAGTGAAATAGGCTCACTCCAGAAAAGTCGATCTTGGCGCGCTCCAAAACGACCAGTGGAATTCGCCATCAGACACAGGCGGTAACCACTCACTGCAGATGCTATGAGGGAAAATGGTATTCGATGTTTTCCGTGAAAATGTTATAACTTTGGTTTTCAATCGGTTAAGACAAAGATCATTAACCGAGCACCAGTTGTTAAAGGAACTTCCGTCCTCTTGAACTCTAACGCAATCATAAATGCTAACTATTTGTTTGTAGAGTTTTATGTCATCTGCATACTGCAGAAATTAAGTCTAAAAAAACGGAGGAAACGTCGTTTTAAAAAAAATGAGAACAGGAGGTGACCTAACACACATACTTTAGGAAAGCCAGAGGAAGCCCTGTAGAATCAAGAGGCTATATTATTAACCCGGACGTATGCGATTCTATTTGTCAGATAATTTTAATCCAGTCAAGAACTGAGCCACACACTCCATAGACGGAAAGCTTTGCTTTGAGAATAGTGTGCTTAACAACGTAGAAGGCCTTGTTCAAGTCAAAGTAGATAACATCCATCTGACCTTTATTACAAACGACCTAAAAAGCGAGGGACATAAAGGTTGCGAGGTTTGTAGCAGTTGACCTGCCAGACCTAAAGCCGTGTTGGTTAGGGACGGCTATGTTACGAAGCTTAAAATGTCAGAACTTGTGTATGATCATATCAAAGAGCTTGAAAAAACGAAAGAAGAAGAGAGATAGGCCAGTAGTTAAGGACATCAGCCCTCTTTCCTGTTTCTATAATTGGAAACACAACGACTATTTTACACATTTCTGTAAATATCCCTGTCTTGAAGGAGTTATTAAGTATAGCGCACAATATGGGCGTGAATATTTCATGATAAAATGTAAGTATTGCTGAAGGAATTATGTCGTTCCCCGCAGATAATGTGGCTCTCATTCTTTCAATACATTACCCAACACTTTCTTCATCGACATGAATGCTACTGAGTAGGTCGCCGAACCCAGCTAAGGGCCGGTTGCACCAACGCCGCTTATCTTAACCCAAAGCGGCACTTTCCTAAGCCGGCTTAGCGCCCTAAACCGAGCTTATGGCGAATTCCACTGGGCGTTTTGGAGCGCGCCGGGATCAGTTGACCAGATCCGGATTGGAGCACAAGATCCAAACGGGGTCGCGCCGCCCACGGATCCTCAGTGGAACATGACCACTGCTCCGGGATCGGCGGATGCCTTCCCGTCATTCAACTGCCCGGGAATCCCCTTTTCGCGGCCTTCGCGGTCGTTTCAAAGACGTTTTCGCTACGCAGCGCTAACACGTGTTCGATGCACGAGTGGCAGGAATGGCTCAGGCGCTTCTAGCAACGATTGCCGGAATGCCCGTAGCGCGGCAAATACCTTCTCTTCTCCTTCCTGGAAAACGAACCGGCTGTCGAGCCAATGGGTAAGCAAGCGGCCATTACGAATTCTTCTGATGTCGAGACAATCTAGGAGCCCAGCCCGCGACGTGCTTCTTCTTCTTCTGAGGCGAGATGGGCGAAATCACAGTAGGCGAAATCAGGCGAGATGCCCCACGAGAAAGGAAGTCACGTGTGTGCGCCGAGGGCTCCGAAATCGTTGGAGCGACTTTTCTCGTGGCGAATTCCACGGGTCGTTTTGGAGCGCGCCGGGATCGAGACGAACTTGTTCCACTGGTCGTTTTGGATTAGCTCCCGCTCCAGATCTCGATCTGGATCCGAGAAAAGCCGCTCCCCCGATTTTGGCGGATTCAACCGGAAGCCAGCAGGGTCAGCCCTCGGCGCACACACGTGACTTCCTTTCTCGCGGGCATCTCGCCTGATCTCGCCTCAGAAGAAATGGTAATGGCCGCTTGCTTACCCCTTGGCTCGACAGCCGGTTCGTTTTCCAGGACGGAGAAGAGAAGAGAAGGTTTTGCCGCGCTACGGGCATTCCTGCAATCTTTGCTAGACGCTCCTGAGCCATTCCTGCCACTCGTGCGTCGAACACGTGTTAGCGCCGCAATCTCGAAAACGTTGATGCTTGGAACTTGGAACCAGCCGCTACCAGACACCTGATTTGTTTCAAAAATACCCAGGACGTTTTAGGGGAATGAATCGATCACATAGCAGGCGGTAGACAAGTAGACAGCGTTGAAAAATATTTATTCCACCGATTGTTATGAAGGCCGATGGTGTCGGTGTCGCAGTTTTGAAGCACTGTCAGTTCAGCTTAACCCCACGTTACAAAAGACGGTTTGGGATACTGCCGGTGCTAACGCAATTTCACAGTAGAAATAGGAATTGCATGAAAGAACCGGACAGAAACACTTCATACGGTGGCGTAAATGCCGAACATATATCAGCGATGTCACTTTCCTCGGTTAGGGCTATCTGCTTTGTCAGCGAATGAAGAACATCTCGATAAAATAAAGAGCGGAAAATACTCTCCGTGTCAAGTTTTCTAATTACAGCCACTGGTTGATGTCGTACCGTGGTAATTCCCGGCCCTTCCAACGCACTAGCACTTTGTAGAGTCACATTTCCAGCGATTCCGTGCCGCACACGAACAAAGGTAAACAATCAAGATGGCGGAGTGTTCCCCGTGTTGTCCTCGCCGTCAGCACGTGCGACAGGGTTGTCGGACAACAAATCGGGCAACACTGTTGCCGGGCGGCAGCAACATGTTGCCCGACTGTTGTTGTTGCCGCGATGTGACAGGGTCGCCGGCAACACGACTTCCCCGTGTTGCCGGATAGATTTGTCCAACTGTCCCCTCAGTGTGACAGGACCTTTACCTCTTGGCTCGACAGCCGGTTCGTTTTCCAGGAGGGAGAAGAGAAGGTTTTGGCCGCGCTACGGGCATTCCGGCAATCTTCGCTAGAAGCTCCTGAGCCATTCGTGCCGCTCGTGCGTCGAACACGTGTTAGCGCCGCGATTGCGAAAACGTCTTCGAAACGACCGCGGCGGCCGCGGAAAGGGGATTCTCCTCCGGCAGTCGAATGACATGAAGGCAAATGCCGATCCTGGAGCAGTGGTCATGTTCCGCGGGGATCCATCGCCGGCGCGACCCCGTTCGGATTGTGAGCTCCATTCCGGATCTGGTCAACTGATCCCGGCGCGCTCCAAAACGCCCAGTGGAATTCGCCATCGGATCCAGATCAAGATCTGGAGCGGGAGCTAATCCAAAACGACCAGTGAAACATGTCGGTCTCAATCCCGATCGCCCAGTGAAATAGGCTCGCTCCAGAAAAGTCGATCCCGGCGCGCTCCAAAACGACCAGTGGAATTCGCCATTAGTAACGGAAAAAAGGTATGCTAGTTGATCATTAAGCGAAATAGAACAACGGAGAGCTATTAGCCCTGAGAGCAAACACAAGCGTCGCTGCGGTCGCCGCGCCCTGATTGGGTGAGGTGTACCGTGACGTCAGGGCGAGTACCCCGCTCCGCGATCTCGCATCGGGTCGCTTCCCAGCGCCGGTTTCCTGGTTAGGCGTTGTGTGCCGCAAGCTCTTCGAGGAGCCGGACTTCGTTTACCCGGTGTACAAGACGTTGAGTTAGGCCGATATTAACGTGCTTCTGTACATTTTATAAGCCTGCTTGTCCCTTTTACCTTTAAAATTGGGTTACAAATCCCGAAAACTATCGGCGGAGGCAATTACGCCGATGAACCTCCCCGTCCGTCCACACGACGCAAGGCAATCTTGAGAGGGGTCAGTGAAGCGGTGACGCAAGTGTTTCAGACGCTGGAATTCTGTTCCTTGCATGTTCATGATTTAGGACGATATTACATCCCGCTTTCAAGGCATCTGAAGCGGCCTTTATATCATGGGCCTTTCGGTGGTCGGCAAATTAGCTCGCGACCCCGACTCTGCGCTGCCACTCTGCATGCGCTGGTTTGCAGATGTTTTAAAGGCCCTGCGTCTGATGATCTTTGAAGTGCTCATGAAACAGGGTTGTTTTACATAAATGTAGCTTCTTCCTGAATTAATTATATAGTTTATACGCTTATGCAGGCATATTTCTTAGGGGATTCACAATTACTGGAAATTAGTTTGTATGGTAGCAGCAAAAACGGCCGAATTTCCCCCAGTTGGCTCTGTGATATGCAGTAAACTGCCCAAAATATGCACAGCAATAGTGACGTAATTTGGGATGTTTATACTTTTTCCTGACATTCTTTATTCCAGCCTTTGGTATTCGGAAAATACACCTTTTAGTCTGAATTGTCATTTCCATTTAAGAGTCACTGCCGCAGGTCCCCAAAAGCTTCCTCAGCCTCCAAACTCCCTGCAACTGGACTCTCTGACAACAGAGGAAAACAGGAGTAAAAGCAAGCATTCGAACGTCTGTCCAGTGGTAGATGCAGCACTGGTAGCAGAAAATGTGGAACCTGTGAAGGGCGACAGTCTGCGTGAGAAAAGCTTCTGGTACTTTAGCTTCAGGACAATTGGATTTAAGTAAAATCAAAATTTTAGGGCTTAATGGACTAATAACGAGCTAGACACCCTAGCTTACGTTTGTTATATATTACTTGAGGATTGATATAAACAAGTCCACAGATACCACCCGTGTAGTCCATTGAAATACTATCCGAATCCAGCAAAGGTCAAGTGCAAGCAATGTATATAATAAATGTTCCTTGTGTGTTTTTTTACTTTGCCCCTGCACTTGGGCTGTCTTACTTGTGATTCTCTCCCCATGACCGAGACTGTATTTAGCACGTTGCTCGATCAGCATGCAGCTTTTCTGCTTCGGCGATCTTGTTTAAAGACAGAGATACAAAAAAAAAAAATAGTATACATAACCTGCCAATTCATTCGGACCATCAGCAGCGTTTATTGTGCGAGATGTAAATCTGTAGTGATGCCCCTGCAATTGTGGCCATATTTCTTTATTTTCACATACCAGCTGTGGTTCATGCGTTGCCTTGCCTGTCAGCCATGCTTAAAATGTTCGTTGAAGTTTCGCCTGTAGCTACAGGCCATACCTCAATAAAGGCGTATATAAAAATTTACACTTCCTACGAAAAGCACGCCAAAAAAAAATTAAATAGAAACAACCGCGCCGACAGCTAGCGTCGTCACAGCGTCCACAGGGCGAGCGGGGCGAGTCGGGGAAAAATTCTCTCCTCGCCGTGACGTCACCCCGGTTCGCCGTAAGGGGGCGCCAGGCGAACTTCTCGGGGCTAATAGGCTGATTCTGGAGTAGCCACAACTATTCTAAGAATGCGAACCACTTCACAACGGCAGCCACGAGCAAGAGTTCGATGTTCGGTAGAGCTCGCGGATACAGCCCAAAGATGGAGAACCGCAACCTCGCGGTTTGTCGTCTGCTAGCGGAGTCGGGCGCGTGCCCTCTCTCGTTTTACCCCGCCAAACCCGCTGAACTTCCCGGATGTGTGCAGAGGGCGCTGCGGTCGACAGTGATGTGATTGCTGCGCCAATTGTGCCAAACTGCGCGAAGGGGCTAACCCTGCTACATCCTGCTACATTTTGCCAAAATATTGGTAATCTGCGCCAAGCCTGCGCCAAAGGACCAATTTTGGTCGCCTTTCAAAACCGAAACTAAACTAAGTACCGTCATTGAGCGCACGTGAGCTAGGTGGCGTAAGCGGCCGCCCGACACAAAGTGCCCTGCATCAATCGTCCATCTGGTCTTGCATGGTATTCTTCCGTGCCGTCTTTTTCCGCGCTCTCGTCGTCTCGTAAGTCTCGTCTCGCGGCTAGCATGCTGGCCCTGGGTACCAGCCATGACATCAGACTGAAACGAAACTACGTTTCTGCGCGGCGGGAGTCACTTTTTAGCTGAAGCACACGCTTTTGAAATCAACAGCCATGTGAAAATTATACTTGGTCCTTGCTTGCCAGTCCGCACGACGCTGCAGATATGGAGCTTCCTAAACTGAAACATAAGGACCGCCGCATATTCATCAACATTTCTGTTCTTGTTTAAAACATACGCTGCTACCAAAAATTTTTCTTAAGTGCTGTGTCGGTGCATTGATTACCTAGGTTTCTATTGGTGGGCTTTCTTTCGAGAGGGACCCCGGTACGCGCAAAATGTGTCGCGAAAGAAAGTTGGGGAAGAGAAGTGACCTAAAGCAAAGAAGGCAATGTCTGCACGCTGAACCCGCACAGCGCGCTTGTTTGTCTCAAGTTCAGTCGTTGCACAAAGCGCTCCAACAACGTTTTGACCCTGACTCGCGATGTCCTGCATCGATGCACTCAGGTTCTTTTTTTCTGTATGTTTAGCTTGGACCTCGCCCGCCGGCCTGGCAAGCACGCGGCGCTGGACTGTCTTTTGTCGCATGCTGCGCAGTTACATTTTGCATACATTTTGACAGCCAGTTGGCGACGGAGTGGAAAGGCATGGTTTCGGTTTTGATCGAACAGCCGTTTCGCTCGCGCGACGAAGCACGTGCAGCTGCAAGCCTGCCGGAGTTGCCCTTACGTGCATGCGAACATGATTGCACGACAGAGGAACGTTTACAATCTATGGTTTTACGTTTACTCACTTTTGACGAAAATCTGGCACGTCGGGAATCAGTAAAACGGTGGCAAGCGGTTTTTTGGAATTTCTCGGCGGGCCCATATCACATAAGCAAATGACGTCTTAGTGAACAGCGACATTTGAGCGAATCGACGTTTTAGCGAATACCGGGGGCGCGCGTTAATCCTACCCTCGCGCTGCGCTTACGCCGTTTCGCAGCGACAGTCTACGGCGGCTCGACAAAATTGTGAACCGATCGACTTGGCTCACCCGAAAACGCAGCTTCTCTGCGTCCGACTATTCGGTAAAGCGTCATTCGGTAAAACGTGGGCGTTCGCTAAAACGTCATTTGATCAAGCGAGTACCTCCCCATTATACTAGCCTAAGATAAAGCAAAGCTTACAGCAGCCTTGCAAAAAGTTTCGAAAAGCAAAAAGTACCCGCTAGTCGTAATGCACCTTTTTCTTGTGTACAATGTCGCATTACACTGCAGTTGTTACGTGTTTCATCAGTCGGAGACTGCTTCCGTTTATTATATTATATAACTAGTCAAACCTAATGCTATGATATTTACTACTAAGCTGGTCGTTTTCAAATAAATTATAATATGTGCAGTTTGGTTTTTATCTATCTACAGTAGATACATATATATGTATCATATAACTGAAGCATTGCAAAATGTGTCAAGTCATTGGCATTTCAATTAGATCTTGAAAGTCTCCCAGGTGATCGAACTTGACCATAATTCGTTTATTTCGGAGAGCAAGGTACCCTTCGCGTGTCCAGCACTTTAAACAAATATTTTTATTTTTCTAAGAATATCTGCTTTGAAAGCCATTTTTGCTGCTCCAAAGCACTGTTTCGGCTGCTTCAAAACACTGTTTTGGCTGCTCCAAAAGCCACATTTGCTGCTCCAAAAGCCACATTTGCTGCTCCAAAACATAGTTTTGGCTGCTCCAAAGACCACTTGTGCTGCTCCAAAACATTGTTTTGGCTGCTCCGAAAGGTGCTCCAAAATGGCTTAGGCCAATCACATCACTGGGTCGAACAAAATGGTGCCGCCCAGAGAGCGCTAAATGGAATGGTCTATCTGTTCTCCCCGCTTCTTCGAGCAACCTCCTTGCCCCGCGAGTGCCGCTTGCGGCTCGCGCTGTTATCTAGTGTCGCACAGGAAAGCGTGCTCTCTGCGTCGGTCAGTCGGCGCGATCGCCGGGCTGTTCCGAAAACCGCACTATAACCGGTATTTCCCTTTGCGCGCCTGCATTTTAAGCGGTATGTAATTACATGGAGTTCTATGGGAGGCGAACCGGTGGTTTAAAAAAGCCGCGTTATACCCGGTCCTGCACTATAAGTGGTTACGTTGTAGGTGGTCTATACTGTATTAGCAAATTTCATTATGGCGGACTCTTCAACAGCAGTCATTAGTTTCTGACATTATGCGGCTCTGGTTAGATTACAGTGGCATCAACTATGAGAACTGCTGTCGTCGCGCTCGGCGCCTTGCTATGACCCAAAGCGCGCAATGATAACAATCATCGGTACAGCTCAATTAAAAAAATCTCTACTTTTCAGAGTTCGGAAGTTTCAACAAATTCATATTTCATCTGTCTTACTGGTTAGGACGGACACCAGTCATAATCTACAGTGTGATTCAAGGAGACGCCAGGCTCTTTAACTCGACCGCGAAATTCGGTTTCTTAATCTATCGCGCTACGACTTTCTGCAGCGTTGCCCACAGATAGTGCAGTTTTCTTGTGAAATTTGCAAAGAGCGAATTTACCTGAGGAAAAAGTGAAGAAAGAAAAAGGCTTAGCTCCCATGGAAATGCGGCAAAGCCAAAGGTCTTCGAACAATACGGCGCCGTTTCGCACGGGAAACAAGAGATGGCGCAACGAACGCCGCCAACGAACGCTGGCAACGAACGAGCATACGGCGCCGAGAGCCGACGTCTTTAGCAGACAATCTTTTCAACTGAAAAGCAGTGCACGTTCCGTAGGTGGCGACAGTCGCAGAAACAAAAACAGGCGCGGTAACAACAAGGAACTGCGGTTCCTTGTCTGCTTAAGACGCCGGCTCTCGGCGTCATATGCTTGTTTGTTGGCGGCAGTTGGCGTCGCGACCGCTTGCGCCATCTCTTGTCTCCCGTGCGAAACGGCGCCGTGTTGTTTGAAGACCGGTGGCTTCGCTGCGTTTCCATAGGAGCTAAGCCTTTTTCTTTCTTTACTTTTCCTCAGGTAAGTTTGCTCTTTGCAAATTTTACAAAAAAAAATGCACCATTTGTGGGCAACGCTGCACAAAGTCGTAGTGCTGTAGGTTAAGAAACCGAATTTTGCGGTTGATTTAAAGAGCCTGGCCACTGTTTGATATACCCTGTAGATTATGACAGAAAAAACAATTTCTGCATAAAAATTTGATTTTTAAAAATGTCATATTTACATCCACCAACATCACGAGAGTATTCCGAGAAAGTTTCATTAATTTACACTGCATAGTTAATTTTTTATAAACTATTTACAATCCATTGATGCTAAAGAAAAGGTAGAGGTTGGAGCACTTCAAACACATTTTTCTCCCTTCAACCTTTTGCCATAAATTTCACTTTAGGAAAACTATTGTTTTGTTATTACATAACTTAGATTCATTTTTATGAGTTTTTCTGGAGAAATCAGAGAAGTGATTCAAACCTTCACATTTTTGGGTAGTGGAGAGGCCAGCCCCTTAAAGAGGCTGGCCTCTCCTTGAATCACCCTGTAGTAGGGGTATCTGCATTCTGCATGCTTCTTTTACAACAGGCCCAAATTTCTGTCGGTATCAAGGTCTGTTGTAATGAGTTTATACTGTGGTGCAGGTTTGACACTGAATGGTTGTCTTGTTAGACCTTTTGCACATGACAACAGGCGCATGCATGCTTTCTTGGGTTAGATATTGTCTCGATCCGACACTGCACCCACACACGTTTTCTTGGAACTTGGTTGCTGAATTTCACGAAGCTTTGCTTTAAACAGAGAGCAAATATGGGGTTTTCAAAACCACACTTTTCTTTTTCTTATACAAGTGAAATGTGATTCAAAAGAATGAGTTCATTGATAAGCGGAGTGATTCTCAAAATTTGGGGAATGATGCTCGATAAATATAAGCCCTCAAGCTTAAGGAAAAGTGCTCACGCCCAAAATGTTGAGCTGACTGCGGTGAACTCATTCTTTATGGTGAGGGCGATACATCTCCTTTATGAGGATTTCTGGCAGGAGCACAAGTTGTCAGGCCGACAAGGGTTAGGTGAGCACTGCGCAATATGGTTAGGACGGACACGACGTCAACACTTAGTTCGCTCATACAAAATAGTGACAGTTGCCATTTGTCCAAGTCCAGGATGAGCACATTCTGCCACACTAGAATAGTAGTTTTGATACAGACTGCATTGCAAAGGAAAACTGGGAAAGTTTGGGGGGTCACCTGTTTGCTGCGCTAACTGGTTCGCATTCTGTCCATTGTTTCTCACCACTTCTATTCTTGACCAAAGTCTTTGTGCCCACGACCGACCGTCTGCAAGAATTTTCTGCCCGACGTGTGGAACAGCATGAGACGTTTGCAAACCGCTTTTCCACCTGAAAAAGAAACAAACTGCAGGTTAATACGTGCACTGCGACAGAGTTAGCGGGAACGTGGCATTGGCACATCTTCGTGTTTTACTCGTTCTAATTATGTGGGACACTACCCAGAAAACATAATTTTGCAAAAAAATGTTGATTTTGAAAAGTGTCCTATTTTCATCTGCCAACATCTCGAGATTATTCCCAGAAAGTTTCAATTGTTTACAGTGCATGGTTATTAATGCGAAAGCATTAACTGTCCCAGGGAGCAAGCAGACGTCATCAGTTTGAAGCGCGAAAACGGCACCTAGTTTCCCTGATCCAAAAGGTTCCATTGGCTGGCACGTGGTGACGAGGCTCCCATTGGCCGCTGCGCGTGTCAGTTTCAGCGACCGCCGCCAGATGGCGCTGTGTGTCCGTGCCGCAAGCGTGTCTTGCTCCGGTTAAAACAGATACTTTGGGACGTGCTCGGAAGCTTCTGCTGGTCTCGCCGCCGACCAACGTGTTGTTGCCTGCATCATCCACATCGTCGGCGGTACTTCTGCTCATCCCGCCGCCGACGACCATGGCGCCACCTCTGGCATTCACATCATCGCCAATGCTTCTGCCACAACTCGAAAACATTACTCGCGCCACAAACTCCGCGGATCACTCTGCGGCGTTCCATTGGACATTCATGTTTTCGCATTCACAACTCATAAGAAGTGCTTTGGTGTCTTTATTTTCAATCCACCAATGCTAAAGAAAAGGTAGAAGTTCAAGCACTTTGAATGCATTTTTCTCCAATCCACCCTTTGCCGTAAATCCCACCTTAATAAAACTATGGTTTCAGTATGAAACTATCGAGAGATTTAATATTTACAGCTTATATGCCGAAACTTTATGGAGCCGGTTACTATGCATTTGGATTCTGCATTTTCACGTTCCTTTGTTATATAAAAAGAATTTTGTTTGAAAAATGCATATTTTTTAAAATTTATTTGTATAGTAATCGGCAACACGTATTCCGCCATGCATTCCACCAGAAAAACGTGTGGTTATTGACACCATTTCACGACAGATTCATTGAGCAGATTCCATGCAAAGCTATACTTTACTTCATTCCGGGGGTATAAAATTGGTTCACAGGGCTGAAACTTTGCATGCCCTCCCTCTATATGGCTGCAAACGCCACGTGCAAATATCACGCCGATTGATTGAGCGGTTCAAAAGTTTACATTCCTAGATAGTCTCCCCCCTCAAGGCTGGTGGGCTGGTTCACAAATCTGTGTTTGACTGTGCCATGATCGCCTGCAATGGCATATGACGAAACAATGCATCGGTACCATCTACAGGGCATTTTCGATGCTGTCCGGGCGTAAAAAAGGTTTTATTAATATGCCAATGAACTGAGTGCAATAATACTTCTCACAGAGGTGTGTTTAAATGGTGCATTTATCATACTCATATTTTATGAGCGCAAGTTTCAGAAAAAAAATATAAGCCTAAAAGCACCTGTTATTTTCTTTCTTATTCACTTAAGGGGAATTGGCAAAAACCATGTGGTTTTTGCCAATTGGCAGATGGCACAACATAAAGACCTGAAAGCTTCTTGGAGATGAATTCCCAAAAGCAGATCCAAGCATGTGTGGTTCCATCTGAACTGTGTCAACCAAACTGCTTTAAAGGGGTACTCCGCCGATTTTTGAGCTACCTCAGCTAACTATATTTTCTGACTCCCCGGCCTTTACCCTTTCTGGTATGCTATTTAGTATCGTGAAATTCATAATAGTTATTGCGAAATCGGCAAATGAAAATGATGCAAAAACCAACATTCAAATATACCCGCCCTTTTCAGTGCCGTGACGTCAGTGGAAGGCCAGCTAGCCAGTCGGGCGAGCAGTCTAAAAAATAGAATATGCCAATCATTTGTTCCGTGCTGAAGCGCGGGTCCTGGAGCGAGCTTCCAAAGCATTCATTTGACACCATGAAACAGCTTCAAATCAGTTGGGAACAAATTCTACAGTCCAAAGAGTGAACCCCTACACTTCCACTGACATACTTTTTCGTTGTTGCCAGTAGAGACTTTCAGTTTGAAAAACACGGTGAGAAACAAAATTGTAAATTCAATAACTTCGTAAAAAAAAATTATTTTGACCCAATATTTGGGATACTATTTTGGCGATGTTGTTTGGCGAGTTTAGCAAAATTTCAAGCTAATCGGGGACCATGAAGAAATCGGCGGAGTACCCCTTTAACCGTGTTTTGCATAGAAAAAAAAAGGCTTTTCCACGCTTCAATTTTTTTTACTGAAACCGACAGAAAATTTAGGTAGGGTAAATGCACTTCAATCATTAATTTATTCATAGGACCTTTTTTACGCCCTACCAGTGCTCAGAAAAACACTCTTTTGGGTAGCCCCGAAACAGTAAAAGGCAAATTCCCCCGTTCTTCTGTGACCTGTGGACGTTTGTCTCGGGGCGGTGCAGGGATCATGTGCGAGCTGCTCTGGTCGGACCCCCAGCCCCAGGAGGGCCGGTCGCCGAGCAAGCGGGGCGTGGGCATCCACTTTGGGCCGGACGTGACGCGGCGCTTCCTGGAGCGGAACGGGCTGGACTATGTCATCCGCAGCCACGAGGTCAAGGCCGACGGATACGAGGTGGCCCACGAGGGGAAGTGCATCACCGTCTTCTCGGCCCCAAACTACTGGTGAGCCGAGGGATTCCTTTCCAAGTTCACGGGATATACGGGACAAGAAAAGAGAACCGCCGCATCACGCTGCCAAAGTCCCACGCTGCATTTGTTAAAGGGAAGCTGTAGATGTCGTGGAATTCGAACAAACGGGAATTGTAATGTAGACACCTTAAAAAATTGTGTCTTAAGTATTATTTCAATCTTCTTAGTAGGAGCGTCGTAATAGCCAATGAAAATTTCGACGTAGACTCGTCCATTGCGGCGCACCGACGGTAGGAAAGCGCGAGAGTGGAGAGAAAAACCAGAAAAAATGACTTCATCAGTGGGGTCAGGTGACTGTCGCTTGCCACTAAGCTGGCTTGGGTATGCCGTCAATGACGTCACAACGCTCTGGACAGATAAGGCAGCAGAGAGGATTGCCGCATGCCCAATGGCAATCCCTGCGCATATTTTTCGAAATACATGCAGTTTACGTTTACTTCTGCCCTAAATAAGTGCAATACCGAATTCACTAGACGAAAAGTTATAGAAGTCCGCTTTTAACTCAGATTTCTTGAAAAGTGCTTCAGCTTCCCTTTAAAAGGCTTCTGTGCATAAAATAAATTAGTGTGTCACTCTAAGCAGACATTGGTGATGGTTTCTCCACATAGGGTGCAAGAAGCGTCAGGATACATTTGGTTCTGTTAAGGCGTCGTAGCTATTGTCGCAACTGTACTGTGGGTTCACGCGGGCTGCTAATTTTTTTATTCGTGGCGGTCTTCATTCGGAGTTAAGAACAAGGTGTCACTTGAGAAGTTGACCCGTCAGCAGCCTAAACGGCCCTAGTTGAGGCTGCATATAGAAAGTTCTGTATGAGCTGCTGGAGTCACTCAATGTTTGTAGAGTACCGCATCCCAAACCTTCTGTGTGAAAGGTGGTTGGTTGCTTGTGACCATAATGATGCCATCCGAGGTTAAGCATTTAAGCTCTTTCGAGGTTTATTACAGAATTTTTGTGTCCGATTTACAAGTACCAGCCATCATTATTGAATCTCGGTTTCATGCTTTTGTGTTGTCTGGGCAAATATACTGGAAGCTGTTTTTGCTGCTTCCTGTATTCATTTTTTTTTCGGGGTGACTCATTCTGCTTGTGGTGACTTGCAGTGACACCATGGGGAACAAGGGAGCCTTCATCACCATGACTGGGTCCAACCTTTCGCCCAAGTTCACCACATATGAGGCTGTGGTGAGTGTTGTGCCCTTCCTCTCCTTGTCACCTTAACTACTTTGTGATGCTGTGTAGTACATCAACCTAGTTTTGAGGTAGATGATCTGTGCTGTTGACTTTCTTGCTTGTCTTCGTGGTCCTGTGCCTCTTGCAAGGCCCACATTGTCCTACTAGGGAACCACTACCGTAAAATCCCAAAATGGTGCCCACCCCTCTGCCAGGGATAATTGTAGAAAAAAAGTGGGGTGGGCCATGCTTCGATAGTCAACTCCGAAAAACACGAAAAATATGTGAAACAGCTGATTTCTTTGTGCCTTTATTCTCGCTAATCCTCGTCGCAAAATCCGTTGAAGGAAACATCACTGCCGCTGTCAAAAGTCAAGTCCAAGGCCTCGTCCACCAGGCTGTCGTGTTCCCCGGGTCCTGCCTCTGCCACATCATCCACCGACGTCAAACGGTCGTTGAGTTCTCCGTCCTCCGTTCCATCGAGGCTAGTTAAAATGCTTGCCCTCTTGAAGTACCGCGGCACCATGCCCTCGAAGATGGAGGCCCACGATTCTGCCACAAAGTCTACAACATTCTGCTTAGGCGTCCTCTTTAGATTTCTTTTGGAGGTCAGTTTGCCCGCCCGGAAGAGCACGGCCCAACGCTTGTGCAACACATCCTTGAACGATTTCATCCACAACGCATCGGCAGGTTGCAGTATTTATGTGCAGCCGCCTGGTATCAGGGCTACATCTGTGTCCCTGGCATAGAGAGCTTCTTGGGCAGCCTCAGTTTTATGAATCGGTACCTGGTCCAGCATGAGGAGCCTTCGCACGTCGTCGACATTCGGTCCCCAGACCCTGCATATCCACTCTTGATGGATGGGATAGGTCATCCACCCGTTTCTAGATGATGTGACCTGCACATTTCCTGAAAAGAATACCAGTACAAAATTAATTGACAACTTCGAATCGACTGATTTACGAAAGCACATGCTGTAGGAAAGCACAAAGGCAACAGGCCTCAGACACGACCGGTGGATGAATGCGGCCTACCCACTGGGCGTACCTGACCATTGAAATGGGGCGGCGGGCTGTGCCATTTTTTGCGACTATGGCGAAGCAAGACGAAATCTATGTGGCTCTAGGGTAACTAATGGCACCACAATCGGACCTTTCTTTTTTTTTTTTTAATGCGAAAGCAATACTTGTTTTATGAGGCGAGCCGACGTCTGAAGCTTTAAAGGCCCGTTCACACTTGCGACAGTCGCTGGAGCGACTAGCGACTGGTTTTTGCTCTCAGAGCGACCAAAACAGGTCGGCAGCGACCGATTTTGGGCAGTCGCTCCCTGACCGATTTTTCAAGTCGCAAAACCGAGTCGCTGGACGACGGAGCCAATCAGCGTCTCGTCGGAAGTGACGTGTGCGTTTGTTTACATCCGGCACTGCTTCCCGCGGAAAATAGCGACGCGCGCACGGCGGCGGTCACTGGCATGGAGTTCTCCGCGGAAGCTCTTATTAATGCTGTCAATGACTATTTGTTTCTTTACAATAAGCGGCACCCCGACCAGAAGGATCGGGCAAAAAGCTGCCGGCCTAAAACGAGATCGGCGACATTTTCGGCATGGCAGGTACGTACAATATCACGGTTGAGGGAGCGCACATATAGCCGTTGTTTTACGTTCGGAAGCACCATTACGTTTTCTTGTTTTTTTCCTGCCGGCACCTTTGGTCAGGAAAACCTTTCAGCCGGCTCGAAAAGGTGTTGATTACTATCCATTAAGTTAGCAGCGAGCCTGGCAACTCGTCGGTCGCTCAATCAGGTGTGAACACTGGTGGTCGCCAGTCGCTGCAGCGACTGTCCCAAGTCGCGGGTGTGAACGGGCCTTAAAGCCGCGCCAAACGGCACCTAAACTGCTTCCTCCAAGTGAAGCTGGCTCCCAGCTTTGAAACCATGCAAAAAGCCTAGCCAAACGGCACCTAGTTTCCTTGATCCTAAAGGAGCGGGGAGAAGCCGATGGATTTCGGCTTCAATCCGAAATCCATCGGCGCGTGTCATAGTTTCAAGGAACGAGGCTCCCATTGGCCGCTGCTCGTCAGTTTCAACGACTGCCACCCCGTGACACTGCGTGTCCGCGCCGTCAGCGTGCCGGTAACACGAAGCATCCAAAGTCAGAGCGGCGAGGAGGACGCGCGCTCTGCCGTCAACGCAAATATGTCGCAGACGAAATAAGGGAGTGGAAGAATGACATGCATGCTTTTGCATTTACAACTCGTAAGAAGTGCTTAGGTGTACCTCGAGCCTTTTTAATGCAAAAGCATTAACTGGGTCCCATGGAGCGAGCTGACGTCATCGGTTTGAAGCGCGAAAACAGCACCTAGTTTCCCTGATCCCAAAGGTCCCATTGACTGGCATGCGGCGACGAGGCTCCCATTGGCCACTGCACGTGTCGGTTTCAACGACTGCCGCCAGATGGCGCTGCGTGTCCGTGTCGCCAGCACGCCGATAAAACTAACCGTTGCATCCCGATCCCACTACGGGCCATACGTCGGTTAAATCGGACACATTGGCGCACGCTCGAAGGTTTCTGCTCGTCTTCCCGCCAACTGACATGCCGTCGCCTCCATCATCCACATTGTCGGCGGTGCTTCTGCTCGTCTCGACGCCGACGAACATGGCGCCGCCTTTAGAATCCATGTCGTCGGACATTCATGCTTTCGCATTCACAATTCATGAAAAGTGCTTAGGTGTCTTCAGACTTTTTATTTCCAAGTTTGATGGGGCGGTTTATGGTGGGGCAGTTTTATAGTTTCCGTTTCTGTCTTGCGGAGTTCTAAGCATGTAGCTACCTATATCTACAGTAGAGGAGGCTTAAAAACAACGTACAATCGCCGGCCGATTTTTCGGATGCCAATAATTCAGACTTTTCCCATATTTTTGACCTAAAGGGAGAACCGTGACCTACCCGATAGAAATAGTACATATTCACAACTGATGTTTCGGACAGCTTGAAGTCCAAATGTTCGATATTTCGGACAAAATCGTCTCGAGCGATCACTGGGAAACACCACTGTGAAGTGGCCCTTTTGAATTCTGTGTTGGCTGCACATGGATTGGCTTGGTTTGGCAGGCCTAATTGAGTACTGCTAAGGCCTACCACTAGGTGATGCTGTATGGGCTTTTTCTAGCTGTGCGTCATTATCATCATCATTGTTGCTACCATTTTGCTTTGTTAATGCGCCATTGCAGTCGTCAACTTGCGCTTCATCTCGACCTCGTTTCGGTGAATTGTGTTTTTGGACTATGCTGGCTTGGACGTCGTTGCCATATGTTCTTCTGCCGCTGTGATGTGTTGCTAAGAAGCGCAGAAAGTACTGGACTGTAACGCTAGAAAAGAAGGCAGCGATTCTCAAGTTAATCGAAAGTTGCCCAACGCGAACAGAGGCGTAACCTGAAACAAGGTGCGATGGCCTAACCTTCGCGCCGCGTAACTTGAAGCAAGGCACTATTTATGGCTTTTTCAAGCCCGCTTAGATGTAATAAAAGCAGGTTTCTGAATCTGCTGATTTTTCGGGCTGCTCTATTATTCTGACTCTCTTCTGGTCCCTGCAAAGTCTGAAAAATCGGTCGGCGACTGTACCTGGAATCTTGATTGCAAATAGTACCCTCAGGGGTATTCGGCCTGTTGGCTCTCTAAGCATGATCAACGCTGGAAGGTTGACTCTCGCTGCCGTCGCACCCAAAGCCACGGTCATTCCTCACCGGGCACGGCCGGTGTTGGTGATTCAGATACTTGAGTCGCTGGTAACGTTAATCGTTCCTCTTACTGGACAGTCCATTTGAGCCATAGTCTGGTCCATGTTGGCGATGTCTTTCTGAAGGCCACAATCGCTTCAGCGGAGTCAGCAGGCAGCTTTTGACTTTTGTTTGTCCCAACCTGCGTAGACACATAGTAGCGCATTTTGCAGCGAGCGATGTACTGGCACGATGCTTGAAAGTTTCCCAGACCCATCTGTGCCACAAGCTGCCGCACATGTTCTTGGTGAAGCCGGTTGCTGACGGCTCGATCGGCTGATTTCTCAGTTTCCAGGAAATCCATCAATGCGTCATCAATTTCTTCACTTAAAACGGGTCGTCCACTACCCATGGTTCTCTTTAGCTTGGTCTTTCCAGGGCACAGCTGCACGAGCACTTGGTATTTCGTGTTCCATTCCCGTACACGCTCTCTGTCAACCTCGAAGTCGCATGCAGTCTTGCTCACGTTGATTCCGTTCTTGCGGTGCCACTCCACGATTTCCACCTTCTTCTGGATGGTGTAGCTAGACCTCATTTTGGGACTGCAGGAGAAACGTCTCCACAGTCCACTGGCAGATCAAGGAATGAGATGGCCAGGTCAGTTCAACCTAGTTTTCCTTTCCAGTTATCAGTTCGGACGATCGGATGCGGGGGCACCGAAAGAGTAACCTCGAACCTTTGTCGGGTTTTTCCCTCTTACACTCTAGTCCTCAAAAATGTGACCTCTTCCCTTTGTAAAAAGAATCGGGGGGGCTTTCAAAAGAATTAAAATAAAAAGTCTACCCGCACCTTTTTTACTTCTGGGAGTCGCTATTTCTGGAGGGTGGGTGATGTATCGGCAGAGTGACTGAAATAGATATTTGGGCAACAAAGGGGGGTGGGCCACCAATGGGTGTGGGCGTCCTTTCGAGATTTTACGGTAGGTTAGCCGAGGGACACTCCCCTCCTATCCATTCTTACCATTGATTACTTCAAGACTCTACAAACTTTCTTAACAGTTTTACTGCAGTATGACCTCCTTACAACAGGTCTGGTTAAAGCAGGCATTCGGTTGTAACATACCAATTTGTGAAGCTTGTTTGGTTTTTCTATCTATGCCATTGAGCCAACTTTGCTTATTACAGATTCTGTTATAACATTGATTCAGATATAATGGACTATATTAGAGACTTCGTAAGTAGTTCATCATTCGTTTATAGCTAGGCTGCCCAGTGCCGTGTTTTTCAATCAACAATAAAAAAAAAAAAAAAAAAAAAATCCGAAAAATACTTGGCAGTAAATTTTCTGTCAATTCGGATTTATCCGAAAAACTCTGAATTTCAAGGTCACAACGACAAAACAAGAAGCAGAAAAGGGCTGTTTTACAAATAACTTCATGAGAGTACAGGGTCGGTCGTCGTGAGGAGATGACACATCAGTTTCCTTTGAAATCTAGAAATAGTGACAAAAGGGGTTCGCATTTTGGCCCATCGAGGTTCCTTCAGGAAATGGGCCTTGGTACTCTAACTTTATTTATTTTGTTTTTGAATTTTAAATTCTAAGAACTAAAATAAAGTCCGAATTTCAAAGAATTGGGAATCTAACAAAATTAAACTCTGATAAACCTTGAATTTTCAGCGAACAATAAACTCCAAAGAACACCCTCTGAATTTTACGAGAAATAAACATGGAATTCTAATTATAGAGGGCTCTTCGACAGCAGTCATTATTTCGAACATTATGTGGCTTTGGTTCGGTAGCGGCGGCATAAATTTTGTGAACTGCTGTTATTGCACTCGGCGCATTGCAAGCCTCGTAGAACCCAAAGCGCGCAGTGTTGGCAATCATTAGCAGAGCTTACTAAAAAATCTCTACCTTTTGAAGCTCAGAAGTTTCAATTAACCAGTTTCTTCCTAATATCCATTCTCATCTCATCAGTCTCGCCGGTTAGAACAGACTCCAGTCATAATCCACCTCAGAGTCTGCAGTAAGGGTTTTTGCATTCTCCTTTTACAACAGGCTAAAATCTTCACCACAGTCAAGGTCTGTTATAATGAGTTCATACTGTATACGTGCAGTTGGAAGAAGAATGGCTCATACTCATGGTTGAGTGCATGACTTAGACATGTTTGGATTGTGCTTGAACTGGAAAACTCGGTTAAGGTGGGAGGCAACTGAGAGAGTTTAGGTGACCAAAGAACTTGCTTAAATTGCCCATAGTAGCACAAGAAACTTCTTTGTACCCCTGGGGCTACTTGGAAAGCTCAGTACTGTTTTTCTGGAGAAGGATTTACATTTTGAGGGTGCTGTGTGGGCGTGTTTTGCAGCATTAAGTTGTATGGGCATTATTTGATTGAGGAGGAAGACATAACTACCCAAAGGAGGGTCCTTTTTCAAAGCCTGCACTTAGCAGTGCCCTACACGAGAAGGGACTCTGAGTTCCAGTTTCAGGAAACTAACACACATCTTTTATATATCTTTATTCAGATGAGGTCACTGACGACTTGAGCAAACGGTCACACAGTAAAAGTGAGGAGAAACTACTGTGGTACAAAGAGCTATCATATTACGAACTAGTGATCCGAGAAAATATCCCAGCTACTGATGAACCTTGTGAAGCTATGTCAATCTTGCACTGGAAGCAGTGAGTCATTTAAATCCTTTTCTTCTTTTTCAGCCTCATCCCAACATTAAGCCCATGGCCTATGCCAGCAGTCTACTGGCACTTTGATGTCAGAAGACAGTTCTGCTGCTTGACACGCAACCATTTGCTCCGTCAGCAAGACATGGCACATTCTTGTGGTCTGGGCTCGGCCAGGCCACTGACTGGTGTACAGTAGTTACGTTGTTTTTTTTTGTTTTTTTATTATGTCAGAAATCACGGCTGTTGAATGCGGCAGGATCCTTCATTGCAATTTTTTGTTTTGTTTTTTCACTCATGACAGACTGTTTTTGGGAGCCACCAAACATAGCTGCAGTTCTTGGGACTGAGCTGGACTCTTTGTTATTATTTTTTTACAACTGCTTTAGGCGTGCCGTTTTTACATTGTCTTTGGAAGGAAAATAGGAAACAAAGATTGTCTTTCCCCCGTGTGTTTGCACTAGGGCGTAGCTTACGTACGGCCAACAGACGTCGTGCCCTTCTGTTACTTGCACGCCTCCCCGACGTGCGGCCGGGATTTCTCGTCTCGAGAAACGTGCACAGCCTTGGAGCGCAGCCTTTTTCTGCCGCCGAGGAGTTGGCGCGTTATTTTTGTACATGGAGTGCCACGCGCACCGAAGCTAGCGGATTGTGTACTGGCATCATCGAGTCATGGAGGAGTGGAGAAGCCAGTGTAATATAAGAGTTCTTGTGATAAGAAGCTAAAGATGTAATAAATCGTACTTGGAGCAATCTTTGTGTGTGTCATATCTCCGCAGCCGTTCACAAAGCCATCAGTGACTGGGCTCATAGAATGTTTCCTTTGGAAAGCAACCTTTTCACTTTCGGCAGCCGCGTCTCGTGGCGATCTGCCAGGCTTTTTAGTATAGAGGAGGCTATGGATCAACCTCTCCTTAGTTGCATTGAGGTATATGTGAGTGATTTGCTGCTGCATACATTCATATTTTAGAACGCAGCTCTTAGGTGCCAGTTTCCAGCTTGAGCGGCGGCGCCGTCAGCGTAACCGTGCGTTGCATTATGGATAAAATTCTCCGTTAAATTTAGCGGAGAAATTTCCTCGCTAAATTTAGCAGAAATATTTCCCTGCTAAATTTAGCGAAGAAATTCCCCGCTAAATTTAGTGGAAAAATGTCGCCGCTATATTTAGCGGAAAAACTGCCCAGCTAAATTTAGCGAAAATAATTCCCCGCTAAATTTAGCGGAAAAATTTCCTCTCTAATTTTAGCGGAAAAACTTCCCCGGTAAATTTAGCGGGAAATTTTTTCGCGGGACTTAGCGAAAACTTTTTGCTAAATGGGAGAGGGGGAGGAAGGGTATATCCTTCCCTCTTCCTCAAGAGCTGCGCTCTAATTCGGCATTACAGAAAATTGTAAATGTCTCATTTCTTTTTATAGAAAATTTAAGAAATGCTTTTTTTAATGTTCTTTTTGTGTGTGTGTTTGAGTGTTTATGGGTTACAACATCGACAAATTTATTGCTAGTTATACCTAAAACCGAAGTAATACTGAGCTCTATGATCCAGTGGCAGGGGTTATACATTTTTTCCGTATCTGAGTGCAATTTAGATTAAATTGTCGCAGACAAAATGATCCCGCACAAATTAGTTTCGGCCAAAAAGGTCCCAATTGAGTGATGCGATTGCCGTGCCGTTTGGCCCAAACTGCGTCAAAGGGCTGCTGCATCCTGCAGCATTTCACTAAAATGAGGAATTTGCGTCTACATTGTGCCAAAAGTGCTTTCACGATACTGAAACGAATAGCTCAGGTCCCGCCACACTGCTGGGCTGTTGTGGTAGACTTGTGCGGCGCTTAGAATAACGCTTTATTCTATTCGACTTTGGTATCGAATAGCGACA
The DNA here is from genome assembly GCF_016920785.2 of Ixodes scapularis. Lineage (NCBI taxonomy): Eukaryota > Metazoa > Arthropoda > Arachnida > Ixodida > Ixodidae > Ixodes > Ixodes scapularis. The sequence goes on along the minus strand of NW_024609879.1, from coordinate 100,016,652 downwards.
GCACTCGGGTGTCCCGCCATACTTCTCAGACCCGTTCACAGACTTGAGTTTGACTACAACCGACCGAGACAAGACCGGGTTTTAAGCCTCTTGCGACGGCTTACGACTGGTTGTGCAACAGTGCAGCCGGTCTTAAGTCATCACAAGTGGCTTAAAAGCCAATCTTGTCTCAGTCGGTTGTAGTCAAGTCCAAGTGCGTGTACGGGCCTTCACTGTCCGTGGTCTGTTCGGGCAGGTCAGTTAGCTTCCTTGAGTGCGCTTCTCACCGTGCACCGATGCAATGCGGCGAAGCAACGCCCTCGAAGAAGACATAGCGGTCGCGTGAAAGGGGGAATAGGGAATACTGATGCGACGACTATATTTCCATCCAAAATGATCCTGTCCTCTCGTAAAATGTAGCAGTGTAATAGATAGTACGTTCACAACTTACCAAAAACTTGTAGCATGGTCACGATGAACTCATTTCATTATAAATGTTTTATTGCAGCTTCATTACGCTAATTCGAAATTTCAAACGAAACAAACAAGATAAAAACACCCAATCTGGTTTTTGCAGGAGGTCACTAGTTGTTACGCACCTGAAAGGAACCCTTGTGAGGAGGTGCTTTGGAAGGTTGTACTGCGCGAAAGCTCATGCAGCCAAGGTGCTGCCGAAGGCTACGAGCTTGCAAAACGTTAAAGATTCTTCAAACAGCCCGAAATTCACTTGGTAATAAATGTTTATTGCAGTATCAAATACAAAAAAAAAAAAAATAGGGCTGGCCCAATTAAGCAACAGTCTGCTTGTAGGTGGGGCCAGGCAACCAACTCGAATGCACATGTCGCATTATGTCAACCATAGAGTTATTATAATGCACGCTAGAGGTTCAACTGGCGCTAGTGTGCTGCTGCAAATTGAAGCAGACAGCAACCAGTCGGAAATTGACTTCCGGTAATGCTTTTCTATGGGAAAAAGCGAGTGCATTTTCTCGCTGCGCTCGATTACAAGAGCAAATATCACAAATATTCCGTACGTACTAGGCACATTGGAACATTTCTCAGTCACACAGATGAAATAATTGGTCAGTTACGGCGTTTTTATTTGAAATTCGTGGAATGAAAAACGGTGCTAAAACAGTTTCGTACATTTGTGTGCACTGTCGGACACTGCTAGCGCGAACACGGCGTCGGCGCTATAATTATTTTGAATCGTGACAACTATTGGAAAAAAGATTCTTAAAAAAGAACATTCCCAACTCTTGCTTTCTCTTCAGTATCCAGTATTCCGTACGAGGTCCGGTATGCAAGTTGTTTGTCATATGTTTTATTATCCTATAAATCTTTATTTTTTATTTATTTATTTATTTATTTTTTTTTTTTTTTTTGTGCGGCGAACAGTGAATATAAAGCGTAATGGCGCAGTGCAGTGCCGATTCCGCTAAGGTCTCGAACAAATCTACACAAGTAGGCAGATGTGACGCGCATTATTTTAGTTATAAATCAAACTTGTTTATTTCATAGCATATGCTCGTCACCATAGACACATATAAGCATTTGACAACTATAATGTCAATGATGTGCAATTTCAATTTCTACATTGTGCTGAATGGAAGAAAATGTTGGGGGCTAGTACGACGCGTTTGTGTGGATTTCGGGGACGTGTGTCTCCGAAACGCATTCTAACCATCCGTTGTAGCTCTCATCTGCAGAATATCGGGTCACACTACGCATGCCTCCATAGCAAAGTGACTCGGCGCTTTCCGCCCAGGGGATAAGCCAGTTCTTCCGATATTACCACTGCCTTCACGCTGGCTCGGACACCTGGTCTAGAAAGCGACTCGACGGTAGCTCATGAGATGTAACTCGCTAATGTTTGACGAGTGAGACTGACAGCATCACTATAAAGCCTTCGCCCTCGCGGGTAGAGACAGATGGGTCCGAACAGCGTTTGACCGAGGTGTTTGTCGCTCCGCGAAGGAGGTCACGGCTTGACGGAGTCGGACGCTTCCCACTGCATGCTGTGACACGGACGCTTCAGAGACGTCGCATTCCCGCGCTCCAGAGTCGCTTTTGATCGCTCACTTCACGGCCACGTGCCCCGTATTTTAATTCGAGATTCGATACGCTGTCGAGTAAGCGATAAACAGAAGCGTCATTTAGCCCGGTTGCCCTTGGCAGGGGAATCGGGTCGTGATGTCAGATTTCGCGACGCAGCAGGAACGTTTCGCGAGTCTCACTATGCCATCTGCTAGACGTCACGATTGCGCGTGCGCAGGTTTTCCAGCTTTTTTTTTTTTTTTTTTTTTCGTGATTAAGTGTGATTGCAGTTGCGGTGTAAGCAAAAGTGCATCGTCACAGCGCTCGCTCGTCTTTGTGCGTTTTCTATCCCCGCTGCTTCATTGGCTCCAACGAATCGTTGCGTCGGCTCCGTTAAATTGAATAGCGCTGCATCATCCGTTGCTTTTACGGTGCGCAAGGGAGAGTCACTGCATACAACGTCTCTGTATCGACCAACACTCTGTTTACAAACAAGCCGGCGTTTGCCCGGACCGGATGTGGGCACTGTGCGTGCGCAAAAACCAGATTCGCCTGAGGCGAAGCGTCTGCGCATGTGCAATGGCGACACTAGCGCCACCACAGTCGCGTGACGTCAGAGGGTTGGGTTGGTCTAGACAGTGTTCAAGGCAGTGGCGTAGCCAGGATTTTATTTGGGGGGGGGGGGGGGGGCAATAGCATGAATCCCCCCCCCCCCCCCCCCTCCCAAAATGAGGAAGCAGGGTGAGCTCGGCGGTACGGACGTTCACGCAAAGATTAGCGAGGCGTTGTTAAGAAAAAACGGGCAAAGCTGCGTTCTCAATTTTTTTAAAACGGAGCAGGCTTCATTTACAGGAATACGGGCGTGGTGGCTCATTCTTCTACTGTGGTCGTAGTTACGGCCCAATAACCTAAAAAGGGGACACTACCCAGAAAAAAAATATTCTGCAAAAAAAGTTGATTTTGAAAAGCGACATATTTACATCCACTAGCATCTAGAGAGTATTCCCAGAAAGTTTAATTAAATTACACTACGTAGTTATTCTTTTATAAATTAGTTTTTGTCCACCTAAGCTAAAGAAAAGGCAGGGTTTTAAGCGCTTGAAAGGCATTTTTTTCGTTCCTTTTTTGGTATAAATACCATTTTAGTCGATCTATCGTTTGATAATGGCAATACAGGGAAGTCTCGTTTTCCCCTTTTCCTGACTGAAATTGAATAAGCAATGCGGCTATGGATTTTTTTTTTGTCACTTTACGGATGTCTTTTATGAAAAATGATGGCATTTTGTCAGACACAGAAGACCAAAAGTTTACCAATTTTGCAGAAGATAGATTTTATAGAAATAAATGACTTTTTAAAAACAACTTTTCATAGCCGCACGCCCTAGGCATTCTGCTATCTTGAATATTGTGATAGTTTTCCGTCGATAGATTAACTAAACAATGTAGGCGTGTTGCTTATAAAAGCTGCTCTAATTTCTCTCCCATTTAACTAACAGACCTGAAGTTTTGTTATGCACCCCTAGCATGACCAACAGCCTACCCTGTGAATGTCATTAATTTTAAGCCAAGGTTTCGAAAGTTGAGCCTCCCAGATGGTGTGTCCCCTTTAAAGCGTCCTCTCAGCACACAACTCCTTCCCTTCCCCCCCCCCCCCCCCCCCCCCCCCACACACACACTTTTTGAGGTAGCACTGCATTACAAACGCGTGAAGGCCAGACAAAGCACAAGGATTTTCTGCTCTGTTCCATGGGCGCCGCTATGTTTGTTTATGCTGACGCAATGACACGGGGAGGGGCTGCATTTTTTGCGAGATTCCTTTTTTTTTTAAGAAACCTTCGCACATATCCTAGTGCAAGAACGTCGGAAAGGCATAGTCACGAAGCTCCAAGAACAACACCAGTGCCAAGAGTGCTGTAAAGAGCAAAAGCCTTAGTTTATGTGCAGCCCCTCTCTTCAGAAGAGCCTGCGCTTTAGATTATTATTTCACATTTTTTTATCGCTGGGGGCTATGATGCTGTTTGGTTGTGCTCTAGCGACTGAAGCAAGAAACATTGGGTATGCATGGGAGTGTCAGCTTCATTGTTCAAAGTGAGCTATTACTCTGATGGCGCAGCAAGAAATACTGGGCAGGCCAAGAAGCCCTGATCGCATAACGTGCAAGTACGGCGGAAGCCGGTGCTTGGTGGGCCAATCGGAATGTGACTACGTATAACCGGAGTGCGCTTTTACTGCGAAGAAGTATCAGTTTTTTCGCTGCGTCACGCTCCAAGATGTGTGCATTGCACTCGTATATGTAGCGGATATCGAAGCCCTTCGGCACACAATGGGGGGCTTATCGGTACCCTTTGCCAAGTTACAACGAGGCTAGGGTATAACCTTGGGCTCTCACTCTACTGGCGCCCCCTGGCAGTTACCCGCAGGCTATACTGTCACAAAAAATTAAGCAGCAAAAAAAAAAGAAAAAAAAATCTCGACACAGAAAATTTAGTGCAACCGTCCTCGCGCAAACACTATAGGGCCCATATACGTATAGGGCGAGGGTAATTCTGAACAATCACAAAACCAAAATCTATTATCTATTAAAGGTTTGACAAATTTTTCCTACAGAACATGATGCCGAAGGATAGAGAGTCCGCTTTATCTTGCAGTGTAATCCAAAACCAGCAGCGGCATATCCTCGGGGCGATGAGAAGTCGTCAGTTCGAACTCGTCGTTCTGTCACTCAGGGAAATGACATTACACACAAACACGCAAACCACACGCCGAACGTGGAAACGAACTTGAATACCCTTGCGCCTATGCGTAGCGAGAATAGGAAGGTTCTTCGGAGTTTCTGATGTTCCGTGCAACGAAAAGATTGATCTAATAACGAATCGCATCGGATGCCACCTCGACATGCAAAGCAGAAAACAAGACGGACTTCATCGCAATCGTGAGCGACCATCGAGACGGGCGTCTCGATGTAGGAAAATTTCACGAAGTGAGGGAAACTTCGCCAAAAATACGGAAATTTTAGGCGTCCTATGAAAGAGGGAGGAACATTAAATGCCCGCCACGTCTGCGCTACAGGGGTCGCCCTCTGTCCGGAGGCTCTATTCCCAAACGTCTATCGTCTCAAGATCCTAGCGACTCTGCGCGTAACAACGACGGCAGCTGAGCGCTCGTTCTCTTCTCTACGACGGTTGAAAAACACACCTGAGAGCGTCCACTTCGAATGAGCGACTGCTCGGTCTAGTGCTTTTGAATGTTCTCCGCGACATGGAAGTTCAAGCGGTGGACATCCAGGATATTCATTGCTGTGAACTCAGGCGGCTGCATCTTAATATGTAGGCGCTTGGCATAAATGAAATGATCAAGAGAGCCCGTAAATTGATTTCTGAAATAACTAGTCACAGTTACTTTTTTATTCGTAGTAATTTCTAGTCGTTAGCACGTAATTCTGATCAGTACACAAGGTGTGCGCGTGAGCGCGCTGCGTCACCCGTTGATTACAGTGCAATTGTTTTTACTATTCATTTAATATTCCTGACACTACTGACATTGTTTTATATTCTCACCGTGTGTGCGTTTTATTATGTCCACTTTAGTTTAACTATGTAATTCAGTGAGGATAGTTTGTTATACTTTGCCTTGAAATTGCCATCCTTCACCCCACAAATGTTTCGAAATATCCGTTCTCTATACATCTGACATCAAGTTCCGCATCCCATAAAATAAACTTGAATGATGAAATATTGACTATTTTATTTATAAGAGCATTTTCTACCCCACAAACATTTCCCCCGAAAGCATATAAGGTGGACATAGTCCGCGCTCCTGCTTTGCTCCGTGCAAGACCGACTGTGTGAGGAGGGTAGCGAGCGGGCCCGCCTGGGGGGGGGCGGGGGGGGGGGGGGGGGGGAGAGGTTCGACCCCCGAAACCCCTCCCCCTCCTTGCCTCCGCCACTCGTACAAGGTAGCGATGACACTGCGCTATTTTATTCGAAGCGATGTTGTCACACTCCTAGAAGGTGTTTCTTGAAATAAGCATCAGTTTCTCTCAAGTTTTGAACAGCGCCCCTGGCGAGCAACCGTTGGATATTTTTAGGTCACGTTTCCACTGTGCGAAGCGTTGCGTCCCTTCAAACGCTCTGTTAGTGCGCGTGAACTATGAGCAGACACTGACAGACGCTGGTTTACGCCCGTGGAATGTACATGACGGGACGCTAGGACGCCGCTTTCTCGCGGACGCTAGCGGAAGCGCCTCTTTTATGGTCGCGTCTCGGGAACGCTATAGCGCCCCTTGGCACTCGGAAACAGGCCTTCGTCCTAGGTCCAGACGTAGCCGACGCTACGAGCTGATGGAATCAATCAGACATCGTCAAAAGCGCACCATCGTGGTGTTCTTGATGTATTCGTTCGTGTTCATCATCGCTGAACCAATCGCAAATAGAGAAGGCCCAGTGACTGGCTCTTTTGACGCTGCTTGGCTTGTCCCATTAGCTCTTACCGCTCATTCACAATGGAAGCGGATCCGCGTTCGCAAAGCGGTTGCGAACGCGGTTGTATCAAATGCGCGAGCAATGGACCTTTTCCGAGAAGCGTTCTGCGCACGCGCGAGCGTCCGATGCCAAGCGGCGAAAATCGGTACTAAAAATGGAGGAAATTCGGAAGGAGGCTGTTGATCAGCGAGTAGAACACGCAATTGCAGCATATATATAATTGTGTTACACAAAAAAAGAAAGTGGACGGAAAGAAAAACACGTCGTTTGCGTCGTGTTATTTTTCCCCTCTTTAAAGTTGCGTTGGGCACGCGCCGCAGCTCAGAGAGCGAAGAAACTGGTAGCGTAGCTCCCATTATCAATTGGTAGCGCAGGTAGGTCGCTTCCTCGATTTTTAGTTCGTGCAGCCACCGCCTGGTGCCGTCCGTATGTGGAAAATGTCCACTGTACTGGATCTTTATACAACCGCGTTCGCAACCGCTTTGCGAACGCGGATCCGCTTCCAGTGCGAATGAGCGGTTAGTGTCGGCTGCGATCACTCAGCGCACAGTAAGGACTTCCATAAAAGCTTCTGGTAACACAAGGAAAGGCAAAACAACCATCAAAATGTAAGCGGAATCGTGTAAAAGTGTTGAAACCAATGTGTATGCTTTATTTTATCTCTCTTGTCGGGTTTTTGAGCAACTGCACTATCGCAGATCCTGCGATAGTGCAGTATCGACAGGCAGCCGCACTTTCTTTGTTACTAACGTTGGGTCGCTCTATGCCCTACACGAGCATAGTTCCTAATTTTCTTCTCTTTGATTACACACTAGTTTCATAAGCGCGATAAAGCTGACTGAAGATTTCGACAGCGTCCAGGATGTTTTTGTATTTCTATGTAAAAATGTTACGAGAGCTGTCTTTTTTTTTATTTTAGAATAATTTTTGAAGAAAAAACATCTTATGCGCATGTTTCTATTTGCTGTAAAAGGGCTAAGTGGGCTGGTTGGTACATGTTTTAGGGCAGAGAACACCACAAGCACGTCAAAGTGTGCGGCAAGTTTTCTATTTGCTTATTATGCACATGTATTTTTTTTTTATATCTACGCTATGTGCCCCCCCCCCCCCCCCCCCTTGCACCTTTATAATGCTTAACGGCGCAGCAGGCACGGACCCTTTAAAAAGATACTTAAGGAAATTTTAAATATACTCTTCGTGTTCAGAAATAGGCTGAATATGATTCACAATATCCGTAAATGACAATCGCTCGTTTGTATTTTGAGCCTGATGGCTGTATATTTCGTTGCCAACGGCCCACCCTGGCAAGCATAAAGCTCCAGGTTCGGCTGCTCTCCGCTGACTGCCAGCGGAGAGCACGTGAAATCCGTCTCTCTGGTATTGCGCAGGAGATCGCGATTCAGGAAATCCGATAGAACTAACTTTTCGAAATTTTCCAGCCACACCCGACGGCGGAAATAAGCCTTCAACTAAGCGTTGTAGATGATAAAATCGAGTCGATGTCACCACTGCAAAATATCAATATTCAGACAAATTCAGTTACAAAATTTTACAAGCTCAAACAGCAATTATTCCGAGAAAACTCGCACGCACCTTGCGAGCGTACCCCATGTTCATCGGCGTTACAGCGTTCGGTGCGCTCTCCATTCACAAAATGTTCCGAGCACAGTTGAGAGGATGGCGTTGAGGAAACGACTTTTCGGTTTACGGGTGCAATCCACTGCCGCCGGAGGCCGTGGTCTCGTGGAAAACGATGAAGCTTCAAAACATTGCAGCCGCTCTCGCTTTGCCGGATTCCTTGCAAGCTACATAGGTCCTCGGACACTATTCGACGCTTTCTGTCGTTATTCGTGCACCATATGACCGAGTAATGGTGTCCCGATGACCGGGGGACTGTCGCCATCGAAGTCCGTGACTAAAGTTTGCGAGATTAAAATAGTGAAGAAAGCGCGAACGAAGTTTGGGCACTGCATACATCCAACACCGACGAAGCCTCTCCATCTGGGACTTTCACTCTTTCTAACGACCCAGCGAGAGGGAAAGCGCCGGTAGCCCTTTCCCCTTTCTTTCTCGCCCTCTTTCAGTAAAACGGTCTATAAGCCGTCGACAACAACGTTGTTGCATTTGGGCCCCCGATTTCTTAAAGGGTAACTGCAAAGAAAAAAAAAGCAAACTAAAATCAGTCTCACGCAATAAATATTGCTGTAAAAAATGTTTTTTCTCGCGGAAAAATTGTTTTTTGACATGCTTGTCCCAATTAGGCTATTTAAAAAAAAAAACTTTTTTTTCTTTGCAGTTACCCTTTAAGGGAACCTAAACGTTGGGGCCCCCTTTTCTAAAAGTCTCTCTGATGCATACAGAAATAGGCACAAACGGTAGGCTTGCGCCTATTTCTGTGCAGCGTTGTCTTTCTTGTCTCAGCGTGGTTATTTGTAACCTTTCGCAGCTCAGTTTAGTCGAAGCATCAGTAACCGAATGCGCAATCCCAAGCAGTGAAAAACACTCCTGAGAGAGATGGCACACGCGTACGCGTCGAATAACAAAAAAAAAAACAAAAAAACAGCTAAGTTGTAAATGGCTTGCAGAGCCGAGGTCGCCAGATGATTAGCCGAGTTTTTAAAGGAGTTTGTTCTGGAGGCCTTTCAAAAGCCCCTTAAAATTGTAAAATTCGAGCCCAATATAATTTCGATTGTCCCTTTAACTTCATTATACCGTTTTTTTTAAGGTTTACAGATTTTTTTGAAAAAAGCCGTGAAAGTTTCATTTATGCGGTTTGTGCAGGTGAGTTATACGGCCATGGGGACAGGGTATAGGGGGCTAATCGTAACGATCAGTTGGTTTATTAATTAAAATTCGTTAATTATCTTTTTAATTATTGAAAATAGACATATGGTTCCAATTAGAGACTTGCTCAGCGTCATCGAAAACCACTAAATCAGTCATTTTAAGAAAGACTGAGCGCGTGAGAAGCGTAGTAGTGCACTAAGGTTACCACTCGTGGAGCAGGTGCAAGGCTAGCGGTTGTAGTAAGGCGCCCGCGCGATTTTTCCGTCTCTTATCTCCCATGTGGCGGGTTCGAATCCCGGTCGAGGTGCCCGCAATCTGACGGAGGCTTATTGCAGAGAAGGCGCCGTGTAACCGAGCTTTCGGTTGCACGTCAAAAGATCCCCAGGGGGTCCAAATTAATCTTCAGTCCTCCGCTGGGGCGTGCCAGATGCCCGTCATTGGTTTGGCACGTAAAACCCCCAAATTTTGGCGTCTCTTATGTAGCCCCAGCCTTGTGCCTGCTCCACGAGTGGTAGCTTCAGTGGACTACTACGCTTTTCACGCGCTCAAAGTATTTCTGAAAATTACTGATTTAGTGGTTTTCAATGACGCTGAGCAAGTTTCTTATTGGAACCATATGTCTATTTTCATTAATTAAAAAGTTAATTAACAAGTTTGAATTAATTAGCCGACTGATCGTTACGATTAGCCCCCTATACTCTGTCCTCCCTGGCCGTGTAACTCACCTGCACAAACCGCATAAGTGTAACTTTCACGGCTTTTTCTAAACAACTCTGTTAAGTTTACAAAAAAAAAAAAAAAACAACAAGAAACACCCTGTATATATGGTGTCCCAAGTCGCCAGTCTCGATCTAAAATGAACCGTAAAAATCGACACCTGCACGTAGTAATCTACACTTTTCGTCAAAGGTGTAATTCGCAGGTCGGTTTTTTTCTTGTAAAATTAGAAAGCGTAGCTTCCTTTCTGTAAAAATGAGGCCAAGAAACTTGCCAGGGTCAAGGGCGGGCTGCGACGCAGACGACCAAGTCGAGTTGCGGGGCGCGTTTGGCGCGCGTATTGATAGATGGCGTCGGGAGCAGCGTCGCAAGGTCCAGCCAACCAGTAAAAGAAAGACGACACACAGACGAAATCTGTTGGCAGCAAAAAGCGCCGTCTTTATGCAGACACTTTTTTTTTTTTTTTTGTAATTTAAGTTTTGCTTTTATTGTCTGCATTTATTTTTTAACCAAAGGTACGTTAGAAAAAAGATTATGTCAATTTTAATAAACAACGGTGGTCGCGAGCCGTTTCGATAAGCAGGTAGCGCCATCTATCAATACGAGCGTCAAGCGTGCCCCGCCACTCGACCTGGTCGTCTGCGTCGCCACCCGTCGTTGACCTTGGCAAGTTTCTTGGCCCTATTTTTTACAGAAAGGGAGCTACGCGTTCTAATTTTACAAAAAGAAAATATTGACCTGTGAAATTTAGATTGCTACATGCAGGCGTCGAATGTTACGCTACATTTTAGATCGAGCCTCGTGACTTGAAACACCCTGTATGTTTGTTGAATTTTTTCTTGATGTTGAATTTTTGAGAGCTCAAACCGACGTTTTTCTTGATTTTTGAGAGCTCAAACCGACGAATTTTTTCTTGATTTTGAATTTTTGAGAGCTCAAAGACAACCGACGTTACCGTCGGTTGTCTTCGCCTTTGGATGTGACGGCTGCACCTAGCTGCACCCCTGCAACCCAAGGAGAGCCTCTGCCTTTCCGAGTCTACAAACCCTACTTCTCTGCCCAGCACCCCGTCGATCGCGTTCCTTCTCTCCCTCTGTCGCTTGTTCGGAGAAGTGATTTAAAGCGCATTAAGAAGACGGCCGTAATTGTAACGTCGATTCGACGCCCGGGAACAGGGGCCGGAGTTGCGAAGCGATTCGCACGGGGCGTCAGCGTTCGAACGCAGTCCTCGATCGTTACCGTCGACCTACACTCCATTTACTGCCTGACGCATGTTGAAGGACCACGAAGGTCAGCAGTCTTATCTGTACTGACCAAACCGATAGACACCTGCATGATGAAACCGCCTATGAGCAATATACCACCTAAAAGAGAAAGGCTGCATACAACGTCATTGCCAGCGGACTCCTGACCCACCCCAATGATGAGAATGAACACGCTGGAACTCAATGAGAGACGCCGAAAAGTTGTAGACTCGTCTCTCTTGGCGTCACCGCGCGTTAGCGTCCTTCTGTTTTAAGCAGGCCTTGTCTTCTAAGTTATTGCTATAAGGCGGTTTCACGTGACGTCCTTCAGGCTCAGAAAATTTGGCCGGACGCCATGTTGATGACGCGTCGAATGACATGGCCGGACGCCATGTCGTTCGACGCGCCGGACGGCTGCTATGGTAACTGCAGTGCATTCTATGGAATATAGGAAGTATTCACTGGCGGCCATATCCGTGTGCGCGACTGCTGAGCGCGTGCTGATGACGAGCTCCCACAGTTCTTTCGTAACGTGCATTTCGCACCCTCAAGATTGCCGATCTTTGCAGCCTATTAATGTGGGCTCGTTCAAAGCATGTGCTCTAGACATCTCCCACAAATATGGCGCCCAGTGAATACTCCTTATACGTACGTTTCGAAGCGCAGCGTCTAGATGGCGTCCCATCGTACTCTGTGGGAGATCGTAAACGAAAATCTAGATGGCGCTTCGAACGACGGGAGGCGGACTGAAGTGAGGGGAGGTACCCCCTTCCGCAGGAGTTCCACAACTGAGGTAATCTATACTAAAGCCTAGTTCACATGCAGCGGTTTTGGCCCTAGAGCGGCGCGATTTCTGCCGTTGCGGCGCTCTGGCCAGCACCAGCAATTCTGCGGCACGAGCGCCGCGACGGCAGAAATCGCGCCGCTTTAGGGCCAAAATCGCTGCATGTGAAACCCGCTTAACGGTGGCAGGAGTTAGTAACGTTGGAAGCGGTGACGTCAGAACGACGCCGAGTTCTGATTGGCTTTAATTGAAGGGATATTAGGTAGACCTCAATGCTAGATGCCTTCAGGTCTGCCCACTATTTTTCTTCAATCAGCCAATAAGAGCTCGGCGTTCTGACATCATCGCAACGCCTGTGCAAGAAGCAGACGAGCTTGTGCTCCGTATTGAGTCCTGGTATCGCTCGAGCGACTCACCGTGCCTCAGCGTTTCACCAACGCTACAACCGACGCCAATGACTAATCGTCGGCATGCAAGGGCAGGAACATGGCGGAACGCGGCTGACCGGAAGTGAAAAGGTATTTCGTGAAACCCTCCCTATGTAAGACACAGAAACGCACGCGCACAGACCCGAAAAGCGCAGGGACTTGGTTCAATGAGCCGGCGATGTCACACACACACACTCACATACACGCACACACACACGCGCGCGAAAGACGACGAAATTTGCAACGTTACGCTTTTGGATGGACCTGCTTGATTGGCAATGTGCCTCGGCTACCCGCGCCCAGTGAATAATCCCTATTGGGGAGGGGATCCAACAGTCACGCCTCTAGCGGCACGCTTCAGCTGTGGGGACAACAAACGGAATTTTTTTGTTTGTTTTTGATCAGCGATATCGAAGATGACGATACGAAGGCCGCTCCTCGTGCGATCAAAGCACTGGTCAGAGCGAAGCGCTCGTGGCCAGGCCGTGTATCACCAGGTTCAATTTCTTTGTTATGCTGTGTTAGTAAACACCGGGCTGTGGGGACAACAACTTCGATAAAGCGCCCCCTATAGTTCGATCTCCTGCCCAATTGCTCCCACAGCCATTGGGGTTGCGGTGTTTGCCAATAAGAACAGATCCCGAAGCAAGATGCGTGAAGCCGCGCCCTGCTTTCCTTAAGCTGCCAGTGGCTATCTAATAATAATAATAATAATGGTAAACAATAATAATGTTTTATTTTCGATTCTGTACATGATGAGCAAAAAACCGCACGAGTGCAGCTTGGCGAGTCCTCGCCCCCCCCCCCCCCCCCCCTTTCCAAAAAAAAAAAAAAAAATTGGCAACAGCGGTGCATCACAAAAAACACGGCAAATCCAAAAAAAAAAAAAAAAAAGTAGGGTATGCTGGCCATTTCGTCGTAAGAAAGGCCAATTCAACTAGATTTCAAACACTATTGCGAACTGTATATAACAGCAGCGCTCGTTTTGCGTGTTTCTTCTACGTCCTCGTTCAATACAGTTGTTCCCCCACTAAATTTTGTGGGAAAATTGACGTAACGCGTCCTGAAGTCACGTGACCGATCCCCCCCCCCCCCCCCCTAAACTTAGCGGAAAATTGATGTCATGTGACCTGACGTCACGTGACCTACACACCGATTCAGTTTTCCCGCTAAATTTAGCTAGAAAATTGACGCCACATGAGCTGTGCACCCAGTTTCCCCCCCTGGATGTACCGGAGAAATCGATAAAAATAAAGGTTCTTCACTCCACGAAACGACGGTTTAATGTTTTCTAGCACGTGCAGAACCCAGGGATCCTGGGTTCAATTCCCACCCCGGCCCGTTTTGATCTGGATGAGCACCGTACCGGCACGCGGTCGTGTATCACTACTGCCTGGTGCAAGTTCATTAAAGACCCCAGGCTAGCGGTTGTACCGCACTGGCTAAGTTGCTCATCTACAGCTGAGAGACACGTCGCCCGTTGAGGCAGACTACGTTCAAGCTGTATAATCATACACACACCAATATTTTTTTTTTCTAAATAATTTTAAACGATCGCGCCTATAATATACTGCATTTCATGCATTTCTATATTTCATACATGCCTTTTATTTGTACAAATTATATACAGATATCACATTCAGACTTCTAAAGAGAGAACTAGTCGGGTGATCATATAACAGATTATGCAATATTGTTTTTTGCACGAGTTTAAATTCGTATTAGTAGTCTTCCCCAGTATAGGCGACACTAGTGTATATTGAAAATAAGTAATGCGTTCAGTAATGATTTGTCATTTCTCGGAAAGGTATGGCAAATCAGTACTCAATTAACGACGTCCATATGGCAATGGTGATCGCTATAGAGCAGTAAACAAAAAGAATATATATATATATTATTTTTGTTTTTGCTGACAGAACTCTTGGTTCACGTCTAACGTATAGGCAATAATATTTTTTGTTGATATGGTACACCTTAAACGCCTCTAGGGCTTGAATGCTGCATCAACGATAGGTTTTGTTTTGTTGCCTAATTGCTTTTTTTTCTTTTCTTCTCCACGTTGTCGCCGTTTCCAGAGACCTACATTTTTGGATATTTCAAAAAGAATATTAGATGCACATATTTTGCAAGCCTCAGAGAAGTACAATGAGCACGGAACTTAGCGGAGAATGTTCATAAGGCATGCAATTAACGGCGGCCACCATGGTCTGGGATGAAGCTGTGCCATCTTTTTGAGTAACTCAGAAAGATGGCGGTTTTAGAAATTTTCCAAGAGAAACAGGCAAAGGGGAGGTGTCTTTACTCAATACACTCCAGGACAACCCAGGTCGACATCCCACCTGGTCGATAGAAACATGATTCGGGCGAGCCACTCGAACCCTCGACTGTCGGCAATCGAGATTTTAGACGTCTTTCCTCAGGGATCCGGCTTCATGGTGTCTCCATGGAAGGTAAGACCTCTTCTGCGAGCTGCTGGACTAAAAACCTATAGGCCAGCTCCGCAGAAGCCAATGGAAAGCAAAAAAAATGAAAGCCGTTTACAACTCCCTGTAACGCCGAATTTGAGCGCAGCTCTTGAGGAAGAGGGGGGAAGGGTACTGGGGGGATCAGTTGACCACGAAAGGGGGGGGGGGTCACGTGACCTCGGGGGTCACGTGACCTGGGAGATCACGTGACCTCGGGGGGGGGGGGGGGTCACGTGACCCCCAGGTCACGTGCCCCCCCCCCCCCCCCCCTAGGTCCTCCCGAAGGAACCCGAGGTCCTCCCGAAGGAGCCCGAGGTCCTCCCGAAAGAACCCGAGGTCCTTCCGAGGTCCTCCCGAAGGAACCCGAGGTCCTTCCAAGGTCCTCCTGAAGAAACCCGAGGTGCTTCCGAGGTCCTCCCGAAGGAACCCGAGGTCCTGGGGGGGTCACGTGACGATGACGTCATCAGTGACGATGACGATGCGGATGCCGATGAAGTCATTGGCATCCGCATCGCCATCGTCATCGTCACTGATGACGTCATCAGTGACGTCACTGATGACGTCATCGGCATTCGCATCGTCACTGATGACGTCATCATCACGTGACCCCCCCCCCTAGGTCCTCCCGAAGGAACCCGAGGTCCTCCCGAGGTTTTCCCGAAGGAGCCCGAGGTCCTCCCGAGGCCCTCCCGAAGGAACCCGAGGTCCTTCCGAGGTCCTCGCGAAGGACCTCGGGTTCCTTCGGGAGGACCTCGGGAGGACCTCGGGTTCCTTCGGGAAAATTTACCCATAATGCACCGCGCGGTTACGCCGACGGCGACGGCGACGCCAACGGCGACGGCGACGCCGACGCCGCTCAAGTCGGAAACGGGCGCCTAAGAGCTGCGCTCTAAAAAGAACCGGGCACCGAGGTTGAAGTGGGCGAAGAAGCATCTCAATTGTACCTCTGACCAGAGTGTCGAACCGAAATTTTTATCGGTTCGGTTCCGGTTCGGGTTCACTGCTTTCGGTTCGGTTCCGGTTCAGTTCCGGGGAGAAAAATAACGGTTCAAACCGGTTCGAACCGGTTTGAACCGCTAAATTGGGAATATATTTTTCGCGTTGTACTGGCAATATACATTATTTACGCCGTGAAACGATTAACTATATAGTTTCTTCGATCGTCCGTGCAATTTACTTTTGTTTTTAGGTACCAAAATATTAAATTCAGTTATTTAATTTCGACGCAAGTATAGAAAAAAAATCTGCATTAGCATACACATTGTGTTCATACGACTCCAGATCCCTTTGTTTACCAGTCACATGTATTTTACCTGAATCAAAATGTTTAAGTACAAGAGTAAAGAGTTGAGCTGGTTGTTACATACCTGTAAATAGATCAGCTACAATTTTAAAACTATACTGTATTTTATTATGCTTTCTTTGTGTTTAAGAGAAATTCGAAAGCTCAAGCTGATCTATTTACACGGTATAAAATGTTGTCGGAAAGTGTGGTAGGTCGCCTAAAGTACCCGTGATTGGTACAACTTTGTGTCGAACTTTGTGTGGCAGTGCTAAAAATGATATCGTGATTGTGTCCTTGAACTAAGGAATTACATCACATAAAATTATGAAATAAGCACTTCGTGCTCATGCTAAATATGAAATAAGGTTCATGAAATACACTTCACAATATATATGTATATGATGACGACGCAACAGAGCTAAAAGCAATACAATTTTCAGAATGTAACAATCCTTTCAGTCTATATTTTTATAAAACGCAAAGCGGCAATTTAAATGCCTGTTGTTCTAACCAAACATTGTTTACACTCAGCACCGCATGCATGCCACTAATCATGCAGCAAGAAGTAATCGCAATTGTTCACTCTAATCTATACGCACCTTCGCACTCAGATCGAATCTGGTCCAAAATAGCGCTTGCTCAAGTGAACATTTTCTTATGCAGAATAAGCTGGCATAGCCCGGTTGTTGAGGTTTGTTCTTGACAAGATGCCGGTCAATTTAATTTGCAAATGAGCTTCAGCTCTGCTAACTGATGATTTTAACTCGATAGCGTTAAGGAGCTCATGTCGCAGAAAAGCCGATGTCGGTGGCGTGACTGGAAAATCCTGATTGGTCGATAGGTTCATGACGTCAGAGCTACATACCCTCGCGCAATAATTTCAAGTAACCCACAATGCTCACGTGAAACGTGACATCGCGCGTGGAATGAGAGTGATTAAAACATGACATGTAATGCGAATTAAAGGTCGCCGTATGTCTCAAATGATTTCACATTTAAAAGTAATTATTGAGCCTTAAAGAAAAAAATTAAGAATTTTAGGAGGGATTCGAACCCACGACCCTTTAGTTGCGAGTCAGACGCTTTTCACTATAGGAACGGCGCGAGCGTCTGGCACGACGAAAACGTGCTTTTTGGTAAGAGCGTTTTTGCAAGCAAAGCAGTTTCCGGAGTCACGCTTTTTGGTCTGCACCAAAGATGCTGGGAAGAGGAACTTTTACAACAAGGTATGTTTTTAAAACTCCCCCCTTCCCCCCCACCCCACCACACACACACGCACTTCTTTATACAGCAGAGCTGTTAAGAGTTAGTTTTCCCAGTGTCGTGTCCGTCAGCAAACAAATGATGACACTAAACTCTGGAAAGCTACCGCCATCTATAAATGACGACGGCAACCAGAGAACCGGCTTGCCGGTTGTCTGGTTGCCGCTGTCGCGCAAAAGAGCCGGCAACCTCTCCAGCCTTTCCACTCTGGCTTGCCGACTTGCGGCCGGCCATTACTTCATTCCCACCATAGTACAGCATCGCTGGTCTTCCTTTTTACACCAGAGTGGAAAGGCTGAACGTATACATGAGGAATTGCCTCCTCCGTTGGTGTGTGTTCATTCGACAATTTTATTTGACACTTGTTAACCGCAACCCTTCATTCCTTTTATTTTGCACCCCGTGAAGTTTAGGTGGGTCATAAAACGACTTCGGGTTGGAATGTTCATGACTTTTCCGAGGCGTATTGATCCTTGTCTGGCCCAAGTATACTCGCACAGGCCGCATCTAATTCAGAAGCTTTTTTGTCGCGGTGAAATTGCGAGGATTAAATTAGACTATTTCTTTTAGTCTTGCCTTCCCAAAGATTGATGTCGCAATTGTAGGATCAACACCACCCGCCTGACGACAGTCGAGCGCGGCTCATGGATTGGACAGGAGGACTGCGTGAGCACCTTACATCGGCTCGTAACAATCAATGCCTCGGCGGACACTTGGGTAGTGGCTCGTGTCCAACCACTGCGGTAATAAGAATAGCCGAACTCTAACAATGCCTGGAGCTCAGCACGCGTTTTCAACTCCAGCTCGGGGGTATTATTAACGTTGACGGCATAAGATAGGCACCAGGCCACGTGGCCGCTTTTGGCTCCGAGTTGAGGGGATGAACGATGCTCATATTTCTCGAATTTTTTGACGACTGCCATTGCCTAGAAAAAATACCAAAGCCAAGTTCAAGCAGTTATTAACGTTAGGGAGTGATCCTGAGCAGTATTTAGTGATGTATAGAAATATTTTTAAAGCTCCTTTAAGCAAAGTACAAAGGGAGTCGAAACTTGAGCAATAACTTGAGAACGACGCTCGCGTGAGACTTACAGCGACTGCCAACGTTTGGCTGCCTCTCTGAGGTCACTAAAATATCATTTTTTTTATTCCTTCCGTACACACGAGTAGTTCTATGTAACGTCATATCAATAAGTCGCATTAGGTAATTTCAGTGCTTCTATTCTCAGGGACATCTTTCGGATGCAGTTCAGCAAAAACGAAAAGATATTTGGGTGCCTCAATAATAAAAAATGGGTCTTGCAACATTTTTTTTTTGTACTTTCAATAAATAGTGTTAAGAAATAACCCCTAACGTTGATAGCTTGCGGAGACATCCATTTATTTTCCCCTAATAGCAGGTGTACAAAAAATAAAGGAAAGAGAAGCTGTCGATATCTCCTCAACTTGCAATTTAAACAAGCGGCCACGTGATCTGATACCGCCAGTGTTCATCACAGTCATGCTCTAGGCAGCTGGGGTTTGGAAAGCAAAAGCTTGGGCTGAGCTTCAGATATTGTTAAAGTAGGGCTATTATCATATTTATTTGACATGAGCCGTTACCCGAATGTTTGGCGGTGCTGATTGTCATGAATTCGAGCACTCGACTATGGGTTATGAAAATCGCTTACGTCACGGTGTCACGTGACTCTCGGTGCGAAATCATGATGTCATGTCCCGTCATGCTGTCAACAATGTTAATACACCTAGTGACTTCCTCAAATGAAATCGAGTTGACGCAGTGAGTCCCGTGACGTCACGAGGTCACGTGACAACATGTATTGACACCATGACGTCACGTGACAACGTGACACATGGTTAATCATAGTTCCATGAAAACCAACAACTTACCATACTTTTCAATTCTGTATATTTACGTAGAAGGGCTAGTTGGTGATCAATGTTTGTGTCTTTTCACACAGAAAACACACATATATATGTGTGTTTTCTGAGAATAAACTTCAGTTGCAAGTAGCGCTCTGTGTTGTTCGTTTCTTTTACTCGTCCGTTGTTTTTAGCGCTTTTACCCTCACAAAACTGTATATGACGATTTGTTCATAGATAGAAATACAGCCGCCAATGTTTTATTCCCATATGTTCATTTTGTAATATTAACAAAACAGAAAAAAAAAATATTACCTTGAACCGTTTTGAACCGGTTACCGTTATATTTTTTTTCGGTTCGGTTCCGGTTCAGTTCCAAGATGGCGGCGAAAATTTTGGTTCGGTTCAGTTCCGGTTCGGCTAAAAGTAACGGTTCTGTTCCGGTTTTCGGTTCGGTTCGGTTCCGGTTCGACACCCTGCCTCTGACCAAAAGAAGAGGATTGTCTGGTCGGACGAATCTACGTTTATGATGTTTGGTAGCGATGAAATCCAATACGTGCTTCGCCCTGAAGGCGTCCGATTTAATCCTTGATATCAACTGCGTAGAGTCAAGCATGGTGGAGGGAGCGTCATGATACGGGGCTGTTTCTTGGCTCGTGGTCAGCTCAGAACGAATTTTTTCTTTCTCTCTCCTCGTGGTGCTGATATGGCGCTGTTTTTCTGCTCGTGGTTAGCGGAGTTAACCGGTTTGTCTACCGAATAAATCATTTATTTTCTCTCTCCGCTCGTGTTGCTGGTCCCATTCACCAGATTCCACTTCAAACTTAAAACCTCATCTCAGTTGGCGTCTCGAAAAAATTTGAAAAATGTATTGCATTATCAGTATTTATATTTTTGCCCTCCCTAAAATGTATTCCTGTATTTGATTTTCCAAAGACTTTATGACTTTTTTGAAAATGTATTTCCGATACGTATCGCGATACATCTTTACAGATATATTTGAGTATCAGTATTTTAGCTACTATTTTCATCTATACCATGCATTTGAATCTTCAAATACATTTTGACTATTTCTGCCCAACCCTGCAAAGCAATGCAGCTGTCAAGTGCCAATTTTTACGTTTAGGAATTAGAGGAATGGAATGGCACGATTCAGCCGTTCCAGGAGTGGGAATGGGCCCAGTTTTTCCATTCCTAGGAGTTGAAAGGAATTGAATTATCGAAGACTCTAATTCCCAGAAATGGAATTGGAATGGAATGGGGGGTGCCTATTCCGCAACACTGCTGTCAAGGTTCACAGACGGGCATTAAAAACCGTTAGCGACATCTTTGCTAATAGTTTAATTATTTTTAAAACTGTTTTCGTGTCTTTTTCAACAAGAGATTGGCGTGTCTGATGTTCAGCATCCCTTTAAAGGGATGCTGAACCGAAATTTGGATTTCGCCGTAGAAGCGTCGAACGGGACGCTACGAACTCCAAAACACCACTCATACATCGACATCTCTAACGGATGGCCGTATTTTTTGGAAGATAAGGGCACGATCAAGGCGAGGACCATGAAGTCATTGTCCTCCTCTAAAATTCGAGAATCAAAGGAAGCAGTGTCACCTCTCTCCTTCTCGCTTTGGTTCACCAGCTCGGCGGGACAAAGGGAAGAGGAGAGGGAATGGGAATCGTGACGTCACATACCTCGTCGGCCGTGTTCAATCGCGCACTGCTTTCACAAAAATGCGGCCATCCGTTAGAGATATCGCTGTATGAGTGATGTTTTTTGGGGTTTTTTTTTTAGTTACCGCCTATCGCTCCAGCCTTGTTTAGTGAGCTCCGAATTGCGGTTTAGTATCCCTTAATTGGCTTCCCAGCGAAATATTAACTAGCTTAAGTTAATATATATAGAGATTTGGTTGAACACGGTGTCCTATCTTGTCACAACAGTCCGATTATCAACAATGTTCTTTTGCGCTGCTGTTACCAGTTTTCCTATAAATGTTCACTAAAACTATAATTTTTATTCATATTTCATTAAAACTCGATTTGTATATAGACAGGGTAATTACGTGGTTTCTTAACAATTACTATGCATGTATTTTACTTAAAAAGAAAAGTTAGCCACGTTAAACCAAAACATCGTGTGTGTGTGTGTGTGTGTGTGTGAGTGTGTGTGTGTGTGTGTGTGTGTGTTTGTGTGCCTGTTTTCACTATTGCAGCTATTATGCCAACGACCCTTGACGACTTTAACAAAATATGATTTAGTTAGTAATTTCAAGTCATTCTTTCCGCGGAGATAAAGCCAGTGTTCTAAAACTAGTTAAAACCTCTATTTAATTCTGTCCAATCTGGAACGATATCACTGACAATAGTAATATTGTTATCCCT
Source organism: Ixodes scapularis (assembly GCF_016920785.2). Lineage (NCBI taxonomy): Eukaryota > Metazoa > Arthropoda > Arachnida > Ixodida > Ixodidae > Ixodes > Ixodes scapularis. Next base: position 99,994,942 of record NW_024609879.1, on the reverse strand, counting down.
TGCGTGAAAAAAACAAAAACAAAAATGGTCCTAGTTATGTTCTCAATAATATTTAAGCTAGGTGTCTGGAGCGAATGGCACCAGACACGTATAGCTGCTGCAAAGTTTGATTCGCATTCGTGACAGCAGTCACCTATAAAGAACAAGAGAATATAAAAAATGATACAATGAAAAAAATAAAAATAAACGGAGATGCGAGTGTTTCAATGGCAAGCGTCATTTACCACTTCAGTTCACTTTAGAACACTACAGCCTATGCTGTAAACGAGTATTCTTCAGAAACTTCAGGAGAGCTTCTGTGGCCTTATAACCGTCAGAAGATGTCATCCAGGGACCAAAAACGATGTCAATGTTTATTTGTTCTTCCTCTTTCATGTTGAGATGTTTATTCATTAACTCCTTTTCATGGCTGTACTCCTCGCATTCGCTGACCACGTGTTGGATGTTATGGACTTATGAAATTGTTATATACATTTGTTTTTACTTACCTTTCTTTACTGCCTTCTATTTTTTGTTATTCCGTTCATTACACAGTGTACCAAACCAGCACAAGGCGCTGGATGGCATTACTGTTTTAATAAACGCCTACTTCTCTCTCTCTCTAAAGAACAACTAGACATCATCAGTATATGATATACCTAGGGTTCCGCGTTTTCGGTTTTTATTTTTTTCGAAATTCGGCGTACTTTTTTCGGTGTTAATTTTGAAATTCAATTTTGAAATTCAATTTTCGTTTTTTTTTTTCGGTCTATATTTATTCCCAAAAAAGTTTACCGTTTTTTTTTTCGGTGATTATGAAAGAAACACCATCGGACACCGGATCAGATGATGCTTGTAGCTGGGATATTTGTGATCACCCAAAGAATAACGGCAAATATACATACGTGGTCTTCGCTACAACTTCCGTCAGGACACACCTCAAAATTGTGGAATTTGCGGGCATAATCTTCAGCACGCTTCTTTTTCCTTGCCATTCTGACGACGTGACCGTCTAGGTGATGACCGAACAAAACCCAGCGGAATAGCAAGAAAAAAATAAAAATTCATTGTATTTATGTTCTCAATCACAGGGAAGTTTGAGAAAGGGTTTCCTCGATGTCCTCTGAAGTGCATGAAGCGAAAAACCTTATACTAGCCCACATCCCGCTTATGGTCAAGAGGTCCAACGAGTCAAAAAGTCCAACGAGTCAAGAGGTCCAATAGTCACGTGACAGCCGAGTCAAGAGGTCCAACGAGTCAAAAGGTCCAATTCGAGTCAAGAGGTCCAACGGGTCAAGAGGTCCAACGAGTCAAAAGGTCCAATTTGTGTCAAGAGGTCCAACGCGTCAAGAGGTCCAACGAGTCAAGAGGTCCAACGCGTCAAGAGGTCCATCGAACCTTATTTTTATCTTCTCTGTTTATAATTATATTGCTATCAATGGCTGCTTCCGACGGTTACTGACTGTTTGGCCTATTAGAATGATTTTTGACAATACAACTACTACATAGCTATTTTCGAAAAGTAGACAGATACTATTTGGCATAATGTATACGTATTTGAGTGTTAAAGAGATTCCTAGTCAAGAGGTCCAACGAGTCAAAAGATCCAACGCGTCAAAAGATCCATTATTGGACCTTCTGACTCGTTGGATCTTTTGACTCGTTGGACCTCTTGACTCGCCGTGGATCTTTCGACTCGTTGGATCTCTTGACTCGTTGGACCTCTTGACACACATTGGATCTCTTGACTCGTGTTTGGCGAGTCAAAAGATCCAACGAGTCAAAAGATCCATTATTGGACCTTTTGACTCGTTGGACCTCTTGACTCTCTGCCCGATCACCGGGGAAGGGGGAAAGGGCTTTGAAGAAGAGCAGGAGAGGAAAGAAAGGCAAAACTACGATGAATGACGGCTTTCGGGTGGCAAGGAGGGGAGTGACGGTCACTGCACTGAAGCAGGGTGGGATCCCGCGTCTAATGACAAAGCAACAAAAAAGAGGGAGATGAGAGATGAGGATACAGTGGCCTCGGGGACGACCGATTTTGGGATACTGAATGGCTGGCTGTGTCACGGCGCTTTGCGTTCTCCAGTTTAATCAGATGGTGACCAACGCCATCTCTTCATGCGGTCTGCTTGACTAACGCAGGAATTTCCCGAGAGTTGTGCACGCTGCACGGTAGTGGGGACGTAGGGTGTTTTCCGAATTTAGAAATCAACGAACAGTTAATTGGTGACTGAATTACGAGGCACGTATAGACCAACACGCGGTGCTGATGAACCGCCCCTGCGGTGGTGCTGCTATCGGAATTGCGCACGCGCAAACGGTCCACTTGACGCGCTTCCTGCGCACGTGCAGTGGCCACACCTCGTGCGGAAACTGCACCTTTTCCCGCACCTTGTAAGGGCTTGTATGGAAACAGCGCGTTGGTCTATGCGCAGCATGAGCTGAACCGGGGAGAAGGGTTATGTGGATCCTTTCGACAGTATAGTGTTTGGCAGTCATCCAGAGTAGGGAGCCTTCATATGCGCTTTGCTAGGGTGATGCCACCCTTTGTAATACCACTCGCCGACAAACCAGCAGCCATTTTGGTTCTCGGCGATAATCCGTGGGGCTTATAACCCTCCCGGAAACAAGCACCTTATCTCACAAGTTCGGAGCAGCGTTGTGGAATCCACGGAGGGAGGATTAGCATTTTCCCCCTTGGATGGGAGGACCGATGGACACAAAGACCACTTTCCGGCGCATGGGAAAACAATGAGAGGAACAAAATGGCGGTGGAAGAGGGCGCGGGAAAAGGAAACAGGCAGTTGGCATCACTCTATGTGAAGCGCACATGAAGGCACCCTAATCCAGAGGGTTAACTAGAGTGCCTTCATGTGAGCGCACATGAAGGCTCCCTAGGGTTAACATGTCACAGTATCTTGCCGACCAGTGCAGCATGACTGCTAACTGGCACCACGCTATACGGATAACCAGAATCGGCTTACGTTCGTGTAATCACTACTGCGTGGTGCACCTAAAGACCCGAGGGTATACTCCGTTTCACCTAATGATGGACCGCAGCCTATGCTAGAAGCCGAGAGCGCAACGCCTTGAACACCTTTGTGTTCGAGGCATTTCAGAGTTGGAGAAGGACCCTAGTACCCCTTGTCTTGCTGTGCATGCACACGCTTCACTGGCTCGTGTTCAGGTTGAGCAGCGTTGATCAAAAGCCATGCACAGTTTTATTAGTCTTTCGATGTATCGCGATAGTACCGATATATATATATATATATATATATTTTTTTTTTTTCGTAATCACGGAAGTTTTATTTTACTTATTCTTTTAATGTACGGCACCTAGTGGATTTTGTTCGTGCAAAGTGAATTATTTTATTCGCACGTAATAAAGCCGAGAAAAAAAAACACATTGTACTTTCAACATTTTCGCGACATATTTTGAGCCTTGCATCCCATGATCCATTACAGCGACCGCTTATCAAATGCTAATTTAAATTTTGTTATATCTTGTGTCGAACCTAAAAGTTTATTAAAAAGGAAAAGTTTACCATTATATCAACCCGCACTTTAAAAAATATATATATTTTAAATTACTATTTTGAATTATTTTTCGGCATTTGCCTTCCCATTGGCCAAGTTGGATACCTTACCTGCACATAAAGAACCGGTGAATTATCGGGAGTTCCTCTCTTCGAAGTGGCCATCTAAGGCGTATCCTAAAGGAGCCTTGAAACAATCTTTCTACTTTCGCTAAATACTAGTTAGAATCACTCCCTAACGTTAATCACTAAATAAACTTGCATTAGTTTTTCTTTCTAAGCACAGTCGCCAAATAAATTTGAGAAATAGAATCATCGTTCATCCCCTCAACTCGGAGCCAGAACAAGCGGCCACGTGGCCCGGCGCCTATCATATACCTTTAACGTTAATCATACGCACGTGCTGGGCTTGACAAAGTAGAGAATGTGTGCTCAACTCAGACATTATTGGAGTTGGGCTATTCTCATCACCGCTGTGGTTGGACACGAGCCAATACCCGAGTGTCCGCCGAGGCATTGATTGTTACGAGCTGAAGGCGAGTGCTCACGTAGCTCTCCTGTCCAATCTATGCATGAGCCGCGCTCGACTGTCGTCAGTCGGGTGATTTCGATTCCATAATCACGTCATCCAGCTTTGCAAAGGCAAGACTGAAAGAAATAGTCCCCTGTTATCTTCGCGATTTCGCAATTTCACCGCGACAGAGAAGTTTCTGAGTCAGTGGCGGTCTGTGCGATTACACTTATCCCAGGCTGGGACCAGTACAAACCGGCAAAGTCATGAACGTTCCAACCCGACAACGTTTCATGACCCCTTTAAAGGGGCTGTGAAATGATCTTGATGTTCAAAGAGTCTAGTGCGTCAAGGGCCCAGGAACCGGGGGGGGGGGGGGGGGGGGGGGGGGCAACAGGGGCTTATTGCCGAATTCAGAAACCTCACTCAAACCGCACTCAAACTGAAGGGCCCCTCCACTTCCTCGAGGAAGGCGCGAGGGCCGGCGCTGGCCAATCGCGACGGCGGATTTGTCCTCGCGATTGGCCAGCGCCGGCCCTCGCGCCTTCCTCGAGGAAGTGGAGGGGGCCTTCAGTTTGAGTGCAGTTTGAGTGAGGTTTCTGAATTCGGCGGTTAGGCACCCGCTGACATTTCCTAGGGGGTGCTGAGCATTATGCTGAGCCCCCGTACGTTTGGCTCAAGGCCTACTGAACTGATTCCTACTGTACAACGCCTCCCCACGACTAGGGAAGGAGCGGTGAGGCGCTTTCCGTGACTCCTTTGCAATATGAAGCGGCAGTTCTCAAGTGATTGGAGCTTTTAACCCGCAATGGATCTCTTGACTCATGTCTGCCGAGTCAAGAGATCCAACGCGTAAAAAGATCCATTATTGGACCTTCTGACTCGTTGGATCTTTTGACTCGTTGGACCTCTTGACTCGCCGTGGACCTTTTGACTCGTTGGATCTTTTGGCTCGTTGGACCTCTTGACCCACATTGGATCTTTTGGCTCGTGTCTGGCGAGTCAAAAGATCCAACGAGTCATAAGATCCATTATTGGACCTTTTGACTCGTTGGATCTTTTGACTCGTTAAATCTCTTGACCAGAAGCGCATTAAAGAGGGGGGGGGGGGGTGCAATGATTTTCGGACTTCGGTCAAAAATTCGTGGAAATTGCCCTTTGACACTTCTGAAGTAAAGAACAGAAAAACGATTTCGCCTGCGTGTCCTAGTTGTTGTAAAAAAAAAAAAAAATAAAGATTGGCATTTCAGGCACCCCTCAACTCACTCGCAGCCTTCAGGGTCACACCTGGTCTCCCTCCTAGTGACGCACCTCGGGGTGCCGTGTAACTTCCCGTGTGCTCGCTCGGAGGACGGGGACGGTTCCTCTCCCTCTCTCTGCTGACACTAGCGGGCGTTACGCTGCAGCTTAGAGCCGAGTGAGGTCACGTAATCTTTCCTCCGTAGTTCCCTCGGCTGCCACTGGCGGCTGCAGGCGGGGAAAAAAGCTCGGCTTTTGCTTTGCGATTATGCAGCGAAATCGCAACATTTTTTTAATAGAGGAAATCTTTTCTCTATCCTCCGGGACCCAATAAAGAACGTAAAAATTACGAGATGCTAATTATTTTAATCCTAAAATCGTTGCACCCCCCTTTAAATAACGAATAGTGCTAGGCGACATATTTTTGATTTGTAGAACTTAGTATATGTGTTCCAGTCTCTGTGTTCCAGGACACATTTATGCCATTTCTACGGAAGTGCCTCTCAAATTGTCGAGATATAAAATACAGATGCACCTCAGCGTCTCGCGTTTAGCCTTCCCTTTCATGCATCTCAGTATTTGTGATCGCAAATACTTCCTTGGGTAGCTTTGCCCAGTCCCGGGTTATTGTATGTGCGCTACTGTTTTATGCTTTAGTTTTTATTAATTGAGTTCACCGAATCACTAAAGAGGTAAATAACACAACATGGGAAGAAGCTCAAATATTATTGAAGGGCGTCTTTAAACGAGCCCAAATTACGTCACTTGGCGTAAAATAGAGGGCTGCAAATGAATGCGAGCATTGTCCCCTTGAAACGTTATGACCGCTGCAAGCTAGCGGGTTAATCTGGGCCGTTGGCTTACTCAAAAGCACGGAGCAGCCACAAATACTTATCCTTGCGATATGTTACTCCTTTACTGCTCTTTATTTTTGGGAATGCTGTGGAATAAACCATGAAACAGAACATTTCATGATTAAGCATTCTTGACAGGAATTACCTAACACTTGTCTGTCGATATCATTTATTTTTAGTTGAAATTACGCGATGTGTTAGTCGGGTGGAATTGTAAGATGGTGGGTTAGCTGCTCAATCATTTTTAAAAAAATTGGATCATAGAGATTGAAGTCGATTGAAGAACTGTTCGTGTTGGAAAGCTCGTCGATCTCTGAAGTCGATAGATATCTACTGTGTCCAGTGCTAGGCCACGGCGAATGGAAAAATGACGAACTTCACATGCCATGCTGCGCCAAGGCAAACTGTCTCTTCAAATTCTTCGAAGACCAAGGACTTCAACATATCAAGGAAGCTATTTTGACGGGACGTGAACAAATTTCAACAATTACTACAACTTTTAAAAATAATGTCACAAATATTTAAAAAAAAATCCGTTATTTTGACGTTGAATGCCGTGAGATTGCTTTAGTGGTTTGGTAGACGTCGAAGTACCTAATAACTATGAATATATCTTTTGTATGTGACGAAAGATGTGTTCAAAGTACTTTTGCAATTATTTTGAACCCGGATGTCGAAGTCACTACCTAAACAAAAAAAAGGCATCTCAAATCGTGGAATGTTAAGACCTTTCCGGGGACGTGTTCGATATTCGCGGGGGTGAGCAACACGCGAGATGCAAATTTACGACTTTGTGGTCAGGGGTAGAAAAGCAAAGGCCCACAGCCTGCCAGGCCTGCAGGTCCCCAAAAAACCAATGTTGCTCTAAGCTTGAGAGTTTATAACAACAATGATTATCGGTGTTTAAAAATCCATAGCTCAGCATGCGATCCCCACAGCCCTACTCGCGCGTATCTGTCGCTTCAGAAAACAAGCCAATCACGGGTCATACGCGGGAACACTGATTTCATCACCGGCCAGGGACGATGTATCAAAGCCGTGTTCGTGAGGTCCGCCCCCCCCCTTGGGGAAGTCCTCACAGCTGAACTTTTTGCTCTTTTTCCGCCATTTTTCTTCTCCGTCTTATATTGTTAGCATCTCTGTTGTCTGTTTTTTAATGCGTGAGCATTGCCAGGCTCAGTCAGCGAAAAAGCCGTCGGCAAAATCAGTTGTCAAAATCCGTGACCTGTCCAACACAATAAACAAAAAACAACAACAAAAAAACTGTCACGTGATATCTCTGGTCACGTGGTCGCCCTGGCCACGTGACCTTTCTGGTCATGTGAGCACGAAACCATCCGGGTTTCGAACCTAAGCCTGGTTTCGAACCTAGGCCTGTTTCCAACCTAGGCACTCTTGATCGTGAAACTAGCGCGCTATTCGTTGCGGCAACACAACTCGGGCAAAGCTAGTGCTCACGCATTCTCACATCATAAAAAAAAGCTTGTGTCCTTGTAGTTTTTTTTTTCTTCTTTTTTTTGTTTGTACTTATTTCACACCTATATCTTGAAAATATTTCACACCACGAGATGAAACGAGTCAAGGTATCCAATACTGAACCTCTTGACGCGTTGGACCTCTTGACACATCGAGGTACGAGTCAAGAGATTCAATATGGGTCAAGAGGTCCAACGCGTCAAGAGGTCCAACGAGTCAAGAGATCCACGTCGAGTCAAGAGGTCCAACGCGTCAGGCGGTCCAACGGGTCAAGAGGTCCAATATTGGACCTCTTGACTCGTTGGACCTCTTGACGCGTTGGACCTCTTGACTCGGAATCCCGTCTGGAAGTCTTCACAGCTCAACTTTTTGCTCTTTTTTCGACATCTCCTTCTCCGCCTTTATTGTTAGCATCTTTGTTGTCTGCTTTTTTAGTGCGTGAGCATTACCTGGCTCAGTCAGCGAAAAAGCCGTCGGCGAAATCCGTCGTCAAAATCCGTGACTTGTCCAACACAATCCAACATAATAATAATAATAAAAAAAAAACTCTGGGAATATTGGACCTCTTGACACATCGAGGCACGAGTCAAGCCTGAGATCCAATATGGGTTAAGAGGTCCAACGCGTCAAGAGATCCGCGGCGAGTCAAGAGGTCCAACGCGTCAGGAGGTCCAACGCGTCAGGAGGTCCAACGCGTCAAGAGGTCCAATATTGGACCTCTTGACTCGTTTTACCTTTTGACGCGTTGGACCTCTTGACTCGGAATCTCCCTTGACGCGGCCCTAAAAGACTGCCCTTTTTCGGTTAAAACCGAATTTTAGGAAACGGATTAGACATACTTTTATCGGTTTTTATGGGTTTAAATCGGAAAACGCCGAACCCTAGATATATCCAGCACCTTTTTTTTACATTTACAATATCGTTTATATACGTATAAATTAAGCGAGAAAGAGCCTAAAATATGTCCGCGTGGAACGTAGGACACGGTTCGTTTACTAGAGAGTTTTAGTAGATCGTTCCCATGACTCCGATAACGATACCCGATACTTCGCCACCGCCTCCCTTGTGCATGCATAGTATCGTTATCGGGGCTATCGGAGGTATCGGAACGATCTACTAAAACTCTCTAATGTCGGAAGAGTAACCATTGACATGCGCGTGTTATGTTGACGACGAGTTCCGAGGCTTATTATGTTATTATGTTCATACTTTCTGCTTTGTTCTCCTGTATTCTTATCGGCTAATGCTTCAATCTCATTGGCTGCGGACCGATAATCAGATGCTCGGGATTTTATCCGGTGGTGGCGTGTGTCGCGATTAATCGATTAGGAGCCGGAAGGTATCCCTCAGTTTTGCCTTACTTCCTAATTGAACCGAAAAGCTTCGCGGTTGATCGACGACTAATCGTTTCTCCCAGTCGACTGACGCTGCTCTCCGTGAGTCAGTCGACCGAAACTGCACGGCGCGTGTGGGTGCACGGGAGTTTCTATAAAAACGAGGCCTTTTTTGTATGTTTTGTTTTGTTTAGCTTAACGTCGATGGACAACCGCTCGGTTGCCATATGGCACGTCGCCGTGGACTTCGTTTACGCATCACATTGTCTAATGGTAGAGCCATGAGCGTTCATTTAGGGTGTGAGTCACGTGCATGTAACGCATGGGAGGGAAGATTAATTAACCGCGAAGTTGTAAAGTTTTCACTCCTTCTCGCGTGGGTTGAACTGTGTTTACAGACTTGCTTAAATAAATGTTATCAAGACACGGCCATTTCTGAGGGTTCTTCATGCGCATGCGCTGAAACCATAACTCTTGGGGACAAACACCGTGTTGTTAGAGTTTAACTCATATAGGATCCGTAGGATCCGTGGTGTAATTGACCGGAAATACAAATGTTTCGCTTAGTTATTTTTTTTAATCACAATTTACGTGGTGAAAATTAAGCAACTGATCTACGTTACGTATTGACATGATAAAAGACCGCTTGACAATAAACACTTATGTTTAATTAAGTTTCTCTTTCTTTTGCATATTAATGGCCGCCGGCGCATTTGAAGTGACAATTCTTTCGAAGGTCGTCGTGTTTAGTGGAGGAAGATTCAACAAAATACAATCTAATTGACGGATATCAGACGCCACGAGTCGGGCTTTTGGACACAACTTTTTGTAGACAGCGTTGTTTTGAAAATTTTATTCGCGAAAATAGACGTGAGGCAAACCTTGGTTGCATATATACACGTATACTACATAATCTTCATGTAGAGATATTGAAAATATTTGCAAATAGGGATATTAACAAATCAGTACCTTCGGGCGGTCTCAGCTTCCTACTTTTCCAGACTTTGTAGCGGGTACGTAGCGGTATCCAGAATGTCCTGAAAAAAGAAAGAGGAACATATTTGCAGACACGTACGTTCCCGAGTATTCCGTAATGCACAAACTCGAAACTATTTTTTTCCCCTTCGGTCAATATGAGGCAGAACTTCCCAGGAAACAAAAATAACCCAAACCAAAACTTTTCGTGGCACCCTGGGACAAGGAAACTTTGAGCACCACACAAGCATCCGCAACTCCAACCTCGTGCATTTAATTCCCCTTCCTCTATTTCACAAATCGGCCGCGAGGCCGCGCCAATTTTCGCTGCACACTTGGTTAGACGGTACCTCCTCGCTCCTCTCGTTCACGTCTTCTCCGCTGGGTGACGCTGCCTTCCCCGGAGTTGCGGACACAGGCCAAGCAACATACTTTCACGCGCCGCAACTTAATCTAGTAAAAGCCGCGGGCGCTTAAATTACATCCAAGAGGAGAAAGTTCTCAAACGCAAACTTTTCGCCCAAAACCTCGTGAATTAACGCTTCGTCCAAAAGATGAGGCTGAACGAAAAAAACTGCGTGCCCGCTGCTCCAAGCAGCGAGTAACTGGTGCGAATCGGTAGCCGTGAACATCTCATGCAGAACCGTCGCCAAAGTCGGCTCTGATTCCTAACGCTATCTTGCACTCTTCGAAGGAAGCTACCAACGCGTTAGCTCGTGCATTATCTTTATTCTCATGTAGTTCACGATGCACGGACATGATTGCGAATAACTTCTCTGGATCCCTCTCAGATTCATCATGGTATACTCGGCGAGATGGGACACTATAAGCCAGGGGGCCTTAGTAGAAAAAAAAAATCTCCCTTCTGTGCGTGGCAGAGACAGTTTGGAGGATGAAAAAAAATCCCGAGCGGTTTTTCCGCTGGCAGGACATCGGTAATGGCATTTAATGCGCCCATCTTGCGAGTGCTGTGCTCTGCTGATTCGGCGGGCTTTCTTGGGTCAGATTAATCTACGTATGAGACGGGGGGAAAACCGGTTTTAGTCCGGGGTACGAGTTGCCCAGAGTTTAGGCCGTAGCTACCGGCTACACTTTGTGCGTCGAAGGGACCGCGTCGTCTAAGTTTCGTCGTTGTAAAACGTCGTGAAACAGGCTGGATTTACTGTACTTCAGACACAGGAATTCCGACGGTTGGCACTTACCGAGAAACCCCGAAAGATCGGTTACAACAATTACCAGATTGACTGTAACGTTTACTTGCGGACGCGAAAAACAGATTTGGAGTGAAGAGTTGCAGTTGAACGTTTCGAGTTGAACAGGAAGCGGCGTTCGAGTTGAGATCCTGTAAGTCAGATTTGATAGGGTTAAAACTCATTCTGTGCAATTCAAGCGAAGTGGCCGCTGTTTACTATAGTGACGTTAATCCAAGACTGAACACGCACATAAAGAAAAAAAAAAAGTAAAATTGTATGCAAACTACTTTTTTTTTTTTTTTTTTCGCGGGCTGAATTTTTTGCGATTAGGTCAAAGCTGAACTTTTGGAATAATTCGCGGGTTCTAATTTTCGCGACGCGGTAGGACCTCAATATTGATTTCATTATGTTTATATTTTACCGGATTTGTTCGCAGGACCTATTTTTCGCGAATTGTAGGCGATTGGCAAAAATTAGGTCCTCGCGAAAATTAAGTCGTTTACAGTATTTAAGATAAACAAACAAAAAAGTAATTTATCCGGGGGCTTATAAACCCCGGAGAAACGACCATAGGGACTCAAGCCCCCGCTGCCCCCTCCCCCCCCCCCCCTTTTTTTTTTTTTCTAAAGTGTTTGTATGGCTGGCTCGACGCCGTGTCAGCAGCCTACATCCTGTCTTAGCAGCTATGGTCAGACAGCCGCCTGCAAAAATATACGCGCAACCAAAAGCATACATACAGACGCACACGCGTACCCCCCCCCCCCCCCCCCCCCCCCCAAACACACACACACACGCCTACAGGCTACACATGCACAATGCGTGTTTTGAGGTTACTGTACTTTTATGAACTTTCACCACCCCGAAGGAATCTCACGAGACTTTGTCAGCCTAACGGAACGTTACAGTCTTTTGAAGAAAAAAAGAAACACGACATGAATAAAAACAAAAACATATACGCATGCATTGAGAGAATACTGGTTGGAACACATAGAGTCCTGAAAAGAGAAAAATAATGGGAAAAGGGGAACAGGGGAAAAAAAAAAGCACGGTAAGATTATCTTGGCGAAACATGGGCTTGGGTTCCGTACAGAAACATCCATCACCGAAAACAACCCTTCGTGCCCAAAAGAGCTGTCAAAGGCTCCCCTCTAGTCTGCGATGACAACGCCTTCCTTCGCGAAAGAAAGACAAAAGAAGAACTTCACGTGTTTGCGGAGGCACAGAAAAAAAGAAATACGATACAGGAAACAAACCGTGAACGCGCGGCGACGACAGTCTTCTCGAAATTCTACCCTCGGAAAAAAGTTTTACCCCTTTCAAGACAATATTACCACGACACTATCACTCAGCGCCACGTCGGGTTCACATCTACTCGCCACACAAAAAGGGCGAGTCTCTAAAGCACAACAGAATGCAAAGACAAAAACCAGAGGGAGCGTCTATTTTTCTCGTCTCAAACAACGCTAATAACACAAAGCAAATGCGCCCAAAGCGTAGCGCGCCACTTTCCCTTCTCGTTGCCACTAAGCCTAACGCTAGCAGACAAATGCAACTTTCCAAAACGGAAGAAAACAGGTGAGACGCACACCAACAAAATATGGCTTCGCCACCAACCCTTCCACCCCCGAAACTCTCCCGTTGGAGAATAAAACGTCGAGGGCAAGACGACGCACTCAAAATAATAACCTCCACCGATATTGGTGTGTTTGTTGCAAGGTCCCGGTTTCCCCACAGAAGAAGGAAGGAACACAGACCCTTGCGAAAGGACAGGAACCATTCCTAAACCTACACAATATCACTAGAAAAAAAAGATCGGGAAAGAAAAAACGAAGCGTAATTCCCTAGCTTCTTTCAACCCTTTCCTCTAATAACGGTAGTCGCCATTCAAACGCTTACAAGAATAGTTTTATTAAATAAAACAAAATTTAAAAAAAGGGAATCGGCGGGATGGGAAAGGAGTGAGCGAGCGAAATATGTGAGCCGATGGAGTCACGCCCTTTCGCGCGTCATTGCCTCGCATCCATCTTGGCGCTGGCATCATTTGCATGTGTAGCGCCCCCCTCGCTCAGCCTTGTTCCCCCGACCTCCGTTAGGTGGCGCGACAGAACGTTGAGGGACTCTGCGGGAAGGGGCTGGTTTCTTCGGCATAGACACACACACACACAGACGCGAGGTTTTGCGCCTCCCTCACCACCTCTCCCCTCCCGAAAATGACTGTAATCGACGAGGAAGCGATGACAAATAGGGAGCCATCCCCCTCCCCCCTCTCTCTTCCGGTTGGCTCCGTTGCCTTCGAAGGAGCGCACTCAAAAATGGCTGCCGCCTGAAGACAAGCAGACGAAAAAAAAAGAAAGCAAAAGTGGCTTGCTTTTTTTTTTTCCTTCCTTTCTTTTTTATAAACGAGTGGTATCAATTTGTTTGCCGCGGCAATATTAAAAAGGGGAAAAAAGAAACCTTATTACCATAGTTGTTTTATATAATACTTTAAACAAATTTCCTAAACGACATAAGCCTAAAAGAAGACCGTTACGATTCTTGACCAATCGGCGATGTAGAAAGTCCCGTGGGTGGGGCTTAACAAGTCGTCGGCACTCTGACGTCACCCCGATCTCGATTTCCGCCGCCGCTACCTAGTCTGTAGTTTCGTACGATAACGAGTGTTTAAGAAAAATATTTAAAAAAATAAATAAAGGAAGAATGAGGGAGATTGGAAAACGAGGTTTGTGTTGGGTCGGATGCATTCGCCGTTCGTTTTCCAAGCGCTCTGTTTTCTAACGCAGCAACACGTCTGTTTGTTTGGAAAACATTCCGAGCAGAGTGCGACAACACGGCAAAGCGTAATCAATAACTTCGGCAAATGGCGGATATAAAGGAGCATTTCCATTGCTTGACTGCAAGCTTTTTCGTTTTTTTTTTTTTTTTTGTCGATGAAGCATGCTGATATTACGACATACGAATATGGAGAGTTTTTTTTCCTGACTCGCAATTTTGGAAGTAAAGGCAAGCCACTAGAGAGATATGATTACCACAGGGTCTGCACGGAGAAAAGAAAGGACTTGTATATAGGCGACCATTTGCATGAGGCCCCGAGAGACGTGCGCCGTAATGACCCTCCAGAAGTACGAAAACAAACACCAACGAAAACAAACGGTCATAAATGTTGAGATTTGCAATGCATCAACGCGTTTCGATGTTGTAGTTTTCTATTTCTTTTTGCGAACGTATGTAACTGAAAAAGAAAAAAACAAAAAGGCAAGGAATGACTTGCAAGCAGTGAGCATACGCAGGCAAGTTGGTTAGGAAAGCTGAAACTATATTACGACGGTACACATTTCTAATTGCTATACGCGAGCAAAGACAAAGTAAACAAGAGAAAAGTTAATGAGTTTAGGAAATTTGTTCGATAATGGTCGCGTCCCACTCGTGCCTTGGCGTTTGTCACGCGAAAGATAACGTTATTCCAAAATAATTTCCTTATTTCAAGTGCTGGTTTAACGTAGCAATAATATATCACTGGAGAAGGGATAATCACCCCTTCTCCAGGGATAATAATCGCTGGAGAAGGGGGAAAAAGTTCAAACACAAATCTCTAAACACAGCTAGGTGGCTGGGGCACGAATTAAAATTTGCCTGGTACTGGTATCTAACCAGGAACCTCTCCATTCCCAGTGCAGCGCTAACCAGGAGCTTGACGTGAGTAGATCAAACGGGTTTTAACAGCTGCCACCAGACCAGTCTAACTCCAACAAGGGTGAACGGCCTGTATTTAAAAGTTATGATGATAATGCAATTCATGCAAAGTTGCAAGCGAGCTGGACTAGAGTAATTTCTTGTCCAGCTCGCATGCACCTTTGCATTAATTGAATTACCCTCTTTTAACGTATAATATGTTTTCTCTCTCTCTCTCTTTTGACGTGGGCAGAAATTTTCAAAAGGGTGATCCTATCAGGCGAAGGGGAAGTGTGTTCTACAGAGTCCCGGCTGTTTGCCCTTCGCAAGTACGCGAGAAGCGAATCCAATACCACTTCAAGAGATGTACTAAACTCAAGGTCTCGTGGTGTAACGGCGCGGACGGATACAATGTCACAGACTGAGCATACATCGTTTTCCCGCTAAATTTAGTGGGGAAGTTTACCCCGTCAGGTCACGTGACCACGTGTCGGCACGGTGACACCTGACACTTGTGAACGTGTTCTTCATTAGCGGGAGTTGGGCGGGAGCCTAAGCAATTTTTGAATTCTGTTCTATCTCAAGAAAAAAAAAAGTGTCCCGTGTGTTCTTAAATGAAGCAACGCAATGAATTAGTACCATCACTTAACATAATAAAGATGTCCCATTTTGCACGCCTATGCTCTGTATTGTACTTAGTAATCGATTGATTAAAATATGTTTTCAATCGTTGAATGTTTAAAAGGATAGGTATACTGGCTCGTGAGCCCTTAGCGAAAAGGAGGGGGGGGGGGGAGGTAGATGGTGATGAAGGCGGCACTAAATGCTATTGGCGACGTGTGCAACTAACGGCGTCGCTGTGGTTGCCTAGAAATAATACTTAATGTCAGACTGCCAACTTTGAAGGTGTTGCATTAAGGACGCCATGACAACAAGCTTCCACCGTTGCTGTTGTTGTTTCTTTTAACACACAATCAAAATTATCGCTGGAATCGATATCCCTTGTCGTCATCACGTCGAAGATAACAACCATGGGGTACGACCGGAACATCTCGTCGCCAATACAACACTGTCAAAGCTGCTGCCGTCAGTGTGACTTGATCTCGTTGTTCATTTGCACGTGCTCTCGCGCAAAGGAAACGCTTTCACGGCATTGCCCTCAGTTCAAGTCGCGGCTCGAGGCGAGGAACTCGCGCTGGACTACGTTCGCGCTTCCGACGACGACGTCGAGCCCGTGACTCCGCGACGCGCGCGAACAACACATCGACGTCATTATGAAAAGTTCAAGGCGCCGCGCGAAAGTCATAAACATACATCGTACTTGCAACTTTCCGAAGGACGTGCTTCGGCAAGTTTTGGCTCCGGCGTCCTTTATACTGACGAGGCCCAACTTTTACGCCGATATATTTTTTTTACTCGTTCTATCCCCAGAGCAGACCTCCGCTTGGAAACGAAGAGGAAAGGGAGCTGTCACGTGACTTCCCCGAAAACTGTTTGATGACTTCTACGTGCTTTCTCGATATAGACCTTCGACGCTCGGAAGGAAGATTGTCACGTGATTTGGGGCGAAGCTGTTTGACGGCGTAGAAACAAAAGTCTTCGGTGACGAGTGGAGTGTGCGTGGGTACGGGTTGCTTGGCGTGTTGACGCGGCTGAGGGTGGGGGTCGGAAGCAAGCTGGGTTCCGCTTGTTTGACGCTGATCGTCTGTCTGTCGGTGCCATCCCGGGAACGCGAACGTGTTTCTGGCCTTATTGGCGCAATCCGGGGCAACCCGCGGCGGTGCGCAGTCGCCCTTCCCTTTGTTCCCGGGTGGCAACGCTCATCACATTTGAGGTCTGCAGTGGCCAGGGACGTCTTACCCGTGCTCTTGTCTGTTAGTTTCTTTTTTTTGGGTTGCCGGTAAAGCGGCCCCCGGACGGCGTACGCGCTGTATGCCTCTCGAGCAACACGGACAACCCGAGTGTCATTTTTACCCGACTCTTCTTTGCTGAGCAGATAAAGACTGCTTTGCACACTTGCGGCGCTCACATACTTGCGTTTTTATTGATCTACTTAGAAATATTGCTAATCTCACATGGAGATCATAGCAGGCCGGATACAAACATAATGAAACATAATACACAAGGTCAATTATACAGGCACTCACATCCTCCACCACACAGTAGCAAAACACAATAAATTATACTAAACGCGCGACAAACAAATCAAGAGATCCTAATTCCACCGTTCCTCGAGGAAACCCGTTCCATTACGAGGCATAAATGGAACTTTGAATAGACTATGTTTTTGTCTTCTAGAGTAGCCTTGTGAAGAAGTTATGCAGTCGCGTGCATATTAATTTTAAAATGCCCATGAATAATTCTGATATAAAAATATTAATCTGCACTCCCGATTTCTTTTGTCATTGACTGGGGGCCAGCTCCTTGGACAAGACTGTGTACTGATGTCCTACCATAGGTATTAAGAATAAACCTAGCAGCTTTGTTTTGAATTCTGTCTAGTTTCGCCAAGTTTCACTTAGTAAATGGGTCCCAGATGACGTTATCATATCCTAATATAGGCCAAATCATAGTTTTATGCGCGAGTAATTTCGTTTCAGAGATGGAGTATTTCAGAGTTCTTTTAAACAAGAAGAGGTTACGAAGTGCATTCGAAGTAACGTAATCAATATGCTCATTCCAGCTGAGGTGGTTGTTAATCCAAATCTCCAGATATTTGTATTCTGAAACCTCTACTAGGTTGTGGCTTCCTATTTTATATTTAAACTGGACGGGATTCCTTTTTGTGAGTAGCATACATAAAAACTCTTTTTTTCATAATCTATGCACATCTGCCAAGAGCTACACCAGTTACTAATCAGACTTAAGTCTTCATTTAACTTATACTGATCACTAGAACCATTTATTTCGTAATAAACCACACAATCATCAGCATACAGCCTAAGTTTTACAGATATATTGTCCACAATGTCATTAATGAATAACAAAAACGGAAGAGACTCCAGAACTGATCCTAAAGAAACCCCCGAGTCAACAATCACCCTATTCGAAGCGGCCTTGTTAGAATTTACGTATTGATGTCTATTAGGAAGGCACACCACAATCCAATCTACCAGTTGATCTTTTTTTTTTTTAAAGATTTCTCGTAATTTGGTAGCTAGCTTGCTATTCGAGACTCTCGCAAAGGCCTTCGCAAAATCTAAAAAAAATAACGTCAATCTGACCGCCTTTATTTATGGATGATGCAAAATCATGTGTCATTTCCACTAACTGTGTGATTGTGGAATATAATAATAATAATATTAATAATAATAGTTTTATTTCTCATCAATGATGAAGGGGAGGCCGGAGAAAAAAGCTGCAAAGGAACAGCTTGACGAGTCTCCGGCCCCCTACACGCCTTAAACCGTGTTGCCTTTGGGTTAGAACTGTATTCTCTTCAAGAAACTAAAAAAAAAACAGGGGTTTAAATAATATGTTCGAGTAGCTTGCAGGACGTACAAGTAAGCGAAATATGTCTATAGTTAGCAACGAGATACTTATTTCCAGATTTATGTAAAGGTCTAATTTTGGCCCTTTTACAGTCCTCAGGGAGAGAGCCTGCACACAAAGATTTTTCATGAATAAGAAATAAAAACTTAGATACCCATTCTGCGTACCACCTAAAAAATTCATTAAGCAAGCGACCAGGTCCCCATAGACTTCTTTTCGTTTAGATTCAGTAACATATTAAAATCCCTCTCACTCAAAACTAGATCTGAAATACTAGGCAAGCTTTTATGCATTTTACAGCTTGACACTTTTTCATTATCATTTGTAAAGACAGATTTAAAATGACCATTAAACGAATTTTTAATTGCAGTTTTATCACTGATAACGAGTCCTTCAGAAATAAACGTATTAGTGATAAGAGAGGACGGCTTAATGTGTCTCCAGAACTTTTCCGGAGATGTTCTAATAAATTGACCAAGTGTAACATTGTAGTAAGTAAATTTGTCTGATAACATTTGAGTTTTTAATTTACCAGACAACTTCAATATTGTGCTCTTGATCGCAGAGAAACCATTCTTTCGATAAGATTTCCCTGCTCAATTAATCTGACGCTTCAAGTGTATCGAGTCACGTGATATCCAAGGATTTTAAAGGTTGGTCTTCTTAGCTTTACTATGGTGCCTGGAGCGCGTCTTCGACTGGTGTGTTTACCGCGGTCAAAAAAATGGTCCCTCGATTTCCGTCTGGTGACGTCATAGAAGTGTCATGCTGTCGCCGGTCGGGACCCTGGCGGCGTCCCACCAGCTGTGGTGTATGTAGCAGGTGCCTGTTCTGCTGCAGGTCGCTTTCCACTGTGACAGTTCACGGAAGCTAAAGCAGCGGGAGTTGGGACGCCTAAAGGGACGCCGTGACGACAGCGACACTCACGTTCGCTCGAGCTTTTCGCCAGCATTTCTACGGCCAACCGCCAGGATCGCGACAGGCAACAGCATGACACTCGCGTCATTTGTTGCCACATCGGGACCACTTTTGATGTATGGGTGGGATAGGATGCTAAACACACCAGTCAAGGACCCGATCCAGGCACCATAGTTTTACTAGGAACAAAGCGTGACATACAGTTCTGAACAAGGTTTTGAAAATAAAACCACATTGAATTGGTATTACAACCATCAGATAAAGACAAATTATGAAATTGATTAAACTCAAGATCCAAGTCAAGAATGGAAACAACATCCGCTTGTGCAAAATTTAACACACTAGACTCCTTCAATTTTGATTGCATATTTATGTTAAGTAATAAAAAAAGCACGGCTCTATGGTCTGGAATACTATTAACAACTTCATACTCGTAATTATTTACAACTTCGCCATTCACAAATACAAGATCTAAAATTGATTTGGAGTCACCTTGTACTCTAGCAAACTCATTTCCGACTTGACAAAAATCAAAAGTAAAGGAAATGTCCAGAAGTTTACGTATACAGCACCAGCTGAAAAATTAAGCCAGTCAATATTGGGCAAGTTAAAATCTCCGCAGAAAATAACTTTTGTGTTCAACTGTACATGCTTTGTTACGTAATCTTGAAAGTTCTCTAGGACAGATAGTAGTGAATTTGGAGGTTCATACACCGCCCCAAAGATATACAAATTGTTATGACAATATGCTTTGCAAAAATTTGCTTCCACATCAGGAATATCATTCATTCTCAAAAGCTTACTATCTTTGTCATAGAGGACTGGAACACCCCTTCCTTTTGAATCTCTGTCTTTACAAAAAACGTTCTACTTCGGCGGGATAAATTCACTGTCAAAACTTTTGTCATTCAATCACGTTTCAGTTCAGACTACAATTTTCGGGTAATATAATGAAATCAGATGCTCAAGCTCTAGCACCTTATTTATTAAACTCCGACAGTTGACATTTAGAATTTTGAGAACTTTAAACTTAGGGTCACGATGTCAAGTGTTCTTTTGCTCAACCATTCTAGCAGTTGGCACATTTCATGTGTACACCTTTCCGTTTACTACCGCCTTATCGTATAGATCAGTTTCACTTTTTCGTTATTTGCTCCGTTTGCAGCAGTACTGTCCCAAAGATGCTCACGAATTCAACGAACCGCGAGTGAAAAGTCCTCTGTCACATCCTTCTTTCTTTCTTGGCTCGAAAACAGGCAATGTTATAAACGTCAATTTCTAATAAGTAGCAGGTACGTTTTACCTCATAAATGCCGCAAAACCTTCGCTCTAGGGAAATACAGTACTAGGGTCCACCTCGTAGATGGCGTCAGCGTGTCTTCTCTGGTTTAGAGAGCCTCAAGTGAGACTGTGTTCAACTCAAACCACGGAGAGCGCTTGCAATATAATGGTGGCGTTAAAGGTTGCAGATTATACCCTTTTTCGCGTTCAAAACTACTTATCCAATCGGAACAAAAATGGTGTCTAAAGAAAAGTTTTACTTTAGTCTTCACGTAAAATATTCACGCATCTCCAGAGCTGTTTATAACCGGAGTTACGCCGAAAAACTACCCGTTGCCACATACACTCACGGCAAATTTTAGCAATTTAATGGCGCCCATAAACCGAAACCCCGGGCGAGCGGTTGAACACACTCTTACTTGAGGCTCACTACTCTCGTCGTAAGAGATTTCAAGAAGGCGGTGAACACGGTTATGAGGAGGGTTCCGTGTTTTCGGTAAGTATTGATAAACACCTAAAATTCAAACCCCCAAGTTGGTTTAATCGAAATCGAAAAAAAAAAAAAAAAAAAAAAAACCCGATAAACCCCGAATTCGAGCTGTAGCTTGCAGGCGAAAAACTCAAGCTTTACGGGCGGAAACTTGTATGTACAGCTTTATTTTCAGTTCGTCCGGAACGCAAATAAACCCCAAATTCCAGCTGTAACCTGCAGGCGAAAATCTCAAGCTTCACGAAACTTGTATGTACGGCTTTATTTTCAGCTCTCCCGGAACGCCACCCCCAGTGAACCGCCCCTCGAAGCTGCAATTGTTTCTTTGGAACCACACATATTTTTTTTTATTATTAATGGTACGGGGACGTATTCCAAGTGTTCAGGCCACGTGCATTATTTACTTATTTATATTTTACAAAATGCCTACAGCGCCTCGAGGGCATTATCGTAGGACGGGCAGGAAATAACACACACACTCGCAGAAAAACACAAAATGGTCACGTGTCCGCACGATTAGTTATACAGCCGAGGAATAAAAAAACAAAAAAACACTATTGTCTAAGGTGCTCACCACTTCCTCCGGCAGCAAATTCCACTCTCTTATTGTTTTTACAAAAAAAAAAAAGGAATTACAAAAACTGTTTGTTTTATTCAAAGACGTTTCTAGAGTTATCACAACTAGCTGAAACGTACGTTGGCCCCAAAAGGTACTCTTTTGTTCCTCGAAGGTTGGGAAGTTCACTGTCCGTCCAGTATCGTCTTCAACATGAATTCCGATAATCCCCGATTTTTCGTCGGACACCAAAAATTAATATCAAACAGCACCACCAAATACAACTCCGAAAAAACACCGCCGAATTCGAAGAAAAATCAGCAGCGAAAGCACGGTAGTTCACGCTGCCTTTGATTGGCTCTGATATCTCGTAGCATCCGCTGCAGCCGGTCGTATAGGTGAAATGGTGTAAATTAATAATTATTATAAAAACAATTTAATGATTTTTAAACTTTAAGAAAGGAAAGCCCCTACTTCCAGAAATATCTCCGTCCATGAGTCTGCGCATAAAGTGCTACGCTAAATTTAGCGGGGAAATGGGATCGGTGTGCAAGTAGTTATACAAGAATTCAGACCGCCTCACGCCGCGTCACGCCATTCACGACGTGAGAAGCGCTTTCCCAATAAATCTAGCGAGGAAATTTAATCGGTACATAATTATGCACCGATTCAGGTTGCATCACGCCACGTGGCGACGAGAACTTGTCGTTTATTAATTGACGTCACGTGAGGCAGGACTTGAGACCGTCAGGTCGAATGACCTCAGGTCATGTGACTTCAGCCTTTCTAGACCCAGTTCGCTTTGATTCTAGAATGTCTTTCAGTAACCTGACCTTTTGGCGGCGAAATGTGTTGGTGGTGCCCTCCTATGGTTTCCTCTCATGACGTCATTATCTTCAGAACAACAAGTTTGCCTGTGTCTGTATGGTGGAAGATTGAAATCATTGCGTTCTGAAACCAACACTGCCAACACCGTGAAAATTGAAGTTAATACATTACTCTAATTTCCGTCGATGAGAAATCCTTCGCTGACGTCATAGTCAGCATTCGGCCAATCGTGGCAGGCCCTACCACTGCGACGCTTTTGATCGCTCACGTTGCCAATAGACCCTTTTTCTGTTTACAAACATGAACCACTGCTTGTGCCCCCAAGCGACTTCCGGTCCCTCCGTCTTTGCAAGCCTGTCGAGCTCGCTTATGTCACCGGTGATAGATACCATAAATGCTACACGGACGACAAAGTTGGAGATTCAGCGAGGGCCTTCGGCCGTACGGTTTAACCTCTTGGAGTAAACAAATTGGTTTACAAGAATATTCGAAAACTTTTAACGGATCTCGCGCTTTTTTGGTCCTTTAGGCGTTCACCTGGAGAATTGGGTTAAATGTTTCATCGACGTTTCAAGAGTGGGCTTCATTCCTTCTTTTATGAAATGAAATTTGGCTGAGATGTCGGAGACTGGAGCACGGCCTCCTGCTAGCGTTTGCAAAGAAATCCGGCTAAAGTCCCTAGATAAGAGCTTCCTACAAGTAGCGACCTTCTTTGAAGCGCCGACTGTGTGACGGTGCAGGTTTTAGGAAGCGAATGGTGGAGCTCAACAGAGGTTTGAACTGAATGCCGCCATTTGCTTCCAGCGGAATGTGCTTTGTCATTTGTGTTGCTTGTCGTTACTTGTAAAAGAAGTATCAAGGAACTTTAGTCAAAACTAGAGCGTGGCCGCCTGGTGGCGTTTGCAAAGAAGTCCGGCCGGAGCCAACCCTACGATCCAATAGAGCCAATCAGGCAGCGACAAAAGTGCATCGTCCCCGCGTTCCTCGTCTTTGTCCGTTTGCTATCACCAAAACACAATCGCGCAAATAAAAAAACAAACAAAAAACGCAGTATCTCGGTGTATTTACTGTGGTCGATTGGTGTAGTCGGGGATATATAGCACAAGCAATGACGACGAGCGCCATGACAATGCACTTTTGCGCGGCTTGATTGTAGCTCTCGCTGCGGTCGGACTTTATGTTAAACGGTGTAGAGAGCACAAATCGGCAACGGCATTTTCAATTACTTCATCCTCACGACCGTCTTTAATTTTATTTTTTTAACTTAGAAGTAAACACTCCGAGCCGAGTTTATCGTTTTCCGCCAGAGGATATATATGCTCGAGAAAGGGTTCACATGACTTGCCGCGCCGTCGGTAATCGGAAACTTCACAGAGGGCATCCCGTTTCCAAAAGACGGCGCCAGCAGTTCGGGAGTGTCTCCCCCTTTTGTGTCGTTGGGATGGCCGCTCGTTAGATATGCCCCTCTGGTCGCGGTCTGCCCAAGGAGTCTCGGGTGACTCCACAAGGTCCGACGGGACTCGACTGGGCATACCCCGTGTTTTCGGTTCTCCTTTCAAGTCGTCCGGAGGGACGTACAGGCGGGAAAAGCCGCCGTTGTTTCTTCCGGTGTCGGGTTGCCTCGAGAGACTATCTGGACCTCTCCTGGAACTTGCTGCTTCCTGCGGACATTGGGCGCCGACGGGTTCGCGTCGGTTTTGGCGACCGAGAGGGTTCATGATTGTTGAGTGCACTGCTGCCCTCCCGACATTGTTGAGGTGTAGCAATCTACTGGAGTGTATACACTGTACTATCGCTGAAAACATATGAGCCTAAACACTTCATACTTGTTCGGCGTACCGGTGTTTGAAAGGGCTGTGGTCCTCCGATCTATGGATGGAATGTAAAGTTGAGGTATCATACATCGGTCTTTTCGAGAAATCGAGAGATGATAGAGCTTGTGTCTCGGGTGTCTCCGCAAGGTCCGAGGGTACCCTGTTGGTCACAGACGTAAAAAAAAAAAAAAAAGAAAGAAAAGCCGGATTGGGTGTTTTAACTTATATTGTCCGCGATGGTATATCTACCCACTGTCTATGAAAAATGGTCGCCTATACCATTGTCAAGGGTATTTCAAGCCCCTGATAAAGGAATGAGGTTCAAAACATTCGCAGAACGGAGGGGCTTCAGGGCTACCCGTTTGATGGCGTCAATTTGCTCCCTCGTAGTGAGCGGTCACAAGCGGCCGCAACGCAGTCGGTCCCACTCAAACGTCAATATGCGGATTTGCGCGGCAGTGCTGGTCGGCCTGGCGCCATGTAACAGGTGCATCCGTGCTAAAGAATCGAGATTTTGCAGGTCCGTGCGTCCGCAGAGTGGGGACTGTGGGCGGCCATCGTTCCCGTATTACAGCTAACGAAGTCCGTCCCACTATCTACGGAAAAAAAGTTTTTTTTTTTTTTGTGTGTGTGACTTTATGAGCGTGGTGGAATGTCCTCATATGTGTGACACCAGCTTGGGTGAAAGAGTTCGTCATTGGACGGTGGCTTCTTTAGTAAATATGGTCAATGCCTCCGAATAACTGTGTCAGGCAACTTTCTGCCACTATTGGCGATGTACGCGATCGAAAGCGCCGCTTTGGTCGGCCTGCCACAATTGGCCGACTGCTGACTTTGACGTCAGCAAAGGATTTCGTATCGACAGAAATAAGAGGAATGTAAAAACATTAATTTTGACAGTGTTGGCAGTGTTTCTTTGAGAGCGAAGTGATTTCAAGCTTCCACCATACTAATTACAAACACCATCGAACTTGTTGTTTGCAAGGTAATGACGTCATGAGAGGAACCATACGAGGGCGCCATCAAAACATCTCGCCGCTAATAGGGAGTATTAACTGGCGGCCATACTTGTGTGCGCGACTCCAGAGCACGTGCTGACCGCGAGCTTCCACAGTTCTTTCGCAGCGTGCATTCCGCACCATGAAGATTCTCGGTCTCAGCAGCTTATTAATGTTAGCTCGTTCTGAGCATGCGCGCTAAACATCGCCCTTAAACATGGCGAATGCAGGCAAGTTGGTTTCTGAGAAAAATAAATGCAGCGCTCGGCATGCGTTCATTTCTTTTAGCTAACGCCGTCACGCGATCTCTCATTCTCTGGGGGCTTTGGCGCTATCGGTAAAGCCCTAACTATACCACAACACGCTGTTTATACAAACAAGCCCACACCTGCCTATTAGCGGCGAGATGTTTTGGTGGCGCCCTCCTATGGTTCCCCCTTGTGACGTCATTACCTTGCAAACAACAAGTTCGATGGTGTTTCTTATTAACATGGTGGAAGCTTGAAATCATTGCGCTCTCAAAGGAGCACTGCCAACACCGTCAAAATTAAAGTTCTTTCATTCCTCTTATTTCCGTCGATGGTGTACCCTTTCCGAAGTCATAGTCAGCTTTTGGGCCAATCATGGAAGGCCGACCACAGCGACGTTTTCGTTCGCGCACGTCGCCAATACGAGGTGGGGGCAGGGCCGTACCCAGAAAAAAATTTCGGGGGGGGGGGGGGGGGGGGGGGGCAGGGGGGTTTTCGGGGACAACGCCGGCCATTTTGAAAGTGTCTATTGTCTTATTTTCGCCCATGAATCATGTGCATCGGTGGCATATAACGGAGAGTTACAGCAAACCGGAGAACCGGTCCCGGTTGGGTACCCGGTAGCCGACCGGCGCCACTGCGCGTGCGCAGAGGTGGAGATTAAAATCGGCTGGCTGCCAGTGCACCGACCAGGGCCGTACCCAGAAAAAAAGTTTCGGGGGGGGTCAGAACCCCCTAACCCCCCCCCCCCCCCCCCTGGTTACGGCCCTGGGTGGGGGCAGGGTGGGGGCACTGCGCGTGTGCAGGAATCATATACGCGTGAATTCGTGAAGCCTTTGCGACAGCCTGTCCTGTCGCAAAGGCCTGTCGTGAAGCCTGTCGACACAACGCGTGAAGCGTTGTGTCGACAGGAGCAAATCCCCGCAATGGCGTGACTTCAGAGAGTTGCGTTGCGCATACCCCTTCCCAATCCCTTATATCCGTTTTCACCTCAAGAACCGTAGTAAAAAAAGTACGGTTTCCCGCGGAGCATTACTAATTTTCCTCTTTATGCTGAGAATTGAGATATATGTTGGTGCATTTTAGATTAGATACATGTTACCTTATCAAGACGTACACGTTTCAAACGCCAAAAGCATCGCTTCTGCCTCCAACAACCAAATCTTGTAAGAACTACTTCGCTGGCGTATGAACAAGGAGCAAAACGTCCTTTTTTGTTGAGGTGAAAACGGGTATAGTGACAAACCGAAAAGCTGAGGTGATAGTTGAGCGGGTTCGGCGGTCGATTGGCTCAGTCAATAGCTACACAATGTCAAGAGAGCGCACGTAGCACATACCACATTTCGGGGAAGGCTCTTTTCATATCGAGTTTTATTTGAAGACCCGATTTCACGGTAAGTCGCTGCAAAGTTTGAGTCCTCGAGCTCTGTGCGCGTTGTTGATCTAATACGGTACTTCCGTCTTGGCTTCTCATAACGTCAATTAACTTGTTTACAGCTTACTCTTAATACCATTATCGAGACTATATGCTCAACGAACAAAACGAGCAATACAAATGATTTCATACATCGCGCCCCTGACGAAGCAGGATTCGAGGAGTGTATAATATATGAATCCCAGCGCGGCACGCATAAAATTGAAAGATGGGACTCGTGGGTGAAAGGATACTTCCCCCATGAGCCAATTAGAGTGAAGGGGCGAAGCACGTGACAGCTTTCCACGGGAGGAGTGCTCACTGACGGTGTGTAGTCACGTGCCTTGTTCCGACGTTCTCAATGGCTCGCCAGAGGTGCCGCAGCTTTCGTCCTTTGCCAAGTTATCTCTGAGCTGGAAGCCTCTTCCTCAGGAGAGAGTGCAGAGACCGTTGAGAACGGCCCGTGATTACCGTATTAAAAACTCATTTGTATGCCAATGAAACGTGATCCGCGCACCGGAGCCGGGTTTGGACGGGACGCCACACTCGGCCTCATGCGGGCGTGTTATAATAGGCGCTTTCACTCTCGAACGAAGAGCTTCGCTTTCGCTTGGACGTCCTATATCGAGTGTCGTGTATAAGATAGCTAGCTTGGATCACGAGAAATATTTTGGGGGTTCATTTGACTGTCGGTTTCAAAGAGTATGCAGAGTTGTAGCAGCCTTTTGGCCTTCAAAATTTAAGATATGGGCATTTTTCGTCTTTAACGGGCTGTTCGACAGGTGCACTTCGCGATACAGTTGGCCCGAACACGTCAACGGCAGGTTCTTTTATTTATTTGCTCATTAGGTGCATTCGTAACGAACACATTATTGTTATGAATTATCCAGAGTAAGTTGGGCGTAGAAAAAGAAAGACCAGCATCGTTACAAGTGTATATCAAATCAAATCAAATCAGCTTTTATTTTCCATCACATGATGGGGGATACCAAGAGAAAAAGCTGCTTATATGCAGCTTGACGAGCCCCTGGCACCCCTACATGGCAGACAACGCAACAAGAGATCATTTAATAAACAAATAAATCTAGAAAAACAATAGAATGTGCATTTTTATACAATGTTAATTAATCATAGAATGTGCATTTTTTTTATACAATGTTAACGATGCTATTTTTATTAAGTGAAGTGATATAAATTTCTAGCGATGCGATACGATTTAGTAAGTGAGGAAGTGCATGTTTAATTCTTTGATGTCCAAAGTTCGTACGTGATTTTGGTATTTGCCATGGATGTATTTGACGGGTTCGATAAATTGGAATTTGCAAATGAAGGTCAGCGAAGTTCAGAAATGTTTCGGATTTACCTTTTAGGGCCGATTGGTACGTTAATATTAAGCGTTGACTGTAGAGTTTTGACACGTCGGTTATGGAAAATTTATCAAAGAGAGGCAATGATGGTGAGGTCGAAGGAACATTGGCTATTGCACGAAGAGCTTTTTTCTGCAGCACGCGGAGCAAATTTAAGTTGGTTAAACCAGTGGATCCCCATATCAGATGCGCGTATCCTAAGACGGGGAAAAATAATGATTTAAAAATTTGAAATTTGATATTGGTAGGTAAAATGTTTTTATATTTGTTTATTACTCCAACTATTTTCGAAAGTTTAGTACGAACATATTTAACATGTTCAGACCAGGACATGTTAAAAGAAAAAAATACACCCAGAGTTTTGACATTTTCAACACAATGAATAATATCAGAACCATATTTGAAAGGAAGTAATACATTTGTTTGAGTTCTAGAATGTAGTTGAAATATTACAGCCTTGCTCTTATTGGTATTTATATGGAGGGAGTTAATTTCGCACCAACATTTTAATTTAGATAGAACAATATTTGCTCTGGTAACAAGATGTTCATAATTTTTATCAGAAATGATTATACTCGTATCGTCTGCGTAAATTATAAAATTTACATCAGGGTCAATAGTTACAATATCGTTAATATAAAAAAGAAATAGAAGTGGTCCCAGAGTGCTTCCCCGGGGAACACCAGAATTAATACCTAGCAAAGAGGACATATGGTCGTTGATTGAAACATATTGCCGACGACTTTGAAAATATGATTTTAACAAAGAGAAATAAACACCCCGAAAACCATATGAAAATAATTTATCTAAAAGAATACCATGATCAAGACAGTCAAACGCTTTACTGAAATCTAAAAATATAGCGACTGTTGACAACTTTTCTTCTAAATTGTCCAGTATTATCTCTTTTTGGTGTAAGAGTGCACACTCGGTTGACCTGAATTTCCTGAAACCAAATTGAGAGTCAGTTAGAAGTTTATGCTTATTTGTAAAATTTGTAATTCGCATGTGCAGAATTTTTTCGAGGCCTCTTGAGGAAATGGGAAGAATAGAAATAGGTCGGTAGTTCCCTATGCAATTTCTATCTCCTTTCTTGAACAATACTATTACTTTCGCGGTCTGCATACCCATGGGAAATATTCCTGATGTGAGAGCAAGGTTGTAAATATGTGTTAAACAAGGCGCAATGATATCTATGACAAGTTTAACAGGTTTAATATTTATGTTATCAACATCGCAACTGTTGTTGTTGCGTAAATTGGCCATCGCCGCATGAACTTCGTGTTCATCGGCAGGATAAAAAAATATTGTCTCAGAAACTCTTGGTATATTATTTCCTGCGTCACTACAGTAAGTTCCTGACCCAACATTTACAAAATAATGATTAAAAGCATCTGAAAGTGCAGAACCAGTTTTTTCTATTCCATCAATACTTAAAGATTCTATTTTAGTACAATTTGTTTTTTTACCTAAGAGAACACTAAGCCTCTTCCAAATTAAGTCCGAGTGTTTCATACATTCTGAGTCAAAAATATTGTTGTAGTAGCTACGTTTTGAACGCTTCAAATCTGCTTTCAGACGGTTTCTCAACGTGCCGGCCGAGATGCCAGACACTTATTTTATTCTCGCGCTACTAAAGCATGGCGCCGATAGCACCATGATAACACTTCTTCCCTCTTTAACGGAGAACAATAATAGAACAATAAGACACGTCAATTGGGATCACTGCAATCTAAGACCTTTAATGATCCACTGGCTTTCTGGTTCGTATAGATCGTCGCTTCTGCGGGCTTTTTATGGAATCTGGTAAAATCTGGCATGAAGCTCCTTGCGTTTGCGGAGATCCTGTGGCAGTACTCCCTTGTTTTGGCGTTAGAAAGTCTTCGCTGGCGGAAACTCCAGTTGGCCTTCTTTGTTCAGCGGAGGAGTCGGTTGCTCTGTGCTGCATGTTCTCTGTTGACACAGATGGAAGGCGATGATCTCGTAGATGATCCCCATGGTGGTTCCAACGAGTACCATCTCTGAATTCCACCTGCACAGATGACATACTTGTTGGTTATATAACAACCTCAGGAACTCACGAGGGACCTCTCCTGCAATTCCGGGCCAAACCTGTTTTTCCAGGGTAAGGAAGAGACCCTTGGCGTGCTCCTTGATCACAGCGTACCCTATAACTTCAGCTGCTGAAGAGTACTTCACTCTGCATGTCCGTGTGCAAAAGGTTTAGGGCTGTCTTTAACTTCCTGCCCATGAGCAGTTCAGCTGGGCTGTGACCAGTTAGTGAATGTCTTGTAGTTCTATATGTCAGAAGCATACAATGAATTTTGGTCTGAAAATCTTTAGAAGGGGGTTTCTTCAGCATCCCTTTCACGGTTTGTGTA
Source organism: Ixodes scapularis (assembly GCF_016920785.2). Lineage (NCBI taxonomy): Eukaryota > Metazoa > Arthropoda > Arachnida > Ixodida > Ixodidae > Ixodes > Ixodes scapularis. The sequence goes on along the minus strand of NW_024609879.1, from coordinate 99,964,386 downwards.
ACGCGTTCCGCAGCTCCGTTCGATGCTGGTTGGTAAGGTGGAATCAACATACGTCGTATCCCACCCCGGTTAAAAACTCGATGAACTTGTCACTTACAAAGGCAGGACCGTTGTTCGAAACGACAACGTGCGCAGAAAAGATGTTCCGAAGGCACTTGAGTGTAGCGTCAGCAGAGGGTGACGATACAGGCATTACCTCGACCCACTCTGAAAAGGCATCGACGAAGACGATGAAGTAGTGCCCTTGGGATGGACCACCAAAGTCAACATGAGGACGCGGCCATGGCCGTTCAGGAACTGGCCATGGAGTTGACTGTACTTTCCAACGAACGGTGATGTTCTTGGCATTCACGGCAGTCTTGGACCTTAGCCGCGATGCGGTCGTTTAGACCAATACCACCAGGCGTGGCTGCTCTACTCCGGAATGGCTGCCGTGTAGCAAGTTGAACACTTGCTCTTGCAATTTCAGTGGAATAATTACTCTTGATCCCCAGAGTAAACAATCTTTTTGTACGCTAAGTTCTGTCAGTTTCGTTCGAAACGGCGACTACGGCGGTCGTCCTGGGAAATCACTTCCGGACAAGAGCGCCTGTCTTACTCGTGACAATACCGAGTCAGTCCCAATGTGCTGTGCAACGACTGCAGCTGAGAGAACAGCATGGTACTCCCGTTCCAACATAAAAACGTCGGCTGTTCGCTGAACTTAGAATTTGTCCACTGGTAATGGTAATCGACTCAAGGCATCGGCGTTACCTATGCTTGATCCGGGTCGATAGACCAGCTTGAAGCTGTACGCTGGTAGTGTAACTTCCCAGCGTATTACTCGGGGTGATCCCGTGTCTGGAATAACTTTGTTAGAACCTAGAAGTCCAAGGAGAGGTTCGTGATCACTTACGGCTTCGAACTGGTTGCCCCAAAGGTATTGATGGAACTTGGTCACTCCGAAAACTAGTGCCAACGCTTCCTTGTCGAGGTGGCTGTAGTTTTTCTCAGCTGGAAGGAAGCTTCTGTAGGCGAAGGCTGTGGGACGTTCCTCAACCCCTTCAATCTCGATTGGCGAGAACGACTCCGACTCCATATGGAGATAATCATGTCTTATTACACCTGAGACTGCGGTGGAAGAAATCGGAAGAACTTTCAGTAGAAGGAACAGACACAGAGAACGCCTCAAACTCAGCTCCTTTGAGCTGAGTTTGAGACGTTCTCTGTGTCTGTTCCTTCTACTGAAAGTTCTTCCGATTTCTTCCACCGCAGTCTCAGGTGTAATAAGACATGATTAGCTACCACCAGCTCGCCTGCACTCTCACCGTCTTTCCATATGGAGAGGCGTCGCAGCTGAGGATGATTTCTTTGCTAGGATTGAAGTGCTGAAGCATTTGGGCAGAAGTCAACAGCTCTTCGCTTTTCTGAAAAGCATTATCCTCCTCTTGCTGCCATCGCCATGTTTTATAGCAACGAGAGGGTCATACAACAGTCGAGGAATTGAGGACAAATTCGGAAGAAAACGCCGGTAGTAGTTGATGAGGCCAAGGTAACTTTGAAGTTGTTTCAAATCAACAGGTCGTGAAGAATTTACAACTGCTTCTACCTTTTGTTGCGTTGGATTTAGTCCTTCTGCTTCAATCACATGACCGAGGTAGTCCACTTCATAGGCCATGAAGGTGCATTTGTCTAGATTGGGGTTTTCCGGCTTCCTTTAGACGCTGTAGTACTTTCTCGAGATTCTTCAGATAGTTTTGTCGTCGAGTTCAGTCACGAGGATGCCGTCAAAGTATACGACGACGTGTCGCATGTCCTGTAGCATATTTTCAGTCTCTATCTGGAAGATTGCAGGAGCTGAAGATACCCCAAAGGGTAGTCTGATGTATTGGAAAAGTCCTGGTGGAGTGTTGATTTTTAGGAGTGAGTTTCGGGCTCGAGCTCTACTTGTTGATACGCGTCTTTCAGGTCCAGTTTAGTTAACTTCACGCCACCCAAATGTTTTGCCCACATATCCTCGAATCTGGGTCTCAAAAATGGTTGCAGGATTTACAGTTACCTTAAAATCTCGATCCCCAAATCCTTGCGCGCCCATCGCGCTTTAGAACAGGCATGATAGGTGCTGCCCACTCGGTTGTTTCCACAGGACAGGTAATTCCATCGCGTTGGAGCCGCTGCAGTTCTTCTGTTACCTTGTCCTGTAGCGCAAACGGAATTGCGCGCTGTTTGAAGAACTCGGGATGTGCTCCCTTTTGAATGGTGATCTTCGCTTTCACACCCTTGAGCGTACCAAGTTCGTCAAAAAGATTTCTTCGGATTATCTAGAAATGAGTCCATTACGGATGCAGGAGCAACTTCCTTGATATCGGCTAAACTCATTTCAAGGGCGTTGATCCAGTCTCTTCCAAGTTGTGTGGGAGTCTGATCACGTGCAACATACAAAGGTAGCGTTGCTTCTTTGTTCAGGAATCGGACGGACACGGCGACTTTTCTTTGGACCTCAGAAAAGCCACTACAATAAATACTTAGGATGACGTCGGAAGGCTCACACTGAAGCTCAGGGAATTGATCATGAAACGCCCTTTGTCCGATAATGGAGATGCTTGCTTCTGTGTCGATTCCCATTCGAAGTGTTTTCCTGTCACTTCCACAGTCGTCAGGAGAGAAGGTGAAGTCTTGGCAGATTCTAATGACCACATGTCGTACATCATGGGTGCTTGACTAGTAGACGCCTGTTCGGAATTGTCCATGGTGTGAACAGGACGTTTAGGATGATCTTTTCTCTGTCAAGGATTGTTGCATTCGCCGTGTTGAGGCCCTCCGCAACGAACATGTGTTTGGCTTTGACATCCCCCTTGATTCATCAGTAAGCTTGAATCGTTCTTCGCGTTTTAAAACGCAAGCAAAAAGTGAATCACGGTCTCGAACGTCAAATTGGGCTCTTCAAGCAACCGTGTCTGCATTTTGGAGTCATTGATTCCGCGGACAAATCTGTCGCGAAGCATGTCGTTCAAGATGCCTCCGTAGTCACAATGTTTGGCGAGTTTCTTGAGTGCGGCAATAAAGTCGCTGACAGATTCTCCCGCGTGTCGACATCGGCTGTTAAACTTGCAACGGCTGACTACTGCGAGGGTATCGGAGTGAAATGGTTGCCGAGAGCGCCGAATATCTCCTCTATGGTCACTTCATTGGGGGCTTTGAGGGTCAGAATGTCTCGAAAAACTGAGTACGTCTTAGCACCACAGTACGTAAGAAAGACTGACCTTCCTTTTGTAGTAGGAATGCTATTGGCTTCGAAGAACAGCGCAGTGCGTCCCATGTACTCTGACCAGTCTTCAAGGTTCCCCTTCGAAGACGTCCAAGGTCCATTGTTTTTTTGCATGGCAAAGCTGAATACGGCGAGGACTTACCCTGGAAAAAGGTGGTTCATGTTTTACTTTCGTTGCCCATTTGTTATGAATCATCCCGAGTAAATCCTGGGCGTAACAAAAAAAAAAGACCAGCATCGTCTCAAGCGTGTACGCGCCGGCCAACGTTACGTGCCGTCCGAGATGCCAGAGACTTCTTTTACTCTCGCGCTACCAAAGCATGGCGCCGATAGCACCATCATCACAGCTATCGTAACACTGGAGGCGACCTACTCTTTACTTCCAAGGTTCAAAGTATAGAGTTGGTCGTGGCCACCATAACCCCTATAGCCACGCCGTGCATTTCTTGAGCTTTCAAGGACAAATTTTGACAATAATCTTTCAGTTCGGAGAAAAAAATTGAAAGTCATCGATAGCCTGTACGCACTAGCTGTGTCGCTTGCTACTTCGAATGTGTGGATGAATAAACTGCATAACAACGAAGAACGCGAAACTAGTGTGCAGCACACACCCACACCCCGCAGTTCCTTTTTTTTTTTGGCTGCCGCGAGTTTTTATTTGTTTGATTTATGATCTGGAAATGCTGCAATGTCGGTCATGTAAACGTGTTGCTCTCACATTTTATCTAATAGTTAACCCGTGCTACGCGAACCCTTTATTACAATGTTTGGTCATGGAGGGAAAAAATTAAATGCTGTATAGCACCTCTTAAAATCCCCACAATCTTTAAACAGCTCACTCCTTCGCGCGCGGGCTACGGAAGAAGTTGTACAGGTGCCGTCCCCCTCTCGTCCGCTTGCACGGGACGAGGCGCTTATTGAATGTGCCGCAGTCTTCACAAAGCCTCGCAGGTATCACACTGAGATGAAGAGAAGCGGCGACGTGCTGAGTGTGAATCCTCCTTTAGCGGCTATAATGCGGCACTCTGGAAACTGCATCCAGTGGCTATACCACCGAGGAAAAATTGAGAGCTAGCAGCAGTGGTACACGCGTCTCCCCTCGAATGTTTAAGTACCGTACAACACTTCTAAAACACAGTTCACAGTCGCTGCGAGGGTTCCTTTCCCTTCCCACGCTTAAATCCCGCCTATAAGTGCTTGCGCAGTCCACCTGATATTATTTATAGTGTGCATCGCCGTCGCTTATCAGACGCGCCGGCCGGAGGAAGGAAAGCTTCCCGTGACTTCATGGACTGACGGCGTGTGCAAAGGTGCGCCAGAAACAGCACAGCAGGGATTCGGCACCAGACGAGTATGCAGAAGAGTCTCAAAGGCCCCCTGGCGGGGACAGAGCGAACGCCCTAAAAAAAAAAGGGGGGGGGGGGGGAGCGCAACACCCATGTCCTCCCCCTACCCCAGTCACCGCGTGCCCGAGCCTCTCGTCACAACTCGGGACTCTTCATTTCTTCATTTTCTGTCCCCTCGCATATTATGCCCGAGCACGCCCCGCACGCACGCGGTCCTCTCGTTAAGCCTCGTTTTAGCCGCGAGAAACCGTGAGAAAGGAACCCCCCACTGGTCTCTCGGACACTCGGCTACGCTCGCGACTCAAAACAGTGCTTGGCTTCGGCTTGTTTTGGCTCGTCCCGCGGCTCCTCTCCGAGCTGCTTGGGAAGCGCGTCCACTGGAGCATTCTCAAGCCGGACTCTTCTGATCCACGTCCACCGTCATGGCGGCGGCGGTGGGGGTGCCACGTGGCTGTCCACGTGGCTTACACGCATGCGCGGTGGGGGGGTTCGCGGACATCCCGCCGGCGTACGAGCTTTTAATAATGCCCGTTGCCGTGTTTGGATGTGTTTTGCCCTGCGGGGTGAGCCGTAGCGTTTATATGTCTCCCCGTGGAGCGCGACCACGCTGCCGTCTGGTGGCGCTGTGTCACATGACTTGTTGGCGCGGCGCTGCGGGAGGGAACACCGGACTCTTTTGTTGCGCGGAGTGGCGTGCGCGATGTGTATGCCCGCCTATTAGGAGCGACTTTGCGCGGTTCTTCTATATCCTTTTTTTTAGACGCCATTATAAATTCGTTTCGCATTGTACTGTTTTGGATAACTCCTGACTCCAAAGCCTCGTGTCAAGAAAAAGAAAAGTAGCGAACATAATGTAGAACTAGAAATAGCACAAAAAAAAAAAAAAAAAAAACACGGGCAGAGCAGAGGAAACACGCGGACAGGACAGCGTTCATCCTGTTTGCTTTTTTCTTCTACGGCGTCCGTGTTTTTTTTTTGCATTATTTCTTCATTATGATCAACGAATACCAGCTAGCCCAACTCTCGTCGTTAATAAAGTAGCCAACATTTTAAATCTACATTTAAAATCAAGTTTCTATTTTTGGTACAATTATTTTTGCGTTAATGGTATATATTTCCTCTTTCAATTTTGTTCATCTCTAATTGGTGACGCTTTATTCGTATCTTACCTGCTCGGTTTCCCAACCAAGGATCGACTTTGGTTTTGTCCTGAAACAAATGCTGACGTATACGCTGAGACTCGAGCATGTGGCCGGGTTCACTAAACGGACAGGAGCGCCGCCGGAGACTGACACGAGCGCGCTCTTCGAACACCGAGTATTTCTCGGAGCTCGAGTGACTTCTTCATGCTCCGTGACGTTACGCCCACGAGTAAGATGGCTGCGCTGACAGGAACGTTGTCGAGACGAAGGGCGTAGTCGGACCGCTGACCCTTTTCAGTTGAACAGTGCTTAATCGAGTAGGTAAAAAGGATTTGATTTGAAAGCCAAGACAGCAATTAGCGTTCCGGGAAAGGTTTGTTCGTGCATCTCGCCTCAAAACGAATTCATTTATCGAACGGTAGCGGGCCGATAGCACAGCGACAGAAAAGTTGTCGAGATGAGAAAACAGCCGAACCGCTGTCCTTTTTAGAATGCTTAGCCCAGGGAATAAAAATACTTCGATTTGAAAGCCGAAACATGAGTTAAAATTGAAAAAAAAAAAAGAGTTTTTTTTATGCACTTTGCCTGAAAAAGAATTGGCGTGCTATCTATTGAACAATGTTACAATTGAAAACGAGCGTATTGGTTAATAGATACAAAACTTGAAAGTTTAAAACAAAGATGACGAGGACGGGAACAGGACATCTTTCATTTAGCAACAACAGCAACAACTTGTTCTCGTCCTCGTCCTCTCTGTTTTATACTTTCAAGTTTTGTATTGAACAATGTTTTGCGGTATATTGCACATCATCATCATCATCATCATCATTTATTTTCCTTGAGGGCCCGTGGGGCATTATACAAGGAGGTGGCAATAGAACAAAAACAAACAAAACAGTAAACACAATTATAACACTGTAAGCTAGCTAGGTAGGTTAGATAAAGAGAGGGTAATGGCTTCAACAAATTTAGTAGTATCATTCATAGAAACGATGTTATGAGGGAGTGAATTCCAATCCTCGATGGCCAATGGTAGTGTGGAAGTCTGGTAAGCAACAGTTGGTGATCGAATTGGACGTAATTTACATAGGTGATCTAGACGCAGGAAAATACGATGGGGCGGTGATAGCAGTGATTCTTTGAGGTGTCTTTTGCGACAAAAAATTTGATGGAGGAGAGAAAGGCCTGATACTCGGCGGCGAAGGGAAAGGGAATCAATGTTAACTGATAGGCGTAATCCTGATATGCTGGTATATGGTGAGTAATTGTTATAAATAAAACGCCGAAGGGCTCTGTTTTGGACGGATTCTAGATTATTTGCAAGGTATATAGGACTGCCATGACCACACAGATGAGGCGTATTCTAACTTCTATGTCATAAGAGTAGTTATACGCTAGTTGTTTTACGGAGGGTGTAGCAAGTTTGAGGTTACGGTCAGAATATTCGAGAAATCTGTTAGTATCAGAAATAGCATAAGTTATGTGAGTAGTCCATGATAGGTCAGAGGTGAGATGAACAACCTGGTATTTATAAGATGAGCATGCTATTACTTCAGTGTTAGTGAGGTAATACAAAAATGATGAGGCACGCGAACTGCGGGAAAATGATAAGGATCTACATTTATTGAAGTTTAACGTCATCTGCCATTTTTCACACCAATGGATTACAGACTCAAGGTTTTTCTGGAGAGTATGATAATCATGGTATGAAAGAATGGGTCGGTAAATGACACAATCGTCGGCGAACAGGCGCACAGAAGAAGCTATATTAAGGTGGAGATCATTAATATAGATTAGGAACAGAAGGGGGCCAAGTGCGGTTCCCTGGGGGACACCTGACGTTACGGTAGAGGTGGAAGATTTTACGTTGTTAAAGGAGGAACATTGCTTACGGTTAATTAGGAATTCAGAAATCCACTTAACAAAAGAAGGATGAATATCAATATCGTTAAGCTTTGTTAAAAGACGTTGGTGTGGTACATTATCGAATGCTTAGGAGCAGTGTTGTACACGTTCCTAAAAAAAATGAACGAAAGCTCGTTCCTCGTTCCATTGGATTTTTGGAACGCGTTCTTGTTACAAGTTCCATATGTGAAAAAGGAACTCGTTCCCGTTACAGTTAACAATATGGAACGAATCGTTCTATATACGTTAGATTTGTATTTTCCTGATTACCATATCTGTTACATTAAACGAAGTTTTCTTTATATATATATCTCTTTATATATCCCATTAAATGAGAACATACGATTTTGTATGTTATGATGGAAGATCACGGAGGAAACGAAGACAAGCAGTGGCAGGGTTTCATTTGTTGATATATTCAATTTGAGAAATCTCAGCTTTTACCCATATTTATGTTTGTGGTGGACGATTCAGACGAGCCAACTGCACTGTTACCTCACATTGCACGAGAGTTTAACAAGCCCACGCGTTTCAATCTAACAAAGTCCCTTGCTCGAACGTAACTGCAGTTGTCGATTTTGCCCCCCGCAAGACAAGCAGGTGATGGAGAGGGTAGGGATTTTGGAAAGTCAGTCCTGAAAACTACAAGTCCTTCTTCGTGAAGGTTGGATATGTTGTTCAGTTTGAAAAGGGGGGGGGGGGGGGGGGGCGGAAAAGGGGAGAAGGAATAAAGTTTCAATTTTGTGCATCTTTTAAGTGACCGATTTTAGGGACACAAGGGTGCGTTCGATGTCCGGTAACCTGCCCTTTTGTCGTAACTATAGGTCTCTTTGTAAAGTTCAGTGATGGCAGTAGTTGGCCTTAGCTTTCTGGGTGTATAAGGATTCGTGGAAGCAAAGAAAGTAGCTGAGTTTTAAGCATCCCTCTTAAGGGGTGTCCAAACAGGACACTACAAAACGCACGACTCCGACAAATCGTGAAAATTGAAGCGGGCGCGAAGCGGGCGCGTCCGCTTCGATTTTCACGATTTGTCGGAGTCGTGCGTTTTGTAGTGTCCTGTTTGGACACCCCTTTAGCGTGTCTCTTCTTTCGACTAAAATGTTTGCTTTTTGTACCGCAGTCTCGGTCACCCAATAAAAAAAAAAGATCAATGTCCACTCGCTCTCCTGCACCCGACATTTACCAAACGAGGCCCGCACAACATAAACCCGAAGGTAAGAAACCAAAAAGTTAGCAAGATTATGCTATTCGCAAAATATTGTGTTTTTTTATACTTTCAGAGTTTCCTTTTTAAAATAAAATGAATATTACCCCACTGGACGAAAAAAAAGGAACGCCGTTCCTCTTCCCGTTCCAGTAAAAATGTAACGGGTTCCCGTTCCAGTTCCAGCGATGCAAAATGGAACGGCGGCGTTCCTTCGTTCCTTTTAAAAAGAACGAGTTTCAGGAACGCCGTTCCTTGAAACGCCGTTCCGTACGACACTGCTTAGGAGAAGTCAAGGAAAATGGTGTCGGTCTCAATATTCGAATCGAAACTTGAATAAATATCAGTAAGGAAGGCGGTTAGCTGGGTTTCACAGGAGCAAGATTTACGAAATACTTGCTGATGTTCAAAAAGAAGGTTATAAGAGTCAAGAAAGTTTATTACATTTGAGTAAAGTATATGCTCCACGAGCTTAGATAGAACACTGGTGAGAGTGATGGGACGGTAATTACTTATTAGTTGGCGATCACCAGTTTTGTGAACAGGTAGTACGTTAGCTATTTTCCAGTCAAATGGAGCTATGGAAAGCGTGAGCGATTGTGAGAATATTTCACACAGAAAAACAGAGGACCTATGTTTAGTGTTTATTAATACCTCCGAATTAATTTGGTCGTCTCCAGAGCTCGAGGAGACCTTCAGGTTTTTTACTGCTTTCAATACGCCTGCGTGGTCAATTATGATAGGATTCATCTGAGGGTAAGATAATGAGCATGAGTCGGGGACGTTTAGCAAGTCTTCGACGGGTTCCGTCTCGCGCTGCAAGACGGAACCACGGAACAACTGACAAGTTTGACAGTTTCCTGCGTCAACAAGGAAGATCAAGAATGTTGTCGTCCATGTGAGTCTGAACAGCATGCATGGTCATTAAATAGAGCGCTCAATGTGACTTTCCACATAGGCGCTCGAGGCGAGTCTTCAAAACTTTTAGGAACATTACAAGATTCGTAGAAACTTCATAACGCCGCCGTCTCTTTTAGTTTATACTGTGCCGCTCCACACAGGCCTTAATTAATTTATCTTCAAAATAGTTTCGGCATCTGCCACCCGTATCCACGAGGTGCCGGGTTCGTCATAACAGTGCTGTCGGAAGGAGCTCGAGTGGCTCGTCGGTAGTTTCGGTATGTCGTGCTCCTCCTGTACGCCATGCGCCGTTCAGTTGCTGCACTCGGGGTGTGAAACTCGGAACGCGGACTTAACTCACCCAATAGCCTGTTCTTATTCAATCTCCAACTATCGGTTCTCAACAAAACTAAACCCAAGCGTCTGTTCAGTTGCGCGCCCTCTCGTTTTTTTTCTTTTTAAACTAATGCACCGCGGTGGATGACAAATCCCCATGTTTGCACTCACCCTAAAAAAAAAAAAAAAAAGAAAGGAAACAAAAACAGGGCTTTGAGTTGGTTTCTCTGTGGAACACGACACAACAAATCACGGCGGCAAATATAAGGATATCGGTGAATGACGAATCTCGAAATACGAATAGGCAAAAAAACTGCGACGTGCACAGGGACATTGACGTTTTACTTGCTCAGTGTCACCCACTCAGATCGAAGTTTCCAGATCTAATCAATTATAGAGCTTCTTAATTTGCAGGAACCCTGGTACTGTTTGCCATAATTGGCTGTCCCTGTGTTTTGCAGGAAAGTGAACTCGCAGACTTTTGTGTGTGTGTCTGCCTGCGTGTGTGTGTTTGTGTATGTGTGTGTGTGTGTGAGTGTGTGTGTGTGTGTGTCGATCCTTCGAAGCGAGCTACAAGTATACCGGCCGGGCGTTCGTGAAAACAAAAAAACAAAAAAAAACGTATTTTGGACCTTGTAATGAAATTATTGTTTGTTTGTTTGTTTGTTTGTTTGTATGAGTTTATTTGAGACAGCTTCACAGAAAGTGTCAGGAGTCAGTACCACATGGCTTAAGGCACTTGAAGTGCCTGACGAGGCCATGCCACCCTTTTTGGCAAAGCAGATCGAGTTCAAACTCCGTGGGAATGTGACGGTGGCAGTTGGAATATGATGTCGAAGTTTACAAAAATAACGTTGCCTGGATCAACAAAAGAAATTGAGAGAGAAGAAATATATTTATGAGCTGACGTCTACCTAAGCTTATAATATCGTTAAGACAACAAATACCACCGTGGGCACCTGTAGCCTCTACTTCAGTGGAAAATACTGGCCAGGAAGAAAGAAAACAATATCCTCTGTCTTGCTGACATGTGCTTTTCACTGATATAAACCCTACAAGCGTTTACAATGTCAGCTCTCGTTTTGACGATACTAGGTTTATAGACGCTTTACACACACGCCAAATTACAGCCGCCATTGCTGACCTTCTCTTGTCTTACCAAGATGCCGAGCAACTGAAACGGTAGTTGACGACCCTCTACAAAGGCCGATGCTTTAGAAAAGGACACACTTGAATCTAATGTGGCAATAACCTAGCCTGCTCTGGTAAAGATGAAGTGAAATAAACGAAATAAGAGGAAACAAAAACTGAAGGTCAGTTATGGCGGCGTCCATGCATAACTGCTGCAAAGCATCTATAGGTGGACGTCGGCTCATGGAGAAATTTCTCATTTATCTTTTGATTCAAGTAACGTCATTGTTTTGAAGCTTTCGCGTTCTATATCATATACGCCAGCGTCACACTCTTACGGATTTTTCTAAATCTTGCGATGCATAGTTTACACGTGGGCTGAAAAACATAGTTCTTTCTTCTTTAGGACGTCCTGTATTCGTTGCACCCTGCTTTACGAGTGTTTATTCCTTTGTGACAAGAACGAGCTTCAGTTGGCAGAAGCACAGACTCCGCATGCGACTTGAATGTACACACACAAGACGAGACGGCAAGCAATGTTGGCAGATTGCGGCAAACGGCCCACACTTCCTGTCGCGCCCCCGAAAAACAGAAGAAAAAATAAATAAAACCTCTATGAACGAATCTCTCGTATCTTCATTCCCAGGCGCAGTTGGCGATTCAAAACCCGGGAGTGGGACCTTTTGTAAGTTCCAACAAATTGCTGACTCATCGGGGCTCCCTGGATAAAGCGGGGCGCCTAGTTGTGTGCCCGTGGAAAGTTTTAAAGCCGATGTCTTGTTGGGCCCTCCCTGGACCGACACTCGAAATCACTTGACAAAGGACGAATCTTCATTCAGCTCGTTTTCAATCCATCCACCGGCGACTTCCCTCAGTTTTAAACAAACGGAAGAAAGAAAACAAATTGACAGCGATAGACCAGATTGATTTCAATTGGAACGTCCTGGGAACACGTAAATGGATTCACAATGGCGCCGCCGTGTCGTGAAAACGGCCCAGTGGTTTCTAAACAGCCCTTACACAAAAACCACCCAATTTATTGAGTTTCGTCGGCGTTTTATTGCGGAAACTGGCGCGACATTCGGTTGTTAAAAGAACTACGCGAAGTCTCCGTTAAGAAAGACGAAATGACAAGAGGAAAAGTGTATGAAAAAGCATCAGCGGCATAACTCGCCTCGCAGACTTGATGGTCGGCTCGCAAATTTAATCACCCTTCCTCCGTTTCACATTTCTGCCACCAGGTCGCATCAGTTTTCACCACACGCTTGGAGCAGTCAACAACTAACGTGTTACCGAGATCCGTTACCGTCTTGCAAACGGAACGAAATACCGTGGCCATTGCTTTCTAACGAACGTTACGTAGGTTGGGATCAAGTAATGTTATTCGGCAGCGATAAGAAGTGAGTACGAATTCTGACATTAGCTAAACTGTTATTACAGAGTGATTTTATAGTATCTTTCTTTCCTTCTTTCAAAATCAAGTTTGTACAATACAGCGAGATCCCGATGACACATTGGCCCTTTAATAAGGTCGGAAACGTAACTCATTTTAATTAAAAATAACGAGTAATTTGGAAGACGGTACCCTAAAATGGTAACGAAATTACTTTCCTCGTTAGTCAAATCGAATTCCAACGATGATGTGAGTACGTTACCGAAAAACTAACGCGTTACCAGTAACATCGTTGGTCGTAATGCGTTACTGCCAACACTGACTTGAAGTGGCGGTACTACCTAGAATGACGTCATCGTTAGTAGATCCTCGACGCGCCCCAAGCCGCCAACAGGCTGAACCTTGACGAGAATGGCCGCAGAGCTGCAGATGCGTCCGTCTTGGCGTCCCCGCGACGCTAAGACGGACGTATCTCAGACGCGCTGTCGACGACGCTGTCGCATGGGCAGATGGCACTGAGCGGATCTGCACTTGTGATGACGTTTGGGGGGCAAAGGCCCGGGCCTTGTCTTTCAGGTGGTATATCGTGATAGCTTCTCTCCTTCACGTCTTTTCGGCCCGGTGGTGGTTGCCTCCTCTGGATTTGTGAATATTGTTCTTACTCGTGTTGAGTGACACCGACGCGGTCCAACACCTCCTAGACTATTTCAAGGCCCCCGCAACGTTCCCTTTCCACAACACGACGTCATCACTGTGAGATCGGTCCAAATCCGAGAACAACGGGCTTGGCTTGGAATGACTTACGGCTTTTGTATAATGTGTGGCCCGGCGCAAATAGAAAACGTTTCAAAAAGCTATTCTTATAAAACGTGAATAATTGAACTAGTAACAACAAAAAATTCTTTTCGACGCTTTTAAGTACGAAATATTTTACATGCCTACATTTTTGCTACGTAAGAAACTTAATTCCGTTGACGTGTGGAGCGCAGTATCGTGGAAGGCACGAATTTTGGTGGCGCGTACTGCCACATCTGGCAACCATAAACAGTAGTAACGGCGCATTTGTTTCTGGCCGCTGGCGTTGATGTGCTGCTTTCTGTTTTGTTCTTGTTTGTTCTCGGGTTACGCGACATGCCTGGCTGCTGTTGTGCGCCGAACTGTAACTCAAACTATGTGAGTGGGCCGAAAGTGCGGGTTTACCGCTTTCCTTCTGATGCGGAACGAAGAACGGCTTGGACAAAAGCAATACCTCGCGAAGACTTCGCGCCAACGAACTACAGCGTGGTGAGTAATTCCTCTTCCGCTGTTTAATTTTCGTGGTTGTTGCGTGTTCCCTTGCTGTTCGGGGTATTGCAATGATTCTTGACCTTACCAGCTAGGATGTCTTCGTTTTCTTCCTTGACGCGGGGAATAGTTTTCAAGCTCTCGCGTATAGTTCCGAACGGATTACGAGGACTTACAGAAAGTAGTTTTGTGTCTATACAAGTGCGCATTAGAATTATTGCGACGTGTAACTTACCGCTTCCCATTTTATTGTCTTGGTATTGTGCGCGAATCGCCTGTCCTATATTGAGATTTTTGCACTTCCTACAGGTCTGTGAAAAGCACTTTTCTCCGGGTGACTTCGCCACTACTACAACGTACACGGACGAAAAAACTGGACGAGTGCTTGAAGTTCCTCTTCAATTACGGCGGCTGAAGCCCTGCGCTACTCCTAGCATCTTCCCCAACTGCCCTGCATACCTGTCCCGCAACACACCTGCTGCCCGCGAAGGTCCTGAAGAAAAGCGCGCTCGGCTTGAAGCGGAGGCCCTGCAGCAAGCACTGGCGCGCTCCACCGAAGCTTATGAAGACGAACAGAGAAATAATTCCGTTAGCAGCTTTGACGAACTCGTGGCTGCTCTCAAGGAATTCCAGGTGGCCGATTTCTGGACAAAGCTGGTCACTGACAAGCAAGTGCTTTTTTTGAACTTTGCTCCTCGAGATGCACCAGTTGTGCGCTATTCAGTGACGGTCTCTGCAGATCTTTCATTGAAAGCGTTTTTTGGGGACCTGCAGCTCGACAAGGTTGGTCTTCTCATTTTTCCAATGTGTGTGTCCGACATTAGGGAGCTAGAGAAAGCTTTAGAGGTTGTGCATGGTTTTGCCAAGAACTCCTCTAACGATCAGCAGCGACTAGAAATTGTCTTAAAGAAGACAGTGGCAATCCTAGAGGAGCTGTCATCAGAAAATTTCCCTCATGAGTGGCAAATGGAAATTGTGAACTTCTTAATGCAGCAGGTACACATGCTTCTAAGCAAGTCTCCGAATTACCCTGCAGACCTGCTTGTGTTTTCAAGCCTCGTGTTTACAATATCCCCACACGCTTATAGGTTCATCCGGAGCACGTCAAAGCTCAAACTGCCCCATCCTGACACTATTAGGCGTGTTTGTGCGTCTTACGTTGTCAACCCTTGTACAGAGCAACAAAGTACCTTATTTCTCTCATATGCAAAAAGACTTGTAGCTGCAATGAACGAGCATGAGAAGACTGTAACGCTCGTCATGGACGAGATTCACCTTCAGCCATACCTCGACTATAAGGGTGGAACCGTAGTGGGAATGGCCGCAAACAGTACAATTGCTGCAAAGACAGCATATGTGTTCATGATCCAAAGCCTTTTGTCAGCGAGCAAAGATGTTGTGCATATTCTGCCAGTAGCACAGATAGATGCAAAACAGTTGCATGAATTTCTTCGTCAGCTGATAAATGAGCTCGAGAAAACTGGACTTCGAATTATTGCAGTAGTTTCAGACAATAACTCCATCAATGGCAAAGCTATGTCATTTTTTTCCCAACCTCCGAAGGTTAACACTGTGTACCAACATCCTTCGGACCAATCAAGGTCCCTGTTTTTTATTTTGGATACTGTTCACGTGCTCAAGTGTGTACGGAATAACTGGCTCAACCAGCGAAACAGCAGCAAGTGCATGTTTTTTCCCGATATTAATGCTGCTGGTGATCAACCACATGTGCTGACAGCTTCGTTTAATGCCTTGGTAGAGCTTCATGAGAGAGAGAGAAATGAGCTAGTGCGACTTGCGCCAACTTTATGCTTGAAAGCACTCAAACCTTCGAGTTTGGAGCGACAGAATGTCAAGCTTGTCCTGAAGATCTTTAACATTCTTACTGTTGCAGCACTTAGAAGCACCAAGGCTGCAACACTGCAGCATGCCAAAGGCACAGCTGAATTTATTAACATTATCGTTATGTGGTGGTGCATAGTAAATGTGAAAACGCCAAACAAGGGTCGGCGTCTTCGGGACAAGCTTCAGGAACCCATAACGGTAATGTCTTGCCCCCAAATTGATTTCCTGAACAAAGTAGTCAAGTGGCTAGACTACTGGAAAAGCCTGAAGCATGATGCAGGCCACCTCACGAATGAGACACACAATGCACTTCGTCACACATCGCTTGCTTTAGTTCAGGTGTCGCGTTACTGCATTGAAGAACTCGGCTTCAAGTATGTCCTTCTTGGTAAATTTCAGTCTGACTGCCTTGAAGATAGGTTTGGACGGTACCGACAATTGAGCGGCGCACAGTACCACATCTCGATCCGCCAGATATACGAGTCGGAACACAAACTCAGATTGCAGAAGGTTCTTGAGCTTCCCGAGTTCGACGACATCTCGCTATGTGCCCGCACTGATGCGGTGAATGCTGCCGTGAACCAGTTTGATGTTGAAGTGACAGCAGTTGACGTAGAAAAAAAAGAACACATGCTCCCAGCTATTACATACGTGGCTGGGTACTGTGCGCATGCTGCGCTGAAAAAGCTGATGTGCCCATTCTGTAAAGAGAACCTTGTGGTTGACAACCGCTCTCTTGAAATTGAGGCAGAAGAGCTCATTGCTGGTGTAACAAGAGGTGAACTAAAGTTCCCGCAGGCCGTGGTGGTAAATGCCGTGCTGGCAATGAATATTGTGCTGGAAAAACTGAGCAGCGAAAGGTACGCGTTAAAATTTTATTCTTGTGAAAAGCAAAAAGATTTGCTTGTGTCCCTGACAACACCCCTTGTTGAGTATAACGAAGATCTGGACGTCTGTGAAAACGGCCATTTACCTCACGTGGTGATGGGTTATGTACTAAGTGCGGCTGCCAACACTTTGTTGAATAACTTGTGCAAACGAGAAAACAACATGCTTGCTGAAGCCAAAGCTGCAAAACGGAAACTGAAGACGCTTCAGGCATAAGCGCATAACGTCTGCTATCATTTCGACTGCTGCCTGGAAATTATTGTCACATAAGTGTTTTTTTCGTGTGTGTGTGCTCCGACTTATTTCTGTTTCTTGTTCTTCAATTTGTGCAAACAATGTTTTTGGGGACATTGCTGTATGTTGTTTAGAACTTCGAGGATTTCCTTATTGCTTTGTTCTGTTGGAAATGTTGATGTAATAATATTTTTGTTTGAAACTTCGGTTATGAATGTGCTATCAGTTCATTTGTGGAAGCTATTCCCGAGAAATTGTATTTTTTCCACAAACCCAAGTTCTTCCTGCTTATTCCTGCAAAATAAAGAGTGAAATTCTGTACCCCCGAAAAACAGTTGTGATGTTTTAATAATGGCTGTGAAAATCGGGGCGCCAGGACTCTTGCTTTTAATTGTGTTATTTAATATGTTCGCAAATCGTGCGCGAGTCCTGGACTCCTTAAATGTTCGTAGATATAGGCGACATGGAAGTGAGAATTCGAAGAATAAATACAAAACACGACTTGAAACGTCCATCGAGCGCCACTCTGTTTCGTGTGCGTTTCTTCTACGTCCTTGTTTTGCGCTTTTAACCTTTTAAATAATCATGAACCAACTAGCTCGAACCAAAGTATTAATTCCTACGAGCTTTTCTGAAGTAAAACGTATTGTCAGTGTTCCATTCTCGAAAAGTCAGCGCCGAGAACGAAGAGACTCGCATTACGAAGCCCGACCGAGTGGGTGAAGCCAGCTTCCAGGCCGATCTCACTTCGATGACGTCACGGGAGCCTGCGGAGGCCTTGAAATAGTCTAGGAGGTGTTGCGCGGTCGCGACCACAAAAAGAGGGTCCCCTTTCTAAAGAGCTCTATTTATGTAGCGTTTCCAGGAGGGGTCACTCTAAAGGGCGGTGGTCCCCCCCCCCCCCCACACGACGCCAGGGTCATTGTGTTTCCATCATTAAGGTCCGATTAGGATTACGATCTCCCCGCCGACGTGGAGTTGGAAAAGGGGCAGTGGGGAGACCGTGTGACCTAGCTCCGCATCGCGGCTCTTGAACGCCGTTTGGGAGATGGTTCTCGTCGCTAAAACAGCACGGCAGCGAGGAGAGGCCCCCGCTTCTTTGTTGTCCAATTTGCCGTTTAGGGAAAGCACTCTCGTTCTCCCGGTTTGAGTTCCGTGTACGTGTACCCGCGGGGATCGAGTGCCACTTCCCGAATGGGGTTTTGGCGCTCCCTATATTGGTCCCGTTCCCCTGGACGAAATAATAAACTCGTGTCGCGTTCCGCCGATGCTGAACGTTGGAGTAGAAGGCGGTATGGTTAATATAAAGTGCTAAATGTATATAAAAAGGGAGGGGAAGGTGTGCAGTACTGCTTATGAGTAATATCGAGGACTAAATTAAAGAAAAAGGAGGCGGGAGGCTTTAACTGTCAGGAAATCCGCCTCTATCCACCCTTACAAATATGAACAAAACGTAGACGTAATGGAGGGATTAAAATAGGAGCTTATCAATGTTTCTGCATATTGGCTGATGAATTGTCTCTTGTATCAGCTTTTCCTTGTGCACGCAAAGCGAAGTCCGTAGAGGCCATTTTCTCTTTGGAAGCTGCTAAGATAACACCATGGGAGTTGCAACCTCTCGAGGATTATAATTTTATAATTATAACCTACGCTTCTCGAACTTCGACCTGGAAGGTTAGATTTTTCATGGGATCTTTAGACTATAGCAGGAATGGTCAAACTGCGGCTCTTAGCGGTTTCAAGCGATCGAAGCTCGCGGCTTTTTCTGGTAAGCTCTTCCCCTCCTGTGTCCCCAAAATCAAAAAAAAATTCTAAAGTAAAAAAAAAGCAGACTTGGCAGCATTGTACTACACCACGTACATACAGCTGGACTGCTTTTTGACACGTAGATGTGTCCATCCAGTGACCCTGTTTCCTTTATCGTTCCAGACCAGTACAACGTTTACAAACAAATCAGCGCTTGACCACAGCAGGTGAGGGCACTGGACGTGCACAGAAAGCGGAGTTGCGTGAAAGGCACCTTGTGCGCATGCGCAGTAGCGACAACAGCGCCACCGCAGCGCCGGAACGTCACAGCCGAGTGTTGCATGCATGGTGTATACTCATAACGGGCGTCAGGGGCAGTGGTGTAGCAAATCACGCATTCATTTTTGCTTAGCAGTTTTAGAAACGTTCTTCTGTCTGGTGTTACTTGTTGTAGTCGACAATTATACTTGTCCCCCTTTGGAAAGCACGGTTCCCTCCATATTGTTTCTTGCTAAAAGTAGCCGCCCCCTCCCCCCTTTTTTTTTCTCTTCTTTTTATACGGTTCTTTGAACTTTTGTAGTTTTGTCTGCGGCTCTAACCCCATGTCACTGGCCACCCCTGGGCTATAGCAGTCGTTATCCAAGAATCTGTCACATCTGTTTGGAAATACGCGCGTATTCATTATACCTCTACTGTGGGGCCTTATTGAAGACCAATAGATGTACCGGCAATAATTGACGAGGCACCTTTCGAAACGAGTCTCTCGTGAACACATGACGGCACTTTCGTGATGAACTGGCCACCGAACTGTCAGTTGCACACGCACACCTTTTTCTGACTGTGGGCCTGTCACGCTGAGAGACGAGTTTGCGAAGCTCTCATAAACATGTCTAATATTTTCCTCGCCTCTTTCATTTTGTTTCCTACTTTCCACGTGTATAGACGTACCTCGCGTCCGTCCCTTTGACTGTCCTGTTTTCCGACAGCCGATTTCCACACCACGTTCGCATGACCGACCGGGGGGACCGCGACAACAAGCTCCAACTGTCGTAGCACCATCAACAAATACCAACAGCGACAGAAGGGAAAACAAAAACGCGCGGGAGGCTAAAAAAAATACGGTGTGGTCGTGCGCGCAGTTGACGCAGCGGTACCCAGAGGCTCGGACCCCCGCTAAGGGTCGGGCATGAATCAGGGGTCGCGTGTGTGGGGCCTCTTGGATGTCGGCCGTCCTTCCGGTCCAGGCAGGGGCGTGCGCGGCGACAGAGGGTCCCAAATGATACGCTTTGGAGGGTCCCAGACGTCGTAGATAAGCGGGCTTGGACGCAATTAGGGTCCGTCGCTTGGTGGGGCGACCCGGCATGACGGACGTCCGACTCTTCCTCGCGGGCGCTGCGTGCGTCTGTTTTTGGCGGGAAGCCGACCGTTGTGCTGCTGCAATCGGTCGGATTCGCTCGCGGTGTCACGGAATGGAATGTTAAGAATCCTTAACATTTCGATTTTTTTACACACAATGTTTTTATTAGTCGTTTTCTATTAGAAAATTGTCATGAACGAGCGTCATTAACGAAAGTCATGAACGAGCGCCAAGCTGGGCGGGTTACGCGACGTTATA
This sequence comes from Ixodes scapularis, assembly GCF_016920785.2. Classification (NCBI taxonomy): domain Eukaryota; kingdom Metazoa; phylum Arthropoda; class Arachnida; order Ixodida; family Ixodidae; genus Ixodes; species Ixodes scapularis. The sequence goes on along the minus strand of NW_024609879.1, from coordinate 99,944,170 downwards.
AGGTTGTATCGTTTACAAAGGCTCAGGCATAAGATAATCATAATAAAGACGCCCCAGCCGGGCTCCAACCTGGCACAGATTTTGTGCTTCCATGGTCTTTGTCACCATAACCAAACCTGTAGACTTTTTTTCTTTTTTTTTTTTTGTGCGTCTGCAGTTTTTAGTGCAGTGAAACGCAACATTCCCGTGCTTCTTCGCGTGAGAAATCGATTCGCTATTGTTTACGAGGAGATCTCAATTCGGCTTGACAATCTAAACCACCCCCTTCAAGCGAACAGGATCAGATTCGATCCGATATGCGTGTGGCTGGCGGGTTGCGGCGTTTGCATGAGGCGATTCGATACGCTAACTCGATTCGATGCTCTATACTATACTGTCGCATCCATACAAACGCAGTCAGGGTCTGCGTTTACATGGATGCGACAGTTTACATGGATGCGCGTCAAATTGAGAGCGAATTAATCGCACGCGCCCAGTCCCTCTGCATCTTTTTCTTCTAACCAACCACAATCGTCATATCCCAATTCGACGCACTACGGTCGCACCCATGTATTCGCGGCTAGGGGTGCCACAGTAGCGCTTCGAATTAAATTCGATCCGATAAAAGGAGCTGGTTGAAAATTTTCAAAACGAATCAAGGTATCCATGTGAACGCGAATCAAAACGAGTGCTCGGGCGCTGGATTGTTAACTTCTGGCACGCCGGGCAAACGCGGGAAGCGATCGACAGGCCACGATGGTTGCGTTGCAACTTGTATCGATTTGACACAAGGTGTCATTACCGGAAAATGCGAATTCATGTAACCGCTGTGATTAAAACGGAGTTGATGCGATAACTCTATTCGATGCGATATGTTCAAATTCGTGTAAACCCTGCCAAAGATGGCAGCGCCCAGAAGGCGATTTTTGCAGCGTTTTACGCACCAACTCATCCATTTGACGTCACGCCACTATGGCGGCGCTGCTATCGGCACTGCGCATGTGCAGACGCTCCATCTCAAGCGAGGTTTCTGCGCACGCGCGCAGTACCCACACACATACGGTGTGGGCTAACGCGTGCTTGTTTGTAAACGCTGTGGAACGCCTTCTGAGCATGCGCTGTTGATCTGCTGCGGTATATCAGACGCTGCGCATGCGTTCACTGATCAGTGACTCAGCATTCCTCTCCCGGGTGATAAGTGATGCAAAGGTCTCTAGGCAGCCGGCAACGGCCAGGCGGCGCCAGCAGGGTGAGAGCGCACAATTACACCCTATAGTGTTGTAACTTGGCAAACGGCGAACGATAAGCCCCGAATTGCGTGCCGAAGGCTTCGAAATGCGCACACATATTGGAGCATGACACAGCGAAAAGCCTGATACTTCTTCGGAGTTGAGGCGCGCTCCGGTGATACGCAGTCACGTTACGATTGGCCCGCCAGGGCCGTAGCTTCCGCTCTACTGGCACGTTACGCGATCACGACTTCCCGGAATACCCAGTATTTTTTGCTACAGACGCTAGGCTAATCGGCGCCACCAGAGTAATAGCTCACATTTGAACAATGCAGCCGCCACTCCCAGGGGTACCCAATATTCCTTGCTTCAGTCGCTAGATGGCGCCAAACCAAACAGCATTGCAGGTTGCCTATAGACCCAAAATCCCTTGATACTTCTTTTACAAGTAACTACAACCAATACAAGTGACAAGGCACATTCCGCTGGTACAAAATGGCGGCATTTAGTTGAAACCTCTGCTGTGCGCCGCCATTCGCTTCCTAAAAGCTGCACCGTAACGCAGTCGGCGCTTCAAAGAATGTCGCTACTTGTAGGAAGCTCTTATCCATACTTCGTTTCAGCTCTTCAGCTTCAGTCCAGACTCAGCCGACGCTACGAGGTAATCGGACCAATCAAGCAGCGTCAAAAGTCCAAGTCTCTGGCCTTATTTCTGTTTATGATTGGTGGAGCGATGATAGAACAGTACAGAAACATGACGAACACCATGATGTTGAGCTTTCGACACTCTCTGAGTGGTCCCATCAGCTCGTACATCGACTGCGTCTCGACTTCAGGTGGAACGAAGTATAGGGACTTTAGACCCCTCTAGGCGAAGAATGTCGAGTCACTGGGCTATGAACGCAGGTGTCCAATATTCCATAAGAAAAAAAAAAAAAATAGGTACTGCGTATGTTTGGAACGCGTATCACATTCCAGTAGAAAGAAATGGCCTCGTACAGAACGCGATTATTAGAATGGCGAAGAGCCAAAACGAGACAAGGCCTGCGCATGACGTCATCATGGGTGGATCCCCATCCGCCCCAAGCGGCAAACACGCTGAAGGTAGACGAGAGACGTTTACATGGGCCGATGTATACATCTCTCGGCCCGTATAAACGCGTCCGTCTTGGCACTGCCGCCTGCTAGTGTCGCGCTTATTGAGAGACGCTGAACAACGCGCTGGCGACGATGCTGACGCCAGCTAGACGGCGCTGCTTGGATACACTAGTGATGACGTTTGGGGGTGAGGAAGGCGCGGGTGGTATTGGTAATTTGGTATAGCTCTGACAATCAATTTGTCCGTTCTCAATGTTCCTCAGCCAAACTGACCGGAAGCGACGTGTCCACTGCTTGCCCGTGCTCCCGTTTCCTTCAGACCGGAAGTGACGTGTGCACTTTTCTGCCAGCAAACTGACCGGAAGTGACGTGTGCGCTTTTCCGCCAGAAAACTGTCCGGAAGTGACGTTGGCCCTTTTCCGCCAGCAAACTGACCGGAAGTGACGTATCCCTCCGGACCCCGCAGCCCGGAGAGCGTACGTGGGTGGGCCGACTCCTTTGCTTAGCGTGCTTCCTAATTAGCGACTGGTGCCTCGGAGGCTGCCGATCGGCCGGGGGTGTCGGCGGCTGCTCAGAGGCGGCTCAAAGGGTGCCGACGCCGGGAAACCTTGGCAGGGCGTCGACGGCGCTCTTTGACGCCCTTAGCAGATGTCGCGCTTCGTTGTGGCCACTCCTCGGCTTCCAGTTCCGCCCCCTGCAGCCCACTTCGCCTTTGGCGGCAGAAAGTCCGATGAGACACGCCGCGTAATGGCCTCGTTTCGGTCTCGCGTCATCATTGGAAACGTTGGGTGACTTCGCTGGTTTTGTGCTTTTACCTCAAGCACTGCGGTATAAAACTGCTTAGGCCTCAAGCAAGTTCGAAGAATGTTTCCTTTATACACGTGTATGCTTAGAACATGCATGCAGAAAGTTTTAGGTTAACCACTTTGACAGCCACGTTGTATACAAGGAAGAACCTCAGACAATTTCTTAAGTCTCTCTTTTGTATGGGAGGCACTCACTTGATCGAATGACGTTTTAGCGAACGCCCACGTTTCATCGAACGACACTTTAGCGAATAGTCTGACGCCGCGAAGCGGCGTTTTCGGGTGGGCCAAGTGAGTTCATATTTTTGTAATGAGTTGCCGCAGACTGTCGCCGCGAAGCGGCGTAAAGCGCAGCGCAACGGATGGGTTAACGCGCGCCCCCGTTATTCGCTAAAACGACCATTCGCTCAAATGTCGCCGTTCGCTAAAATGTCATTCGCTCTTGTGAAATGGACCCCTTTTGTATGATGCATGAGCAATGTGAGTACGGTTCCGGGTAAGGATTCAGCTAATGCCGGCTGATTGCACGTGACCAAGCCATGGAACAAATGCTGGCTGCACATCGGAATGGTGACAATTTATATTCAGTGAGGAAGAACAGACGGCGGGATACAAGGACCTCGTCGCCACGGAAGAACCTCGGAGGAAGCGCCGAACAGAAGGTTAGGGCACAAACGAGCTAGTGATGGTTGAACGTTATTGATTGAAAATCCGAGACTGGGATGACAAGGGACGGCGGATAATGTGTGTTCGTCTTTTCTCGTCTCAGTCTCGTGGTTTTAGTCAATAAGAAGCACTGTTCGCGTACACGCTATAGTGGCTTCCTCACGACGTTAGCGATGGAGCCAGGAATCCCTTTCACTAAATGCGAGGAAAGGGGGGCGGGGGGGGGGGGGGGGGGGGGGCTGTATGAAAAACATTGCATTTCCAAAGGTGCACTACTTGTTGGAATTTGTTTCTTTTTTATTTCGTTGACTCGCAAAAACGGGTGTTTGCCACGCTTGTGAGACTGGGTTATTAGGTTGATGATATATAAGGAGCTTGCTTCTTAACTTCAAGGACCAGCGCATGGCAACATCGGCCACGGTTTCGGTTGTCTAAGTTTAGCGTCAAAGCTAAAGTCATCTCCTTGGGCAAAAAAAAAAAAAAAAAAAAAAAAAGTGGGGCTAACAAATTAAAAAAAAGGAAGCCAAGAAGACGTCCACTCACTCGAACCTATAGTGGGACACTCATCGGGTTGTCGCCCCGACATTTGGGACAGCGCGGCGCCCTCTTCGTCTGCATCGTGTGAGGCAAAAACCTCCTCCTCTTCGATATATGACATACAGCAACGCCAGTTACGCCACGTGTAAACACATCACAACGACACTTATTGCGCGAGCGAGCGCGCGTCGCGCTCGCGCGGGCAGCGTCGGCGGCAGTTTGTTATACCCAGCAGCATAGCACGCCATCGTATATTGCCCTGTAGGCTGTATATTGCCACAACGGCGAGACGGAGGACAACGCTTCGGTCTTCCACACCCGAAACGTACAACACGCAACCCCGGAGCCGCTGGGCTCTGGCCAATGCCATCCAGAAGACAAGGCCAGCCCCCTTCCTTCTCTGACGTCATCACTAGTGGACCCACGCAGCGCCATCTACAGCTTGCGGGCGCGTCGCTGAGATCACGTTTTACAGCGTCTCACCGCGAGGAGCTTGGCGTATGGCACTGCCTTTGGTGAATCCTCGACCCGCTTGGAGCAAGTCGAGGATTCACCAAAGTGCGACTTTATCCTTACCGTGACGTACCGCGGGGGCCTTTTTTCTTCTCGGCGGTGTTGGTCGGCAGCTGAACGAGAAAGTGAGGCGCGGGGCCTGAGCGTCTCAAAGTGGCCACTAATATTTTGGATAGCAGCGTTCGGTAAACAACACGGGGAGTCCCTGTGGTTCGCCGATGGCTGCGAGGGATGACGGGGGGGAGCTCGGCCCGTGGGCGGTGTTGAGGATTGGCAGAGCCCGGCGGACGCTGCCGAGGACCGACGGGCCTGTCAGGCCCGACGACGGTTTCCCTGACGGACTGCAGGACGCTCGCGTGCTCCATCGCCGCCGGTCGTGTCCAATGACCGTGTTGCGCACTTTGCGGGCGCCATCACGCTCTGGTTGGATGGCCCGAAGGAACGAGAAAAAAGGGGGGCAGGCAGGGGCTGCTTGGGCAACTCGGGCTTAGAGCTGTCAGACGCAGTGCCAGTCCCCTCTCGGAGTATACCAACCAATTTGCAACGTTCTTAGGAAAGAGGGCCCCCGTCTTGGAGCCACTAAAACGGACACAGTTTCTCTAAGTTCGTCCAGTTGGGCGCCTGTATATGTTTTGACTCTTGATCTAAAGACGTTCGTGGACAGCGGGATCTCGAAGTAAAAGGCTTGCTTGACACAAATGAGTACCGACGTTCATTGTGTTTAACGAGTTCTTACGAGGATAAACATAACGTACTCCATTCGCTTCCTGTGGCTTTAGAGCAGATATATCGGGCCCATTGTGCGCCTAAAGACATTTGCTACAAGCATCTTAATACCAAGGATAACCACAAACTTTCCTCAGTCTCCTCAATCTTGGAGAATGCGTTTTTAAAGCGGCTGATGGCGGCTGAGGAACGCGACACGTTAGAAACATGGTAGAACTCGTTTCTGTAAAGCAGAAAACAAAAGATTGAACTTTATTAAAATAAAAGCAACAGTACGTCGTCATACTTTACGAAATCGTACGTAGAATACGGTCTTGGGTCGGCAGATTTACGCAAAATCCTTTATGTTACCAAACTCGACCATATCCCGATTTTTGACGAGAGCGCTCTTGGTTTCCGCTGTGGTTACATGATCACTTAAGGGCTTGTCACACTGAGGGAACACGACGGCCACAGTAACACAAAATGCTTTCCAACAGACGGGCAACTTGTTGTTCGCTCCCCGTAATTATCCTGTCACACGCGGCAGCAGCAGCACAACATGGGCGACAACGAAAATGTCGCCCCGGTGTGACAGCTTTCGGCAACAAAAACCGCAACAACTTGCGTTGGACAATATGTGTTGCCCTGATCGCTGGCTGAGTAAATTTCGGGCCGGCAACACGAAAACACGGATAGTTTTGATGGCAAAACTAATCCCCTATCAACTTTTTATTTTTTTTTTGTATTTTAGTCAAGTAAAGGTTTGGAAAGCGTTATTTAACAATAATTAAGGCTGGCGTGAAGTTAAAATAATTTGATGAATGTTTTTACTGCGTAATTACCCTTACAAGAAATTTATGTCTGGCCAGATCTGAAGATTTCAGACATGGCCATATAACCTGACATGGTATATCTGCCAGATATTGCCTCATTATGCCAGATATAGTCTGATATTCCCGGCCAGGTATGGAAATCCCAGATCTGGCTAAGTATGGAAATTCCAGATCTGGTCAGGCATATCAAAAAGACACAAGCCTGAAATCAGCACTTTATATTTTTTCATTGTCTACAATTCTCCCAAGTGCCCCGGCCCGCACTCGAGGAATTATGGGAACGGTAGCTCCCTAGTGATCGCTAGTTTTGACCAATTCCATGGTTACACAGTTTCGAGTGTAATTCGTAGTCAGCCCGAACAAGCGTCCCATAGGGCTCAAGGACCTGTCATATCACTTTTAAAATTTCTCGTCAATGGCAAAGTTTATGAAACCGCGCATGTGATCCACCTTCCAACCTGGCCTGAGCCGCAGAAATCTCTTACAATATTATCATTCTTGTGATTGTTGTTTGAGCAGGAATTACTTAAAAGCCGAAAAATCACAACAACCAAAACCGGGATTTTGCTCGGATTCAGCGGTGCTGTTTATAGCATTTTTAGCGTTTCTAACTTAAGATCAGCGTCTTCGAAGCTGAACGGGAATGATAATAATGTAAGAGATGTTTCTGCAGCTCATCCCGGTTAAAGGTTTTACAGAATGCACAGTACTGTCATTGGCGAGAAATTTTAAAAGTGATATGACAGGTACTTGGGTTCTCTACGACACTAGTTCAGGGTGACTCCGAATTATACTCAAGACTGCAACCATTGAATTGGTCAAAATTTCCGATTACTATGCAGCTGAAGAAACACCGTCACCACAATTCTTCGAGTATACGGACCGAGGCGCTTGTGAGATTTAGCAAATAGTCTATTCGGGGGTAATGTTAACACTTTGAAATAATTAAGCTACATTGAAATCCTCATGAAAATTAGCACAAATAATCCCGAACTTAAGCTTGCCAAAGGTGAAGTTTGGGATTATTTGTGCTAATATTTAGCTCGCAAACAATGAGTCATTCATAGTTTGCTAACAAAGCACTTTTTTTAAACGTTTTTATATATTGCAAACCGGCTGCCAGATAAGGCTGTATATACACCAGATAACGAAGTATATACCTCAAATAAGGCTGTGTATATGCCAGATAAGTCTTATATATGTCAGATTAGGCTGTATATAGGCCGTATATAATCATATAATGTTTGATATGGCCAGATATGCCCCAGATATAAGATTTCTATACGGGTACGAAAAGCAATTGTCGAAATGGTGACAGCTACGGTTGTGAACGTTCAGACTGGTGTTGCAATTTGAACTGCCGAGAGACAAGCTCTCATAACTGCTATAAAATAAAATGGCATGCCTACTCACCCGCTGATATAGCATAATAAAAATAATCCACGAAAGCAAAGATGGAAAAATCGAAGCTTAAAACAACCGCTCTGATCATGATTGTTGATTGTTGGAACTTGGAAACAGGCGCTACCAGACACCTGAATTGATTCAACGATCCCCAGGACCCCTTGGGAAACGAAACGATAACATAGCAGGCGGTAGGCAAATAGACAGCGTTGAAAAATATTTATTCCTCCGATTGTTATGAAGGCCGATCGTGTTGGTGTCGCAGTTTTTAAGCTCTCTCAGTTCAACTCAACACCACGCTACAAAAGGTGCTTTGGGTACTGCCGGTGCTAACTCAATTTTACAGTAGAAACAGAAATTGCATGAAAGAAAGAACAGGACAGAAACACTTCATACGGTGGCGTAAATCCCGAACATATATCAGCGATCTCACTTTCCTCACTTAGGGCTATCTGCTTTGTCAGCGAATGAAGTACATTTTGATAAAATAACGGGGGGAAATACTGCACGTGTGTCGCGTTTTGAAATCACAGTCACAGGTTGATGTCGTCCCGTGGTACTTTCCGGCCCTTCGAACGCATGCACTATACCTTGTCTCATCCTACGGCGGGCTAAAAGCCAAAGCCACGGGACGCCAGGTCCAATCACGTTCCACGCTATTCGGACACGCTGAACATTGATTAGGGGTGGACGAATAATGCTCAAATCCAAACGCGCCGCATCTTTCAATAGCTTCGACGCTGTAAAGAGCCTATAGGTCGTGGCTTTCTTTGCGATGTGAAATTGTTGAGTCACTCAGTGCTTTTCGATTCGGATCACTGTCCACCCGTCCCCTCATCAGTGATCCGAGACGCTGGCACCGATACGTCCATCGAAGCGAAATACCACACAATTTCCAAGTGGCTCGTGTCTGTTGCTGGCGGTCCGTAGCCTTTGCCTTTAGTCCATCGTATAGGGTGACACGAAGTATAGTACTTTGTAAAGTCACATTTCTAGCGACGCCGCGCCGCACACGAACGAAAGTAAACCAAAATGGCTGAGTGTTCCTTGTGTTGGCCCCGCCGTCAGCGCGGTGTGACAGGGTGGTCGGACAACAAATCAGCCAGCACGGTCACCGGGCGACAGCAACATGTTGCCCGAATGTTGTTGTTGTTGCCACGATGTGACAGGGTCACCGGAAACACGTTTTCCTCGTGTTGCCGGATAGAGTTGTCCAACTGTTGCCTCACTGTGACAGGGCATTTACGCCAGCCAATAATAGTAAAATTCCACATGCTGCACGGAGCCACCCCAGTGCGAGACGTACCATGTAAATGAAATCCGCTAGATTTGGCGGGCAATGCCTCAAGCGAATCAGAGCTGTCACGTGATCACCGTGGCCAAGTCCCGTGGTCCCGTATGACAATCTTTTTTTACGCGACGCTGAAAGTGCCTAACTCCTCCCCCCCCCCCCCCCCCCTAATGTGTTCTATCATAGCCTCCTTTATACCGACAAAGCCTGGCAGATCGCCACGAGAAACAGTCACCGAAACGAAAAAGGTGGATCAGCAGACAACGGGTGATAGGAGAGCCAAGTGACTGGCGCCCCGCTGCGGCGAGACGCTGAAACAGACTTCTTCCGATCGAACAAGTGTGTTTCGGGTCCTCGCAGCTGCAAAAGCTGTGCGCTGACGTCCAGGTTCCCCGAGAAATGGCTCTTTAATGCTCTGCGCTACCAGATCCTCACACTCCAAATCTATGACCGGGCACTCTATGGCTCCGTCATCGAACTGACAGGTTTTGGGACTATAGAGGAGGCTGTGGTCAGACAATATCTGCAGGCTGTATTTTGTATGATGTATTAGGAGTGTGGCCGCGGATTGAGGTCTTCGTCCCATGCACCGACTGAAGCGACAAAGAGCAAACGCTGCTCGCGAACAGATCAAATAGGCTTTGTCGGAAACACTTTTCCGCAGGAGTACCTCCTGAATTCAATTTGCACCCTTGCCCGTTTCAATCTTGATGAGCGCCGTACCGATGTGCGGTCATCGTTTATCGCTACTGCGTGATGCACGTTAAAGACCTCAAGTTAGTAGTGGTACCGCACTGGCTAAACGTTTTGTCCACAGCTGAGACACCAGACGCCCCGGCATTGAGGCCCGCTAACTTCCGGTTGTCTAAGTATACAGACAACACAATTATCTAACTCTTTTCACTTTTAAAGGGGCGATGCAACAATTTTCTTACTTTGCGCAAATACCGCTTAAAACGGATCCCCGACGTTAATGACCTATGAAACACGCGTTCGTTTTTCACCCCACACAATTGAAGTCCCAGAAAAAAAATTAACGAAAAACAGCACCGTTCACCCCCTCAACTCGCAGCCAGAACAAGCGGCCACGTGATCTGGAGCCGATTATATGCCGCCAACGCTGATCATAGCCACGCGCTGGGGTTGGCAAAGCACAGGACACGTGCTGAGTTCCAGACATTGTTATGGCTCGGCTATTGTCGTCGTTGCAGCGATTGGAAACGGGCCACTACCCGAATGCATGTCGAGGCATCGATTGTCACGAGCCCAGATCGAATGCGTACGCAGTCTTCGCGTCCACTGTGTGAGCAGCATTTGAATATCGTCACCGCAAAGCTCGATCACGCATTCCCGGGGATCGTACTGTTGCGATTAGAGAGTTTTAGTAGATCGTTCCGATACCCCCGATAGCCCCGATAACGATACTATGCATGCGCAAGGGAGGCGGTGGCGGAGTATCGGGTATCGTTATCGGAGTCATGGGAACGATCTACTAAAACTCTCTATTGTCCCCACAGCTCCGTCATCAAATTTCGCGAAGGAGAGACTGAAAGAAAAGCTCCGCTTTCATCCTTTGAATTCCGCCGCGACGAAAACGCTTCTCGGTCATTGGTGTTGCGTTCGAGTATTCTTGGGTCCCACTAGTGCCAGGAAGCTGGTGTAAAGTAAGAAATATTCCTGCCCAATGCCGTTGCCCAGCCTCCCTGAGCGTCATCGTCTCGTCACGAATTTACGTTCTCGTGAACAAGCGGCTTTACGGGGGATTATTTGGGTGGCCCTTTAGCGGATTTAGATATTTTTTGCAGACAAACATAGCCTTGTGTCACCCCTGTGGGATGGGGGCCGTTTGATGAATGTACAGATAGTGTAAAAGCCCTATCCAGCTTGCTCAAGAACGAACATGCTCGGTGTCAGTTTTACCAGTGCGAACGAAGCTGTACAGAAGGTAGGAGCACGGATTTTTACACCTTGAGAGTCACGTTTTTCCACTATCACGAGTGGCACAGTAGGAACACTCAAAGCGGGAGCTCTTTCTTGTTGCGCTAGCTTTGCTCGCGCTCACGGTGTCAAATCGTACCCGAGATATTTAGAGAGGAGGTATTGCCAGAATTTGCGCAGTATTCGACCGGTCTTCAGTATACACCCAAGTCATAAAATCTCACATTTATCAACCACAAGCAGGCTATCACGCTTGAACGCAAGGGAATCCAACTGTCTGTCCAGTACATGTCAAAACAATTTGATAATATTGAGAAAAAACGTCAAAAGACCGAAATATACGAAAAAAAAAGAAAAAAGACCGAGAACAACAAGAGAAAAATGAAACAGAAGTACAGGAACAGCTGCAGCACGAGGTCAATGACCTCGAGTTTCGGAGTAGGAGACAACCTTCAAGCTTACGAGATATCTGCTAATCAGTGTGAGAACAAAATTGCCGTGTTAAAAAAAGTTGCCGGCAAACTCAAAGAAAGTCCCTCATCTAAGAGAAAGTCACGTCGTATCTGTTCAACGTTGCCCGCGCGAAGCAATATAACATCTCTGAAATTATCATACATTCTATGAGGCAACAAACAGACGTTTTTTTAAAAAAAAGAACGAAAAAAAAAATCTAAAGAACAGTTTCCCCCGTATTTACATCCAGAAATACTGAAGGAGCACGAGTCATTCAAATCAGAAACCAAGAGGACATTGGCCAGCTCTAGATAACTAATCGCTTGTTTTGCATTCCTGAGCAAAATAGCTTTTAATGGCGGAACAGTACTATTTGCTGAATGACGTATATAACCTCTTATCTCGGCCTGCTATCGCTCCAGCTGAATTCGTCTGCTACGTTCATTATAAAGCACCAGTTAATTTATCGGTTTTTTCCCCTAAATGTTTATTAGGCTAAAGCAAAAAATATAATCTTCGTCTGTTTTTTGATAATCTTGTTTTTGTTTAGATCATAGCTTCGGAAACATGGAATTTTGATGAATCTTGCATTTTCGGTTCGCCGGGATAAGTACTACACGCTTTGTCACGATAAGAAATGGTGATGGCGTGTCATTACTTGTACAAAATGATTACAAACACGAACTAGCCACGGAATTTACACAGGCAACGACTAATTTTGAGTTTTAAGGGTTTTCTCTGTGGCAACTATATTTACATCTTTTCTTTATTGTCCACAATCTAAAACGGTGACCAATTTTATTGATTTTTGTGATGTTTCGTAGTAAAAATCTAGTATACTCCTTTTCTTGGAGGAGATTTCAACAATAATATTTTTGAAAATATGAAACAAAAACAAGCACTTAATTCAGTAACCGACTCCAATGGTTTTGATATTATTGCAACAGGGCCGAAAAGGATCGCATGTGGAACTTCTACACTGAGTGTCGCTTTTCTTAGCAACCACGATCAATCCTCAATAACCGCGAGCGCTATCGGCACTGACATCCGTGATCATTTTCCGTTATAAAAGTTAATAAATAAACCTCACAGACCTAAGAAATGCCCAGCGGCGAGTAGTTTCAAAGTTTAAGATATAACAACAACAATACGCTAGAAAGCTTTAAGACCTCCTTAGGCGCAGTTGGCTGGAACCCGATTTATTCCCAAACAAACGCCAACCTCGTGTTTGAAATATTTTTAGAGATATTTCAAAGTCTGGATGACTAGAATGTTCTATTCAAGACAGTCAAACAATGTAAAAAAGACACGTAAGCCTTGAATGACTAAAAGCTTCTAAATAGAATAGACAAAAAAAAAAAAAACTTCTTTTCAGTTTTTTTTTAAAACAAGAGACCCTGATGACCTAAAGGCTTTTAGGACTTATCGAAATAAATTGATTAATTTACGTAGACGTGCCAAGTCCAGTTATTACATAAATATTTTCAAAAAAGAAGATAACAGGCAGGCAAGAATACTCTGGGAAAGAATAAATAGAGCGATTTTTCCACATAGAGGGAATCCCATTGCAGAAGAAAGTAATTTTGGATGTGCACCATAGTTGTTTTCTTTCGAATGCTTTTAATCATTATCTAGTCAACATTGCAGATGATGTTGAGATGGTGCGAAATTAACTCGGTCCTAATTGTGGCTATGTTAAACGCCATTTTGCAAAATCTGTCTTCTTTAAATCCGAAAGACGAAATAGAAAACTTCGCAGTGTTAAAAAAAAAAAGAAAAAAAAAGGAAAAATATATATATATTTAAATTGCAGGAGTCGTGATGTTACCGGTGTTAGGATTAAAATAATCAACTATGTTCTTGAAATAATTAATTCCATATTAGCACACATATTCAACACATAACTTCCTACTGGTATTTAAAAAAAATGCAGGTTGCTAAAGTTGTACTTATATAACATACGATTCAAGGGTGTTGATAAAAATGTCTTGGTAAATTATAGACCAATTTCCTTATTATCTATATTTTCTAAATATCCCTAAAAAATAATGTACAACAGAGTTTCCTCTTATCTAGAAATACATTTTGTACTCTCCAATTTTTAACACGACTTTCGGAAACGGCGCTGGACTAAATCAGCATTGTTAATGCAAAAGAAAAATAAAATTAAAATCTTTGGAGAACTAAAAGTTCATCTTAGGTGTCTATGTTGATTTTTCTAAAGCCTTCGATCTAAATCAACCATAATATACTATCAAAATAGCTAAATCACAGCGAAATTCGTGGAACCTCGATTAAAGTCTTGTAATCGTGTCTGCAATATCGGACGCAGTTCGTTAGCATAGATAATTATAATTCATCAACTAGTAGAATAGTGAGTGAAGTCCCCCAACAAAGCGTTCTTCGACCGCTCTTGTTTATATTATTTAAAATTATTTAGAACAATGTGCACCCGGAGTTTGTTTCATTAGCGGACGATACCACTATTTTTGTTAAAGGACACCTTCTGAGATTGAAAGTAAGGCGGCGGCATTGCTGGCCGATTTTCATTTATGGACGAAAGTTAATGGTTTAAAAATAAACATACATAAAACTTAGTGCGTGTAGTTTAGACCACCAGAAAATCGTAATGTTTTCGCTACCTTTGAATAGTATGTTGATTTTTTTTTTATTTTTATATTACTAAATCTGTGAACATTCTTGGTGCTATTTTTACGGAGTCTTTTTCTTGGAATGAACGCATAAGCCGGGTTCAAGACGGTCTGCCAACAGAAGTCACCCCAATATCTGTGGTTTGAATTCCGCGTGCCAAGTTTCTCCTTGAATTCTCATGCCATGCGGCATTCGGAGCACGGATCTTAGGGTGACTCGCATTCCAAGAGTACATCCACCGGAAAGTTTGTAAAGCGGTTGGAATTATATCCAAAACCCGTTATACGTTTCCTGTGAAGATGAAATTGCTTTTATACAGACATGTACCCGTTACCCTCAAAATGTAACTAAATACCGTTACTCCTTACTCGCTCAAAAAGTAACCAAATACGGTACTCGTTACCAATTCACGAAAGGAACGCGTGACTTACCTCAAAAGTAACGAATTACTTTTCACGTTACTTCGACGACCAAATACACAACTGTTTTCTTTTTTCAGGGTTTATTGTTTTCTTCTTAGTAGTCGTCGCACTTAAGCAGTAGCTGCCTCTCGAAGTTTTCATCAGTTATGTTTCCCCGCTTTCTTAAGATTACATCTCCGGCGACGCTGAAGAGTCGTTCTACCGACGCGCTCGAAGGAACGGCAGTGTTGTGCTTCAGCAACAGCTAAGGAATCTTCGGGAACTGTGCCTTCATTGAATACAGCAGGTAATGGGTTCTGTGCCTTCCCGTGTTCGCAACCTTCGGGTTTACACTCGGTCTGTATACGATTCTCGAAGGTTCAACCAACGAACCTTATTGTGTTCGCTGGGCGAAGAACATTCTCAGCTGTAAAGTTCAGTACAGCAACAGGGTTTGGATTTGGGCTAGTTGGTTGAACATGTTTAGGGGTTAAAAGCGCTAAAAAACGACGGACGAGTAGGAGAGACACACACCACAGAGCGCTAGATGCATTTTAGATGGAGTCGATACCCTTCCCCGACAAAGAGGGGGCGTGTCCTCCAGTGGGCCTAGAGTTGGCAAGGTTGTGTCTTTTTGTGTGAACGAACATCTCAAGCTACTGGTAGCAGACAAGGAGGGCGGGTTTGTCCTTGTTACTGAGAAGGATTTTTTAAGTAAGAGCAAGCAGTCAATAGAGAAGAATTTTAAGGAAGCAAAGGTTTCCCTCGCGAGGGTAAAAAAGAGGGCTGTTGAACTGTGCCAGAACTTGAGTCTGGACAGTTTAAAAGCGTCGATCGTACGGGCTAAGGATCTTAACCTAAAGGTTTTTTTCATGGTGAAGACTCATAAAGTGGACATGCCGCTTAGGGCTGTTGTGACTCAGAGGGGGTCGTGGCAGATGCAGATGTCATCGTACCTTCAGCGTCACCTTTCCCAGCTTCACTTGAACGATCCTTTCAGGGTGAACAATTCAGAAAGTGTGGTGGAGTTTCTGACACATTCTAACCCTGGTGCCTGTGATGCGGTATCATTTGACGTTGAAAACCTGTTTTATTCTATACCACATGACGGTCTTTTTGTAGCTATTCGTGAGGCCATTGAGGTGTTTGGAGAGGTCAAGTTCCAAAATCAATGTGGGGTTGCCGCGGAAGGTTTTCTAGAGTTGCTGGGCTTTTATTTGGAATCCACATATATTGTTTTTAAAGACGTACAGCTCGTGCAGAAGCAAGGTGTGTGTATTGGTGCGAGTGTGGCTCCAGTGTTAAGTGATTTGTACTTAGCAAAGTGTGATAGGGACATTAAGAATAGATTGGAGGCAGGAGTCGTCCATGTATTCAGATTTGTGGACGACTACCTTGTTCTGTTCCGGAAAAAAGGGGAGTCAGAAAGGGCGGTGTTTGTGTCGACATGTTGGAGATTTTCAGAACTAGCGCCTCGGGCTTGAATTTCACAAGTGAGAACCCGGTGGAGGGTGGTTTGCAGTTTTTAGATCTGAAGTTGGCCCTTCTCCCGTCGCATGTATGTTGGACTTACTGTCCTAGGGCGAAAAAAGGTGTTTTGCCCTATGACTCGAACCACTCCAAGATTATCAAGATGGGGATCGCCACAACCTGCCTGAACGCGGCCTTAACGAAGTCCTGTCAGCACAGCGTAGCCGAAAGCTTCGGGTTACAAGTGAGGAGGCTGGAGGAGGGAGGCTTTCCTTGTGAGATCATCAAGGGGGTGGTAGAGGGCTTGCTAAAAAGGTTTCGTGGAGGAGGGAAGAGGGAAGAGAGGGGCAAGCCAGATAAAAGACCAGTGGTGATACCGTATATACATAACGTTAGCCATAACATCAAAAAGGTGGGGGAAAAGCATGGCATTTCGGTTCTCCTTTCAGCTCCACAGAAATTAAGCAAGCTATGTGGGAGGGTGGAACGGGGTGACACACGGTTGGATATTTGTCAGAAAAAGCACGCAACGAAATACGTAGGATGCAGAGTGGGGGTAAGGTAGAGAATTCCTCTGTCTTGTGGGAGGGTATACGTGGGGCAGTCGGGGCGATGCGTGAACGAAAGACTGAGGGAACATGCCCTGTCATTGAGGTCAGCCCCCTCTGGCAATCTCGCAGTACATTGCAGTAGGTGTGAGTGTTTACCCTATTTAGACAACATCGTCATCTTGGCACGAAACAAAAATAGAAAGACAAGGGAGATAACGGAAGCGTTTTTTATTTCCGAGTGTGACGAGGGTACGTGTGTAAGTGCCCCATCGATAACCCTGTTTGAATCAGAGTTATCGTTTTTACGATCATGCATGGTGTAAGAGTAAGAAGTGTGATTAGCGACGGTTGGAACTGAGTCTTGTTGGTTTCGCGGTACGTGTAGTTTTTCCAATAATAAACCAGTTGCAAGATAGCGCTCTGTGGTGTGTGTCTCTCCTACTCGTCCGTCGTTTTTTAGCGCTTTTAACCCCTAAACAGTACAGCAACGTTTATCGCTGAACACGCCAGTCGAACTGTTCGACTGACGTGTCCAGCGATATACGTTGCTGTATTGTCATACTGTACAGTTTTTTTTTTTTTTTCGGGTCGCTTATCTGCTTTTGTCGCAATAGACGCATACTCGGGTTAGAAGAAAAACAAGGCCGTTTAAGCGGTGTTGTACGCGTCACTCCTCAAATGTAACGAGATACCGTTACTCGTTACTTGGCCTTAAAAGTAACTAAATACGTTACTCGTTACCGAAAATAGGTAGAAGTAACTCGCTACTTGTAACGCGTTACGTACATGTCTGCAAGTTATATTATTTTTTGGTCTACACACTACGTTTACGGCCATCTAGCTTGGGTGCATCACGACAAAGCAAAATTTAACACAACTTGTTTTTAACACGAAAGAAAGTATTTTATATATAGTTAAAAATGTTTCTTTTTTGCATTCGTCTGGAGATTTTCTGTTCCCACTCCCCGCACTAATTGTGGCTTAGCGTCTTTAAGATACATATTGCCATCAGTCCTAAAGGAACTCGAAAGTAGAAATATAGATATCATTAGGAAATCAAAGTGTGTGCTCGTGATATGTAGATCTGGGATTTCCGTTACATGTCTCGATTTTGAAAAGTGTCTCGATAACTGTGTCAGCCACCAGTATACGTCTATCAAGCAATGCCCTTTTGGTTTTCATCTACTTTGTTTTCTCGAATTGTCTAGAGTTCACGTTGAGTGTCCCGAAAATTTCAATATTTTCCCGATTTGCTATTAAGTGCTCAACTGCTTATGCGAAGTGTCTGTATAGAATGTGCCTTTCACCCATTGATATTTTTTGTATCGTCAAGGAGCCAGCGTGGCATTCTTTCGCGAACGGCTCCAACCACGTTCAAACCGCATGCGCTGCCTTATACGAGCCGGCTGCCTTCCCTGCCTCCTAAAGCGCTGGATATACTGCGCCCCCGACCAATAGCGAACGCTCCTAATGGTTGCTGCCGACGAGTCGCCTAGACTCAGCATCTCCTCCAGAAAATGCCGCGCGCGCTCCAATTGGTCTGCGATGGCTTCCGGTGACGCGACGTCGCGCGCGCTCCTGTTGGCGCTCCGTTGTTGGACGGCTCTGTGAAAAACAAACTTCGTAAGTCGCGTGAGAAAACCCCTCACATAAAATAAATACGTTAAAAAAAAAAAAGAATTCCCAGGACACTTAAGCATTTCTTATGAGTTGTGAATGCGAAAGCATGAATGTGCAATTGAACGCCGATGAGCACTCCTTTGTGTCTTGCGGCGCGATAGATGCTTCAGGCGCCACCATGTTCCTCGTCGCCAAGAGGAGCAGAAGTAGCCGCAGCGCCGGCGGGAGTGTGGGGCGCGACATGGGTGAAAGCAGAGAGTAAAACACCCAATACCTGTCCCCCCCCCCCCCCCCCCCCCCCCCCCTCCGGGCCTCCGGGGCGGTGGCCGTGCCAGCGCCACCTTCTTTCTCTTACCCGCCCTTAGAGGGCTACTCTTCGGGGTGGCATTCATTGGAACTACGCGTCGTAGAGCCGTTTCGCGGAGGGAATTTCTCTGCCGTTTTCCGCGTTTACGGCGCGGGGGGAATTTCTCTGCCGTTTTTGGCGGTTACGGACAACGCCGGTTCCGCTCCATGGGACAGTTAATGCTTTTGCATTAAAACTCCAAGTGGCACTAATGATTAGGATGCCAAACGAGCCCTCAGGTTTTTGCCACTTGTCTCTCTGGTAGCGAAACGATCATACTCAGACTTTAAAAAAAAATTTAACAGAGAAAAAGCTCAGCCTAAGTAAACAGACGCTTGATATGTTCCTGACCATTTCCTTGAGCGCACGAGACTAGAACGCGTGATTTCGGATTACAACAAAGAAGGATAAATATTTCAACGCTAATAAAAGCTCTGAGCTTACTCACAGAAGCGTGTCCCGGGACGTGTCCCGATGTTTTGTCATTTCCTGTCCCGATTTTGTCCCGGAAATCCTAGCTCTAGTGATATGTTATTGGAAACAGTAACGTCGAGAGTTTGGCTAGCTAGTATTTATTGATCAAAGTGTAGAAACGGCGCAGTAAACACGGACGGTGCAGAAGGAACACGCAAACAGGACGAACGCTGACTCGGAACTGATGTTTTTATTTCTTGAAACTCGAAAAACATCAATTACGAGTTGGCGTTCGTCTTGTTTGGGTATTTCTTCTGCTCCGTCCGTGTTTCTTCGTGCTGTATCTACATTATAATCAACTTCTATGCTCGTTTTCACCTCAAAGAAAATGAATTATCGCGCATTTATAATACGCTGCGCGAAGTAGTTCTTACGAGTTTTGGTTCTCGGAGGAAGAAGCGATGCCTTCGGCGATTGAAGTGTGTGCGTCTTGATAATATTAGTAATGCACCACGTGAAGTCGGACTTTTTTAAATGCCACTCTTGAGGTAAAAACGAGTATAGTGTTTTGTTTGGTAACCTGATGTTTTATTGTTTGCTGTTTTATTTTTTTAAATTTATATTGGATTGTAGACTGGCATGTTGTCTCGACTGAGTTTTTATATTCAACCTTGTAATAAGGTATACAATTTATGATTTTTTTTCCTGCTTTCGAGCTTAGTGAGCGAAGCCTCGTCAAGCTGCAGACTTGCAGCTTTTTGCCTTGTCTTATTTTTGTTTCTGAAGCCAAGGTAATAATAAATATTTTTATTAATATTATTATTATCATCATTAATTTAAACGTACCTACTACATGCCCCCTTCCCCTTGCAGATAACTAACTGTCCAACCGAAAAGGTGTCACGCATAGTTTCTGTCACATCGAATCTACCCAAAGCCTCGCTCATATTCAACTCTAGCTAGAGTCCTTCATACGCCTCGCTCTACAGTCGACTAGAGGTGAACGTTTATGGTTTTGGTGAAGCTTAAAACTTTCTAGCAAACACCCTTTGACTTTTTAAGGTCTGATCAGCCTACATTTAGCCCATCATAGGAGACTTCCACCCCTTCATGGCGAACCTTTTCGTGCTCCGCAAACATGGGCCGTTGTCATGCTCAAAATACTTCCGACATTGTCACAGCCTGTCCCCACGCGTTAACTTCCATGTTTTCTTTTTTCCTCATCTATTTTCCCCCAACATGATCCTCGTTTGTCGTTCGCTGCTTCCAACAACAACAGAGCGGCGTCTAAACGCAAAAACGGACGCATGGTTTCTGTTACGGCCGCCGCTGCCGACACGGCCTCTTGTTCGGCGGCGGCGCAGATCCTCGGGGTCCCGTAGCCGGCAGAGTTTGACGGACGCACCCCTCACAGCCTTGTCAAGCCTCCCCGCCTGAGAGGCGCCCCCCCCCCCCCCCTTCCTGCCCCAATGGCCCCACTGGGGGGCAATAAAAACCGAGCCCAAAATGATTATGCCCCCCCCCCCCCCCCCCTTTCCCCACAAAACATCGAGTCTCCCCGTATGGTACGACGCCCCCCTCCACCAGCGCACCCGGTGACAAGCCAGCTGACGAGTCCGTGGCATCCATCCCTTTTTTGCGGCTGGATACGCCGCTTGGGTCCGCTCTGGTTTTGAACACTTTCTGCGTTGTTTGTTTTCTTCTTTCATTTTTGTTTTGTTTAGTTTTCGTTATTGAATTGTTTAGGAGCGCCGCTGATGCGTGACCCCTGCCACCCTGCTCTGGTCAGAGTCATCCTGGCTAGTTCTTATAACCGAATCAAATTTTTTTTTTTTTTTTTTTCACGGACTTGTTTGGCAACTCGGACCGCTGCCAAACTCGCCGTCTGCTCCGCTGTAGTAAATTTAACACCAAAAAGAAAAGGGCAAATAAAGATGAGCAAAAACGATTTTTTTTTTTTTTTTTTATTCCAGCAGCGTGTATGTGGCTTAGCACGAAAGTGGCAAATGGCACATTTCCATTGCTCCCGTCAGCAATTTTGTTGCTGTCGTTGTTCTGACGCTGGAGCGTTAATATCATAGTTTCATTGCCTTCATGAGATGAAAGATCGCGGAGTTTTTTTTAACCTGATCACTGGCAGATGGTAAGATGTACTACCACTACTTTTAAAAAGATTTGATTCTTTTTCTTTTTTTGCTTGTATCGCTTCAATGAGAGAAACTCTGTAGACACGGGAACTAACTAAAAGCTATGGAGAAAGCAAGCTGTCTGCATCTTGCTCAGAAGTTGCGGTAACGGCAGAACGATGTCGAGCTCTGATTGGCTTACATTGAAAGGATAGTGGGTAGATCTCAATAAGCCAATAAGAGCTCGGGGTTCCGACATCATCGCAACCCCTGTGCAAGAGGCAGACGAGCTTGCGCTCCATGTATATTCACGCTACTTCGAACACACATAAACGCACTTTGTGACCGCAACTGTAGTGCTGCCGTAAAGGCTGCTCCTTTTTTTACAATAACAAAAGAGGGACAATGAAGAAAAACAGACGACACAGGCTTTCGACTTGCCCTTTCGCCACAAATCGGAAATCGGTCAGCTGTAGAAAGGACGACTCGATACGAAGTAAGCTGTGGCAATACGCGGAGCCCTACAAATTATAGAGCAAACAACAACAAAAAAGGGAAAAAAGAAGAAAAAGGAAAAAAGAAATACGTCAAAGCTGGCAAAACGCGGGGTTTTGGGTAGCCGAGGAGGGGAAGTTTGCTGCTGCGATTGGGTTTTGTGTGGGTCCATGGAAGCGTCCGACGAGTTACACTAATGATGATTAATGCCGCCAACTGTTTTCCTTCTGACTGCTTTCGCCGCGCTCTGCTGCAGGACTCGTGTGACCTCTGGGAGCCAAACGGTGACTGTTGGCGGGGGAGGATTATAGGGCACGGTCGGCCCGCTATAGCTTCCGTTGGCTGTCTGTCTGTTGTTGGTTGTTGTTGTGAATGTCTGTCTGTTGTAACGGTGAGGTGGTGGGCGTTCGGAGTGTTTTCCGGTTACGGGCTCTGATGCGGGCTCCCCCCCTATGGGGTTCGAGTTTCGTCCGCGAAGGGAGCATCGTATCTGATGTACTTGATTGGCGGCAAGGACTTAATTGTTGCTGTTGTGGTCACGAATGGGTTTTTTAGGGTGATATTGGATAACGTAAAGGACTGACTCATCTTCGTTGGTTCGGATCTTTGGTACGCGACATTGTCTGCGTTTGTGTGCGTGCATAGGGGTGTGTATTTGCTCCCTCTCACGTAAGTGGAAATTTGGTGGCATTTGAGTGACAACATTTCCAAAGTACATCCTGGCATGTGGTGGACTTCATGCTTGGCAACATACGCCAGGCTAAATCTGCGAGCTTTCCTTGATAAGTTCTTACTTCTAACATTGTGTGTATACATTAGCATCTCTGGTGGAATTATCCGTTGATTAAGAATTAACTATACAACCTTGTGTAGCATACGCTGCATAAAGTATATCTCACAAGACGCGGATGTCACAAAACGAATATGCTTTGCATTTGAAACGTTTATGTCACGCTAAGTTTATAAATAAAGCATCTTAAATGCTCATACAAATATAGCTTAATCCGCCACATAAGACGGGAAATGAGTAACGAACACTACGCGGAAAGCCCGTACTTACTTCTACAGCGGCTTTAAAAATGGAAATGAGTTTAGCTTTGTTTGACAGGTTTGTTGTTTGCAAACGCAGCGCCGTCGAAACCCAAATAGCAACGGAGCCAGTCATCCCAGGTGCCACGCTTGTGACCCTTCCTGAGTGCAGCAGCGATCCGAACTAGCTTGAACCCGCTACGTAACTGGAAAAAAAAAAAAAAAAAATCTTTCCAGGAGCGTTTTTTCAAGTCGAGTCACCAGCAGCGTGAAGACGTATACGGAACCCAAGATCACGAAACGACGAGTCGCTCGCACCACACTCCAACGTCCGGGTGCCTATTCCAGCTCGCTGCTGGCCGTCCTTCCACACATCAGGACGAGACGGGAAACCCAGTGTCATCGCCGCCACAGGGACGCGGGTTGAAGCTCGCATGCATGCACCCTGTAAACAGGTGAAGGCGTTCCGGCCCCGCTGCAGCGAGCTCGCGAACATCATCTCTGATGGATGAGGTGCGGAATGACATCTTGCTGTGTTCTGCCATGGACTCTCCCGCACTGTTTTGTCGCGACGCTCCGCGTGGACGAGGATAGAAATCGCGCTCTCGCGGTGTTGATGCGTCCCCGAGCAAACTCGAGTCCAGGAAGACGCGTCCTCTTCCCGGGGCACTGTCTTCGTGGGCTGATTGCGGACGGATGCGTATGGAGAGAGTCTTCGAGGAGGGAGCCGTGCGTTGGGCTGGTGGTATGGGACGTTGACATTGGTGCATGGAGGTTCTGTCTTCCAAGTGTTTTCATGCGTGCGCGTTTGTGTTCTGTCGCCTTTGTATTTGGAGGAAGCACTTCAAAGCGGTTGTCGTTAAGCTCGCGGTTGGGAAATCGTGGAAAGAAGAGCCGAACGGCTCCGGCATAGTTGCTCCTCGACAACAGGCGAAAATGCATTGTACACCGAGGCAGCCGGACATCTTACTTAACATTCAATCACCTTTCACAACAGTTTTGTAGAGGAAGCGTAAGCAGTGCATTGTTCATATGGCATTTATTTATTCATTTGCCCTCCAAGGACAATGTACATTATAAAGAGGAGTGATACCAAGGATAAGGTTAGTAAAATACTCTTTAAATCTATAACGGTAGTAATAAGTGATATAGAATGGAGAAGGCGATTCCAGTTATTTAACGTTGGAGTTATAAATGTTTCATTGTGTGAAAAAAAGAAACAGAATATGTTAGCATGTTAGTGTTATGTACCTGTGCTATGATTCTTCCGACCCGCAGCATGGGGACGTAATCAAATTCTAAAGGATTGCTTGGCAGTCTTGTTTTTTCTTTAACTAAGAGTCCACGAAGTTTATGTGCGATACTCTTTATGACAGCTGACATTGGCATATTCTTCGTATGATGCGTTTAAAAAGTTAGCCGAAACTTTCGCGCGTATTCCGGAGTAATATATTCAATACACTTAATTTGAACACAAAACCTAGCAGGAGTGTGATGTTCTCGGTCACCCAGTACAATTAGATTTGCGATTGTCCTGCACTTGCGGTAATTGTATATATTGTTCCTCTTTTCCCAATAATGATATTACCTTCATGTCATGATTACAAAACACTTTATCAACAGATTGACGCTAACTTTTCTTCCGATCATGCGGAAGTCTTAATTTTAATGCCAGGTACGAACCATTCCAAGGACAGTACAAGGCCCTCAAAGAAGTTCCCTCTGAACATTTGTCACTTCCAGTGGTGCAAGCAAAACTCTGCTTGTTAAAGAACGCTTACATCAACAGCCCGGCCTATGTAGAACCGCCGGGAGTGAGGCGCACATACTGGGGCGTTCCTGCGAAGTTCAGCTTGATGACTGGAGTCGTTAGCCAACTCCCAAGCACGGCTCGTCGAACTCCATCCCCACTTCGGGTAGTGTGGCGAAATACGACGCAGATTATTTCGCCACTCAACGCTTCGTGCAGGACAATAAGCCTCCGAAATTATGTGTACTTCGCAGCGCGCTGTGTCTGTGCTCGACCATCACTGGACGGTTGGAGGAGAGGACGAGGAACGGGATGTTCATTGAACTACGCGTGCTTGGACATGGCCATGCTTCTATGGGACACATTTTACGGATCTCTAACTTTTCTCGAGTATTTGAAAGCCCTAAGTATACTCACATTTCGAATAATGCCCAGAAGTACTGTGTTGCGATACCATGCGTGAAGAACGCCCGTCGTTAAGCTATTTAGACTATACACTTAGTCTGGCATGTGTTCCAAGAACCAGGCACGTAGCCACGATTTTGTTTCGGGGGGGGGGGGGGGGGGGGGGGGGGCCGCCTATGACAAAATGATGTATGATGGGGAGGGGGGAGAGGAGGCTCCAGCAAAATGGAAGATTTCGGGGGAATGGGGGCATGCCCCCCCCCCCCCCCCCCCCCCCCCCCTGGCTACGTGCCTGTCAAGAACCACAATCGCTTTCCAATTGGGCACTTGACAGCAAACTCCGCCATTTTTGTGTAGAAAGGCACAGCCTGCTCTACGTTTCTCTATGTAGAAACAGCGACAGTGAACCAACGCTCGCCACATGCAACGTTGATCTGACGTTGTTTTATATCGCATTCCATGAATGACGCTATAACATAATTTGAAAGCATGCATCATTGCTATTCACAGTTTATCGAAAGGTGAACTGACTATGGCGGTATTTGTTTTTTACAAGTTAGTTTGAGATTTGTATAGATGTTGGGATCTCAATTGGGACACCTAATACAAATGGCTTTTGCATTCTCTCTTTTCTGACCGAGGAGTCGAAACTTCACAAGCGTTGTCTCGAACGACGACCGAGAATTGTCGCTCGCCATTCTCTCAGGGCCTTTTAACCATGCGAGAAAGAAAAAAAAGAAGTAGACACCTTTAGCACTAACACTTTTTGAGGCAGCCCCTCGACAAGTATGGTTCAGAGATTTGCGCAGGAGTCTAACCGATTGCGTCCTACCAAAGACTCTTCCTCAATTGCCGATAGACACGTCGTCGAACATTCGCGAAAAAGATGCACCGAGATCTCCCCTCTTAGCTTCGCAAGAGTTCATTGCATGTCAAGACTCAATGGTGACACGCGTAGTCCGCGAACGTCAGACGCACTACTGGCCGTCCGCGCCAAGTACGGTCCGCACGGAGAGTCTACGGACGGTAGCACCCTTACATCGACCGTGGACCCGTTCACGTGTAGATGGCTGCCCAAATGAGCCGAGCCACTTTGGCCCCGGGCGTCTCCACCCCCTACCCTTGATTAATGGACAGGGCGGGGACATTCTCTCGCTGCAGCGTTGCGCCACGCGACGAGTACTCGGAGCCTCGTCGTCGTCGGCAATCCCTTGGCGTGCGGCATCCACCCCCCGCTCCGAACGAGACAGCCGTTCCGATGGGAACACTGGGCCGGTCGTGCCCTGTGATTAGCCGCGAGAAAGCGATGCTTCGAGTTCCGACGCTGTTACGCCAGATCCCGATGCAGAGCTTGCCGCGATGCAGTTTCGGGAGTTGGGGGAGTTACGCTTATGCTTTCTCCTTGTTCTCGTTGTTGCTTGTTGTAGGGAGTTTGGGAAGAAGCGTAGCGTTTGTTGGTGGAGCCCGCCGAGTTAAGGGGCGTCCGGTGGGTGTTGCAATCCGCGATGTTTGAAATCCGAGTTGGGTCTCTGAAACGTGCTTGTCTTCAGGCTGTTGGAGAACTTAAGGGGCGGCCAACTCCGAGGCTGGCCTTGGGTTCTGATTTTGTACGACGTCTCGACGGCAAAAACGTCACAGTAATAATGGATTGAAAAAAGTAAATAGACGCGGTCAGCTCGATAATACACCACACAGAAGACAGTCCGCAGAGTGCCGAAGGCGTGTTCCTTCCTTGTATGCATTGGTCGTACAAAAGCTGTCCTCAGAGGTGTTAGAAGCATGCGTATGTATGAAGGAAAAATGGTTCGAAGATGCGCTTAAATAATTCTGTCATCACGCCTGGAGCAAACACCTCCTGTATAATATGGAATCAGCGTGACTGCGACCCAAGAAAAAGTGTGGGGCTGCAAATGGAGATTCGCCTCTTCTTGCGATAAAAACCGCCAGGTCGAAAGAAGACTGACAGGGTGAAGACGGCGTCTCTTTGGAACGCCTCCAGCACACGCTCCGTGCCTTCCACCGTGCTTTGACTGCGCGTACATACTCGAGGCTCCCGAGACGCTGTTATCGAAGGCAGGGAAGCTGGCGATGGAGCCGGGAATGCCGAAAACTCCTCTCGGGTGCCCTCGTTCTATCAGTGACTATATATGTGAGGGCATGTTTCTCGTATTGGCTGTGGTCGGCCATGTTTACGAATAGGACAGCGATTCCAATCTTGACTTTGTATTATATAGTTGGGACCGAAACAGAAACGCATGGAGAACAAAACCTGGTTCTTGCACGAAACTGAAATATAATGCGCACTGGTTATACTTTTTTATTTTATGTTTTTCCGTTAGTTATTTTATTGAATTGCACGTAGTCCATTGTGTACGTTAAGTCCGACCTTTGCCGACGCTGCGATACGATGCAGCCAATCAAGCGCCACCCAAAAGTGCATCATCCCGACGCTCTTTGGGCGTCTTCTATTGACAGCTCAACGAATCACGCGCAAGAAAGTGCATGATCATGGCACATTCCCTGCGCGTGATTAATTTATAGTCCGCGATAGCAGTTCAAAGGATAGGACGTCACGGGCGCAGCATTGCCGGGTGCGATCCGATGCAGCCAATCAAGCAGCCCTAAAAGTGCATCGTCTCGGCGCTCATCATTTTTGTCCGTTTCTATCAATAACCAAACCAATCGCGCACAAAACAAAAAGCGAAGGGTCAGAGCACATTTACTGTGCATGATCGGCTTAACCGCTGATGATGGCAAACGTGCACTGACACACACACTTTTGGTGCCGCTCGCTTCATTAATGTGCAACGGAGTTTATAGTGGCGGTTCCACGACGGGTTCGCTTCCTGCGCCTCGCAGTGTTTGGGCGACTTCCCCCTCGCTGTCCAAGCGAATCGCTCGAGCCCCCAATTGACGCTCGTCGACAGAAGCGCGCCCCTCGCGTTGCTGCGCCTGCCGCCAGATAGATTGGCGAGCGCCGAGAACTGCGTGAGCGTGGCCTGGCTCGGCCACCGGACGACCGTCGACGGCGGGTCGCTCGCTCGCGAGGCTCACTTCCTCATCGTCGCCGACGGCGCAGTTTGGGGCTCGCCGAGCGGGACGAGCGCGGCAGCAGCAGCGGCGGCGGAGGCCGGGCCGCCCGAATCAGAGCCAATTCGGGAATTTCCGCTGCCTGACACCACCCCCTCGGCCGCCCCGCCGTCTCTTTCGGTCGGCCTGATCAAGAGCGTCACGTGACAACCGATGACGTCACCGGGTGTACGGCCTGCTCGAACGGCTAGTGGGGGTGATGGAGTAATTGCCCGTAAACAATGTTGTCTGGCATAGGAAACAAAAACAGGTAAATTGACCAGCTTGATCATGATAATGCAATTAATGCAATGCTGGAAGCGAACTGGACAAGAATTCCGATAATAATCAATGGAGAAGGGGAACAAGGAAGACAAAGGACAAATACAAATCTTCAAACACAGCTAGGTGACTGGTGCGCGATCAAAACAAAATCCGATACCAGGACCTCCCTGGTCCTGGTATCGAACCAGCACCAGCTAGGTCGCGCACCAGTAGCTGCGTTTAGAGTATTGTGTTTGTCCTTTGTCTCCCTTAATAATCCGCAGGGATTATTATCGTCAAGCTCGGTGATGTTGATTAAGAGTGGAAGGCGCATGATGTGCTGTGAATGTGCTGCAGGCACGTGCTATGTGTGTGTTTTAGGTCACGTGATGTCATGAGGTCACACGACTGTGACGCCACATTGCGTCATGGCGTCACGGGATGTGACAGAGTGACATGATATCGTAACGTTACGCGACTTCACTGCCACATGACTTCATGACGTCACGCGGCATCATGGTATCAAGTGATATCGCGTGACACTGCCGTCACACGACGTTATGACGTCACGCAACTTCAGGGCACTGCGTGACGTCACATGTCACGTGACATTATGGTGTCGCATGACGTCACGACGTATTGTGGTGTCACAATCCTTCGTGACGGTCCATGGTGACGATTCTTTATGGCGGTTCTTCGTGACCGTTCTCTCTTTCGGATTTCTCAGAATTCGGCAGATAAGACGCCGTGTCTTAAAAGCGTCCACGTATAGTGTACTGTCAGGTTGCAGGGCGGTTAAAAGAACACTCAATTTTATTTGAAAGACTTTGCAATCTCATATGTTTAGAAATTGCCGTTTCGGGACGTTTTGACATGAGCTACGCGTGAACGCGGCACGAGCATGCAGCTCGCGAGCAATTGGCACTTTCAAGAATGCCCCCAAACGAACGACCGCCTGCTCGTGCCCTTTGTGACATCGAGAATCAGAGGGAAACTTTATTATGTTTGTTGTACTTTTTAGGCTCGTATTTCGAGACACACTGTGTTTTACCGGCCGAATTCTGAGAAGACTGCCGTAAAGAACCACCACGAAAAACCGTCGATGAACCGTCACGAAGGCCCGTCACGAAGGACTATAACGTGACGGGTAGCTTTATGACGTCACCAAGAAGGCATTATGACACCATGACCTCATGACATTATGTGACGTCCCGGGACACCATTAAAATGCCATGACGTCACGTGACATTATCACGGCGTGTGACGTCAGAGTCATGTGACCTCTTGACGTCACACGCAAACATAGCACGTGACCAGTTCATTCAGAGCATGCCCCATTCTGTGCTCACCGTTCTTTGTCAGTATGACCGAGTGAGTGTAATTATTTTTGTCAGGTTTTACATCCATCACTTCGTTAATTGACGGATGATTCCACTTCAATCTCTTGGCTATGACGGCGATCATTTTGTAGAACATTCGCCTGCAGCACAGAGTGCGAGGCACTCAGTCAGCACATTAGGTCCATTTAGAAGCTACAGCAGTCGGCAGAATTTCGCCAGAGCTCTACATTTCTTCATTTGCGCATTTGTCATCACTGCAGTTTTCATCGAATCTTCATTGATACAGGGTGCGTCACTACTGGTACTATAGTTACTGGACATGCTTCATTGTTCTCTGATGTGTGTAGCCCGGTATTAACGCAAATCCGCTCAAGTGCTTGTTTAACTAAATTTCGTACTCAGAACATGTAAACACAGAGACACAGCAACAAAAAAACTACACAATTACAATTCAAGTTCCAGTTGAAAAATGTTAGAATAAATATCTTGATGGTTAGACGTCAAAATGAATTCGGTGATGACTTAATCGACAATTTCTGTGCTTCTTTACACAGTCATTCGTCATCTAATTTTGTATGTTCTCTTCAACAGATTAAGCACGATGAAGATAGAGGTATAATCAAAGAATGTTCGTTCCTCACGCAACGTGGTCTCATTTTCACTTTTAGTTCGTCGCAGTATAAACTGGTTCTTAAGACTTGGAATGTCGTTGAAACATTAATTCATGCCATGCGTCACCAACAGAACTTCGAAAGGACACCACATCGCCAGGAAGTTTTTTTAACGAATGGTTAATAGGAGCCTGAAATAATGAAAAATAATTACGTTTTATTTTATGTCCGGCATCTACGTGGCATTTGTATATATTTAAAAAAAATATGACGTGGTTAAACATTTATGTTACCCTCGAGAAAAAACCGATTAGAACAGCTTACCACCACAAACTCCGCCACATTAAAAAAAAAAAAAAAAAAAAAAAAAAATAGAACAAGAACTTGAAGAATCCCGACGAGGTGTTCCTGACACGCGAGTGTGCGCCGAAAGGACCCGACGAAGGACGACCCAGTGATCGTAAACCCAACGGACGCGTCCAATTACGCCGATGCTCCGAATAATATGAGAGGCTCCGAACAAGAGACCGAATCCAACATATTCTCCTGAAGCATGTTTATCCAAATCTTAGCAATACTAACTGCAACTTGGTAGATAGATGTTGTTTATTTAGTGCCTGTCAACTACCAAGAAGTTTGCAGGACGGTATACACTTTCGCCGTGTTATACACACAAAATACGACAGTGGGGTCGCCGATGGCAGAGTCAAAGAATATATGACACACAAAAGACAAAGGTGTATGTATATACGATTACAAAACTACCCCGGTATACGATGCTGAGCCCGATCGAAACGGCCAGGACTGGTTATCGAAACCCAGAATCATGCGAAGGAAAGCCGATATGGAGTTCGCGTTAAATATGTCGCTGGGGAGTCAATACGCATGTACGTGACCAGTGGAGAAAAAAGTAGTCAAATAGTTTACTCGTTACCTACAGCATAAAGAAGCGCGTTACCGATCTACGTCTCACCAAAATAAAAGGAAAGCATTACCGTTACGTTTCCCGGTAAAAAGTAACGCACGTTACTTTTGCGTTACTTTTTGTTTATAAATGGACGGTTACAGCGTTTATTTTGTCAACGGCGTTTTGCGGCACTAAAACAAAAAACGTGGGCGGTTTTTTGTTTTTTTTTCTTTTTCTAAAGCGGGACGGTTTTGCGTGGTGAAAAGCCAGGCAAACTTTAGAAGGTATGTGGAATGAGTGCGATGATTAATGACTCGACGCGTATACTTCGTCATCTGGACGGAGTCTGCGCTACGAGTTAATGGGACCGATCAAGCCGTACCAAAAACGCAAATCTTTGGTCCTTTTTTTCATTTTTTTTTATTATTTGTTCAGTGACGACAGAGCACGTACAGAAACACGACGGACGCCACGATGGTGCCCTTTTGACGCTTTTCAGGTCTTGGGAAGAAGGTGTAACGAGTAACGTAACTACGTTACACGTTATTTGAAATAAGTGACGCAATTACGTTCCCCGTTATTGTTTTGCAAATGTAACGAGTGTTACTGCGTTACCGAAAAAGTTACGCGTTTCGGGTAACGCAGTTAGTTGTGTGACAAGTTATCGCCAACACTGCGTGTGACTTTACGCACCGACAATCTCGAAGTCAGGACGCGTGTCTTCGACTTGCGTAATGAGTTGTTTTTAAGTCTCCCTTTTAAACAACGAAAAAAAAAAAAGGTTTTAATGGGACATTAAAACCTTTTTTTTTTTCGGGGGGGGGGGGGGGGGGCACAGGCATACCATTTTTTAGGTCATGATCGCACTGGATTTCATAATCGTTCGCACTGGATCTCGGAAATTGTCCACCTCCCGTTGTAGGTTGCAACAAACAGTCTTTCCGTTTGTGCGGAACACCACGCCGGCAGCCTGCGTTGAGTCCCAACTCACGAGAAGAAACTTACTATATAAGCGGGTCGATGCGCCGTGTGTGTACGCGAAGAGAACGGAGAGCGCGCGCGTACACGAAGTAGCCGCGAAGTGAGGCCCCCCTGGGGTCGGGGAGCGTGGCGCATCCCGTGGCATGCGCCAATTGAGCGCGACGGGCTCAAGTGGAAGCGATGTCGCTCAGATGGATCCGGGAGACGCACAACGCGGTGGCCGACGGATCGACCATGCCGCCTTTGCGCGCTCATAGACCGCCACGGCTAGAGATGGCAGTGTAGACGAGGGCGCTTATAACATGCATCATGCAGAAGGCAAGGTGTTCGCTTTCAGACATGATGAGAGAAGTGTATCTGTGATCACGTCTCTGGCATCTTCGAAGAATGTGTGCTCCGTACATGTGTGTGCTTCGAGCATGTCGGCAGACAGCGTTTTTGTGGGTAATGTGACACGACCAGGGGTTTCCCCGGGAATTGAAATTAGGGGGAGTGTCTAAATTTTTAGCGGGGGGGGGGGGGGGGGGGGGGAGGGGGAGGGGGGAGGGGGCATTGAGGATAGAGGATTTGTTGCGAATTTTAAGCGAGTGCCTTTAGAAAAAACAAGGGGTGGTGTACACTGCCCCCCCCCCCCCCCCCCACCCCCACCCCTTAGAAGGTGAGTAGCGAAATCACTGGACAGGACCGCCATACAAGAAGGAAACATGCCCCAGACTGCAGACTGTCTTTTTGTGCGAAGTATTCGCGGTGTGAGCGCCGCTTTAGAGTATACCGACATTCCATTGTCCGACTGTCTTGTGGGGTGCATATAGTACAGACTCCAGAGAGGACGCGATAGGCGGCATCTACAGCTCCAAAATGCAAGTTCCAGAGTTTATAGATACCGGTGTCCGAAAATTCGGGCAATATTCTTTTTCTTCCGCCAAGGGCTATATTTAAGCATTTCTGGTGGGCGAAAAAGCGTTTCTCGCGATTGCAGATAAGACGTAAGGATAACCGGCAGTGATGATTTTAATCGACGGGATGATTGAGTGTCGTAACTCCATAAAGTAGATATTCAGCTATCCTATGTCTCTGCGAGAACGGCGGCCATCTTGCCGCTTAAAATATATTTTTTTCTATTCGCCACTCCCGGCGGGCACTTAATATATACCCTCCCTCTTCCACGGAATATGAGACGCCGCGCGTGCGCCCACAGCCCAGTGACTTAGCATTTTTCGCACGGGTGATAAGCGCTGGAAAGGCGTATATAGTCAGTGTCTGTTGTGTTGCATGGACGCCGCCATGTTTGTTTGTGCTGACGGCCCTGATGCAGTAGGGGGACAATCTACGCTCTTTGCGAGACTCCGTTTCTTTAGAAGACTTCTCACGTGTTGTATAGTGCAAGAACGTCACGCCGTAAAAAGCAGATATCATAATTGCTTTCTGCGCAGCCCCTTTCTTCGGAAGAGCCTCCATTTAAGATTAATATTTCCCATTTTTATCGCTGGGGGATAGGATATAGGACACTGCTGGTCTATAGAGTTACGAATGCCCGGTTCCTATAAACGAAATGTGGCTACACTTTTTACAGAGCGCGGTTGTTTTGGACCTTCCGTTTTCTGGCTCGTGACGTCACAGACGTGTGGGGCTGCGGTCTGTCGCGCTCCTACAGCGGTGGCAGACGCTCGTTCTGCTCTCGCAGTGCAGCCGACACAGTCGTCGGAAGTCACACAGGCACTGCAGGACGCTGGGAGCCGTTATATACGTATCAAAAAAATGTCATAATCTTTTTTTTATTTTTTATGTTGCGATCGCTTGTACGTTTATTTATTATGTAAACCGCGCGTCTTACAGAGAGGAGGCATGCGTACTCATTGAACCCGCGTAGAAATTGTGCAGCCGGTGCCACCGCACGTAACCAGAAACGCAAATTTTGTGTAGAAAAAGCGCATCATGAATCGCTACCGGAGAGTGTAGCTTAGTGCAATTGAGCTATACATGCAACCTCTGTATGTTCTGTCAAAAAAAAAAAAAATAAATATATATATATATATATATATATAAAAACTGCGACGTTTTTTCTTTTTGTTTTCTTTCTGTAATTGCAAATGTGTTTACTTATATGTGGGACTAAGCACTGCCACAATGGCTCTGTGAATATCTAAACTCAACCGCACCACCGAGCACGGTTGCGCAACTTTTGGACCAACATCATCAACTGTCGAATGTAAAACAAACATAAGACCCATCTTAGAATTGTTACGCGGGACCCTTATATTAAAGAATCCATTGATAAATTGAATAAAGTGCAAAGATAAGCTGTTCGCTTTATTCATTCCAACTACTGGAGGATGGCCTCTCCAACAGAAATGATCCGTTCGAGCAATCTACAATATGGCAAAAAAAGGCAAGATAGCGCAAGCTTAAAATTACTATTTTTTTATTATTAACGGCAAGCTTAACTTGAGCCAAAATACATACATTCCACTAACAAGCACAAAAAAAGTCAGACTTAACCACTTCAAAACAGTACAAAAACTTAATGCCGAATAGACACCTTTGAGCAACAATATTTTGTAAGAACGAGTGAGGCTTATAACCTGCTACCAAACGACACTGTGAATATAGAGACTGTGTCGTCCTTTGATCGAACATGGTTAAAATTGTGCAAAAACAGAAAGGAACAGAGGAGAGAGAAGAGACAAGCGCAATTTCCCTCTGTTCCTTTCTATTTGTGCGCAATTTTGCCCATGTTCAATCATTGCCAACTCGTCCAATTAACCACTTTACTATCCTTTGATCATTCCATCACTCAGCTGTTAACTTAATTGGGTCCCCAAACTTGCATAGCTTGTAAGTAGATGTTCTTTGTTGTCTGTTGCCTGCATTGTATTTTGTATTTTTGTTTAACTTGTACCCTCTTTCTAATGGCCCTCAAGAGAGGGCTAACGGTATTTTCAAATAAATAGATTAATAAATCATAGCAACTGTGTATTGTTGAGTAAACCGATCATATTCATGATAGGCAATATCACTATGCGTACAACTATACGTTGTATGAAGTTCCG